>NC_059341.1:11667500-12310000 GCF_018350155.1 Leopardus geoffroyi | reverse complement strand
GCAGTGCCGGTTTCTCCCCGCTGGACTCGCGGAGGGCTGCCTCCCATTGTGTCCTTGGCTGGTCTTCCCTCTCGATGTGTCTGTGTTGGTCGGTCTGGGCGCCATAACAGAATATCGCAAAGCAGGTGGCTTGTAAATACCACCCGTTATTGCTCACGGTTCTGGAGGCTGAAGTCACAGATCAAGACACTAACAGACTCAGTGACTGGTGAGGACCCACCTCCTGGTTCCCTGTGTCCTCACATGGTGGCAGGGGCGAGGGAGTGCCGCACGCAGGTCTCCTATAATGGCACCAATCCCAAATTTAGGAGGATCCTCGTTGGGGTGAGCACTGGGGGTTGTAAGCAGGGGATGAATCCCTGGAATTCCACTCCTGAAATCATTATTGCAGATATGTTGACTCCCTTGGATGTAAATTAAAAAAAAAAAGAGTGAATGACAATCCTGTTAGTATAATGAGGCTATGGTTTTCTCCATTTTCTATTTTTTGTTACTGACTACATTCTTTTTACAATACAAAGGTCAAAGTTGTATAAAAAGAGAGAGAGAGAGACTCTTAAAGATAGAGGACAAACTGAGGGCTGATGGAAGGAGGTGGGTCGGGGGGATGGGCTAGATGGATGAGAGTCATTAGAAGGGCACTTGTGAAGATGAGCACGGGGTGTTGTAGGCAAGTGATGAATTACTGAAACCAAACCACTACCCCTGAAACCAATATTGCCTTATATGTTAACTAAGCAGAACTTAAATAAAAATTTGAAAAAACAAAAAAAATAAGGGCACCAATCCCATTCATGAGGGCGCTTGATCTAATCACATCCCATAAGTCCCCACCTCCGAACAGAAACACCTTGGGGGTTAGGATGTAAGACTTTTCGGGGAACACACACATTCAATCCATAGCAGTGTCTGTGTCCTAATCTCTTGTTATTTTATTTTATTTTCTATTTATTTATTTTTTGAGGGAGAGAAAGGGAGGGGCAGAGGGAGAGAGAGAGAGAGAGAGAGAGAGAGAGAGAGAAAGTCCCAATAGGCCCCATGCCCAGCTCAGAGTCTGAGACGTGCCTTGATCTCATGACCATGAGGTCGTGACCTGAGCCGAAACCAAGAGTAGACGCTTAACTGATGGAGCCACGTACGTGTGCCCTAATCTCTTCTTATAAGGACACCAATCCCACCCATATCCCCAAATCTCTTCTTCAAAGCCCTTTCTCCAAAGACAATCACCCTCTCAGGGATGGGGGGATTAGGACATCGACATATGAACCTGGAGGTGCGGGACGCAATCCAGCCCATCACACTACGTGACGGCCCGGGAGTTTCTGCTGCACACAGTGTTAGCACAAGTCCGATCAGTAATGATGTGTTTACGGAGCGCCTGGGTGGCTCAGTCGGTTAAGCGTCCGACTTCGGCTCAGGTCATGATCTCACGGCTTGTGAGTTCCAACCCCGCATCGGGCTCTGTGCGGACAGCTCAGGGCCTGGAGCCTCTTCCGATTCTGTGTCTTTCTCTCTCTCTCTGCACCCCCCCCCCACTCTGTCTCTAAATAAATAAACATTAAAAAAAATTAAATAGTGATGTGTTTAACTTATCGGAAATAGCTCAGTTTTTAGGAAAGTAGGTAGAGAATCTGCATTGTTTTGTTATCTCCCTTTTTTTTTTTAATTTTTTAACGTTTATTTATTTTTTGAGAGACAGAGAGAGACAGAGCATGAACAGGGGAGGGTCAGAGAGAGAGGGAGACACAGAATCCGAAGCAGGCTCCAGGCTCCGAGCTGTCAGCACAGAGTCCGACACGGGGCTTCAACTCACGGACCGCGAGATCGTGACCTGAGCCGAAGTCGGACGCTCAACCGACTGAGCCACCCAGGCGCCCCCTAAATATTTTTTTTAATACTCTGGCTGTATGATCCATCCCCGAAGCAAGGCTGATATCAAACAACAACCTGCATGTTACCATCATCTGTAGCAACAAGCAAGATGGCGAGCAAGAGAATCCAGCCTCCAAGGGTACTGTTGACCGCCGTCGTCCAGAATCCCACCACGCAGAAAAGGCTGTATTCCCTACTGCTCTTGTTCTTTCCGTCAGGATTTCATGCGGCTGAGAGCGTCCTTTATACTGAAATCACAGTCTTGCTTTTTTTGATTACACTTTATTACACGCTTTTCCCAAAATTAAAAAAGATCCACTGACACGCTGAATGGTTGCATAACAGAACATGGTGTTTCATGCCACAATTCACTCAACCATTCCCAGTTGCTGGACATTTAGGTTGCTTCTAGGTTGTTATATATATATATATATATATATATATATATATATATATATATATGTTTATTTATTTTGAAAGGAGAGAGAGTGTGCGTGCATGAGGGAGGAGCAGAGAGAGAGGGAGAGAGAATTCCAAGCAGGCTCTGCACTGTGTCAGTACAGAGCCTGATGCAGGGTTTAATCTCACAAACCTTGAGATCATGACCGGAGGCGAGATCAAGACCCGGGTGCTTAACTGACTGAGCCACCCGGGCACCCCAGGATGTTTCCAGTTTTTAACAAATACAAATAATGCGGCCGATCATCTTTGGCATACACCCTGGCCTGCATTTCTGATGATTTCTTTCGGCTACGTTCGTATAAGTGAAATTACTGTATCCACCATGCACACATTTGTCCCCAAGGCTTTTGGAACACAGGAAAACAGCTGTCTTTCCAAGTCTGCGATGTCATGGGTCAGGGAATGACTTGTCGGGCCCTCCCCTCCAACATGCGGTCCTACGTTCTTGCCAGGGAACCTTCACCGTCTTCCCACCTCTCCAGCCAAGTGCAATTAGGAGCTCCCGTAAATACAGGGTGCTGTGATAGGTATGGGGCAAAGCATTTGCTAGGAGGGAAAAGGTGAGGAGGGGCACAGAAATACTGGTGTTCGTGAAGCACGGCTCCCCCATTGGGCTCAAAGCTTTTCAGACATAGGTCTGAGGTCTGTGATTTTTCTTTCATACCCGAACAGAAGCCATACTTGCTGGTGGGTATTTGTGTATTCACTGTGTTCCTGTTTTCTTGATAATCCCTAAAATGGCTTTTATATTTGGGACTTCTGATTCATGCAGAAGACAAAAAGCCCCAAACTGAGTCTATTTATCTCTTACCCTTAAGACTCACAGGAGGAAAAGAGGAAGGACAGTTAGTCCCATTTTGAGAGCAAACAGAGAAACTAAGTAACCCACCCAGCACGGGGTGCCCCGGCCACGGTGGGTATGAGGGCAGAAGCCCTGTAAGTGAAATCAGGACCTACAGTGAAATCAGGTCCTACACACACCAGGCAGGCTGCTTTCTTTCAACGTTGCCTGCTTTCACCTTTTTGCATGGGTACATTCACAATTCTGACTTTGTAGACATTTTTTCTTTTTGAAAAGAATCGTAACAGAATAATGGCTCCCCCAAAGATGTTCGCATCCTATCATCAAAACCTGCAAATAAATTACCGCATGTGGTGGGGCGCCTGGGTGGCTCAGTCGGTTGAGCGACTGTCTCCGGCTCAGGTCATGATCTCGCAGTTCATGGGTTCGAGCCCCACGTCGGGCTCTGTGCTGACAGCTCAGAGCCTGGAGCCTGCGTTGGATTCTGTGTCTCCCTCTGTCTCTGCCCCTTCCCTGTCTGTGCTCTCTCTCTCAAAAAAAATGAATTGTTTAAAAAAAAAGATGTTTTAAAAAAATTTACCTGATGTGGCAAAAGGGATACACTTTGGAGATATGATTACATTAAGGATTTTGAGATGGGCAGATTATCCTGGATTATTAGGTATAATCACAGGGATCCTTATAAGAGGGAGGCAAAACTTCTGTGCATCAAAGGACACCATAAAAGAGTGAAAAGACAACCCAAGAATGGGAGAAAATATCTGCAAATCAAATGTCTGATGTGGGATTAAAATTCAGAATATGTAAAGAACTCTTACAACTCAACAACGAAAAGACAAACAGCTCCATTAGTACACGGGCAAAGGACTTGAATGGACATTTCTCCAAAGAAGATATGCAGACATCTAACAAGCACAGGAAAGGATGGTCCACATCATTAGTCTTTAGGGAAAAACACAACCACAATGAGATACCACTTCACGCCCACTAGGATACCTGTGATCAACAGGACAGTACCAAATGTTAGCAAGGATGTGGAGGGACCGGAACCCATGTTCTCTGCTGGTGGGACCATAAAATGATGTAGCTGCCAAGGAAAACAGTTCGGCAGCTCCTCAAAAATCTAAGCATGGTGGGGCGCCTGGGTGGCTCAGTCAGTTAAGCGTCTGACCCTTGGTTTCGGCTCAGGTCATGATCTCCCGGTTTGTGAGTTCAATCCCTGCGTCAGGCTCTGCACTGACAGCACAGAGCCTGCTTGGGATTCTCTCTCTTCCTCTCTCTCTGCCCCTCCCTGGCTCGTGCTCTCTCCCTCTCTCAAAATAAATAAATAAACATTAGAAAAAAAAAAAAAAACTGGGACGCCTGGGTGGCTCAGTCGGTTAAGCGGCCGACTTCAGCTCAGGTCATGATCTCACACTCTGTGAGTTCGAGCCCCGCGTCGGGCTCTGTGCTGACAGCTCAGAGCGTGGAGCCTGCTTCAGATTCTGTGTCTCCCCCTCTCTCTGCCCTTCCCCTGCTCATGCTCTGTCTCTCTCTGTCTCAAAAATAAATAAAAACATTAAAAAAAAAAAACAACCTAAACATAGGGGCTTCCGGCTGGCTCAGTCTGTAGAGCATGTGACTTTTGATCTCAGTGTCCTGAGTTCAAGCCCCACATTGGGTATGGAATGTGGAGCCTATATAATTCTATATATATAGTATATATATACTAATATATATAATAGTATATATATAGTATATACTAATATATATATACTATATATATACTATAAGTATATACATACTATATATGTGTGTATATGTATATATACATATATATGTATATACATGTATATGTATATATACATATATACACATATATAGTATATATATACTTATAGTATATATATACATAGTATGTATATATATTAGTATATACTATATATATAGAGAGAGTATACTATATATAGAGAGTTTATACTATATATATAGAGAGAGTATATACTATATATATAGAGAGAGTGTATATATATATACTATATATATATAGGGTACACAAAAGAATGAAAAACAAAAACAGGAACTTAAACAGATACTGATACTCCAGTATTCACAGCAACATTATTCGCAACAGCCAAACAATGGAAACAACCCAAGGGTCCATCAACAGACGAAAGGATAAAGAAATGTGGTGTGTGTATATGTATATGGAATATATAAATATATATATATATATATGTATATATGGAATGGAATATTACTCAGCCATAAAAGGAATGAAGTTCTAGAACATGCTCGACTTGGATGAAGCTTGAGGACATACCGCATGACTCCACGTACACGAAGTATGTAGAAGGGCAAACGCATAGAGGCGGCACATGAATGTGTGGTCACCATCAGCTGGGGGAGTAGGGAATAGGGGTTACTGCTCAACGTGTACACAGCTTCTACTTGTGGAATGAGGGTTTTGGAAAGAGTGGTGACTGCACTACCTTGGGAACGTAACTCACGCCACTGAGAAATACACTTTAAAAAATGGTTAAGTGATACGTTTTACATGATATATATATTCGATGACAACGGAGGGGCACCTGGGTGCCTTAGTTAGTTGAGCGTCCGACCTCAGCTCAGGTCATGATCTCACGGTTCGTGAGTCTGAGCCCCACGTTGGGTTCTGTGCTGACAGCGCGGAGCCCGGAGCCTGCTTCGGATTCTGTGTCTCCCTCTCTCTCCGCCCCTCCTTTGCTCACACTGTCTCTCTCTCTCTCTTCCTCTCTCTCTCAAAAAAAAAAAAAAATTTTAAAGAAAACAATTTTTAAATGACAATGGAAATAAAGAGGGAGGCAAGAGGGTCAGTCAGAAAAAGAGAAGTGAGGACAGAAGCAGAGACTGAAGCAATGTGCTTTGAGGGAGTCAGGGAATGAGGGCAGCCTCTAGAAGCTGGAAGAGCTAAAAAACCAGATTCTCCTCTGGAGCTTCTGGAAGGAAAGCAACCCTGATGATGTCTGGATTTCAGCCCCCTAGGGCTCCTTTCGGACTCCTGACCTCCAGGACTGGAAGATAATAAATCTGTGTTGCTTTGAGCCACCAGGCTTGTGGCGATTTGTTATGGCAGCAACAGGAGACAAATGCATGGATGTAAACCCTTATTCTTGTGTTACAGTTCACTAACCACGATACAATCATTCACTGCATAGTTGATCCACTCAACTTTTTTTCTTAAGTTTATTTATTTATTTTGAGAGACAGAGAGACAGAGAGAGAGAGAGAGAGAGAGCTCATGAGTGGGAGCAGGGGAGGGGCAGAGAGAGGGGGGAAGAGAGAACCCCAAGCAGGCTCCACACTGTCAGCGCAGAGCCCAATGTCGGCTCGAATTCATGAGCTGTGATGTCATGACCTGAGCCCAGAGCGAGAGCCAGATGCTTAACCAGCTGAGCCACCCAGGCGCCCCCCGACGCATGTGACTTCTAAATTCCACAGCCCTAGAGCATGGGTCCAGTGCTGACAGCTGGCAGGGGGACCCACTCTGTGCTTGACCAGGGTGTCATCAGTGAGTCAGTCAGTGGTGTCCTCTTACGAAAAGGTAGGTTGTGGAATGGATTCAATTGATGATATCCCAAAGACAATTCTCCCTATGAACGCAACACTAAAAACTCATGCATGTTTGAACCGTAGAGTTTATGGAAATTACGCTTGCATTAGGGCCCACATTCCCGTGTCCGCAGCCTCCCGTGTCTTGCCCTTCTCCTGGCTCCGGGCCCAACCTCCTACCGCACTGTTCCCCCGAGGGCCAGAACCGGGTCTTCTTAAGCTTGGCACCCCTAGCCCAGAATTAACATTTTCATCCTTGTATCTACTCATGGAATCTACTGGGCGGGGAGATAATGTGCTGAAGAGTATCTCGAGAGATGGAAAAAAACAGGATGCCCGGAGAATGTCTACATCTGAACAAGTGACACGTAGCGATCGAACAGCAGGAACTGCCGAGAACCTACAGAACGTTACTCTCTGGCCCCAGCATCTGTCTCCAACATCTCATCTTATGGTGTTTCTCCCATAACACGGCCTACAGCTGGTTTCAATTCCTCTTATTTTCTATGCTGAATTCCAGAGCGGCCTCTTATCCACTTATCGCCTTTGCCTGACTTGGCTCTCTGAACTCTCTAACTGCTCATCAAGTTACAGACGGGTGCCGCAGGCTCCCAGCCAGGGGCTGCAGACGACCTTCCCGCGGTGGCCCTGGGCGGGCATCAGGGCTCTGCTGGTGGGGTCTGTCAACCATTATCCTCACTGAGACGGAGCCTCGAGGCTGGGCCACCGGGACCCATGGTGGAGGCTGTGGATTCCAACGATCCTGGAGGTGCTCTTTTTAATTGTGGTGACAGACACGTAAAAACCGAGGAGGAGTGGAAACCAGGTGGGACCCCAGCTGCCCAAGGCATTATTTGCCACTCTGCCAAACCACATCTTCCCAAGAGCTACCTGATTAGCCTTCGGTTTCTAACACTCTGCCTACACACTAAGGTAAATAAAGATACACCTGTCCTTTCAACCTTCCTGTTCTCCCCATGAAATTCACTCAGCGTACATGGTGGATCAGGAAACGACAAACCAAAGAGAACTTTGTAAAAAACAAAACAAAACGGAACCAAATTAGGCAAGGGCGCCTGGGTGGCTCCGTCAGTTAAGCATCCGACTCTTAGTTTTGGCTCAGGTCATGATCTCACGGTTCATGGGACTGATCCCCACATCAGGCTCTGCGCTGACAGCACAGAGACTGCTTGGAATTCTCCCTCTCCTCTCTCTCTCTCTCTCTCTCTCTCTCACACACACACACACACACACACAAAATAAATAATTTTTTTAAAAATCTTAAAAAAAAAAACTATGTAGAATGTGAAAAGAAGTCTAAAACCTCCAACTTGATAGAACACTTCTCCGGATCACTTTTATTTTTTCTACTTACAGGAGCGTATTTTACTGCAAATAATTTAGCAAACGGAGAAAAATACAAAGAAAGAAACAAACTATCTGTAATGCTTCCATCATGAGATAACCACTATCCTTTCTCCAGCATCCTCTAAACTCTTACCCTGCCTCGTATTTGTTCACAGTTCTGTTTTATTATAATAATAACATATTGCCACTACCACTACTTTCTGTCTGACAACCTCAGTGGAACGTAAATGCCACGAACACAGGAAATCTGTCTCCCCGAAGTAGAGTTGAGCAGGTTGGACATAATGGAGGGTCAAGGGCCTGAGGGCACTAAGGAGCAAGGGCAACATTAAGGCACTTGAGTGGGCGGTTAACTGGGTCCCCACCTCTCCCCACTCCTCATCCTCAGGTTTGCCTTGCCTTAAAAAAATTTTGACAGCATCTGAAATGACCTATTCCAACATGCCTTCACTTTACGCCTACGTTTTCCTGACTGCCCATCCAAGCCGTCACCTTTCTTCTCAGAAACAAGCGTCCTCCTTCCTTCCCATGGCTCCTCCTTCTGTGTGCTCATGCTCCTAATGGCGCCCCTTCCAACCTCCCCAGGGTTCCACTTCACCAGTTCTCTCCCTTCTCTGCTCACGTCTTCAGTCTTTCCAGATTCATTCATTCCTTCCCTCTTTTTACGACTGTCCCCAAAGTACCCAATTCTAAAAACAACCCTCCTTCCCAGTCCCGCTACCCAGCCCCTGTCTCGCCTTCTTTCACACCAATCTGCTCGCATGACTGGTTTATACCCGTTGTCTCCATGCCCTACCCACCTACTCCTTCCTCAATCCAGCTTCCCCCCTCCACCCCAAGACTGCCAATGGCCTTTCAGTTGCTCTGTCTGAAGCCTTCACTCAGCTCATACTTCTCCACCCCTTACACAGTCAACTGCCATTGTCAAGGGCACAACTGCCAACAAGTGCCATCTCCCTGACACTCCTTCCTGCCCTCTCTCTCCCCTCCATACACCCTACACGCCGATGACAAATTAACCTTTCTAAGGCACAGCTGTGTTATGTCAGATTAACTTAATTTCTTTCTTTCTTAAAAAACTTTTTTTAAATCTTAATTTTTGAGGGGGGGGAGAGAGAAAGAGGGGGAGTAACAGAGAGAGATGGAGACACAGGATCCAAAGGAGGCTCCAGGCCCTGAGCTGTCAGCACAGAGCCCGACGCGGGGCTCAAACTCACATCCATGAGTTCATGACCTGAACCGAAGTTGGACGCTCAACCGACTGAACCACCCAGGTGCCCCAGTTAATTTAATTTCTTTCTACAGCTACCCCAGTAAATTAGAAAAAAGTATTAAACTCACCGGGTCAGGATTTTAGCAAGACATCAAATAAGTCCCTCCCTCATCATCCTCGGAGAGAAGGTCGAGAGTGTGGGCTAAAACAGAACACAGAAGCTTTTCAGCAGAAGACCTTTCATAGATGCGGACGGAGTGAGAGCTCGACGGCTTCACCCACGATCAACTGCGGTAAAGTGGGCATCACAACGCCATTGTCAGTAGTTTCTGCATTTGAGGGCAGCAAGTGCTAAGGAATGTCCTGCACACTAACCACGACTTGTTGTCTCATGTCTCTTGTTCCTTCTAAACAGATGTAGCTTTGGTGCGCCGATGGCCATGGTGAGGCATGGTGGAGCCATACTTCAGATCTATCATGTACTTAGACCCACCGACCCAAACTGGGAGAAGCCACTGGTAGGCAGTACCCAAGGTCTCCAGCGCCCGGCCTGCCTCGTCAGTTCCTGTTCTCCTAACTCATTCTTTCCTGTCCAGCATCTCGTCCTCTGACTGCTGAACCCTCCTCTCCTTCTCCGGGGTGCCATCCCTAGACGCGGGCTTGCTTGAGACCAGATTCGCGTGCTTACTTTATCATTATAACATCACGAGCACGCGGGAAGGGCCCTGTTTCCAGGGAGAAGAGCGCCGGCACCATTGAGTGTCCCTTATGCCGTCTCCTCCATTCATTCAGCCCAACGGCATTCTCAGTGGGCTCATTGTCATGTAGCCAAAAATGCCATCACTGTGGCCACCTCCTCATCACCGTATCTGTTCCTCCACCACGTCTCGGCGGCCCGTAACAGGCCTTAACTTTACCCACTTAACACATTCTGTTTCTACTAACAAACCCCCAAATTCCCCTTCTCCAGAGCAATATATTTCTCCCGCTCAGTACCATTCAACAAGATCATTAAGGATTTTCAGTGTAGGTAAAACTAATCTATCCTGGCAAAGGGTATCCATTAAAATGTAAATGAGCAAGGAGGAGAAATCTATGACTGATTTTAAAGTTATAAAATCTGACCTCTGCTCATCCTTGGTGGGAATGATCACTGGGGACAGCAGGTTTTAACCCCTCTTAATCACTTTGGACTTATGAAAATCACACTTAGGGACAGCCTGGTTGCAAGTAGAAGCGTATCGGTATGATTAAATGGATTAGTAACTGGTTGAACAACTTTACTTAGAGATACGGGTGGGCAGACCCATTTCAATCTCAAACAGGGTCTTTACTGTTTGCTTAGTTTCCATTTTTGCCCTGTTCATGCCTCGCCAGCTGTGAAGACGTGAGAAAATCAGCGTTAAAGATTTTTTGTAATGTTTATTTATTTTTGACAGAGAGAAAGAGAGAGAAAGAGATTCAGAGAGACAGAGAGAGAGAATCCCAAATAGGCTCTATGCTTAGCATGGGGCTCGATGTGGGCCTCGATCCCACAACCACGAGATCATGACTGAGCCGAAATCAAGAGTTGGGACACTCAACTCACTGAGCCACCCTGGCACCCCTAAACATTATTTTTAAGTAACAATCAGGGTTCTTACACAAATATAAAATAGACATGTGTCCATCAATTAACTATTCATTAATTAGTCACGGAGGCAGTGAAATGTTACAAAATATTACCAGTTCAAGCAGTACCCAAAGAATAGACACACATAAAAGCAATTAGAAATGCTGAAATAAATTTGCTACTAGATGTAAGATTGGCAGCCTCTTTCACGGGGTGGAAATCAATCGCACGTCGACCAGACAAAATTCATTTCTATTTCTCGGTGGACAAGATTTGCATTGCGATGGGCTTTCTATAACTCACAGTCGCAAAATAGTTCGGTCGAAAACAGCGAAAGGCACACAACCCAGAAGAATCTGCCAGATAACACCCAGCAATCCCTTCAAAGAAACTCAGTGATTGTTTTGCCCATTTCAAGGCCTTTGACAATTGTTCCCAACAATAAGAGGAAACGTCATCATGAAGCAATCTGAGGCTTTGTGCAGGGCCCAAGTGCAAGCAGAGTGGAAAGGGTTGTAGCTCAGCAGGAGGGCATGTGGGAATGGCTTAGGAATTTCCATCGGTATTATATTCAGGGGCGCCTGGGTGGCTCCGTGGGTTGAGCGTCCGACTTCGGCTCGGGTCACGATCTCACAGTTCATGAGTCTGAGCCCCGCGTCGGGCTCTGTGCTGACAGCTCGGAGCCTGGAGCCTGCTTCCGATTCTGTGTCTCCCTCTCTTTCTCTGCCCCTCCCCTGCTCATGGTCTGTTTCTCTCGGTCTCTCAAAAATAAATAAACGTTAAAAAAAATTTTTTTTTTGATAAATCAGTATTCTATTCAGTTTGATGAGGCTGCCTACAAAAATCTTAGTTTGTTTCTTGTGTTTGTTCTTTTTTTTTCTTCCAATTCAGTCATTATCTGTAGAACGATAGAATGGAGAGGCTTAACTCTGGTCAGGTGAAATCACACAAGTGGGTTCTGTGTACCACACTTTACAAGGATCAGAGTTAGAATGGGAAAAGAGGGGCACCTTGGTGGCTCAGGCGGTTAACTGCCCAGTTTCAGCTCAGGTCACAATCTCACAGTTGGTGAGTTTGAGCCGCACCATTGGGCTCTCTGCTGTCAGCCTGCTTCAGATTCTCTGTTCCCCTGCCCCCTCTGCCCCTCCCCTGCTCGTTCTCTCTCTCTCACAAGAAATAAAAACTTAAAAAAAAAAAAAAGGTAAAAAAATGAGGAGTGGGGGGAAGAAACCAGCGATATTCCATCTGAAGAAAAGGCTGTCCTCACATAAGACAAATGTGGAAGGAGGCTTAAGGAAAACCTTCCTAAATGGGAACCAGATTCATGATGACAGGGACCATATCGGTCAACGTTTATTGAGCTTCATTCTACGGGAACCCCTGAGCTGAGTGCTTTGTAAGTATCATCTCATTTAACGCACACGGCAGTGAGAAAGCAAGAGCCAAGCCCACACTAGGCACAGAGAGGTCAAATTCGGCGTGAAAGCAAAGGCCTTTACGTCTTCTTTCAGCTCTGAGATTACACGCTTCAGGGTCACTCTACCACTCGAAGGCCTTTGGTGGGTCCTAATGGCTACTCTAGTTGAGTACGAATTTCTCAGCCTGCTAACAAAGGCTTTTCACAGGATGGCCCAAAGTATCCTCTCCAGGTTGGTGACCCCAGTACTACCCCATTCTCACCAAACATACCAGACCCAGCAGTGCAACCAACTCTTATAAATCAACTGCCCAGCCTCTAACTTCTCCTCCTGCTACCTCCCCCGCAAAGTCTTTCCAGTATGTTCTAGTATGTTCTTTCCTTCCTCGGCCACCATCTCCCTCCCTAAAATAGCACCACGTGCTGGCAAGATTATAGAAGGCCTCAAACATCTGGACAAGAAGTGCATTTATGGATTCTTGACCAGGAAAGTGACTTCCCTACATGATTCTCTCCTAATAGTCCTGTATGCATTTTCTTGTATTTATTCTTTTGTATGTATTTTAAAAAAATTTTTTTTCAACGTTTTTATTTTATTTTTGGGACAGAGAGAGACAGAGCATGAACGGGGGAGGGGCAGAGAGAGAGGGAGACACAGAATCAGAAACAGGCTCCAGGCTCTGAGCCATCAGCCCAGAGCCCGAAGCGGGGCTCGAACTCACGGACCGCGAGATCGTGACCTGGCCGAAGTCGGACGCTTAACCGACTGTGCCACCCAGGCGCCCCATTAAAAAATATGCTCATACAGGGGCGCCTGGGTGGATCCGACTCTTCATTTCCGCTCAGGTCATGATCTCACGGTGTGTGGGTTCCAGCCCTGCATCAGGCTCCACGCTGATGGTGCAGATCCTGCTTGGGATTCTCTCTCCCTCTCTCTCTGCCCCTCCCCCATTCATACTCTTTCTCAAAACTAAACATTAAAATTTTTTTAATTAATAAATTAAAAAAAAAAAATCACTCCAAAAAAAAAATTCACACTTGAAACGCTCTCTAACACAGTACTGTTAACCCTCTTGTACACAGGCTAGACACGTGGCCTGAACAAAACTTCCTCATCAAAACTACTCTTTCTGTGGTTCACACTGGGCAACACAGCCACCATATGAAACCAAGGGTGGAGAAACACTGATAAATTGCTTCAGGGATGCATGTGCCATATTCCCAAGAATCTTCTTTTCTCTTCTTCTGTTGCCAGATTTTCTCTCCATTTCTCTCCATTCTGTAGACGCTGCCAAGATTGTTAATGAATCCGTTCACTCTCATTCTTTCCTTCCAATGGCTTCACCAACGGGGCCTCCATCTTTGGACCTGGAAGAAGCCCAGAGGGGCCGCAGACTGGACATCATGGTTCCCTTCCCTAGACCATGTCAATTCCACGGCATCCTCAAATTTTACTAAACTGTGGATGATGTGGTTACATCCTGCCCTGCCCGTTCCCTGCAGCGACCTTACGTCGAGAACGTACATTCATTTCTAATGACTCAAAAAAATGAGGCAACCATTCAAAAGGTGCAAAAGGGTGTACCTCCCTGCCCTGGTCCCTCGGTTTCCTACACACGGGCTACCGGTTTCTTGCAGCTCATGGACTGTAAATATCATTTGCCAATTCAAATAAGAAAGGTCTGTGTAAATGGTTCACTGTGCCTTCTGGCTTTAAGCTACTTGGAAGAAAATTCACCCATTCAGTTCAGCAAACCTGAAATGCTACTTCCCCTTCAGCCTCAACAGAGAGCCTTTCCTGCCCCCTCCCTAGCCTGTATCAGGTGATTTTCCTTCACGCCCATGACACCAAGTCCTCACCCCCTTGTCCATTTTGTGTATCAAACACAGTAGAAATAACCTATCTGTTTCTCACCTCAGGGCAGGGACCAGCACAGTACCTGGCACGCAGAATGCATTCAGGAAACATTTGCTGAAACTAAGTATTACCAGAATACCTACATGTATTCTGAATTATTCATTAAATCCTAGGAACGGGGTGGGGGGGGGAGGGGAGGAGTGGCGGGGTGGGGGGCCCGCCTGGGTGGGTCAGGGGGTTAAGCACCGACTCTTGACTTCAGCCCGGGTCATGTTCTCAGTTCGTGGATTCGAGCCCCGCATCGGGCTCTGTGTTGACAGAAGCCTGCTTGGGATCCTCTCTCCCTCTCTCTCCCTGCCCCTCCCCAGCTCATTCTCTCTCTCGCTCTCCAAATAAATAAATAAACTTTAAAACAACAACAATAAGGGGCGCCTGGGTGGCGCAGTCGGTTAAGCGTCCGACTTCAGCCAGGTCACGATCTCGCGGTCCGTGAGTTCGAGCCCCGCGTCGGGCTCTCTCTGGGCTGATGGCTCAGAGCCTGGAGCCTGTTTCTGATTCTGTGTCTCCCTCTCTCTGCCCCTCCCCCGTTCATGCTCTGTCTCTCTCTGTCCCAAAAATAAATAAACGTTGAAAAAAAAATTAAAAAAAAAAATAAATAAAACAACAACAATAAAAAAAAAAAAAAAAGTCCTGGGAACAGAAGAGTAAAGCATAATATCTACCCTAACCTTCCTGGCACCTTCGTATAATTTACCTGGTAACAGAAACAGTATTTCTCGTTTGCATAATCTGTTCTCCCTCTTAGTGTTACTAGTGTTCTAGAGTCTCCCTTTGTTGCCAAAACGTGGCCTGCAATCCCCATTAGGCTACACTGGCCAGAGCGTCAAAGGCTAGAGATGTTACCTCGAGTTGCCATTCTTTCTCTCTTCAGAGTGGCGTCTGACGGACTCCAGGGCCAACTACTGAATTAGCTGCTGAGAGCGCACCCCCCTATTGTTAAAACTTCACTCAAAAAGTTGCACGCAGGGGCGCCTGGATGACTCGGTCGGTTAGGTGTCCAACTTCGGCTCAGGTCGTGATCTCGAGGTTCGTGGGTTCGAGCCCCGCGTCAGGCTCTGTGCTGACAGCTCAGAGCCTGGAGCCTGCTTTGGATTCTGTGTCTCCCTCTCTCTGTCCTTCCCCTGCTCGTGCTCTCTCTCTCTCAAAAATAAATAAACATAAAAAAAAAAAAAACAACTTGCATGCAGTTTACAAATAATGTCTTGACATACACCCAGAAGCAGCACCGTGTGTTGGCGCTCTGGCATGTCGGAGCAGGAAAGTTGGTAAAGAGTTTCCGCGAAGTCCCATCTGGGTCCCCTGCCAGCCCCCGGCCCTCGGGCAGGCTGGCCAACGGCTCTGAGCCTCTCCCGCGTGACAGGGACGGTTGCGGCTCCCCACACGGTCATCGTGGGGCTCCTGGAAGCTACGGAAGGCACATGTCCCATATGCTGTCTGACACATGCCAAGAGGAGTTGTGACCCCTGCACTAAGATGACAGTTTTGATACCTGTCATTGATAAAACAACTTTTTTAAGTTTACTTATTTTGAGAGAGAGCACATATGCGTGCAGGAGAGGGACAGAGAGGGAGAGAGATAATCCCAAGTGGCGACGAGGGGCTCGAACCCACAAACCGTGAGATCATGACCGGAGAGGAAATCAAGAGTTGGACGCTCGACCGACTGAGCCACCCAGGTGCCCCTAAATTATTATTTTTTTTTTTTAAATTTTTTTTTCAACGTTTATTTATTTTTGGGACAGAGAGAGACAGAGCATGAACGGGGGAGGGGCAGAGAGAGAGGGAGACACAGAATCGGAAACAGGCTCCAGGCTCTGAGCCATCAGGCCAGAGCCCGACGCGGGGCTCGAACTCACGGACCGCGAGATCGTGACCTGGCTGAAGTCGGACGCTCAACCGACTGCGCCACCCAGGCGCCCCAACCCCTAAATTATTTTAAAACCTAAAGCTATCTTAACCACCAAATCCCACTTAAGTAAAATAGAGCATGTGCTCAGTGTAATGGCCTTGAGCAAATCACCTTATCCCAACAGTATTTTTCTCATGCCCAAAATGACGAGGTTGGGCTAAAAAGTCTATAGGCTCCCAAGAGACAAAATAAACACATGTGGTGGGTGGCCTTGATTGGACTGATGTTAAAACAAATAAACAAACAACAAAACCAAAAACACATATCAGCGTTGCTGATATGACTGTCCATTAGATACTATGGAATTAGGACTGGTTTTCTTAGGTAGGATAATGGTTGTGCCGGCTAGTAGGGGAATGTTGTTACTCCTAGGAAATACGCCCTGAAGTATCATGTCTGCAAATGTTTCAGAAAAAGAATATTTGAGCGTGTGGGGGCATGCACGTGTGTGCGTGTGTGTGTGTACAGAGAAAGAGATCGGGAGAAATAGAGCAAACACATCGTGCTTTTAAAAACTATATCCCTGAATTCACTTTTGGCTGTCATTTCAAATTTTTAAGAATGCATCAAAACCCCATGACCAAATATTGAAAATTACTATTTTGACTTCCTCCCCTTCCCTCCATGGTCCTTCAGGCTTCAGGCTTTCATTAGGACCTGCCTCGCCTCTCCTTTTTAGATTTTATTCTTAGTGTGTGTGTGTGTGTGTGTCTCCCCATGTGATCTCCCACACTCCTCATTTACAAAGATTCCCCTCCCTCTTCCTCGCTGTCAATATCTCCCTGTAGATTTGTCTCCCGTCCTGGGCAGTAATTTAGCTCCCTGATTCGCCCTGCCTACTCCACACTTACTACCTCTCCATCTTTTTCATTATCTCCTACCGCCCCAGACTCCGTGGAAGGAGGGGGGTCCCCGGAAGGGGGGGCCGCGGGGAACGCAGTCCTACCTCCCTGCCTTCCTTTGTTCCACAGGGCCCTCTGCACGCCTTTTCTAATCAAGCGCGGTTTCCTGTAACACGGAAGTGTGTGTTCCCACATTTGTGTACACGTGCACGCGTATATCTGTGCAGGGCATTCATGTTTACGCGTACACATCTAGCACTTACACATTTTTTTTTTTTTTTTTTGTTAACCACAGCAGAAAAAAAATGGCAAGGCCACGGCAGAAGGAAATTTTCTCTCCAGGACTGGAAAAATGGAGCCTGCCTGCCTCCAGCCCACCGTCCTCTCCAGCCTGGTCTTTTTTTAGGAGCTAATTTGGTTGATGAAGCGCTTCGAGAGAAGCAAGCCTGGCCCGCCTCAATCGGCTTACCTGAGGCGGCCCGCCTGCCAGCTGCAAGCCCACACCTCCCTGCAGAGCTCCGAGCTCCGGCTCAGGGCTGCTCTCCTCCCCTCACCCCTGCCCCGCCCCGCCCCGCCCCACCCCGGGCCACGCCCAGGGCTGCCTGTCAGTTCACCTTCTCTCCGGTTCACAGAAGCCTTGAACGATAATCCTCTTTTATTTGCCTGAACTTCTGAACTCCTCCAGCGTCTTTTTACCTCCGGTCTTTGGCAGTCGGCCTTGGATTCCTTCATGTGCCCTTGGCCTGGCTGAAACTTTTGCCCACAGAGAGTAAGAATGACCAGTTTTCACTGATTCTCGCTTCTGGCCACCATGGCAGGCCAGGCAGCAGAGTTCGTTCCCCGTTTTGGCTCCTTCCTTTGTAGCTGACCAGACTTTTCCTATCCGCGTTTGCACTCCTGATCGCGTGTTCTTTGTTTGTTTGTTTGTTTGTTTGTTTCCCTCTCTGTACTGTGGCCTTCACGGTGTGAGCCTGGCGGGGGGGGGGGGGGGGGGGGGAGCGGGCACCTCCACCTCCAGTCTGACTCTGACCCTGGGCAAACTGACTGCAGAGACCTTCTTTTGCCCACCTCGTCGAAGGACTACCCTGCAGCCGGCACGGCACAGCCCAGCCGGTCAGCCTCAGGCTCTCCAGGAACGGGTCACCTGGCTCTGCTCTCAAACGGGGAAGGACGGTCCCACCATCTCCCTGCCCACGTGCAGCTGTCCGTTCCTCTGTCCGCAGCCGGGTTTGGCTATTTTACTCAGCTGGCACAGCAGCGGCTTGCTAGCCAGAGTAAAACAGCAACGTTCTGTAACCACGTTATTTCTCATTTGAGACGGAAAAGCGTTTGTTCCTTGGCCTGCCTGGTATGACACAATGGAAAAGTTAAATCAGAAGCTCCCGTGGTGATCCCTAAATATTTCTTTCAAGTCTTCGTGTTTCAGTAGCGTTGACACACAACGTGACACTCGTTTCAGGTGAACGCCACGGTGATTCATCTTCTCTATACGTTTTCCGAGTGTTTTTAAAGATGAGTCACGAGTTAACCCTTCTCCGGAGGCTCAACAACACTTACTCCAAGAGACTAAATTTCACCAACATGTCTTTTGGGATTACAGTCAAGAGACTTTGTAATCTACATTCTCTAAACAAAATTCCTGCCTTGGAATATTTTTCAGATGACAAACATCCTTTCTAAATGACTGGGTGGTCAGTTCTTTTCAAATCAGCCAACAGTTTGTGTTCCGTCCCTCTTACCGTTGGTGAGTTGCCTTTTTTATTATGGAAAATGACAGGAACTGACAACATTACCGCTTTACGGTATGCCTCTGACCCTTGGCGGCAAAGATAGGTCTTCCTCTCTGCTTCCAAGCCCCCCTTACCATCTGACTGTTTCTACTCCCCCCTCCATTCTGAGTCTGTGACCAAAACTCATCAGAAGAGAGCTATTCGCTGCTAATTCTGGTTACCATGTCCTTATTCAATCAGTCAACACGTATTTACCAAACAATTCTACTGGACAGCCATCACAAAAATAGCTTTGGTAAATTCCTACTGGGCCAAGGCATTGAATCAAGCTGGGAAGAGACACCCTCATCTCCAATGACAAAATGCAGAGCACCCTTCAGGGTCCTCCACCCATGTTGTTCAGGGCACGGTGAGAGGGAGGAAAAACTTTCCTCTACACTCTTAGGTTGTGCTACCAAGGGCCTGCAAATTAAACTACAAAAGCTACACTGACAGAGAAGACACACAGGCTTATTAATATATTCTTTCACGGGAACTCACAGAAAGAGGTTCAACTCAAAGAGACAGTTAGACTTGGGGGCTTCTATAACATTTTAACAAAGGAAAAGGGGTTCAGGCTTCAAGGGATGGATGATAAATTGTAGGGAAGCGACTAGGGTATATATGGGGGAACGAATAGAAGGTGAGAGTTATTCTAGTAACAACTGTTTATGCAGACTCATCTCGTGCTGACTGTCTCTGGTGATAAGTTGCTCTCCTCTTCCTGGTACCAGAGCAGACACTGTCACAAAAGGAAATTTACGCCCTGCTTTTTGACAGATAAGAGAGAGGCCAGAGAACTCTTCCAATTGCCTTCAACTCAAAAGAATCCTTGTACCAAAGCAGCATATTTTGGAGTGGCGTATCCGGATCTCCTTCGATGGCATCACCGGTATGAGTAAGCGGTAGTGACATTTTCTCCTGCCACCTTCCCATGGGGAGTGCTGGATTTTTTTCATTGAAACACAATTAACATGTAATATTAGTTTCAGGTGTTTAACATAGTGGCTCAACAATTATATACGTTACAAAATGCTGACCACAGTAGTACATCGTGGCAGTCAGAATGGCAAGCATCCAAAAGACCAGAGAAAACAAGTGTTGGCGGGGATGCTGAGAAAAGGGAACCCTCGTGCACTCTTGGTGGGAACGTAAATTGGTCCGACCACCACGGACAGCAGTATGAAGTTTCCAGAACAACGAAACAAAACAAAAAAAACCTAAGGAACGCCTGCCCGTGCGGCCCCATCGGTTAAGCGTCCGACTCTTGGTTGCCACTCGGGTCGTGATCTCAGTCTGTGAGTTCGAGCCCCGCGTCGGGCTCTGTGCTGACAGCTCAGAGCCTGGAACCCGCTTCAGAGTCCGTGTCTCCCTCTCTCTCTGCCCCTCCCCCACTTGTGCTCTGTCTCTCTCTCTTCCTCTCTCTCAAAAATAAACGTTAAAGAAATAGATAGATAAATAAATAAATAAAAATGGGGCATTAAAAAAAACCCTAAAAATAGAAGTACCATACCATCCAGTAATTTCACTGCCGGACATCTACCTCAAGAAAATAAAAACACTAATCCAGAAAGAGACAGGCACCCCTCTGTTTACTGCAGCACTGTTTACAATAGCCAAGATCCGGGCGCAACGCAGGCATCCGTCCACAGATGAAAGGATAAGGAAGACGCGATGTGCAGCTACGGTGGAATATCCCTCAGCCGTAAAAAAGAATGAGATCTTGCCATCTGCGACAGCGTGGATGGACACAGAGGGTATTATGCTAAGTGAAACAAGCCAGACAAAGAAAGACAAACAGCCTTTGATTTCACTCCTAAGTGGGAAGTGCTGTTTTATTATCGGTCGTCTTTTTCAATGGAGTAAACTGTGGCTTTGAGAGGTTCGCACTTGCCCTTCTCAAAGGACTCAATTCAACTATCTCATGCGATTCGACCACCTCCACCTTCTTCCCTACCCACTTCGGGCATGCCACGGCTTGAAAAAATCTGTTCTGCCCCTTCCCTTCCCGATGAGGGCCCCCTGTTCTCCCACTATCCCTGAGAAAGAATAAAAGACACGCGAGGAGAAAATCAGAGGAAGCTCAGCTTTTGCAGCTGGTCACGAGAACCTTGGGCTCCAGACCCCTGTGTCCCGGGGGTTCACCCACAAGCTAGCTCGTGTGACTGGCTCCTGTGCGAGGTCTCAAGCATTCCTCGGAATCTAAGCCCCTTCCTCCCTGCCCCGGGCGGGTGCCCCTCCTGAGGGTCCAGCTGGCCTCCCGCATACACCGAAAGTTTTCCCCAAAGCTGGGGGGCGCCTGGGCGGCTCAGTCAGTTAAGTGTCCAACTTTAGCTCAGGTCACGGTCGCCCGGTTTGTGAGCTCGAGCCCCGCGTCGGGCACTCTGCTGTCAGCACAGAGGCTGCTTCAGATCCTCAGTCCTGTCCTCTCTTCTCTCTCTCTCTCTCCCTCTCTCGCTGCCCCTCCTCCCCTCAAAAAAATTACATTTAAATTTAAAAAACTAAAAAAGTTGGCCCCAAATGTTCCCAGGTGAAGAAATTTGAGCCCCCGTGGACGGAAGTGAACTAAGGGCCCACTTTTTGGAATCACATATTTTTAGAGCTGGGATAGCCTGAGGGAAGAATATTCCTTCCCACCGTGACTGCAGGCGTGGGAGGCCGGTGGGTAGGCTGACTTCACGACAGCAGTGCATGCGTGACGAGCCTCAAGCAGGAATCACATTCAGTCAGAGGCTTCCGTCATATTTATCTATCTTCTTCTGCCAATAATCCCTGATAGTGCCCAGATGTCATGGTGTCATTTGAGTGGAATTAAATTGGAACGGCTTCCATTATCTGATTAATTAGAGTCGGCTTTGACTACAGGGACTAATAGGTCCGGTCCTATTAGTGCAGCCTTTGCACCCGGCAGGCTGTGGTCACATAACACAGGCGAAGGCCTGGTAGAGACTGTTGGTCTGTTTCTGGATCGTCCCCGCCTTTAATTTTGCTTAAAAAAAAATATATATATATATATATATATATTAGCAGGGCAACACGGTGGAATATTATTCAGCCACGAAAAGGAGTGGGGACCTGATACATCCTACCCCATGGATGAACCGGAAAACATTATGCCACGTGGAACGAAGTCAGATACAAAAGGTCACACGTTGTGTGACTCCATTTACAGGAAGTGTTCGGAATAGGGGAACCCACAGAGGAGGCCAGTAGATGGGTGCTTGCCAGGGGCTGAGGGAGTGGGGGAACGGGGAGTGACTGCTTAACGGGTGTGGGGTTTCTTTCTGGGGCGATGAAAATGTTTTGGAATTAGGGGTAGTGTTTGTACCACATTGAGAATGTGTCGACGGCCACTGAATTGTTTACTTTAAAACAGTCAGCATGATGTTCCATGAATTTTCCTTCGGTTAAAATACATAGAGAGAGGGGCGCCCAGGTGGCGAACTCAGTTAAAAGTCCGACTCTTGATTTTGGCTCAGGGCATGATCTCACGGTTCGTGAGTTCGAGCCCCACATTAGGCTCTCTGCTGTCAGCGCGTAGCCTGCTTCAGATCCTCTCTCCCTCTCTCTCCCTCTGCCCCCCCCCCCCCGCTCACAATCTCTCTCTCTCTCAAAACTAGATAAAAATTAAAAAAAAAATAAAATCTTAAAAAAAAAACACATAGAGACACAGACAGACAGACACTGAAAGAGGAAGCAAGAACACATCTCCAGGTCGGATGGATCACATTTAGCCTGCAATCTGCATGCCCGAAGTTGGGAGTCTACGCCCATATCCACAGGCTTTTATTGAGGAGGGGTGTGAGGGCTGAAGAGTATATATCCCAGCCAGGGTCATACAATCGAGCTTAGAGCCCTGGCTTCCCAATTTCAGGGCTGGTCCCCTTTGCACCACTTTAACCAGAAGAATAATTGTTTCAGTCCTTGAGGTCGTCTTCAGTAAGTACTTATTGAGGGCTTGCTACATTCCAGGGGCTACAACCCAGGGCGCTTGAGATCATGGTTAGCTCAACCGGCCCTCGTCTCCCCACCATACAGCTATGACACTGGCCCCGGTAACAACCTGTTCTCATTTCCATCTGCAATTATTGTGTTATCTCTTCAGCAGCTCCAAGTGGCTTACAATTTCAAACTGTTGCCATATGGTTTAAAAGCATTTTGTGTGCATGTGTGTGGTTTTTTTTTTTAAGTTTATTTATTTTTGAGACAGAGAGAGCATGAACAGGGGAGGGGCAGGGAGAGAGGGAGACACAGAATCTGAAACAGGACCAGGCTCCGAGATGTCAGCACAGAGCCCGACGCGGGGCTCGAACCCACGGACCGCGAGATCATGACCTGAGCCGAAGTCGGACGCTCAACCGACTGAGCCACCCGGGCGCCCCGCGTGTGTATTTTTTTTTTTTTTTAAATAATCAGGAGACAAGAGTAAACACACACATTTTGGACAAAAGTGTAAAGTTTACAGGATCACAAAACGTTACATAAAGTGGCTCTAAACTCAGAGCTGGTCAGCAGATGACGTTCAGGGCAAGGCCACAAATATTAACCGACAACCCACAGTGTCCAAGGCCTCCGCCCAAGGTAGCAGGGAGGCAAAGATGACCCTGTCCCCCCGGGGGTGACATTCTCAGGGAGGGTGTGGGGACAGAAGAGCACAGAGTGTAGTAAGTGTGCAAATAAAAACTGGAAACACAGTCCCACCGAGGGCGGTGGGACTTCATGAGGCCCTTTGCGGGGGGCCGTGTTTGAGACGGGTGGGAGGACCAGAAGACCTCCGGGAGGAGGATGATCGATGTGGGGGACGGGACAGCCTGGTGCAGGGCAGCACCTCCAGTCCGCACTGGGAAAGACTGGACTCGAGCAGAACTCTATTGGGGGGGGGGGTGCCAAGTGGTATTTTCAGTCTCGACTTGAGTTCTAGTCCACTTTCTGGTCGGTCCTGTACCATACTTGTCAGCCCCGAAGCAATGCCACTGTGCATGTATATACACACACGGGCCGCCGGGCTTCGGGCAACACGGGTTTTCAGTGCACGGGTCCTCTCATGCGGATTTTTTTCCAATAAATACAGTGCAGTGCTCTAAATCAATTTTCTCTGCCTTATGATTTTCTTTTTTTTTTTTTTTTAAGTGTATTTATTTGTTTGGAGAGAAAAAGAGCTCGCATGCAAGTGGGGGAGGCACAGAGAGAGGGAGAGAGAGAATCCCAAGAAGGCTCCACACTGCCAGCGCGGAGCCTGATGCTGGGCTCGAACCCACAAACCGTGAGCTCATGACCTGAGCCGGAGTCGGATGCCTGACCGACTGAGCCACCCAGGTGCCCCCGTCTTATGATTTTCTTCGTGCCGTTTTCTTTTCTCTGGCTTACTTTATCGTAAGAATACAGTATCTAATACACATAAGCCACAAAGTATGTGATAATTCGTTATTTAGGATATTGGTAAGGCTTCCGATCATCAGTAGGGTGTTAGCGGTTAAGCTGTGAGGGAGTCAAAAGTTATACACAGATTTCTGACTTGTCAAAACCATCACCCACAGCGACGTTCAAGGGTGACCCATACTAAGGTACCTATGTGACCACTGGCCTGTGATCTAGTGTTTTCTTTTTTTTTTTTTTTTTCAACGTTTTTATTTATTTTTGGGACAGAGAGAGACAGAGCATGAACGGGGGAGGGGCAGAGAGAGAGGGAGACACAGAATCGGAAACAGGCTCCAGGCTCTGAGCCATCAGCCCAGAGCCCGACGCGGGGCTCGAACTCACGAACCGCGAGATCGTGACCTGGCTGAAGTCGGACGCTTCACCGACTGCGCCACCCAGGCGCCCCAGATCTAGTGTTTTCTAACACACAGGTAGTTCAGGTGCTTCCCCTGCTCCTCAAAATCTTTGCTGCCTTGATGCTATCGCTTATGTGATTTTGACTGAAGGACCAGACTGTCATCCTATAATTAAAGCCAAGGTCTAAAACGTCAAGTACTCTACGAGAGGGTGACGTCGCTTAAAAACATCCTAAACACAGGCAACCGCATAAAATATAGATAACTCAGGCTTCCCCAAAAGTAAAAACTCTCCTGCTTCAAAGGATGCCATCAGAAAAGCAAAAAGGTAAGTCGGAGAATGGGATGAAGGATCTGCAAATCTTGTATCTGATAAGGGTCTAGCATCCAGAATACGCGAAGAACTCTTAACACAACAGTGAGAAGGCCAATAACCCAACGGAGACATGAGCAATACATGTGAAGAGACCTCTCTCCAAAGACGATGTTTCAACGCAATAAACACACGAAAAGACGCTCCACGACAGGAGTTGGGATGGAAACACAAAGGACAACCGTGGAGGAGATACGACCTCCCACTCGTGAGGTAGCCCGTAACCCAGTGAGAGACAGCACCCAGGGTTGGTAAAGCTGGGGAAGAGCTGGTACTCTCATACGTCGTTGGTGGAAACGTAAAACGGAGCGGCCCCTTTGGAGAGCGGTTCCGCGCAAAGTTCAACACAGTGTTCCCATATGACCCAGAAATTCCACACCAAAGTATATAACCAAGAGAAATGAAAACACACGTCCATACAGCAACCTGTCCAGAAAGAAATGTTCACAACAGCAAGGGGAGTGACAGCTAACGGGCACAGAGTTTCTTTCTGGGGTGAGGAAAATATTCTTGAACTACCTAGGGTTGAGGGTGGTACAATCTTGGAATATACAAAAAGAGCACCTTAAAGAATTGAATTTTAAGATACGCGTATTATATCTAAAAAGGATGGGGCAGCTGGGTGGCTCGGTCGGTTAAGTGTCTGACTTCGGCTCAGGTCGTGATCTCACGGTTCATGGGTTCAAGCCCTGCGTCCGGCTCTGTGCTGAATGCTTGCTCAGAGCCTGGAGCCTGCTTTGGATTCTGTGTTTCCTTCTCTCTCTGCCCCTACCCTGCTCGTGATCTATCTCACTCTGTCTCTCAAAAATAAATAAATGTAACAAAAACAATTTTTTTTAAGGAAAAGGGGTGCCTGGGTGGCTCAGTCAGTTAAGCCTCCGACTTCGGCTCAGGTCATGATCTCGAGGTTTGTGAGGTCAAGCCCCGAGTCGGGCTCCGTGCTGACAGCTCGGAGTCTGGAGCCCGCTTCAGATGCTGTGTCTCCTTCTCTCTCAGCCCCTCCCGGATTGTACTCTGTCTCTCTCTCAAAAATAAATAAACGTTAAAAAAATTTTTCAAAGAAAAAACATCCTAAGGTATAAATGACGTTTATCAATTTCTGAGAGCAAACTTTTTTTTTTAATTTTTTTTTTCAACGTTTATTTATTTTTGGGACAGAGAGAGACAGAGCATGAACGGGGGGAGGGGCAGAGAGAGAGGGAGACACAGAATCGGAAACAGGCTCCAGGCTCTGAGCCATCAGCCCAGAGCCTGACGCGGGGCTCGAACTCACGGACCGCGAGATCGTGACCTGGCTGAAGTCGGACGCTTAACCGACTGCGCCACCCAGGCGCCCCTGAGAGCAAACTTTAACTGGGAGGAGGGAGTAAGGCGTCACAGAAGCCCCAGCTGGGCCAGGCCAAGGGCATCGGGGGTACTTTGCCAGAACCTACTCTCCCTCTTTCACTGCGGGCCATTTTTTTGCAGCCCGCCTTTCTGCTCTCACTATAGAAGGAAAGTAACTTCACCCACACGAGAGTAACCAAAACCAACGTTCTTTGCTGTAAAAGTTGTTTGCGACACCGAAAAACAGACAAGTGACTTTCAAAAAGTGCAATCAGCAAAATATGGATGTGTTTTTCTCAACAGCTAAGAGAGGGAAAGGATAATGAGAAATCCTGGCTTCAGGAAGTGCTCACTTGCCAAAAAAATTATCGAAAGCATGTGGTCCCAACTCAGTTGCCTGGATCTACGCGCAAGTCACAAGATGACGGAGTTAAGCGGCGCATGTTTGCATAAAACAGGTTCCCCCCCACCCCGAGCCTGGCAGATGTTTGCTGCTTTCCAAGAGGGGCAACCGAGAGCCCACTAGAGAAAGGAACTCGGGAAGTCAGTGCTTAAGGAGCATCCTTGGGAGATCTGCGGGCTTGGATCAGGTGTCGGAATAATTACACGCCTTCTTTCACAACAAAAGGAGATACCCATTCAGTAACCCTAGAGGAGGATTTGGCTCTTAAATTGTTAACAGACCGTGGATCAAGCCAAGTACCCAAGAAGGAAAAGCAAATATCCTTTGGATGAGTTTCGAGGTAGGTTTGATGTTCTCTGAAAAGACTCACGGTCTCTGATTACACTGCCATGTTCCTCCCACACAACATCCTGAGCAATCACAGAAAGGCTTAGAGAAGATCTTTCTTTTTTTTCCAGTTTATTTATTTATTTTGAGAGAGAGAGAGAGAGAGAGAGAGCAAGTAGGGGAGGGGCAGAGAGAGAAGGAGAGAAAGAATCCCAAGCAGACTCCTTGCTGTCAGCACAGAGCCCAACGCGGGGCTTGAACTCAGGAACCGTGAGATCATGACCTGAGCTGAAGTTGGACGTTTGACCGACTGAGCCACCCAGGCATCCCTAGAGAAGGTCTTTTGACTTGTGACCATGGTTCATGGTCCAATTACGCAGCGCCGATAAAGAACCACATCAATTAATAGGTGGGATCGAAAAATGTTTTTACAGAGCCACGTGAGAGGAAGTATTAAGAGCAGGTCAGGAGGGGACCAAAGGCTTCAAGTTTGTCACTTTTTCTGTCTGGGGGAACCTGACCCACAGATGAGATAACGTGGGGGCGGTCGAGATGGGGACAGAAGAGAAGGTCAGCACGTACACACGGTGAAAAGTTTAGGTACCAGAAAACTGGGAAGAGATGGGGAATTTTAGCTCTGTCTTGCTAAAGACTTTGAGAAGTAGTTGCTGTTGCTACACATGATTTGCAGATTAAAAAACAAAAAAAATTGCCCAATACTCACAGCCTCAACCTGTAGACGCGCAGAAGCAGAAAAACCACAAGATTAAACTAGAATCCCCAGCAGCAAACAAACACAAGACCATACTGCCTCCTGGCCTCGACCACAAGCACCTGGCCTGATCTCTGCCTGGGGTATTATGGGAAATCCAGCTACCAGCAAAGAGTTTTTCATCTTAATTTAAGTCATTGGCACTTCAGTCTTTTCCTAGACAGGCTCTCTTCTAAGATCTTGGCCTTTAAATTAACCTAAATGTGCCTTGGATTCTTTTCCATTGTTTTCCCTGTAACTTCTCCGTGATGTTTCAGGTTTCACTTAGGATTCCCTCTAGACACGGGTTCTCTGAATCCGAGTTGTCCAATATAGTAGCTGCTGGCTAATCCAAAGTGAGATGTGCTCGAGGTGTAAAATACCCCATGTCAAAGACTAAGTACGATCCTTTAATTTTTAAAATATTGGTTACACATTGAAGTGCTTCTGAGTATATTGGGTTCAATAAAATATACTACTAAAATTAAGTTCACCTGTGGGGCACCTGGGTGGCTCAGTTGGTTGAGCGTCCAGCTTCCGCCGGGTCATGATCTCCCGGTTTCTGAGTTCGAGTCCTGCATCAGGCTCTCTGCTGTCGGCACAAAGCCTGCTTCGGATTCTCTGTCCCCCCTCTCCCTGCCCCTTCTCCATTCACATGCACGCTCTCTCAAAAATAATTAAAAATTTTTTAAATTAATTTAAAAATTTTTGAATTAATTTCATCCGTTCCTTTTTACTTTTTTTTTTAAGTTTATTATTTATCTATTTATTTATTTGGGGGGGGGCACACACAAGCAGGGGAGAGGCAGAGAGAGAGGGAGAGAGAATCCCAAGCAGGCTCCGTGCTGTCAGCGCGGAGCCTGATGCGGGGCTCGAACTCATGACGTGTGAGATCAAGAGCCCTCATGAGATCATGAGAAGTGTGAGATTTACTTTTTTTAATGTGGCTTGCTAGTAAATGTAAAACTGCACCTGTGGCTCATATTCTGCTTCTACCGGACAGAGCTGCGCCGAGTTTTTAGTACTCGAAAGCGCATTCTGAATCTCCAAGACCCTGTAGCAGGCACGGTTTCCCAACACACACATGACCACACAGCCATTTTTCACATAACGTATTGCTCTAGTTACGTACGTATTCGCCCTCCTGATTTCCCACGTTTTCATACCCATTGGTGGAAGTTTGCTGAGGTGCTTATTTTTGTTACAGCTACGGCGCCGGAGATCTACCGGAAGTCTTTCCGGAACTTTACGATTTCCGTCTATGGTGAATCACATACCAGTTTCCATTTGCAGAAATGACAAGACTCCCTTGCAAGAAAGCTGTGCGCTTTTCAGATTTCAGGGCCAAGGCAGAGCACCCCCACATCATGTGATGCTTTGAAGATGTTTGGCTGTTAGTTAATTGCTACCTTTTTCAGGATACAGAGAAGGGAATAGAAGGCCAGAACTGAAGGCTCCTCTTTCCCTGGGCAACCGGGAGCCAGACACAGAACGTTAGGTTGTGCTGCCCCCTACTGGCCACAATGAGACACTGCACAAAACCCACAGGTAGGAAAATCAATTGTAATTCAGAGCTTCATCGATGCTCTTTTTCAAGGAGGAAAAATCCCTTTTAAATATATCTGCAGTCCCCGGATTAAAAAAACACCATTCTAAACCATGCAAATGAGGAAGTTCAAACAGCGACCAAGGCTTAGAGCGCCATTCTTATAGCAAAACATACTCCTGCCCTGGCTTCTGTGAAACTGAAGTTACTTCTCTACTTTGTCCCATATATACCTTTCTGTTCACCGCCCCCACCCCCCACCCTACCCCCCAAAATAGGGGAGGACGTCTGTGCCTGGTCTCAGCATCCCTTCGCTGACGGGTTCCAGTATCACCTTCTCCCTAAACTGCCCACCAGTACCCATGCAACTCTTCCCAAGCTGACTCAGTCTCTCTGTCCCTCATCCTCAGCTCTGTTGCCTTGTTTATAGGTGTCTCTCTCACCCTCTAGACCTCCAGCAATTTGAGGACAAACCACGGCTCAGATATTGTTGAAGAATACACTTCCTTTATATCACTTGAATTTGAAAATGTACTCAGCATTTTTAAAGGCTTCAACATGACGGAGATGTTTGGCTAAAAAGGTTTATGACCTAATAAGACATATATGTAAACTGGAATACCAGATGGAATGTGAGAGATGAATGACAGGTTACAGAAGCTGATAAAACCCTCTGCTAGGTGAACACAAAGGAAGAAGCCATTGCCTCCAGCTGGAGAAGGAGGAAACGGCATTTGAGACTGATCTGAAACGATAAGCTGTGTGTGGGGACAGGTGGGGGACGGGGGTGGAGTTGTAACGCATGGAAACTCTTCCAGACAGAAGAAATACAAACATAGATGCAATTAAAATAAAATACAATTTAAAATGAAATAAGATAAAATTTAAAATAGAACCCAACACAGTAAAAATAGAATAGAACAACATAAAATAAAATAAATAGAATAGAACGAAACACAAGCCTCGGAGACAGGAAAGCGGGAGTGTCTTCTATGAGGCAAGTGCTGCTGTTCCTCCAGAGCCTGTGGTGCGTTCACAGGAAAAGGAAGGGCAGATGGGGCCAGGTCTCTGAGGGTCTTAAAAGCCAAGCTAAGGAGGATGGAAGGATATCTTGCCCAGGCAGGAGCTGGTGGGGAGGGGGAGTGCTGGTGGAGCACAGAACCCCTGTACCCAGTTTTCCAGCAGTATCCCACTTTTCTGTGGGAGCCGTAACACATCTGGGAAACTTCTGGACGGACACCTCCCTGGTTCAGATGGGGTGTGGGAAGGAGGCAGCGTTCTCTTCATTACCCAAGAGATGCTATGGTTGCTGAGTCTGCCCACGCACCAGAATCACCCAGAGGGCTCATCAAAGCACAGACCGCTGAGCCCCAGCGCCCCCCCCCCCCTCACCCCAACCCCATACACCAGGACATACCAGGTCTGGGGCTGGGTCCCCCACATTTGCATTTCCAGTAAGTTCCCTAGTGAGATCAGCCTTTGAAAACCATCGTCCAAGGACATCTCTAGAGGGAAAACGTTATGTATAGAGCCATTGCTCGTTCAAAACGAAGTACCCAGCACCTAGCAAAGTGCCTGAGACATAAAATGCCCTCCAGAAATACAGAGATAAGAGCTTTTAATGAACAACTGCACAGCCAGATAGCGTGTCAGATAAAGCCCCACGTTACGTGCGTTCATAGGGAGGGATTGCTCCTATTTTCAGACAAAACAGTACCCAGATTAATGCCCCCACCTCAGATTTTCCTCCTCTCGCCCTCCCAGAGGACATCGTGTCTTAGATCTGGTGTGATTCTTCTCATCCTTTCTTCATGTATTTACGATAGACATATAGATAGATAGATAGATGTCAATATATATGTAGATATATAATATATATATCAGTAAGTATTTAATGTTGTTAAATGTCATGAATGTATCGCTTAATGCATTCCATGATATACTTGTTCTGTTCGTTATGGGGGTTTTTGTTGTGGGAAAATACATGTAACATACAATTTACTACTAAACCATTTTTAAGTGTATGGGTCAGCGTCATTAACTACATTTACCCTGTTGTGCAAACACCTCCACCAACCATCTCCAGAGCTTTATTTCATCTTTCTGAAACAAAACCCTTAACATTGTTTCAAGATACCTTAGTGTTGATCCAGTCAGAACTGTTTTCATCACTCTAACTGCTATATAGTATTCCATGATCCAGTATGCAACAGTTATTTTTCCACTCCCTTTTCGATGGAAATTTAGCTTATTTCCAACTTTTGGCTCTTACAAAGAGCCTTTGCACGTGTCTCTCTGTGCATACACCCACCTAGGAGAGGAATTTAGGAGACAGGAGATAATATGCACCTTCAACTTTACTACAGAGTGTCCAATTCTCTCCAAAATGGCTTTACTAATTTCTGTTCCTGCAGATCAGGATCCCAGAAGACCCATCTCTCCCACATGCCTGACCACATGTGGTCTTGCTAATTTTTACCAATGTAGTGGCTATAAAATACTATCTTGTTTCCACTTGCATTCTCATCACTTGTGAAGCTGAACATCTTATCATGTGTTAGCAACTCAGATCTCCTCTTCTGTGAATTCCCCATTCAGATCTTTACCATTTTTTTTGTTTGATTTTTTTTCTTCTTATTGATTTCTATGAGTTCTTTACATATTCTGGAAAGTGTTCCTTTGGTGATTACTAGTTACAAATATGTACTCCCAGTCCGTGGCTAGTCTTTAACTTGGTTTAAGTATTTTTTTATTATTATTAAACAAATATCTTAAGTATTAATAGAGCCAAACGTACTGCTTTTCCTTTCTGATATGTGCTTTTTGTCTTGTTTAAGAAATCCTTCTTGGGGCACCTGGCTGCTTTGTCAGTAGAACATGCACTCTTGATCGTGGGGTTGTGAGTTCGAGCCCCACAATGGGTATAGAGATTACTTAAAAATAAAATCTTAAAAAAAAAAAAAAAAGAAATCCTTCTTGCTCAGAGGACATCAACTCATACTTTCTTTCTTTTTTTTTAATTAATTAATGTATTTATTTTAATGTTTATTTACTTTTGAGACAGAGAGAGACAGAGCATGAACTGGGGAGGGTCAGGAGAGAGAGGGAGACTCAGAATCCGAAGCAGGCTCCAGGCTCTGAGCTGTCAGCACAGAGCCCGACGCGGGGCTCGAACCCACGGACCGTGAGATCATGACCTGAGCCGAAGTCGGACGCTCAACCGACTGAGCCACCCAGGTGCCCCTCATACTTTCTTTTATAAGCGCAAAGATCTACTTTTCCTCAATAAAACCTCTAATAATCTTGCAACTTACACAATTATATTGCATTGATTTTGTGTGTATGTACCAAAAGCATTAATTTATTAAATATATACATTTCAGTTCTACCACTTCTACCTACAATTTTTAGCATTTTTAAATTTCTTTCTTTTTTTTTAAGTTTATTTTTGAGAGAGAGAGAGTGTGTGAGCAGGAGAGGGGCAGAGAGAGAGGGGAACAGAGGATCCAAAGCGGGCCCTGCGCTGACAGCAGAGAGCCCGGTACGGGGTTCGAACCCATGAACCGTGAGATCATGACCTGAGTTGAAGTCAGATGCTCAACCGACTGAGGCACCCAGGCGCCCCAGCATTATTTTTTAAGTAAGTTAAAACTCAAGCAATGGAAGACACACTGGCCTCTATGCTCTCTTGACTTCTTCGGGTCTCTGGGATGCCTCTTTCACATTTCAAGAGTGAGGACAAGAGTATCTGGCACTGTGGGATGGGCCATAGTGTGAGCAGTAACTGGGCTTGATGTGTGGGACATTTCCAGAAATTTCAGAGAGGAAGGCATCGCAAAAGGCAGGACTTCCTTTATCAGCTGGGCGGGGTTTTGACATTGAGTCTGGATGATAATGGGGCTGCTGAGGGGCGCCTGGGTGGCTCAGTCATTATGGCGCCGACTTCAGCTCCTGTCATGATCTCCCGGTTCATGAGTTCGAGCCCTGCGTCCAGCTCTGTGCTGACAGTGCGAAGGCTGCTCGGGACTCTCTCTCTTTCTCTTTCTGCCCCCTCCTCTGCTCTCTCCCTCTCACACAATAAATGAACATTAAACAAACAAGATGCCAACAGATATGGTGTGTGGTGAAACCCTCCTTCCTCCTTGTAGATGTCACTTGTCAAGTATAGACATTTGCTGTGTCTAGACTGTAGGAGGGAGAGTAAGAGGGCTCTGGTCTCTTCCCTTTCTGATAAGGGCACTAACCGCATCATGGGGCCCCACCCTCCTGACCTCATCCCAGCCAAATTAAGGCCCTCCCAAAGGCCCCACCTCCTTCGACCATCACATGGGGGTGAACCTTGAGAGGTAACAGAGATCCAGTCCATAGCCAGAGACCGCTGAGAGTCACCCAGGCAGACGCAAGGTGAATTTACAAAGAACCAGTCGAGAAGCACAGAAGGGAACAGGTCTGAGTAGTATTCAGAGAAGCAGGACCCACTGGGAGCCAGACCAAGCGGAGGAAATTGCCACTAACAAACTGTCAGGGACGCATCTCCCCCTTCAAACGAATCCCAGGATCCCCAGGCCCATTCATGCTCATCCAGTACAACCAGCCCTCCGCTCGCCAAGCATCGAAGTGGAAACAGTCCCGCTCTCTCTCTTTGAAGATCAGAATACCACGAAGGACCGAGGATTGACTCTGCTCCGGGAAACTCGAGCCAAGGAGGGCCAAACCCGAGCAACATCCAAAACCAGACATGGTCCCTGTGTTCCAGATGTGGGTGCTGTGAGGGAGGTAAAATAAAAACAACGTTTGCCTCCGCCATCATTTATTAATCATTCTTCGTCTTGTACCCTGTCTGTCTAATTTCTCGTCTGGAGGCCCCGAAGCCACGTCAAAGCCATGCCCACTCCAGGGCATATGCCCAGCACAGTGCTGACACAGAGTGCCAGATAAGGATCCGTCGGGTAGAAGGAACTCAAATTGTAATTGTTTTCCCAAGCAGCTTCTGACCAGAGGAGATAATTAAGGAAGATAGTGCATTTGGGGGCCCAGGGTAAAGTCCGCCATGGGTTGAGCACTGGGGACAAAGACTGTGAACAAATAGCCACTCCTCTGCTTGGAGAACAATGGATTCTAGTTCGCTTAGGACTTAGCTCGGGAGCCGATGTTAACTGCACAAATTCTGAGAACAGGAAAGAGACGGTAAACCTGACACACACAGCCACACAGGCATGCCTCCTCGACTTGGCTTTTCCACATCTCCCCCTTCCTCTCCTGCCCCCACCAGATATGCGGGAGCATCTGGCTTCTAAGAACCAGGATTCATTACGATATGATCATGAGTGGAAAGAGGAGAGCCAGCTACATGTAATTCAGAAAAATGGGAAAGGATGTGCCCCAACCAAGGTAACCAAGACTCTTCTTTTATTACATTGCAGACCCCTGCAGGACAGAAAGCTGGAGGTACTGGAAATGGTTGGGATCGCCTAGTTTTTTTTTTTTTTCCTTATGTACTGTCTACACCCAACGTGGGACTCCGACTCAACCCAGAGAGCATGAGTCCCATGCTCCACTGACTGAGCCAGCCAGGCACCCCAAGAGCAGCTTTTCTTTTTCTTTCTTTCTTTTTTTTTTTTTTTTTTAATGCTTATTTATGTATTTTGATGGGGGGTGGGAAGAGAAAGAGAGAGGGAGAAAGAGAGTCCCAAACACGCTCCACGACATGGGGCTCGATCCTACAACCCTGGGAGAATGACCTGAGCTGAAATCAAGAGTTGAATGCTCAACTGACTGAGCCACTCGGGCACCCCAGAGTGGCTTTTCTTAAAAGAGAGAATTGAATGTTCAGGGCATCTAGGTGGCTCAGGCAGTTGAGCATCTGACTTAGGTTCGGGTCATGATCTCGTGGTCTGTGAGTTTGAGCCCCGTGTCGGGCTCTGTGCTGACAGCTCGGAACCTGGAGCCTGCTTTGGATTCTCTGTCTCCCTCTCTCTCTCTGCCCCTCTCCCGCTCGTGCTCTGTCTCTTTCTGTCTCAAAAATAAATAAATGTTAAAAAATTAAAAAAAAAGAGAGAATTGAATGTTTGAAGGATTGGATAAGTAATCAAGAGAGGATGGCTATCAAGGTCTTGGGATTTAGGACAGGGTGGAGGGGGAGGTCTATGCATTTTTTGAAATTATATGCAAAACATCACTCATTTGAATCAGTGGAGGCAGGAAGGGTGAAGGATGGAAAACGCAATAAAGGAAAATAAACGATTTCCCCTCCCCCCAGTGTTATCTTTTATCTCTCATGCATCAAAAGGCAAAGGGAAAAACTTAATGATTCTGCAGCCTTAGATACTCACTGGGTGCAAACAATAAAATCTTCACTTTACAGCACCAAATTAATCACCTTTGTGCTCGGGAAAAACAGGATTTGCAAGGGAAAATACCATGGCATGGTGTGATCTTATGGAATGTGGCTACCTTTGGGAGGCACAGAGACAGAATTTTGTAAACTGCCTTATTGTTAATTGCATTTCAGTGGAGAGTGCCCCCTGACCGACCACACAGGGCACAGTGTTTCTGTCCATCTTCGTCAGATAAATGCCCTCGCGTGTTAGTGCATAGACTGAGTCACAATCCATCCTGCCATCAATCTGCCACCTCGAAATGGTTCCATGAGCCTTCCTGAGTCCGACCACAGAGCCACACGCAATGTGGGCGGGTAGGGTGCTGTGGGGAGGAGGTCTCAGAAGGAGTCCCCAGCTTGGTGGGGACACCCGTGTGATGCAGGAGACCCAGGGGGAGCTCTGGAGGAGGCTTCTTAACTTGGGCTGACTCTATTAAGCATCCTTCATTTAGAAGTAATCGATTCACTGTTTCTGAAATCAAACACACAAGTGCCAATGCCGTGACTTAAATTTCTTCTGACCTTTTATTTCTTGCCAAAAAAAACTTGGCTTTTACCGCAGATTGTAAAAGACCACTGATGACAGTGAATGATGATTATTGAAATTACTGTAGCAGTAATGAATTGATGGAATAATAAAGTACTCCCCGTATCCCAACTTTCTCCTCCAAATTGAGATTCTGTTCTCCCATAGCACTCGCTGCCATATTACTCAATTTTGGGGTCAGAGACCCCTCTGAGGAGCTGGTGAAGGCCAGGAATGCTTTTCCCAGAAATGCACGAGCAGACACAAATTTGCCCATAAATTCAGAAAGCTCATAGATTCCCCTTCCAAAAACAAACAACAGTTCGGAGACCTCCACCTAGCACTCGGTATTACAGCAATTCTTTCATTGGGATTTTGACCTGTTCTTAGGGTCCCAGAGCACAGTGCCTGTAAACTAGTAATCTTGCTCAACGGTAAGACTTACTGTTAACCTGACTTTTTAAGGCAAGAATGGTGGAATGCGAGAGAGGATATTCAGAAGTAGAGAGAATGCATATTTATGTTGTGCAAGAAAAAATATTTTACTGGTCTTTCAGCTATATCCTTTTTTTATTGGGATTGGATCGCTAGGAAATTTCATAGCGTGAAGGAAAAGAGCCAGTTTCTTTTAAACAGATGGGGATCCAGAGACTAAGCCCTTGGGAGAATTGATCTGGAAAGATGTGTAGTTATAAGAATGAGCCTAGACAGGGGCCTGGGGGAAGACAGAGGGGACCCCCAAAAGATCAAGATGCAGCCTAAAAGTCTGTCTTAAGGGGGCTTGTTCCTTTCCAGAATCCACCGACCGGGCAATACTGGCTGCAAGCGTACCCACCATGAGTGATTCCGGGCACAGATTCCATGTCGCTTTCCTACACCTGCTAAGGCCTCATCGTGCCTTCCTAGGTTCTCTGGCCCTCCTGGGGTCCTACCTCTAGGTAGAGGTTAAGGGACAAGATCTCAGGCATCTTTGCCACCTCAACCCTGGTCCAGTAGACAGCTGGACCTTTCTGAAGCCTCATCTGTGAGGGGGCAATGCCGAGGGCCCCACTTGGGGTGGGGGGAGAGAGATGCCGGAAAGCAAACCCATCCTGCCATTTACTGGGTAGCATGAGAAGCTAGCGCCCCTCCTCATTCACTTGCCAACCACTTACTGAGTGGCTCCATCTGCGAATGTGGACTCGGAGAAGAGGGCCTGGGTTCAAATCCAAGTCCTCTACTTTCTGCCTCTGTGACCTTGGGCAAGTTACTCACCGTCTCTGTGCCTTGATCTCCTCACCTACAAAATGGGGATAATAATGGTACCTACTTCAGAGGGTTGTCATGAGAACTGAGTTAGTCACGCAGAGCGCCAAGAGGAAGGCAGGCACCCGGCAAGCAAATTTAAGGGTCAGTTGTTTTAACTGAGTCGAACACACACGGAACTTGGAGTCTAGCGAGGGAAGCAGAAACTGTGGTATAAGCCACCGCCAAAACTTAACTCCCAGAGTGTCGTGCTCGCTTCCTCTCCCGCCTCCATCCATGCCAGAATTCCTCTCCTGCTCCCTGCAGTCAGGATCTTATTCTACCAGTTACCCTCCTCATTCTCATATCCACGGTCTCTTCTGCTTTGCTTCGGCTCACACACCCGTCCAAAGATTTTCGGGCTCTGAAACCCAAACCTCTCCTCTCGCCTCTCAAGTAAAAGCCCTGTATCTTCCCCTAGCTACAACGTGCGTCTTGAAAGAGGCGTCTACACTCACAGTCTCCCCAGCACACTACTCCCGCCTCTGACTCTGGCCCTTGCATGTAAGTATCTCCCCCCAAGGCCACCAGGGACCTCTTAAATCCAGTATGTATTTTTAGTCCTGATCTCACCTTGACTTCCTGTAGCACCGTACAATGTCGACTCCTCCTACCTTCTTAAAATTCTTTGTCCTCCAACTAATTCCTTCACCATTCTTCTGCCATTCCTGCCACAAGCCAGGGAATGTGCTAGGTACTGGGAGGCAAACATACTCAAGACTGTCTCCCACGAGGAACTCAGGCTTTGGGGGAGGGGAGGGAGATTAGGTATACGGAATAATTGCAAATCAGCAGGATAGGTTCCAAGATGAGGACCAGAATGGGTTATCTGGCAGGGCTGTGTTCCTTCTGGAGGCTCTAGGGGAAAATCAATTTCCTTGCCTTTTGTAGCTTCTAGAAGCTTGTGGCCTCAGACCACTCTGACCCCAGAGGTTGCATTGGTCCCTCCAGATAATCCAGGATAGTCTCCTCATCAAAAAAAAAAAAAAAAAAAAAAAAATCCTTAACTAAATCACATCTGCAAAGTCCTCTTTTTTTGCCACATAAGGAAACATATTCATGGGTAATTAGGATAGGACATCTTTGGGGGCCATGATTCTGCCTACTGAAGATGGGGTAGTCGTTCCCCCTCGAGTAGCCAGAGAACTGGCGAGAGAGAAGACTCCTGTAGCAGAATCTTACAGGTTTAGCTCCCATTGGCCAGACGGGGGGACAAGGTGGTCCAAACAAAGGAATGGCGCTTGTTGGGAGGTGATGTGGAGAAAGAAAAGGTGAGCCTGGTGGTCTGCAACCACTCAACCACTCCGGCTGCACAGCTGAATAGAAGAGAGTCCCTTCTGGAAACCAGATAAGGGAGAAAAAGTATAAGCTGGATTACCAAGGGTTTTGATTTTTTTTTTTAATTTTTTTTTTAACGTTTTATTTATTTTTGAGACAGGGAGAGACAGAGCACGCACAGGGAAGGGTCAGAGAGAGGGAGACACAGAATCGGAAACAGGCTCCAGGCTCTGAGCTGTCAGCACAGAGCCTGACACGGGGCTCGAACCCACGGACCGCAAGATCATGACCTGAGCCGAAGTCGGCCGCTTAACCGACTGAGCCACCTAGGCGCCCCATTTTTTTTTTATATATATATAACCATAGTAAAGAATCTGAAATTTATCTGAAATGTACTTGACTCATGCTATTACTTTAACCTGGGCTATTGTTTCTTTAATTTTTTCTTGACTCATTTTTTTGTCCTAAAGAATAATGTCCATGAAATCATGGGTTTTCTATGTTGGTTACATCTTTCCAAAGTGTGTTTACATAACCGTAGAAATAAAATGTTCTTGGGGCGCCTGGGTGGCTCAGGCGGTTGGGCATCCGACTTCGGCTCAGGTCATGATCTCGCAGTTTGTGGGTTTGAGCCCCGCATCAGGCTCTGTGCTGACAGCTTGGAGCCTGCAGCCTGCTTCATATTCAGTGTCTTCTTCTCTCTGTCCCTTCCCCGCTCGCTCTCTCTCACACAAATAAAATAAACATTAAACATTTTTTAAATAAGAAAAATAAAATGTTCCTATATGTACTACTTAAAATCATCCATGCACACCCATGAACGAGTTCCCTACTTGGGGAAACAGAGCCAGAGGCAATGCAAACCACCTAAACGTTCTAGGCAGGGAAAGCACCCGGTCAGGTTTGCCTTTGATAAATACCATTGGGCAGCCTTAATCACTTTGGACTGAATGGAAACAAGTGAAACTTATAACAAAAAGATCATAAAGTAGCATACTTCCCCACTAGTCAGGGTAAGAGATGAGAAAATGGACTAAGGTATCAGGGGAGGGCTGGATACGAGCAGTGCAAGGAGGTTGGAAATGCTGGATAACAGTGAAGACTGGAAAAGGGGGATCGGAGACAGCAGCTGGGGTCCCAGCATGTACGACACCACGGACAATTGCCCACTCGCTAAGAGAGTAAATAAGGGAGACAGTCAATGGGCTGTGGCAGGATTGGGAGGAAATGGTTATTTTTGGTCTGGACCTGCCGAACGTGGGGTGTTCTGGAACACTCATGTACGGGCTTGAATGCCCGTGTCTGGGGCCACGCAGATGGGGGCAGTTTCCAAAACAGCGCTGTCCAGGAGGAATACACTGTCAGCCCCCCAAGCTATTTTCCGTGGCCAAGTGGCCACATTAAGACAAGTAAAAAGAGGGGCAGCTGGGTGGCTCGGTTGGTTGAGCATCCAAGTCGAGACTGAGTCCCGCATTGGGCTCTGTGCTGACAGTGCAGAGCCTGCTTGGGATTCTCTCTGTCCCTCTCTCTGCCCCTCCCCTGCTCATGCACACGCAGAGGCAACATAAATAAACATTTTTTAAAAAACAAGTATAAAGGAACGGATGAAATTAATAATGTGCTCAATATACCCCAACATATGTGGATTGTTATATTTCAAAACGGAGCAGTATAAAATCTACTGAGATGTTTTACATTCTTTTTCTCGTTTTAAGTCTTCAAAATCCGGTGCAGTTTTTTACACTGAGAGGACATCTCAATCCGGACATGCCAAGCGCTGAGTAGCGACCACGAGAGGTGGCTGCTATTTTGTATGACACAGCTTAGGAGCCATGTGCAACATAAGAAGAGCATGAGAAGGATGTCAGGACAAACTGGATGAGCATCAGCGTGGGGTGTGAAGGACAAGAAAGAGACACCAAAAAAGAATAATGGGGGGAAGCCTGGCTGGAAGTTGGAAGGGCATTCGAGTCTTGACCTCAGGGGTATGAGTTTGAGCCTCACGCTGGGTGTAGAGATTACTTAAATAAAAAAAACTTAGGGGCACCTGGGTGGCTCAGTCCATGAAGCGTCCGACTCCGGCTCAGGTCGTGATCTCGCAGTTTGTGCGTTGAAGCCCCACGTTGGGCTCTGTGCTGAAAGCTCAGAGTCTGGAACCTACTTTGGATTCTGTCTCTCTCTCTCTCAAAACTAAAATAAACATCTAAAAAAAAAAAATAAATAAACAACTTAGGGGCGCCTGGGTGGCTCAGCCGGTTGAGCGTCCAACTCTTGGTTTCAGCTCAGGTCATGATCTCGCAGTTCACGAGTTCGGGTCCCGAGTTGGGCTCTGCACTGACTGTTGGGTACCTGCTTGGAATTTTTCTCTCTCCCTCTCTCTCTCTCTGCCCCTCTCCCTGCCTCCCTCTCTCTCTCTCTCAAAATAAATAAATAAACATTAAAAAAAAAACTTAAAAAAAGAGGGGATCCTAGGTGGCTCAGTCGGTTACGCGTCCGACTTTGGCCCAGGTCGTAGTCTCCCGGTTCATGGGTTCGAGCCCTGCTTTGGGCTCTGTGCTGACAGCTCGGTGCCTGGAGCCTGCTTTGGATTCTGTGTCTCCCTCTCTCTCTCTGGCCCTCCCCTACTAGTGCTCTGTCTCTCTCTTTCAAAAATAAATCAATGTTAAAATAAATAATACATAAATAAACAAACAAATAAATAAAAACTTAAAAAAAAAACTCATGATTAAGAAGTAGCCAAAGAGGTTAGGAGGAGAATGAGGGAAGAGCTAACTAACATCAACCCCCTGAGAATTTCAAGAAGAAAAGGACTATGTACTTAGTGGCCTCAAACGCTGCAGGGACACCCTCAGCGCCAGGCATGTGGACTCCAGGCTTAGTCCCAGTTTGAACCCTGGCTTGACCACTTACGGCTGGGTGCCGTGGCAGTGACTATGGATGCCATCTGTGCCCAGCCCACCTCAGAGTCCCCCTGTAGCTTCATAGACAGCATCCAGCCCACGAACAACATGCCCCCTCAGTCACCTGCCTGCCCCACACTGCGGGCTGCTTCTGCGAGCTATAGGGGACTCACTGCCCCCAGGGACAACCCTTAGCGGATGAGGGAGGGGAGTCCCTGGAGAAATGTCTCTGCCTCCCCATCTCCCAGTGGTGTGATTTTAAGAGGGTGTTTTGGGGGCACCTGGGTGGCTCAGTTAAGTGACTTCAGGTCATGATCTCACGGTTCGTGGGTTCGGGCTCTGTGCTGACAGCTTGGAGCCCACTGTGTCTCCCTGTCTCTCTGCCCCTCCCTGCTCATGCTCTGCCTCTCTCTCAAAAATAAATAAACATTAAAATAAAAACAAGAGGGTGTATTTGTTTTCTATTGGTGCTGTCACAAATTACCACTAATTTTGCGAACACACACACACATTTGTGATCTCACAGTTCGGGGGATGAGTTCGACGCGGACCTTACTGGGCAAAGATCAGAGTGCCCGCTGGGGGGTGCTTTCCTTTCTGGAGACTCTGTCTCCTGGCCTTTTCCAGCTGCCAGAAGGCTCCTGTCTTCCCTGATTTGTGGCCCCCTCCTCCATCATCATTCCTGACAGCACTGGGCTGAATCCTTGCCACACTGCCAACGTCTCTGGGTCTCTCGATTCTTTCTTCCACTTTTAAGGACCCTGTAATTACATTGGGCCCACGCGGGTAGTCCAGGGTAACCCCCTTAAGGTCAAACTTAGTTCCATCTGCAGCCTGGTAACACAACATGCTTACAGTTTCCAGGGACGGGACACAGACATCTTTGGGGTCCGGGGCATAGGTCTGCCTACAAGAGGGGGTTCCATAGTTTCCCGGATAGATGCCAACAAGGCTGAGCCCATGGGGGTAACCCGCTCACTTACATTCTTTGTGGCTTTCTCCCTTCCCTCATTCTGTCCACTTCTTGACTTGTGCTTCCCGGGAGGACCTTGCAAATAAACTCCCTTCCCCCAAATCCTCGTCTCGAGATCTGCCTCAGAGGAACCTCAAGTAAGACAGTGATCTTGGGGAAGTTACTCAATCAGTCTGAGCCCCGCTTTCCTCCACCGTGAAGGGTATATCTCAGTACCTAGCTCACAAGGCTGTTGGGAGAATTCTAAGAGATGATATTCATTAAAGTCTGTATGGTGTGTGTAGCAAGTCCTCAACTTGGAGGGGGGCAGCTGGTGAACAGAGAGGGGCCGGCCTTGGACAGAGAGATAGTCCTCCCTCTGAGACGCTGACGGTCAGAGAGGTGGGGTGGGGACAGTGTGGGAAAGCTGGAGGGTTTCTTCTATGGGCCTCTGTTTTCTTTCTTTCTTTTTCTTTCTATTTATTTTGAGAGAGAGAGAGAGAGAGAGCAAGCAAGGGAGGGGCAGAGAGAAAGAGGGAGAGAGAGAATCCCAAGCAGGCTCCACACTGCCAGTGCAGAGCCCGACGCGGGGTTTGATCTCCTGAACCACGAGATCATGACCTGAGCAGAAACTAAGAGTCAGATGCTTAACCGACTGAACCACCCAGACGCCCCATCCATTTCCTTCTTGAGCTGCATCTGCTTCTGAGGGCCAAACAGCACAGGACTGACTTTGGAGAGAACAACGAACATTCGGAATAGCATACTTAGAGATTTCTGAGCTGTCGGGAAAGCCCGGTTGGCACCAGAGATCATACATCAGTCACGGCACGACCCCTGAGCTCTGAGTTTTCTCCATGTGGTGAAATGGGTGGCCGGGGGGGGTGGGGGGAGACGGTGGATGGAAGGGACGTAAGGCTGGACGTTTGCAGGTAGATATGGCCAAAGAAGGGCGGTGCAGGAGACAAGGTTGGGGAGCTTGTTGAAGGCTCCAGCCTGGATGGAAGGGCAAAGGGCCACTTTGAGAGACTGGTGGCCCCCCTGTGGTGGAAGTGTGGGTGTAAAGAGACGGGAAGGTGACAGGAGATAGGATGTCAGTGCCTAACATCTCCAGGGAGGAGACAGTTTATGGTGTAGACAGAGGAGTGAAGGTAAAAGTCGTTAGATCTGAGGTACCCATCACCTACCAGGTCTTAGTCATGACTGGAGAGTCCTCCCACCTGCCACCACCCCCCCACCCCTCCCCCCCCACCCAGGACAAATCAGGGGTCACTCTTGAACGGGCAAAATTCCAACAAGGTAGGGGAGGGACTATCCCGGCAATAGCTAGTGGTTAACGCTGGATAGCAAACACCCAAAGTGAGAAAGTCAGGACAGAAGGAAAGTAACGCGACCGGAGCTGCTTTGGAGGTAACAGAATGTGGGAGGAGGAACGGGCAGCCTCCTGTCCCTCTGGGTTTCTGAGAAAGCAGAATCCTTTAGGGCAGTGCCCCCACAGCATCCACAGCACCAGGGGAGCCCATTAAAAGCAAGGATTCTTGGAGCACCTGGGTGGCTCAGTGGGTTAATAAGCGTCCAACTCTTGATTTCGGCGCAGGTCATGATCCCAGGGTTGTGGGATCGAGTCCCATGCTGAGCATGGACCCTGCTTAAGATTCTTTCTCTCCTTCTGCCCCTCCCCCACAAATAAAAACAAACAAACAAACAAATAAATAAAAGCATGGATTCTTAGTACTCCTCCCCCCCTCCCCCCCCACAGCATATATCCCCGACCAGCTGTATTAGTGGCCTGGGGCTGCTGTAACAAAGACCACAAAACTGGGTGGCTCAATACAGAGTACAGAAATGTATTCTCTCACAGTTCTGGAGACCAGAAGTCTGGAATCAAGCTGCTGGCAGGGAATGCTCTCTCTGATGGCTCTAATGAAGGGCCTTCCTTGCTTCTGGGAGTCAGAAGCAATCCTTGGCGTTCATTGGTTTGAAGCTGTCTCACTCCAATCTCCGTCCCAGTCTTCACATGGCCTTTTTCCGGCGTCTTTGTCCCCAAAGCTCCCTTTCCTCATAAATCATTGGGTTTAGGGCCCACCCTAATCTACCACGACCTCATCTTAACTTGATGACATCTGCAAAGACCTTTCCAAATAATGCCACATTCACAGGTACCAGAAGTCAGGACTTCAATACATCTTCTGGGGCGGGGGACACAATGATTAAAGAAAATAATGGTTTGTGACGTGTGTTGAACATGGTAAGGCAGACTTTATTCAGGACCACTGCAACAGAACTTTGCAGTGAGGGAGAGAGATTGGGCTCAACTCTGAATATAGCATGGGCAAGAGGGAATTTATAGCCAAGGAGCAGGGTGGGAATCTGTAGGTGGAAAATTAGGAAGAGGAAATAACAGGGGTGGGGGTGGGGGGATTCCGGCTAAACCGACCTAACAGGATTCTTGCTAAAGGCAGGATGATCAGACATCACCTGAGGGATGGGGAACCTGATCAGATATTGGACGGGGGCACGGATATTGCTAAAACTGGATTTTACAAGGAAGTACACAGCTGAGCCTAGAAAGTTCAGGAGCCTGACTAAAGCTTGGCCGAGCAAAGAATTTTTGTCATAACTCAACCCATCGTGCCAGCTAGATACAATCTTTGGGGGCAGGGCTGGTAAATACGTATTTTTTAAGGGTCCACGGGGTAAAGGAACCTAGGACAACCACCTTTCAGTTGGCATCAGCAGGACCTGAAAACTCAGGGAAGATGGTCCTCTGATGGCTCCGCTGGGGAAGACTCAGACAAAGGCTGGTGGGAGAAAAGCTGGCTGGGGGAAGCACAGAGAACCCTGCATTTAGGACAGAGAAGGAGGGTGGAGAGATCCAGTGGATCGTCTGGCCCCAAGGCTGGAGACCGACTCCACACGAATGAAGGCATCCGTAGCTCAGTCAAGAGTCTACCGCCTGTGCTCGGAAGAATTTGATTCCAGTTGTTTCGGAGCTGCTGAGAGCTCCAAACCCAGGGGTCGGGGGTGCTGGAGGAGGAAGGAGCAGGTTTTGAGGATGCTGGCCTCCCACAGACTCGGCACGGATCAGCCTCTTGCTCCCCCAGCCATTCCGCAAGGAAGCCCCGCAGGGCTCTGTCCAAGGTCTCTTTCGCTTTCCTCCACAATTCTCCTTCCCGGTTAATCCCACCTCTTTCCGAGGCTAGAAACCCCATTTACATGCTGATGGTCCCACGTTTGCATCTCAAACTCAGAGCCCACCCCCACCCCAAGCGCCAGCCCTTGTGTGACCCATTGCATTCAGCCTAGACTATCTGGCAGGTGCCTGAAATTTCACATTTTCAAAGCCGAACTCGCCCCTACACTTGTTTGCCTTCCCATAGTTTCCATTTCAGTTAGCATCACTACCCACCCAGACCCCCCCAAACTAGAAATCTGGGCGTCATCTTATGCTTCTTCCTCCAACCACACGCTAAATCACCTCCACTCCTCTCTTTTGTCCACATTCCCGCTGCTTCATTTCAGATACCCTCAACTCCATGCTCGACTACTACAATTACCTGCTAATTAGAGATGTGGCCCCGTTTTCCCCTCCAGGAGTCGGCATCCTCCCAGATGAGGTGCAGCCTTTTCTACAAGCTCAACTTGTAAAAAAACAAATCTGACAAACTCTGCTGACTACGTCACAAATGCCCAACTGCTCAGCATGACACATGATCTTCATGTAGGGCCCCACTCACCTTGCCCCTAACCCCCCAACTTTGTGACTTTGACTAAAACAAAAAATTAAAAACGCACAAACAATACCCAAAGCCCACAACGACTCACAAAATCAATCTTAAAAGGGAGAGGATGTGAGGACTAAAGGTATCTGCATCCTCCGTTCCCGGGTCTGGAGGTCTGGGGTGTGTATACAGGCGTCTTCCCAGGTGATGCAGATGCGGATCCAGGTTTGCCAACCACAGGGCCGTGCCATTCTTAGAAAAGAAAAGAAAAGAAAAGAAAAGAAAAGAAAAGAAAAGAAAAGAAAAAAGTCCAACAATTCACATCAGAGAATCCGGGCTACTATGTTTTTCCCTAACTTCCTGTAGAGGCACACAGAAAAAAAACCACAGCGCAGAAAAGCCTGCATCAGCCGGTCGGCTTCGTTGCATCACTTCTGCCTCCTCACCAAGATTGACACCCCGAGGAATTGTCCGGCAGAAATTTTAAGAATGAAAAGGGGCCTCTGCAGAGCCCGCAGATCTGACCCGCAACATAAAGCACCTTTCGGTTACCAAAAACATTCCTGCCCCCAAAACCCAGTTAGAAAATGCCGAACCACCCGAGGAAAGTTTCGTCGGCATTCCTCCACACTCCTCGGTTTTGAGGGAAGCCCTAAAAGACACAGTGTTATGAAAGCATTCTGCTTTACTTTCATCGGCAGTGCCTCCGAGAGTTGAAAACCCGAAGAAAGCACTTTCGCAAGACGAAGCTGTCCTATCAGTGTTAATTCAAACACACACAGTATTAGGCTGCCATGTTTACTTGGACATGTGAAGAGCAAACAATGTAACTGAGGAACCTTGAGCTCGGACTCCCTCCCAAGCACGTTGAACATTCAAGAAACTTTGCAGGACGTCTGCACATCCAGTGAGGCTCACGTTAACTCCTGAGCCAGGCTAAAACAATAGAAGGGAGAGACGACACAAGTCACTATTAATCAGACGCGCCGTTTATGTTTTTAAATCTTCCCTCGCAGCAGAGGCGGCTTTTCCTCTGCTCCTACTCTTTTTGAAACTGTTTCCACGGTCATTGTCTCCCAGTACGAAACGACGGCGGCGCTCGGGGAGCAGGTACAGCGTCCCGCAGGGTGTAGCGCGGTGGAGCCCGGCCAGGTTTTGGAAAACATTCCCGGCCCTTCCGGCGGGTCGAGGAAAAGTAGGTGGCCCGGGCGCCAAAGGCTGCTGCCAATGCAACTCGCAACTTTTGAAATCAATCCTTTTTGCATCATGCAACGGATGCCACCGCTCCTCGGGTTTGCAACCCCCCACCCCTCCCCCGAGACCAATCATTGCCGCGCTCGGGCCTGCACATCGCCCCCGCCCCCTTCCCGGGCCGCACGCAGCCACCGAGACGCTCCGGCCGCGGCCCGCCGCCTCTTAAAGGGCGGTAGCCGGCCCTTAAAGGCCCCTCGCGCGCGGCGCACGGCGGAGCGCGGCGGCCCGGTTCCCGGCAGGGGCCCGCCGAGCCAGGCCGAGCCCCCGCGGCGCCCAGGCGCGGCCCGGGCCCTCCCGCCCTCCGCGCCGCCGCCGCCGGGAGCGGCATTTTTATTCAGGCGACGCTTAAGGGAGCCCGGCCGCGCCCGGTGCATTGTGGGAGCGCCGGAGTCCCGTTTTCGGGAGGAGGAGGAGGGCGCAAAGCGAACCGGTAAGCGCCTGGCTTGGGGAGGGGGGGGCGCGACGCCAGGCTTAAAGGGGAATATTCGTCCGCAGGCCCATGGCGGCCGTGCAGATCCCCCTCCGGGCCGCCCGGGCCCGCCGGGAGCCGCGCACGGCCGGCGCTCTCCAGCGCTGCCTGGAGAGGGGCAGAGCCAGGGCTTGGTGGGGCCGCTTTAAAAAAGAAGCACCGCCCGCGCCGCCGCCGCCGCCGCCGCCGCGCGGAGCCGGGGAAGGAGGGAGGGAGGAGAGGGCGGGGGAGGAGTGGAGGGGGAGGGCGGCGGCGGCGACGCAGGGGTTAATTTTTTCGCCCGCCGACATTTTTGTGCGGCGGCGGCGGCGGCCCGCGCGCGCGGCGGGAGAACCCAGCCCGGTCCCCGGGCGCGGCGCGCGGCGCCTCCGGGGCCCTCCCCGCCCCCACGCGCGCGCCCTCCGGCCCGCGGGCGCCGCCTGACCCTAGGCGCCCCGACCGGGCCGGCCCCGCGGGCCGGGGTCCCGCCGCGCTCGCGCTCGCGCCCGCCCCGCCGCGGCCGGTTGGCCGTGCGCGCCTCGCGCCTTCCCTGCGGTTCCCGCCGCCGCCGCCGCCGCCGCCGGGGAGATCGGGCTGGCATGGCCCAGCCGGCGGCGCCGCCGCGCTGCCTCCGCCCGGACGCGGCCAGCCCGCCGCGCCGCGCCGCACAAAGAGCCCAGGCCGGGTCTGCCTTTAAAGGCGGCAGCCTGAGATTTAAGGTGTCCCCGCGTGCCGGCCTCGGCGCTCCGGCTGCCTCCTGGACGCGTGCTGCATGGAGAGAGCCCGGTCCCCGCGCGCCGGGCCCGGAGCCCACCCCATTGTTTCTTTGCTGGGCTTAGGGGCTTGGGGGTAGGGAGGTAGGTATGGGGCTGCGGCTGCACCCTCTCCCATCCCCGCTTACCGTGCTCCCCGAGCTGTGCGGCCCGCTTGGCGCTCTCGGTGAAAAAAAAAAAAAAAATTCAAAGGTGGCCAAGAAGGAAAGGGTTAACCGTTGTCTTTAAATATTCATATCATTGTTTTAAAGGTGTAAACATGCAGCTTTGGGGTTGGAGTTGAAGCTCTCTTATTATGCAAATTTACTCCCCCCCCCCCCCCATTAATTACGATTTCCCCGAGCACATCTCCCCCCACCCCCCGTTTTCTCACACCCACCCTCCAAAACCTGTAAGTTTGCAAGGTTTGGATGAGTGTGATGTGTATTCCTCGTTCCATTTGGAATTTTAAAACTTCAGAGTGCTTTTGGACTTAAGGTGTTTTAGACATTTTTCTTCTTAAAAATCAGGGAAGGTAGAAGTTATGTTTGAAAGATGGTTAGTCCCCCCAGTTCCCCGCCTCTTTTTTGGGAGGTGGGGGTTAGGCTTGGAGGTAGGAAAATAACTGGATGCCTCGTGAGTTGGATTTTTTTTTTTTCTCCTGGTAGGAGTGAGGCGGTGTTGAATGCGAGGCGTTTTGTGAGGAAAGGACTGTTTTGTTCCAAACTCTAGCAAGTCAAAGTGCTATTGGACTTTTCCTAACTCTAAAATGGCTTCAGAATTCCCCTCTAGGTAATTTCCTTTGCTCTCCTGCCACCCTTCTCTTGGATGGGTTGTTTTCTTGGAGTATTTGAAGATTTACTCCTGTTCGGTTGTACGTTTCAAACTGAAATGATTGCTCACCCCAAAGATGTTTTTGTAAAGACAGTTTGGATTACCGCCCAAACTCAGGCTTTCTGAGATTTATTTTATTTATTTGTTTTGTGTGTGAGAGAGGGAGACTAATTTTAAATGAGTGATGTGGTTGCCAGGGGATAGAAAACTCTACAAACGGGAATCATGTTCTGCATCGTAAATTTTATAGGGGAAACTGACCCTGAAATTTGGGGTGTCTGTAATTCTGTGCCCAGTAAAGTATCAATCTGGAGGTTCATAAACCTTGGGAGTGCATGTAAGATTCTGGTTGCACCTCTGAGACTTCAGACTTAGAAGGGCTTGCTCTAGAAACTTCCAGTGGTACCAAGTACGTTAATGCTAGGGATTTCGTACAGTGTGATTTTTTTTCATTTTAGTTCTGCAACGAAGCGGCAACGACCAGGAGCAAGCATATTTTCTCAATGATGTGTGGGTACTGGTTCGTTGGGTGGGATGTTTGCTTTCTAGGAAAGAGCACTGCATTAAAACGTTAGAAAACTTTCCACCGCTCTCTTGGAGAAAATTAATCTTGGTGTGTTAAACAGCTGTTCCACTTTTCTTTCAAGTTCTGTTCTTTAGTGAGGCTTCCTTAGTTTTGGATCACGTCCTTCTGGCTCAGAATGAAAACATGCTTTTTTCTAAAAGTGAATCGAGCATCACGAAGGATTTCATCAAATGCGTTTCCGTCAGCATCCTTTTCCTGCAGCGTGTCTAATGGGCATTTTATTTTTCTGTGGGGCACAGCAGAAGATGTTAAAAGGTTTTCTAGAAAAGTCACTTTAGCCAAGACTTCTTGATTTCTAAACCGTAGTGCTTCTAGGCTGACAGATGAAGTGACTAGAAGTTTTCTCATGATGTTGGCCGCCAGAAGAGCCTATGAGACTTACTGCTCAAGATGGCCTTGTGTCATGTGCCAGCTGGCCCGTAGTGCCTTCTTCAGGGGAGGCGTCCTGGCTGCCCGTCAGAGCCACAGTTACAGCAACACAGACCTCAGACCTTGCCTGGAAGATGTCTGATGGTACAGTCAATTTCTTAAATGAGTTCTTCGGGCTTCTGCATCACTATAATGAACTGTTGTGGCCTCTAATCGGCATATCCCTGGTCTGGATGATTTCAACTCTTTCCATGCTCGGCACCGTCTTGTATTCACTCGATTCTTAGCAAAATACTGGTGAGCATTCTTGTAATGGTGTCTTTGTGTTTTGGTGATGCCTAGGTGGATCTGTAAAGAAACCAGGCGGCTAGGAGCGGGAGGGGAGGAGCCCAGCTGTGAGGTGTGTGTGCCCAAGAACCATGTCTACGCGGGAGTCCTTTAACCCGGAAAGTTATGAATTGGACAAGAGCTTCCGGCTAACCAGATTCACTGAACTCAAGGGCACTGGCTGCAAAGTGCCCCAAGATGTCCTGCAGAAACTGCTGGAATCCTTACAAGAGAACCACTTCCAAGAAGATGAGCAATTTCTGGGAGCAGTGATGCCAAGACTTGGTACGTGAGCCCTTCTTCCCTTTATACTTCCCCAAGTACAGCGTCTTGGCTGCAGTTGTAGTCAGTGGGTCAAAAGCCAAATTTCTGTCCTCCCATGTTGCCTTCTTCTTCTTTTTTTTTTAAATCTAATTTCTGCAAGGATCCAAAGAGCAAAGCAGTGATAGCTATGACATTATTGTAGCTTGTTTGGAGGAAATGCTTGAAAAGCATCAAGGAATGTGCTGTAGCCATTTTTTTAAGCTATTAAGTATGCAATTGAGACAATTCTGTTACAGCGAAAGTGTTTCTTGCTAAATCGAATTTTGTAGTTAGCTGAGGGTTAAGCAGAAACTCCTTTATGCCTCTGTCCTAAAACTTTCCTTAAAATGCCTGCGTTCTCTCCTCTGCCGTAGGAAAGAAAGGGGTGTCTGTGCGTCATCGTGCGGTGCTATGGGGGCAGTGACTGGGTTGGGGAGGAATTGGGGTTCCTTTGCAATATGCACTGTTTGCCGAGCTCCTGTGGGGAGGAGGGAGAAGACTGAAACTGTGCTTGACCCGGGGACGTCATCTGGCATCGAGAGCATGGTTTTCCTTCTTTACTAAATTCCTTTTTTAGTGGTTTGCCTCTTCCCAAACACAGAGCTCAGAAAGAAATTCTAGGCTGTTGGAAATTGTTAGCTTTTGTCATGTGGTGCGCTAAGGACGTGGCAAAACACCGTGATCGCTTTGCCTTTTGAGTGTTTGGCATGTATTCCAGGAGTTTGGGTGCTTGGTAGTCGTGGTATTCGACTTGATCGGCTTTCTTACAGAAGGTTTTCATTTCGTTTACTTTCACCCGTTGTCTTATTGTGTAGTTCTGTCCTCCAACCCGAGATCCTCCTTTCTTCCCCAGAGAATATATCAAAGCCGAGCTGCTTTGGTGGGGAGAGAGGAAAACTCACACCCCACGCTATAGGGGCCGCGGGGCTGGCTCCCAGGAAGGAGTTCAGTGCGAAAACCACTGTCGTCTAGCTGGTGTGGAAGCCGGGAGAAATACCACGGGAGTGAGCTGGATCGGCTGTCGGCATACTTGTCAGGCAATAAGAATATACCGAGAAAGCTGTCAGATAACGTGGTCGAGAGAAGGACGCTGCCAAATGGGCAAAAAGAGATGCAATAAAAACCTTACGTGTAAAGTAGTAATGCCTCTTTCTGACTTCCCTGTGGACCTCGCTGAGCATGCCGTGCGCGGTGAAGCATTTTGAAAATGGGTCACATCATTCGCTCCTTCCCTCAGCCCCGTGATGCCGGGGAAGGTCGAGTAAGTCATTCCGTGTCACTCGGTGAGGGTCAGGACCTGGAGTCCGCGTCCTCTGATTCCTCCGCCCACCGTAATGTTTGCCCTCGGGTCTCTGAGACCGGCGTGTTTGAAGTGAGGAGAGGGGCTGCACCAGCTGCAACCTAGCAGTGGCATTGGGGACAGATGTCAGCAGCAAGGGGAGAGGTAGAAAAATCTGTTACCAGAACACGGTAGCAAAGGAGTCTAGTCACACGGGGCTCTTGAGAAGTCATTGGAAGCCGTGACCCTTTCCCAGAAAAATGCACACCCACAAAATGTAGCGTTCACGGTGTTCTCTAGGGGCACACGGACCCCAGGTTGCAAACAAAGGGACGCTGAAGAAAGCATAGTGTTAGAACCTTGTACAGAAGTGGTATATCCAGATAGCAACAACTTTGCTTTGGAATTGGGTGTAGATTCGTGTCCTGACAACAGTCACTTACTTGTCACTAATGGTAGTCTGTGCACAGTCTTACCCTTCTGAGTGACAGTTTCCCAGTCTGTAAGATGAACTGTTTGTAATTGTTGGAAGTACCAGAAATTATTTGTGTGTGTATATGTACCGTGTGTATCTGTTTCTAAATTTTTGTTAATGTTTTGTTTATTTTTGAGAAGGAGAGAGAGAGCACGAGCAAGAGTGAGGGAGAGGGAGACACAGAATCCGAAGCAGGCTCCAGGCTCCGATCTGTCAGCACAGAGCCCGATGTGGGGCTCAAACTCACAGACTGTGAGATCATGCCTGAGCCGAAGTTGGTAGCTTATCCAACTGAGCCACCCAGGCACCCCTATCTGTTTCCAAGCTAGAGTGTCCTACCTCCCGGGTTCTAAGATGTAACAGTTGTTAAATGTACACATGTTTATTTAGATGTATTCTAACTAAAGAAATGTTAAAATCAGTGCTTCTTGCCTGGTACTTACGAGCTATCGAGTATTGATCACCATCACTGGTGGTGATGGTGTGATCATTGGGTTATTTTTTCTTGACGGCTTCAGTCTTGCTGAGAGCTTAGAATTCTCCAGCATCCACTGCTAATTAAATCTACACCGCTCATTCTGGTATTTGAGGCTTCCTCCACTCTGGGGCAATTTCCTCTGTTACCACTTGCCTTCTCCCTGGACTGTCCCTCTCTCCCCCAATCACCACGGACCGGACTGGTGCTGTCCAAAAGAAATGTGATGTGAGCCACATGTATAATTTCAAATTTCTGAATCTTTAAAACAGAGAGCGTCAGAAGAAATTAATTCTAACATATTTGATTTAACCTAATGCATTGTATATAAAAAACATCAAGTAAATATAGTTGATCTGAAACGTTACTAATGAAATGTTGGGTTTTTTGGTACACAGGCTCAAGAGTCACCACTCAGAATGCTCTGATGCGGCATATAAGTAGAAATTAAGTTCTTCACGATTCTAATTTATTTATTTTTTTTAATGTTTATATACTTTTGAGAGTGAGAAAGACAGAGCGTGAGCAGGGGAGGAGCAGAGAGAGAGAGGGAGAGACAGAATCCGAAGCAGGCTCCAGGCTCTTAGCTGTCAGCACGGGAGCAGGACACGGGCTCGAACCCACAAACCACCAGACCATGACCTGAGCCAGAGTCAGATGATGCTCAACCGACTGAGCTACCTAGGCGCCCCTCAAATTTATTTAATTCAAATTTAGGATTAACCAGATTAGAAACATTGAAAGCTAACATTCAGCAACTGCATTCAGTCTATTTCAGGAGTCCTGTAGTTTACATGAAAACCCTGAAGAAAACAGTGTTTCACTCTTTTCTAAAGCAAATAGTAACATTCTCAGAATAACCTGTTGTTGGCATTACCAATGTAGGGAGACTCAATATGAGTTAAATTGTGGTTCTTCACCTTGGCACTTACCTGCTCAACAGCCGCCCTCGGGTGAAATTGCCGGGGATGAATTTCCGTGCATTTCCCTGCGTGGTCTGACCTCCCGCTGGGGATCACTCACTACCTGGGCAGCCTGTCCATTGTCACAGGTCTGTGAGACTTGCCATCCAGACACTGCTCTGCAGAAAATCAGCCCGCCTTCGATGAGCCTGTGACTTTTGATTAAACCTGATTTTGTTTTTGCATTCGTAATAAGGGGTTAAGGCCAGGGGAAGTAAGGTGCCCTATGAGTCGGCCTCTGTTGGGTATTTTGCCGTTGTGGATCTGGGTTAGCTGTGCCTCAGCAGTGTTGCTCAAGCAAAACATGAAAGGTACTGGTGTGTTCACTTCAGCCTGATACAGACAGGACTTGTTCTCCTTCCGTTTGGAATTCTGATTTGGAATTCTGAATTGCGAGGGTGCCTACTGTGCGCTTGTGTCCTTTGCTGTTTCATCCTGACTCTTTCTCTGCCTTCGGCTGTTCGCCACAAAGTTGAAATAATCCCAAGAGGCCTGGAGGGCATCCTTTGGAGAGACACATAGGAAAGCACTCGGTATTCAGCTTACTTGGTGGGAAGGCCAGTCTGAATTTGAGAACACCTGCATTACAGGTGATTTTCAAAGAAAGGTAGCCTACGGCAGCCCAGTCTTCATCATTTCTAAACTGATTTGAGTAAAAGGGAATTATTTCTAATTAGATCATCAATTGTCCATGTTATCTTTCTAAACATTTAGATACATTTTTTTTTTTTTTTTTTTTTTTTGAGAGAGACCGGGAAAGAACCCCTAGAAACAATTCTTAATGAATTGAAATGTTTCCTACAGGCCTGTTTAGCAAAGTATTTTTCCCTGTTCATAATGTAAGTTAGTAAAGGTGACATTTACAAGTTTTCCACAAGAGGAATAACATGAAATGTTAAAGTTTCCTCTTAAAAAATGCTTCCGGGGGGGCGCCTGGGTGGCGCAGTCGGTTAAGCGTCCGACTTCAGCCAGGTCACGATCTCGCGGTCCGTGAGTTCGAGCCCCGCGTCAGGCTCTGGGCTGATGGCTCAGAGCCTGGAGCCTGTTTCCGATTCTGTGTCTCCCTCTCTCTCTGTCCCTCCCCCGTTCATGCTCTGTCTCTCTCTGTCCCAAAAATAAATAAACGTTGAAAAAAAAAAAAAATGCTTCCGGGAACCTACGTAACAGATCACCTAGGTACCACAGTATGTACTTGCTTGACTGGAAGCAATGAATATGAATACTTGTTCCAGTGACAAGTTGACAGCAGCGGGCCTGATGTGGGGCTCGAACTCACGAACCACGAAATCATGACCTGAGCCAAAGTTGGATGCTCAACCGACCCAGCCACCCAGGTGCCCTATAACTTTTTTTTTTTATGTGTGTAAAAGATTTTACAGATTTTCTGTTGGGGAACATAGAATAATTGCCTGAAGATCGGTTCAGAAAGCACCTATAGATAAGACAACCCAAGTTGTACTTACACTTTCTCATCTTTAAGGAAATTCTCTGTGGTGCCAGTCACATGATACAGTAATATGAAGGGGAAATTTCCATTTGAAGCATCGTTAAAGTCTAAAAATTGTACCGTGTAGAAGTTGAGTCTTCATGACTAACGAATTTTATTCTCACTTTCTATCTTAAGCTAGTTATGTTTCACGTTTATTTCAGTTAATGCTACTTGATAGGAAACATGCTGCTTTATTGGCAGGGTGCAGTGTTCCTTAAGTGTCGTGCACACGACTGTTCGTCTTCACAACACCAGTGGTAGGAAATGAAACGGCTTTTCCATTTGACTTTTGGGTGATGGTAACTTTCATCTTTGCAGGCATCGGAATGGATACTTGTGTCATTCCTTTGAGGCACGGCGGTCTTTCTTTGGTTCAGACCACGGATTACATTTATCCTATCGTCGATGACCCTTACATGATGGTGAGTTTGACCCTGGTGCGTTTTTACATCTGGGACTGCTTGTTGGTCGGGTTTGGGGCTGTGGCTGGGGATTTTGTTTCTGTCACACCCAACTTGTTCTCGTCCCGCCCTGCCCTGACTTCTGCACGTGGAGCCAGTGGATCTGTGCCCTGCTCACACTTGGTACCTTGCGGAAGGCAGTCACAGCAGACGCGGTGAGCCCTCTGCTGCTCTTGTACCTGATGCACGTCTGCACGAACACCTGTTGTCTCAGCATGTGTGTTGACTGCCATGTTTGTGGTTTCCTTCTTTCTTTCTCTCTTTGACCGTTGTCAACTCCACACTCCTGTGTTTCAGGCTTAGAGGTGTTAACCATACTCTGTAGCGGGACTGATCCTAGATGTTTCCTTCCGGAAGTAAACAGCTTAGCATCTCACCACAGTTAAGCTTCTTGACCATTCATTCTGATTCTGGTCACCATCCACCTCGGTGTGTTAGCTGCCACTGTGTAGAATACATGTCCGAACTGCTGCGTTGAAGTTTCTAGCTGCTGATCGCGGCCTGCCTAGATATATTTTCCATTTGTTCTGTGCATGGTTACGCCAGCAACCCCTTGGTCTAACCAACTTTAACCCCCTACCCTACCAGACAGGGAGCCGATGAGGCGACTGGGAACGTCCCGTTGTTAGGAAATGGTCCTCCCTGTGTGCCATGGGCCCTGGGATCAAGCCTCACACATAGGGACCTAGGCCATGAGACAGCTAAGTGCGGGGAGGAGGAAGATCACCTCTCAGGTGCCAGCGACACGCATACAATTTACTAGAAACCTGGTCTGGCCTCTGCATGTCTCTTCTCTCGAGCAGTAATCCTCAGCCTGACCTGCACCACACCCCAGGCACCACCAGAGGCAGAGGTGCTAGAACCGGAATCCATCCTTTATCCAGCATGTCTTAAAAGCACGTGAGAGAACCCAGGACAGAAGGGACAGAAAATTGCTGCAGCTCTACACCCCCAAGGTGCAAAACACCTGTGGCCCTTGCTAGTGCTGCTTCTAAGCTCACTGCTGATCGGCCAGGAAGTTGTAAGGAAACCTCACCAAGCCATGAACCAGCTGCTGGAAATAATCCTTGGGGGTTTGATTGTCCTTATCAGAAGAAAAATTTGTTATTTTTCTCCTTCACTGTCTAGAAGTGACAACTTAACATTTATGTTATTTTATTTTATTGTTAGTTTTATTTCTAAGTCATCTCTACACCCAACGCGGGGATCAAACTCACAATTTTGAGATCAAGAGTTGCATGCTCTACTGACTGAGCCAGCCAGGTGCCCCGACAACTTCTCTTTAATAAATCTCCAGTGGTGATAAAAGAACAAAATCTTATCACATTTCTTTTGAATCATTTTGAAGTCCCTTATTAAATAATATAGCTCACTGGAAACACTTTATATTTTCTTTAGAAAACAATCTGACTTCGAGCTTGGATGGTTTTTTTTTGTTTTGTTTTTTGGGTTTTTTTTGTCTCTTCTATTTTTTGATTTCTCAACCAAGATTTTTTCCTGTTTATCTTCTAGAGCCTTGAAAAGAAGCTACCAAAATTTCGCCCTCCCTGTATTATAAAAAACCGTCTTCTCTGTAACCAGTAAAGTCAACATATTTTTAGCGTCTGTTTAGGATACATGGCCGTTTCCAAGATTGCTTTAGGACTGTTGTTTTCAAACTTTTCTCCTTCTATAGTTCTCCTCCCAGAACCATCTGCTCCAGCCTCGCTCACCCCAGCGTGTGCCCCCAACCCCCATTCCCCATCTACGTAAATTGCAGATTTCTCCCAATATCTTAGAACGGGAAAGAACATGGAAATTACTGCTGCAGGAATGTCTGAGAAAGACTGAAGGAACAACCTAGTGGTTCTGTGACTGAATGCAGGACACAGAAAACGGGGACCACATCCCTGGAAAGTCCCCGAGTTCTGGGACGTGCCCTGTAGGCACACGCGGAAAGTCCCCTACTTGTCCTTGCTCATGCCTCCCCTCTCTTCCAGGGCAGGATAGCATGTGCCAATGTCCTCAGCGACCTCTACGCGATGGGGGTCACGGAATGTGACAATATGCTGATGCTCCTTGGAATCAGCAATAAGATGACGGACAGGGTAAGTAGTGTTGTTGTCTCAGGGGCGTCACTTGACCGGGTAGCCCTGCGTCCCTCGTCTGTAAAGCGAGGTGGCCAGGCAGTGCAGCTTTCCTACTCTTGTCGGGCTCCCTGTTTAGTTTTTGGCAGCTGTCCGTGAATTAAAATAGAGAGTCTGGCCTATTCTTCTTTTCGTTTCCACCACCTGCTTCCCGTTCTCTCTTCCAGGTAGACTGAAGCCAAGACAGTCATGTTTGTTTGATAAAGTCTAGGCCACAGTAGTAGCACCTCCGTGCCAGGCGTGTGGACCGGGCCCGCCCTGCAGACCCCCGGCTTGTGGCACGGAGGCTGGCCGCCTTCCTCTGCTTGCTGCTTGGGTCGCTGATGTGGATGGTGAAGAGACGGGTGTCGTGTGTGTTTATGGCTCACTCAGCAGTGTCTGTGGCCTTGCTGCCAGTGCCTGCTGGTTGACACAGAGAGGATTTCCATTTAGATCATTTTTGTTCCCCAAAAGAAGTCTTGCCCTGCCTATTTGCAGTAAAGCCCCCACAACATGCGCTTGGGTCATAACTTTAACAGGCTCTGGAGAAGGGCATGAGGATGCGTATTAAGCTAGCTCTAGTGTTCTTTTTTTTTTTTTTTTCCTTTTTTTAAAAATTAATTAATTTTTTTTTTTTTAAGCTAGTCTTGGAATTCTTGGGAACCATGTAAGTTGCTGGCTCAGATTTAGGGCAGACCTGTATATCCAGTCATATTCTAGTTTTTAATTCTCTGTTATCTGGGCTTCATTCACATTGTAACCTAGAACAACTTCTAACTTTTAATAAAATGGTTACAATGTCAACTGTTCCGTATTTCTTTCTGTTATTCCCTGCCCCATCTATAAGCTTCCAGGACTTCCTTCAGGGCTTTACAATCTTTTATTATGTAAAAAAAAATTTTTTTAATGTTTTTATTTATTTTTGAGAGAGAGAGAGACAGAGCGCAGCAGGGGAGGGGCAGAGAGAGAGGGAGACACAGAATCTGAACAGGCTCCACGCTCTGAGCTGTCAGCACAGAGCCCGACGCAGGGCTCGCACTTGGAAACTACGAAATCATGACCTGAGCCGAAGTCGGGCACTTAACTGACTGAGCCACGCAGGTGCCCCTACAGTCTTTTGTTAAAACTACAAGGGTGGATTCTCTTTCCTGCGTTTTGAACTGAATTATGTCTTTTCATTTGTGTTCTTTTAAACCCTAGGAAAGGGATAAAGTGATGCCCCTAATTATACAGGGTTTTAAAGACGCGGCCGAGGAGGCAGGGACGTCTGTGACGGGTGGCCAGACGGTGTTAAACCCCTGGATCGTTTTGGGAGGAGTGGCTACCACCGTCTGCCAGCCCAACGAATTTATCATGTAAGTTGATTTCTGTTTCGTGTCTCCTGACCTGCTTCCCCCTTTTTCATTTTTTGGCAAAGATTTGTTGAGATGCTCATTCACATCACGTACAATCCACACATTTAGAGTACACAAGGCAGTGATCTTCGGTACATTCACAGAGGTACGCATCCGTCACCAGAGTTGATCTAGGACGTTCCGTCACCCCAGCTGGAAACCCGCCCTCCTTCAATGTCCGTCACATTCCCCCTGCTCCCCTTCTGCCTTCTGTGACTTCACGTAATATTAGCGTGATGGTTTTAGGGTTCATCATTTTGTAGCATGCATCAGTGCTTTATTCCTGTTTATTAACAATTCTGGATTTTTTAAAATGCGTATTTGTTTAAGTAATCTCTGCACCCGACCTGGGGCTCTAACTTGCGACCCCAAGATCAAGAGTCACTCACTCTTGTGACTGAGCCAGCCAGGCACCCCCTAGATTTTATTCATTAAGGTACAATTTATTTAACAAAATTTCATACCACGTAAAATTAAACTTTTTTAAAGTATGCACTTCATTGGTTTTTCACATTCACAAGGTTGTGCGTCCATCACTGCTGTCCAATACCAGAACGTTTTGATCGCCCCCAAAAGGAACCCTGTATCTATTAGTGGTCACTGTCAGTTCCCTCCCACCCCCCCGCCCCGTCCTGGAAACCAGTAATGTGCTTTCTGTTTTGTGAATTTGCCCATGTTAGACATTGGTGTGTTCACAGTTGATGGATGTGTTAACGAATGATGTTGCTGTGAACTTTTGTGTGGACGTACATTCCCTGTCCCACGGGTATATACCTAAGAACTACTGGGTCCTGTGGTAACTGTGTATCGTGGGCAACCGCCACATGGCTTTCCCTACAGTGGCACCGTTTTACATCCAAAGCAGCAGCGTGGGAGAACGTCCGTGTCCTCACCAGTCCTGGTTCTTGTCTGCATGTTTGATGGCAGCCGTCCTAGCGGGTGGGAGGTGACACAGCCCTGAGTGAAATGGGCATTTCCTCGGTAGCTAATAATGCGAGCATCTTTTCCTGTATTTTCTGGCCTTTTCTGGATCTTGGGAAAGATTCTCTCCCCTTCTCTCTTTTAAAAAAATTTTTTTTCTTAACGTTTATTTATTTTTGAGACAGAGAGGGACAGAGCATGAACAGGGGAGGGTCAGAGAGAGAGGGAGACACAGAATCGGAAGCAGGCTCCAGGCTCTGAGCTGTCAGCACAGAGCCCGACGCGGGGCTCCAACTCACGAACCGCGAGATCATGACCTGGGCCAATGTCGGACACTTAACCGACTGAGCCACCCAGGCGCCCCTCTTTCTCTCTCTTTTTGAAAGATTCTCTCTTGATACAAGTTGTTAACTTTTCACGTTTGACGTCTTGTTAAGAAAAGCCACCGTGTCCCATTTTCTGAAGGATTCGAAACTCCATTCGTTTACCCTTTTTTATGAGTAAATACTATGAGGCACCGTGTCCGCACGGTTCAGAATTCAAAAGATCCAGAAAGGTCTACAGTGCAGAGTCCCTCCCCCATTCCTTGTCACCAGTTGCCCTTCCTGGACCGGGCAACCACTTTTTCCAATTTTTAACCAATTTACTGTGGACATTTAGATTCTTTTCAATTATTTCGACATTATAAATAGTACTTCGGTGCATACCCTTACACACCGATCATTTTGCGTGAGTGTGGCTCTCGGTAAGAAATGTTTTGGGGCGCCTGGGTGGCGCAGTCGGTTAAGCGTCCGACTTCAGCCAGGTCACGATCTCGCGGTCCGTGAGTTCGAGCCCCGCGTCGGGCTCTGGGCTGATGGCTCAGAGCCTGGAGCCTGTTTCCGATTCTGTGCTTCCCTCTCTCTCTGCCCCTCCCCCGTTCATGCTCTGTCTCTCTCTGTCCCGAAAATAAATAAACGTTGAAAAAAAAAAAAAAAAAAAAGAAATGTTTCATAGTAGAATTGCTGGGTCCGGTGTGTGTGCACAGTATGTGCACTGGGTGTCTCCAGGCTGCCCTTCAGAGAGGCTCTGGCAGCAGCGAACGGGAAGGCCACGTGTTGGTAACAGACCTCTTGTTCTTTGCCAGTTTGGTGGCCTAAACCTTACCTCTTCGTGAGTAAAGTTGAGCGTGTTTTTCATATGTTCGTGTCTTTTGCCCGGTTTTTGATTGTTTGGAGCTCCGTTTAGACACGTTATCTGACAGCTTTCGTGCGAAGGGTCTTGCCTTTTACTTACATCAGAGTTTTGTTTTCCTCTCTTTTATGTGGGCGGTTCTCAAACTTGCCACATAGAGAGGACAGAAGACCCTGAAAGTCTATCTGCCTCACACATTTCAGCTTTTTGGTAGAAAAAGCACTTAGCAATTGCAACAATTAGAAAGGAAAAATAATAAAACAAGCTTCGGTGGGTTTTTTTTTTGGTCAACAGTATGTACGTTTAGCTTGTAAAATAGGAATGAGCATATACACATGATTATATTTCATAAGATAGTGCCCGTAAACTTAAAAATAACCCGTCAGTTTTATTGCATGTAACTTGTTGATAGTAATTTTTATGGGTTACACATAACCTGTGATGTGCAAGACCGTATAAGCATTAAGGTGTGGTTGAGTCAGAGCTGAAGACTTTTATGTCTTAAGGTCTGGTTTTTGGAAAATGAGTTTCTTGTAAACTGTTAATAGAGTTAACATTTTTCAAACCTAACAGCGGATAGAGACATAGGATGAGTCGGGGAGTTATTTGTTGACTTGAAGTCTGTGGCCCGGGCGTTGTAATTGACGTGGGTGAGGGAGTGCATCATCTGCCATCGGAGGATAGAGCAGCTGGGTGGCCAGGAAGACACAGGTGCCTGCTGTAGTGATGATGCAGCATAATAGGAGTGTGGCTTGGGGATCGGTCCTCGTGTTGTCAGTGTTTGCCTTCCGTCTTTGAGAGGGAACCGCCAGGGACGCTGGGGTGGCTCAGTCAGTTATGCGTCAGACTCTTGATTTCAGCTCAGGTCATGATCTCACGGTTTGTGAGTTTAAGCCCTGCATCGGGTTCCATGCTGACAGCACAGAGCCTGCTGGGGTCTCTCTCTCCGCCCCTCCCCCAATCTCTCACGTGTGTGTGTGTGTGTGTGTGTGTGTGTGTGTGTATGATTTCACTCTCTAGATAAACTTAGAGAGAAGTTTATACATTTAAAAAAAAACAAAAACAGACCAGGAACAACCAAGGATTCTGTCTGGCGCCGGGTAGGAAACTTACTGTTGAACAGTCTGAGTTTGAGAACTTTGCTGAAATCGCCTAAACGTTAGACTGGCAGATTTGAGCCACATCCCACTGCGTCTCTACCTCGTAAGTGCTTGTGAAAAACAGCCCTGGTGTCAGAAGTCTGGTTGCCCCAGAACCACAGTGGGTCTGTACTGAGAATCACACACAAGCGGGGCTGAAGGTTAAGTGATTTGCTTCTTCAGACGCTTCTCGGGGGTGGGGGGGACCTGTGGGCGATTGCACGCTCCTCAGTTCTGTCATTGCTTCTGGTCCAGCGGCAGCCTCAGCGCTAGGTTGGAAGGTTCTACTCCGCTGATGGTGTTTGGCTTCAATTGAAGTAAGCACAGATAGTTTTTACCAGCCTCTTCTTGCTCCTGTTCTGCTGATACTGCGTCTGTCTCTCCTGTGCCCCTGACTGGAACCTGCCTTGTTCTCTTCTCCAGGCCAGATAACGCAGTACCGGGGGACGTGCTTGTGCTGACGAAGCCCCTGGGGACGCAGGTGGCCGTGGCCGTGCACCAGTGGCTGGATATCGTGAGTGAACCGCTGCTTGCCATCGTGGGCGGGGGGCGGGGTAGCAGCACACGTTTGGGGCCGTGGTAGTTTTTGTTGGGGCGGCTGGTTTGGAGACCAGGGCGCTCACCTCGCACATCCGATCGGTCGCGCATCTCCCTGGTCTGGCACCGGAGTTCGCTTCTCGAGAAGGTGTGTCTGGTCCAGAGCGAGCACCACATCTCGTCCGGAAGTAAGCCCGTCCCCTTGCACATGTTTGCACACATCGCAGATCTGCCACACGTCTTCATTCTGTTTTCTCGAAATAGTCGCACTGCCGGGAAGTGTTTATCAGCCACATCCTTACAGAAATTCTAGGAACTGTCCGTCGTCCTATGTTAAAGACAGAGTTACGCGTATTAAATGCTTTATCTTTTGTGTCTTAAGCATCACTAAAAAAAGGAGAGTGTACAGAAAGTGTAGTATTTGGGGTAGAACTACGGGCACAGTTATTGACAAATTATTTTAGTCTTGAGGTTTCTGGTTGTTTTATTTATTTTATATAAATGAGTTATATTTAGTTATAACTAAATATAGTTATAATGAGTTATAATGAGTCATAATCAGTAACTCATAACATATTGATAAATATTTATCTCATGGAGGAAGCATCTAGAATATGAAGTTATTTATTCTGAGTCACTTTTCCGCTGAGCTATAATCATACTTCATTTAGGATTTTCTCCTTGCCATAACAATTCAAAAATGAATCCCGTTGTGGCATAGTCTCACATAACATGATGCTTTTCGTTTCTGTAACTGTCCTCTGAACTACCATTCCTGAGAAACAGTTGAAAAGGAATAATAATTTTATGTTATTTATCAGCCAGGTATATCTTGCTCAATACAGCAGAGTACAGAAAATCTCTAAGCCACATTCTTTCGTTATTTTTCCCTTCCATCCTGTGATGAGGGGAGGTTTCCCATCAGGTATGATCACCTGTACATCGGATTGGAAAGCCATCAGAGGCCAGCAATCCACAGCGACTTTCCATAAGACCACCCAGGTCTGAGTAATTCAACAAGGTTACTGGTAGTAGGTGAGGCAAAGGAGCCTGAAAGATGAAGGGTTTGGGACCCTGCTCCCTACGCCCAATCTGACACCACCTGTCCTTTTTTTAATGCGCAAAATTGAAAAAAGCAAGATGTGAAGGTCATGTAGCAGCCTAATACCCTTTCACGAAGGTCAGAAGCAACCCAAGGGTATATTGTCCTGGCACCTGTGTGTATGAGAACACTACTTTGTGTGGCAGGAGAATGAGGTTGTTACCTCTGGGGGAGGACAGGGAGCTGTGGGCCAAGGGAGGATCGCAGGGATGGACTTCAGTTACTGTGTTGGGTGGCAGATCATTGGATATTATTAAAGACAACGAATGCCTGAATGATGGCCGCTAACGGAGCGTAATGGTAGTATGTCATGAACCCACATCGTGATGCTAGATTCTTTGGAAATCAGACTGTGGAAAAAAGGAAGCCTCTTTTCCCCTGACCTTCGTGATCTCCTCTGTGGTCACCCAACGCTGTCCTTGGGGTGCATGAAATCAAATTCTCTATTTTTTTTTTAAGTTTATTTTTGAGAGAGAGAGAGAGAGCAGGCAAGCATGTGAGCATGAATGGGGGAGGGGCAGAGAGAGGGAGACAAAATCCCAAGCGGGCTCCACGCTGTCAGCGCAGAGCCTGATGCGGCTCGATCCCAAGAACTGTGAGACCGTGACCTAAGCCAAAACCCAGAGTGGGTCACTGAACTGACGGAGCCACCCAGGTGCCCCGAAGCTGTTTTCGTAGTGTCTTGTCCACCCAGATGGCTTGATGCAGAGTTTAGGTGAAGTCAGTAAAAGTGTAGCTGTATGAAAATGTGAGCCATCAGCTTATTAGCGGAGGTGGGGAGGAGAAGCAGGGGACACCTGGGACTGTGTGCGTGCGTGGCGCATCCTGCTGGTTTTCCGTGGCCGGCACGCTGCAGGCCTGGGCCACGGCAGTTGGGGGTCGAGAACAGAAAAGATCGCACGATTCTCTGTCTGAAGGGGCCCCTGAAACACTAGTCACGAGAGCAAGTTGGAAAACTTACCTTTGTGTACAAATTTAGGTCAGGGAAACCGCCAGAAGGTGACAAAGGGAAAAATACACTCTTCTTCAGTGGTTAGAAGACTAATCACATTTTTTCCCTCTCTTTCCTCCTAACCTCTGTTCCCGTCATTAGCCTGAAAAATGGAATAAGATCAAGCTGGTGGTCACCCAAGAAGATGTCGAGTTGGCATACCAGGAGGCAATGATGAACATGGCCAGGCTCAACAGAACAGGTAAGGGGCGGGATCGGCCAGAAGGGAGACAGTGTAGGCTCTGTGGGCCACGTACGGTCTCGACCAGTACTGCAGGCCCGTCTGTGTGTCCCTGGTTTGGGGTCATAGGTCAGTAGCAGGAATCCAGATACTCTGTGCGTTCCTGACAGAAACGCATTTTAAACGTGACTTGCATTCGAGAAAACGGATGACCGAGGACTGGGCGAAACATTGCATCGGACGAGGGCGTGAGGGCGCGAAAGCTTTTCCTCCAGTACACTTTCCTCTGTGCGCCTGGGGTCCGGGGTGCCGTGGCCCTGCCAGCACCTCTGTCCCCCTCTTGCTTAGATCCCCCCACAGTGACAGCGGTGCCAGGCGCAGAGAAGAGTTGAAGTTATATTTTCTCTCTGTTCCTTCTAGTTCTAAATTTCTGTGATTATGGGCAGTATTGACTTCCTCTGCGCCCCGATTAAATGGAAGTGAAATTTATATAGCATACTTTCGAAAGTATTTGGCTTAGTGGGGCGCCTGAGCGGCTCCCACTGTTGAGTGTCTGACTTGACTGTGGCTCAGGTCATGATCCCGGGGTCGTGGGGTCAAGCCCCGTGTCTGGCTCCACACCGAGCATGGAGACTGCTTAAGATTGTCTCTGTCTCTCCCGCTGCCCCTTTCCCCTGCTCACGCTTGCACTCTTGCTCTCTAAAAAAAAAAAAAAAAAAAAAAGTATTATTATTTCGAGGTGTTCTCATTGTTGATTCCCACATTTGTGTGTATAAAGGAATAGACATGTCATAATTTTTTTCTCTACATTTTATTTCTCATCTAGCTTCCTAATACTGATAAAATGTAATAATAGTGGTTACCATTTATTTAGTAATTATTGTGTATCAGGAACTTGACCTACTTTCCTGTTTAATTTTCAGGACAACCTTACAAGGTAGCTACTAACTCATTCAGGGTCACACAGCTAATCAGTGGGGACCTAGGATTTGAAACTGCTGCTTGTAATGCTTGTAGTATTATGGTCTATTCCTTTCTGAACAATTTAGTAAGAAATTGAGGCTATTTCACAGTCTCTATGCATGGTAATTGAGTGAATGTTTTGGTACTAAGTTTTAAAAGCAGATTAAAATAAAATAGGAAAGGGGCACCTGGGTGGCTCAGTTGGTTAAGTGTCCGACTTTGGCTCAGGTCATGATGTCATGGTTTGTGAGTTCGAGCCCCGTGTCGGGCTCTGTGCTGATAGCTCAGAGCCTGGAGCCTGCTTTGGATTCTGTCTGTCTGTCTCTCTCTCTCTCTCTCTCTCTCTCTCTCTCTCTCTCTGCCCCTTCTGCTCATGCTCTGTCTCTTGTCTCTCTTTGTCTCTCAAAAATAAATAAATGGTAAAAAAAAAAAAAAAAAGAAAGAAAAAAAAATTAATTAATAAAATAAACCAGGAAAGTTCCAGAAGCAGAATTCTCCTTCCTGAAAGCAGCAAGGCTTGCTGAGGGAATTATTTCTCATAGGGTTGAAGCATGGTATTCTCCCCTTTTCCTGCCTTTCATATGCAGATAGCAAACACCAGGCATATTGCATAATTAAGAAGGAAGCTCTTCTCGTGAGTCTTTGAAGTCCTAACCTCTGATGTGCCAGAGGAACTGTTTCTAGAAAAGCATCTGTGCAGATGATTTGGAAGCAAACCAGCATTTAGAACGTCAGCTCCAAGAGGGCAGAGAGTTTTGTTTGTTTTGTTTGCCGTGGTGTCCGCAGCGCGGAGAAGAGCGCGGGGCACACTGTGGGCACTCGTCACATCGAATGAGCTAACTTTGCCACCTGCTAGCTTTCTTTTTGGTACTTCGTGGATATTTTCCTTTTCATAATTCTGTGAATTGGATCCTGTTTCTCCCCTTTGGCCGAAAGGAAGTACGTAAGTACAGGCAGATGCTGTTCTCAAACCCAAATCTGTCTGTCTCCAAAATTGCTTTTTCTCCAGTACCACAAATTCCATCAACGTAAGGCAGTGAAGGAAATTTATACGGTTTTTTTCTGGAAATACCGGTGTTCTTTCTCCTCATTAATTGCATGCTGTAAGGACGTGGGTTGTGGGGCGTCCTGTCCGGGAACTTTGAAGATGAAATTCAAAAACCTTTTCCTTACAAAAGTCACTCTTCATTCGGTTCTTCCGAGTTCCCTGAGCAAGCAGTCAGAAACGGATTTGAACGTACTTTCTTTGTCCTCTCCCCTCCATCCTTCAGTTTCCCCCAGATGACTGCACCAAACGGATATGATACTTAAGCCAATGAACTCTTCAGTTATTGAAAAAAGAAGAAATGGTAGGGCTGACCAGGGGATCTTAAAAGAGCTTTTCCGACACTCTGAATCACTTCACAATGTGACAATATGGGGCGCCTGAGTGGCTCAACCAGTTAAGTGTCCAACTCTTGATTTCGGCCCAGGTCATGATCTCACGGTTCCTGAAATGGAGCCCGCACTTGGGATTCTCTCTCTGCCCCTCCCCAGCTCGCATGCATGGGCGCACTCTCCCTTTCTCTCTGTCTTAAAAATTGATAAGCTTGGGGCGTCTGGGTGGCTCAGTTGGTTGAACATCCAACTTTGGCTCGCAGTTCGTGAGTCTGAGCCCTGCATTGGGCTCTGTGCTGACAGCTCACAGTCCCCTTTGGATCCCCTGTCCCCCTCCCTCTCTCTGCCCCTTCCCTGCTCATTCTCTCTCTCTCTCTCCCTCTCTCTCCCTCCCTCCTCCCCTCCCTCTCTCTCTCTCTCAAAAATAACCATTTAAATAAATAAATAATCTAATTTACAAAACTGTGAAAACAGATTATTTTTTTCCAACATTTGCCATTCTCCCCTTCCTTAAATTACAATTTTTTATGAGATGTTGGGGCACCTGGGTGGCTCAGTGGATTGAGCGTCTGACTTTGGCTCAGTTCATGATCTCGCAGTTAGTGAGTTTGAGCCCCACATCAGGCTCTTAGCTGTCAGCACAGAGCCTGCTTCACATCCTCTCTGTCCCTCTGATCTCTGCCCCTACTTCGTTCATGCGCGTGTGTGCGCACTCTCACACACACACTCACACACACACACACAGGCTTTCTCTCAAAAATAAACATTAAAAAAAATTTTATGAGATGTCCAGTTGATGCAAAAGAATTCTATGAAATATGTGCAGGGCTTAAGAGAACAACACCCATGTGCCCACCGTCTCGTACGAGAAACAACGTGGTCTTGGAAGCCCAGAGGTGTCCCTCCCACACTCTGCTCCTAGATTCCTGTGCAGGAGCAGCTCCTGCTCTGAGTCCCATGTTTATTCTCATGTATTTTGCTTTTGTTATTATTATTATTATTAATCTTAGAGCAAGAGAGGGAGAGAGAATCTTAAGCAGGCTTCATGCTCAGTGCAGAGCCCATCTCAGGGCTAAATCCCACAACCCTGGGATCATGATCAAAATCGAGTCAGGTGCCCAACGGACTGAGCCACCCAGGCACCCCTTCATGTATTTTAAAATCTTTTTATCACGAAGACTTGTATCTTTAAGCAGTTAGTTGGGTTTTTTAATTTTTTGCTTCACTGAATCATACCTGTTCTCTTTTTCTTGCTGTCCTGTGCACATTTAACACTCCTGAGTGTTATTCCTGGTGTATGTAGTTGTACTTAATTCATTTTCATCGCTGTACAATTGTCCATTCTGTTGCTGACTTACCCTGACTGCTGCTAGTGGGCATTCGGGTTCCTGCAGAGAACTTCCTCGGCCCGGGCTTCTGGTCCATACGTGTAAGAGGTCAGTGCTGCCTCAGCGTTTCTAGATGGTGCTCGTAGCTTCTGAGGGTGCTTGTACGCCACGGTTTATAATGACCTGCCACATTTAAATTTTTTCTGTAATATATTTTTCCATTTATTTTATATGTATTTTTTACTATAAAAAAATGATGTGCTCATTATAGAAGTTTTTAGAAAATGAAAAAAGGAGAGAAGAAACATCGTCCCTGGTCCCACCACCCAAGACAGCTTCTGTTAATATATTTATGTTTTCTTGCAGGGTTTTTTTCTATCATTGGTTGGTGGTTTACTGTTGTTTTATTGTTCATGTTTTCAACTAGTGGTTGTCATACATTTTACTTGTATTTGGAATGTGTTTTTATTTACTTAACATTACCGAATTCTTTTTTTCCCACATTATCTCATCATAGAACACATAATTTTTAATGCCTTGGATGATCTACCAGAAATATAACATAACTAATTTACCTTTTGCCCACTCGTGAATTTGCGGGGAGTGGGGGGGTCAAATTTTTCCATAGTTAGTTGTCTGTGTTCCAGGAATATTTCTTTGGCTCTATTCCAAAATCAAATTGTAATTATTTAATTCTTTGTCCTCAGTTGCTCTCCTCACTTACGACCAAGACTTTTCATTTGTGTTTCTCTGTTCATGTGTCAAACTGTTTAAGGAGTCTTTCTCCTTTTTTCTTTTTTCTTTTTTGGTCCTTCAAATTAAGTCATTAAACAGTAAGAAAGTGATTTTTACAGATTTTTATTTGTATGCTTTTTCAGTTTGCTTGTATTTGAGCATTTAAGATTCCCAGTCCTTACTTTTTGTACATTGTTGGGAGGAATACAATATGGCAGAAGCTTATGGAGGAGCATTTGGTCATATCTAGCAAAATTACATGTACATTTATTTTGACTCCGTGGTCTTGCCTCTGTGACCTGTGGAATGATGTGTGTGCGAGGCTATTATTCGTTGAAGCCCGTTTGCAATTTCAAATGGAGGAAACAACCCAAATGTCCATCAGTAGGTTACTGAGTGATGTAGTCTGTGTGCTTACCATGGAATACTGTACAGCCACTAAAAGCACTGAAAGGTCTTTATTCTTGGAAGCTACCTCTTTTTTTGACTTGCCTGATAGAGGAGCGCCTGGGTGGCTCAGTCAGTTGGGCGTCCAGCTTCGGCTCAGGTCATGATCTCACAGTTCGTGGGTTTGAGCCCCGCATCGGGCTCTGTGCTGACAGCTCGGAGCCTGGATCCTCCTTCGGATTCTGTGTGTGTGTGTGTGTGTGTGTGTGTGTGTGTGTGTGTGTGTCTCTCTCTGCCCCTCCCCCACTCACGCTCTGTCTCTCTCTCAAAGATAAACAAACATTAAAAACATTGAAAAAAAATTGCCTAATATATATCAAGTTCAGGAGTCGCAAAACCGCATGGGGAAGAATTATTTCAAATCACTCTGAGCCTGGTATTTTCAATGTACAGCCTCAGGACAAAAACCCACAAAGATATGTCATTGTATTCAGTGGGTTTGTGTTGATGAAAATATTGGTATAGTATGATAAAATAAGTAAGTATAGTTGGGAACAAATTTTAAGAATAAAAAGAAATAAGACCAAAGAAGCAGAGTTCCAAACTGTAATCTTGGGGCACCTGGTGGCTCAGTCAGTTAAGCGTTCAACTTGATTGGGCTCAGGTCATGATCTCACAGTTGGTGAGTTCGAGCCCCGTGTCAGGCTCTGTGCTGACAGCGCAGATCCTGCTTGGGATTCTCTCTCCCTCTTTCTCGGCCCCTCCCCCACTAGTTCGTGTTCTCTCTCTCTCTCTCTCTCAAAATAAATAAACATTAAAAATAAACTATAATCTTTACTTTGGAATTAACAGTATGAACTCAGGATGTTTTTTTTCCCCTAAAAATACTTATTTCCAAGCCAATTGAAAAGGCCTAGGAGCAGTGATAACCCAATAGTAATGAACTCCTAGTGCCCAGATTGTGATCTGAAAATTAACATTTCCCATGAAAAAGTGCCAGGACTCCTTGGGCAAATGACTGATTTCAACTCTGGGAAAGGAAATGCAGAAGAGAAGCTTGGGACCTCCTGTGCCTGAAAGTAATGGAGCCCCCAACAGCTAATGGGGTCCTGTCACTGCACCAGAACTGCAAGAGCTGACCCCCCAGTCAGACTGGAAAGGGGGCAGTTTGAGTATCAAAAGGAAGAGTGACTGGAGCCAGCTGAAGCATACCAAGCGTCTGAAAACCAAGGAAATCATAATGAGAGTTGACACTTCTTGTCCACCTTTGGAAGTTGCTGGAGCACCAGCCATGCATTATGAAAATAAAGGATTCAGTCACACCTTTTACCTTTCTTATACGGGTGGTATTTGGGGAAATCCAAATTAATTGTTTTTTAAATTCTTTAGAAGAGTCACTTCTAATAAATGCTGGAAGAATGAATCACACATTTGCCATTTTTGCTGCACCCTTGATTTAACGAACCTCAACAAACATCAGTGGCTGCTAAAAACCATTAGGTGAAAGGTTCATGGGGAGGTGATAAATGCCCCCCACCCCCCCATCAGAGAAACTGAACTTGAATCTCATCATGCCTTGGACCTGGCTGCCAGTTTGGTAGAACCTGTCATCATCAGGGAAGACGGCCAAATCCAGAATGCAGGAACTTCCACAGAAAAAGTGACTCTGTCTCCACAACAAACAAATGGCATGGGGGAGAAAAAGAGGAAACTCTTAAAAATTGAGAGGTTTAGGAGAAATCTGTTAACGTGCAATATTGTGTTGGAATGATAATGGTATTGTAGTTAAATTTTTTAAAACCTTTTATTTATGTTTTTAAACAATTGTTAACATTTATTTTTTTGGGAGGGAGAGAGGGAGCATGAGTAGGCGAAGGGCAGAGCAAGGCCTGAGAGGGTCCCAAGCAGGCTCCACGCTATCAGCGCAGAGCCCAGTGCAGGGCTTAATCCCACAAACTGAGATTGTGACTTGAGCAGAAATCGGGAGTCAGAAACGTGTAGCCTACTGAGCCAGCCCGGGCACCCCCTTTTTTTTTAATCTTTTAGAATTACATACTGAAATGTTTACAGGTGAGGTAATATGACTGGGGTTTGCTTTAAAGTTGCCCACCCCACCCATATCCCCCAACGAGTAGGCAGGAATAGGTAAGACCCCAGCAGAAAGGTGGTAGTGGTTGAAGCTGGGTTTTGGTGGCTGCACAGGAAGGAGTTCCTTGTGATTCGTTAAAATTCCCATAGTAAAATTCGCAACAGTAATTCCCTGTGCAGGGACAAAATGGTGATCAGTAAAAATGGAACCCTGATTACTGACTGGGGTTCACTGTGTCCTCTAAGCTCATCCAAGATGGCACTGGGAAGAGCTGCTAAACTGCACGTCTTTGCTTATATTAAATGTCATTGGCTGCCTGCTGCCCTGCCCTGCCCTGCCCTGCCCTGCCCAGGCGTGTTAATAGAATGGATGCCTAGTTGCTTAACCACCGTGATGGACTAGAAATTCTCTCCACCTCTGTTGTTGCGAATGCGCTTAGGTAAAAGAGATCTTTGTCTAAAAAGAAAATGTACCAAAAAACACATTCGCTCCAGAGTGCTCCTGTAAACATGGAGTGCATTTCATTTCATGAGAAGCATTTAACTTTTAAAAATTAGACTGTCAGTTACTCCCCCCCAAATGAACTACTTCAGTATGAATCTAACAAAGGACGTGCACGCTGTGTATGAGGAAAACTATAAAACTGATGACAGAAGTCAAAGAAGATACAAAGAAATGGAGAAGTGTTCCAGGTACAGAAATAGAAAGACTCAGTATCATCAAGGTGTCAGGCCTTCCCAACTTGATGTGTGAATGGAACTCAGTGCAATGCAGTCCCATTCGTAATCCTAGCCAGTTATTTTGTGGATATTGACAAACCGATTCTGAGTTTGGATGGAAGAGCAGAAGACCCCGGGGACAGCCGACACAGTGCTGAAGGGGAGCATTTGGAGGACTGACACCACCCAGCTTCAAGACAGTGTAATTACAGTGGTCACCGCAGTGTGATGCCGGTAATGGTGGACGAGGACATCAGTGGGACAGAAGGCAGAGGCCAGAAATGGGCCCACACGTATATCGTTTGATCTTTGACAAAGGAGAAGGGACAATTCAGTGGAGAAAGGATTATCTTTTCAACAGAACATACTGGAACGGCTGGACATTTACAGGCAGGAAGTGAACCTAGACACAGATCTTATAAAAATCAACTCAGTCAGTTGAGCATCCAACTCTTGATTCCGGCTCAGGTCATGATCTCACGGTTTGTGGGATCGAGCCCCGCATGAGGCTTTGTGTTGACAGCGTGGAGCCTGCTTGGGATTCTCTCTCCTCTGCTCCTCCTCTGCTCATACTCCCTCTCTCTCTCAAAATAAATAAACATTTTTAAAATATAAAATGAGCTATCAAGCCATAAAAGGCATGGTGGAAACTCGAAAGCATATTTCTGAGTGAGAAGACCATCTGAAAAGACCAGATACTCTTACGATTCCAAATCTAGCATTCTGGAAAAGGCAAAACTATGGAGACGGTAAAAAGAGCAGTGGTTGTCAGGAGCTGGGGGGAGGGGTGGGATGAACAGGTGGAGCACGGGATTTTTAGGGCAGTGAAACTACTCTGTGTGATACTGATGATGGATACATGTCATACATGTGTGAACACATCCACTACAACATCGAGAGTGAGCCCCAAGGTGAATGAACTTCAGTTAATAATAATGTGTCAGTAACAGCTCATCACGTGTATCAAATGTATCACCAAGGCTAGATGTTAATAAGAGAAGGGGGGCAGGGAGTATATAGGAAACTCCTGTGTTTTCTGTTCACTTTTCTCCAAACCTATAAGTACTTTGAAACGTTTTTTTTTTTTAATTCAAAAATTAGCCTTAGTTTAGGCAACGCACTTAGAGTGAGAATGCCTTGAATTTAGGTCCATCTTAAAAAGTCTTGTTGACTTGAGGATGGTGTAGGCTGGTTTACCTTTTGTCGAGCTAGCAATTCTTTTTTTGTTCACTGGAGAATTACTGCAGACTGAAGCTGCTGATAGTTCTAAATGGTTCAAGTAGAATAAGAAATCACCTCTCAGGGGCACCCGGGGGCTCAGTCGGTTGAGCATCCGACTTCGGCTCAGGTCATGATCTCCCAGTCTGTGAGGTCGAGCCCTGTGTCAGGCTCTGTGCTGACTGCTCAGAGCCTGGAGCCTGCTACGGATTCTCCGTCTCCCTCCCTTTCAAAAATAAACAAGCATTTTTTAAAAAATGGGTGTTTTTGACAAATTACTTTTTCATTATCCCAGTATGTCATTGCCCTGACGAATTAGGAATTTTGAGATCAAAGTTTGTTTAAAATTTTGAGATGAGGTGGGTTTTTTTTCTCCTCAGTCTTCATTTATTTCACCAGGTAATAAATGGGCCCTCTGTCCTCTCTTAGCTGCAGGTCTCATGCACACGTTCAACGCCCACGCTGCCACTGACATCACGGGCTTTGGAATTTTGGGCCACGCGCAGAACCTGGCCAAGCAGCAGAGGAATGAGGTGTCCTTTGTGATTCACAACCTTCCCGTCCTGGCCAAGATGGCTGCCGTGAGCAAGGCCTGTGGAAACATGTTCGGCCTCATGCATGGGACCTGCCCGGAGACATCAGGTACAAGGATCCTGGGCCCAGATCTGAGGACTAAGCTAGTGAGGCTAATGGAAATTTCTGTGACAAGGAAGCAGCCGGGTACTTGAGCATGACCCCAAACTGTGTGAGGTCAGTGCTGGTAGATAACCTTGGCCTTCTTAGCACGAATGTTCTCAGGCCCCACGGGTGCCCTGCCATTCTGTGTGTGATAGAGAGCAGTGTTAAATTTCAGTGTTTCTGTTTGGTGACAGGATGGAAGGAAGGGAGAATATGGGGAAAAGGAGTCATTATTCAGCTTTCATTGGAAACTTAGCATTTGAATTAACTGTGATACCTATAGGTTACAGTGAACAGGTTATGTTTTTTTCCTTGAAGAAAAAGTCTAAAATTGCAGTTTCGGGAATGAGATAGTATATGGTGTCTCCACAGTGCCCCTTAACTTGACTCTTGCTTTTCATCCCCATATATCCTCTTTTTTCGGCTTTTGTTATTTCTATTTTCTTGCTAACTCAGGAGGTACTCTGACAACAGGGTCAGATCATCTGGGGATTTAAAAATACCCATGTGTACGGGTCCCGGGGGTGTTCAGTTAAGCATCTGACTCGGTTTTGGCTCAGGTCGTGATCTACAATTCATGGGTTTGAGCCCCACATCAGCCTCTGCACTGACAGTGTGGAGCCTGCTTGAGATTCATTCTCTCTCTCTCTCTCTCTCTCTCTCTCTCTCTCTCCCTCCCTCCCTCCCTCTCTCCCTCCCTCTCCCCCTCTCCCTCTCTCCCTCTCCCTCTCCCTCTCTCTCTCTCTCCCTCTCCCCCTCTCCCTCTCTCCCTCTCCCTCTCTCCCTCCCTCCCTCTCCCCCCCACCCCATTTCCCTCTGTTGGCTCCTCTCTCTCTTTCTCAAAATAAACAAAAACTTAAAAAACTTAAAAAACAAAAAAATACCAGTGGTTAGACCTGACCCCCAGGAAGCCTGATTAGCCCAGAGGATTCTGGGGTGCGGCCAGAGACAAGGACCCCAAAGCCCTGCCCCAAGTCCGCTCTGTAAGAGGGCTTGCAATTCGCTGGTAGGCCTCCCACAGCCTCTGTAGAGGACCCTTCAATTTCCTGTCCTTAAAAAAACAACAAAAAACTTAAATCCGCTTTCTAGAAAAAAATTCCAAGAGGACAACTGAACTGTTCAATGTCTGCCCAGAACGGTGCCTGCCACCCGGTGGGCCACTGATGCCACCTGGTGGGCCTGGAATAAATGTTGAGTGAATTAATATTACCGGCAAATTCCGTTTGTTTCCTTCATTCAAAATTGAGAAGTTTTTACTTTTTTGCAAAAGTATAGATACATATTTTTACTGGTTGTGTTAGTTCCACTTACAAATACATAAAATTTTCTGTCTGAGCTACTGACCTATATTTAGTGAAGGTTTTTGTAACATATTTTATGTTTTTTCTGTTTTGAAGAGGACAGAGCCAGATACTCTGAGGCCTACACCTCTTCATGATTTTAAGTTTTAAGTTAAAAAAAAAAGTATATAAAAAAACCCTTTTTATAAAATGAGGAATCCACGTAGATAAGTCAAAAAGGAAAAGTTCTCTTTCGGTTTTAAGTATTTCTTTCAGTGAAGCAAAAAAAAGTAGCTCCCATGTATGTTATTGAGGCCTTAGACACCTTATTCCTGTTAAATGAGTCACACCTAGCTCATTTTCATTGTTTAAATAAAATTTGTTGTGTGCTTTTTAACATAGTAGTTTACCAAGAAGTCGCTAATTGCTCTGCAGTTTAATCTGTGGGATTCTCAATTGACTGGAAAGGGCAGCTCTTGTAGAGACAGAAAAGAGTTGTTGGCCGAACGGCCATCTGGGCGGAAGCGAGGTGGAAAGACCGTAGCAGAGAAACTGCTCACCAGGAATCCCAGCTGACGATAATTTTCTTTTTTTCCCTTTGCCAGGAGGCCTCCTAATCTGTTTACCGAGAGAGCAAGCTGCTCGATTCTGTGCAGAGATAAAGTCTCCCAAATACGGGGAAGGTCACCAAGCATGGATTATTGGGATCGTAGAGAAGGGCAACCGCACAGCCAGAATCATAGACAAGCCCCGGATCATCGAAGTCGCACCACAGGTGGCCACTCAGAACGTGAACCCCACCCCGGGGGCCACCTCTTAATCTAGACCCAACTAGCTATTTGGTTTTGTTTTTAAATAGATCTATTTCCTTTTTCATCATTTCAATTAAAGACTATAAACAACAACAAAAATCTCATTGTGTCTACACATCTGGTGACCTTAGGTCGATTTGTGAGTGGATGCAATTAATAAAATAAAATCCATTGCCTTTTTTTCCTGTTACATTAACTGAAGATGCACCTAATCTTGAGGCAGCTTCTGAGTTGAGAATTATATTGTTATCCAATACTGTTGATTCATTTTGAATCTTTAGACACTTATCTCTTGCCGCATAGGCTCTTTTTAAAGGTGCTTTCACGTAGCACAGACATTACCAGTCGTGGGGTCAGATAGCAGTTGGTGTCTTTTCATTTTGTGTGTATTTATCGTTCCCGGTCTGGTCTTTTTTTTAAAGTGTCTTGAATGGGATTCTGGAAAGATGGAATTGGTAAGTGACACAACGGTAGCCCGGTAGTGAGAGGGTCACGTGATTCCTTCCAGTCTTTCCTTTGTAAAGCCCGGTGTCCTCATTCGAGAACATCTCTTTGACCCAGGACATTTTCCCAATAGCGCATTCAGTTAAACGAGGCAAGTGCTGAACTCTGCATGGAAAGCACTTTGAAGACAAGAAAGAAATCTAATTTCTTTTTTTGTAGCCTTCCTAATATTTGCAGTAATACCATTAACTGTTTTCTTTTATTGACAGCAAAAAAGGATACTTTTTGCGATGTAACTAGATGTTCTATAGTGCAACAAGGAATTGCCCCCCGAAAGGGGGTTCGTGTATAATACTCATTTACAATTCAATATATAAGTAACTACACAAATAATTTTTAAATATAATCCATAATAAAGACTGTTCTGTGGATGGTAGTGTTTAATACATTTTATATTTTGTATAGTGATTCAGGCCTCTTGTTTTCTTAAAATCAGCAGTTATTTAGCCTAATTCTCAGCATTATTTTGTCCTTGGTGCCAGTCCATTTTTGTGCACGCTTTTTGTGATCTGTGTTAAAAATCTGCATTGCCAACATCGCAGCTCGAACTTAAACTTGTTATTCAAATAAATATTTAATTTTTTTTTTAATGCTCTTGTATAATCAGATGCCCCCTTTAGTATTATTTTAGAAGCGTTGGGAGGGTTTTGGCTAAAAGTACAATTTATCGGGGAAAACTAGATTTTAGTTTTATAAAACTTTTAAGTCTTTCACGGGACCTATATTTTCTTGAATTAAATTTTGTAGTTCTAGAACAAATAGGCGATCCACAAAGGTGTTTCTCTGTGTTACTTAAAAACAGAGGCTTCCTTCTGTCTTAACCCACCAAACAGTAAGGAGGGGATCGCTGTCATTAAGCACACGAGTGCTCCGGTGGCTCAAGTGTCTGCCTAAGAGAATAAAGCACCCCCGTCCCTGCGAGTTTCTGAATGCCTCCTGCTTGCAGGCACCAAAGCCGTGAGAACAGACCCTCCTCTTGCCAAAGGAAACCAGCCCTCGGGAGAGGACGCCCCCGGAAGAGGCCTCACCGCGGATGCGCCCTCCACCAGGAGCCAGAGGGCGGCCGCTGCGCGGGCGTGACTGGAACTCAAGCCATACGTGCGGGTGTGCGGGACCCCAGGGGCCGCTCCGGAACTGACATTGATGGGACGTTTTGTAGGCATTTATACAGATGTTGGTCCCCAAAAGCTACAAACCAGTGGTCTGCAAAATAAAATGTGTTGGAAACCTCTGAGTAAGGTGAACATGCTGTTGAGCTTTTTTTTTTTTTTTTTTTTTTGACACCACCAGTGATGACTAAATCTGAATTCTTTTTAATGTTGATCATGCCTTGAATGCTGATGATTTCCTTGGTGGTGGGCCTACTGAGAGGAAGCGAGCTAAGCGGATTATGCACCTGAGGAGATCTTCGTGAAGATTCACGTTTAGAAAAAATGCTGGGGACAAGGAGGTCCGTGTAATTCACGTGATCTCGAGGAGGAAGGACTGGTAAAAGGTGGGGTTTCCCAGAGAACATTCCAGATGACCTGCTTTAAGATCACTTGGGGATGCTTGTCACACGCCCTGCCCCTGACCGGCAGAATCCGGATTCTGGTGGACTAGGGAATCTGTAACAGGCACCCCAAGTGGCCGAGTGCAGGCAGGTTAGATGTAAAGGGGTGTCGCAGAGGGCCGGGAGAGGAGAAAGGAAGGAAGGAAGGAGCTGCTTTCACAATATGCTTTTAAAGGAATTTTTCTCCCAAATTATGCCCACTCTGATTATTGCCATCTGGGGCCAGCAAAACCCAAACCAACCCAAGTGTTTTGAAATTTCCTTGAAGGATCAAGTGATTGAATATTTGGCTTAGCAAAATCTGTGTAAATACCTTCAAATTTGGTGAATAGTTAACACGCAGACAATAATTTGGCTTCCTGGTAGCACTTTAAAACTTCACACTGATCTTGGTGCAGTGATTTATTTTCTTTAAATCCTACGGTGCAGTTGCATCCAAAAATACAGCTTGTGAAAATACACAGAATTTTTTCATACAGCCTGGAGAGGCTGGGCCCTGGTGAGGTCAGTTACTCCTCGAGGCGACAGGCGTCACTTGCCAAGGAATATCAAAGCCTCGCTTGTTGTTTGCACAGGCTGTGTTGAAACATTTACTGTAATTCTGTCCAGGAGGAGAAACTGAAATATTGTGTAAGCAATATGTACTTTCTGGCTGAATGTTTTTTAAATCACTTAGTATATTGTAGTCTCCAAGTTCTGCATGCCTTATGATGAATAAACGCGAGTGTTTTAAGTTGTTCTGATTTTAGATGTATGAGACTGCAGTTTCCGTCTGAATTTAGTGTTGCCTTTAAAAGAGTTCTATCGGAATTCTAAGTTTTACAGTCTTGCTCTGTAAAGAGAGACCAGAATAGCTATATGATACTATACTTTTTTTTTTATTTTCAGAAGTAATAAAGCAAGCATAGATAATGATGCTTCAGATACTTAAATGTCTTGTGTGTGCGTGTGTGTGTGTGTGTGTGTGTGTGTAGACAGAGAGAGATTGATGTACCGCCTTGAGTTTTTCACTTCCCACACTCAGCACCCTTTCTCTAGATGAAGTCGTGGTTACATAGACCATATAACTTAGTTTCAACAGTAATTTGTAGCTTTTCTCATTAAATACCTGCATATGAGTGATGCGATTTGAAAAAATTTTTTAGTGTTTGTTTTTGAGAGAGAGAGAGTGAGCAGGGAAGGGGCAGAGAGAGACGGAGACAGAATCCGAAGCAGGCTCCAGGCTCCGAGCTGTCCGCACACAGCCTGACGTGGGGCTTGAACTCCCAAGCCGTGGGGATCATGATTTGGGCCAATATCAGACGCTCAACTGAGAGAGCCACCCACGTGCCCCATAAGCAATGCAATTTTTAAACATCCCGGGGTCCACATGGAAAACCAACAGATTGAAAAAACTCTCAAAAATGGAGCATGGGAATATCACTTTGCCTCTGGTTGGTTCAGTCTCCTTGTCTTAAACCTAAACATGGTTCAACGAAGTGAACCGTGGTTTCGCTTGGCCTTCATCGAGTGAAACCGTCGGTAGGACAGGGTGCTCGTGGGTGTCTAGATGTGTTCAAGAGTTGCTAGAATCCAAGCTGGCCAGTGGCTTTCAGCAGGTCAGTAAACATTGGGTGCGTAGATCTTGGACCTTTTCTCTGCAGGGTTTCCTGTATTTCCTCTATTTAACTTCTTAAATATTTGATCTCCAACTCTGGATTCACAGTTGATGTTTTCAGTGGTTTCGGATGGTCCTGCCCAGCCCTGTTTGTTGCCTGTGGAGGGGGCTTCATGCGTGGGAGGACTGCATCCAATCGAGCCCATCGCAACTTTGTGGAAGGAACTAGAAAATTCACTCCACCAGTGATCTGGTTGCTGAAGAGTTTCAGGAATGCAAGCACGTGCACATAGAAGTTGATGGAGAGCTAGGAAACCGTAAGTGAATTATCAAGTCTTATATTTGGCCTAGTTCTTAAAGGAGAATTGTATAAAACTGATGTCTAGAACATGGCCCTGCTTTGGTCCATTTTGACAAGTAAGACAATTCTAGTAGTCGAACCCCACTGTGCTGCTCACGCTACACTCACCACATCTGCCACCAGACAACACAACACCACCGACTGTGTTCCACGTGCTGTATGTTTCACCCCTGTGTCCAACCCTTTCCGTAACCGGAAGCTTGTAACTCCCAACCCTCTTCCCCCCACCCCTCTCCCCTCTGGCAACTGTCAGTTCTCCGTATTTATGGGTCTGCTGCTGTTCTTTGTTTTAGATTCCACATAGAAATGAAATCATATGGTATGTCTTTCTCTGACTTCACTTAGCATAATACCCTCCAGGTCCATCCATGTGCCCTCCTGTTTTTATTTTTATTTTTTTTAATTTTTTTTTTCAACGTTTATTTATTTTTGGGACAGAGAGAGACAGAGCATGAACGGGGGAGGGGCAGAGAGAGAGGGAGACACAGAATCGGAAGCAGGCTCCAGGCTCTGAGCCATCAGCCCAGAGCCCGACGCGGGGCTCGAACTCACGGACCGCGAGATCGTGACCCGGCTGAAGTCGGACGCTTAACTGACTGCGCCACCCAGGCGCCCCATGTTTTTATTTTTTAAACAAAAGGCTAGAGGGGCACCTGGGTGGCTCAGTCAGTTGAGCATCCGACTTTGGCTCAGGTCATGATCTCTCGGTTCATGGGTTAGAGCTGTCAGCTCAGAGCCTGGAGTCTGCTTCAGATTCTGTGTCTCCCTCTCTCTCAGTCGTGAGTTCGAGCCCTGCATCGAGCTCCACACTGGTAGTGCAGAGCCTGCTTGGGATTCTCTGTCTCCCTCTCTCTTTGCCCCTCCTCTGCTTGTGCCCTCCCCCCAAAATAAATAAACATTAAGGGGCACCTGGGTGGCTTAGTCAGTTAAGCGCCCATCTTCAGATCAGGTCATCGATCTCATGTTTCGTGGGTTCAATCCCTGCATCAGGCTCTGTGCTGACAGCTCAGAGCCTGGAGCCTGCTTCAGATTCTGTGTCTCCCTCTCTCTCTGCCCCTCCCCCACTCGCATTCTGTCTCTCTCTCTCAAAAATAAATAAACATTAAAAAATAATAATAATACAAAGGACTCAGATAAACATCTATAAAGGACTTCTCAAAGAATAGAATAAGACCACTAACCTTAGAATAAAATTAAGTAGAATAAAACCGCTAAGATTAGAACAAAATTAAGTAGCCACCATCCACCTTTGCCAGTCAAATCCGTCTGGTAAATCCACTTACATTAAGTCATGGGGTGCTTAAAATCCAGGTGACATTTATTTCTGTTCCCTAACTTTTTATGTTGAAAACTTTTAAACAGAAAAGTTAAAGAACTAGTACAATGGATACTTCTAGAAATATTAAGTTGTTGATATTAAGTTGCTTTCTCTCCATGTATGACCTATGCACACATCCATATGTGTGTATATCACATATACACGAATATGCGTTTGTCGTTTTGGTGGAACTACTCAGAAATAAATAGCAGCCATTGTGACACTATCAAGTGGCAGGTGGGGACATCCACAGATGATCACAAGATTTCAAGTGATCAGAGTGCTTTGCATGTAGCCATGCATTCTCATGGCAGGTTTTTTTTTTTTTTTAATGTTTATTTATTTTTTTTGAAAGAGAGGGAGAGCGTGAGCGGGGGAGGGGCAGAGAGAGAGGAAGAGAGAGAGAGAATCCCAAGCAAGCTCCACCATGTCAGTGCAGAGCCCGATGCAGGGCTCGATCTCCTGAACCATGAGACCATGACCTGAGCCAAACTCAAGAGTCCAATGCCTAACCAACTGAGCCACCCATGGCAGTTTTTATAGTGTGAAAGAACTTCCAGAGTATACAAATAACAGAGGTGAGCAAAACTAAAGAGAAACGCCAAATGAGAGGTGGAGCTTTTAAAAAATAAATATATTTATTTATATTTGTTTTTAATAACAAATATAATTTATTATTAAAAACAAATATATATATATATATATATATATATATATATATATATATACACACACACACACACACACACTTATGCAATGTGTTTTTTCTTAATATGTCTTGGTCAAAATTTCCTATCATATATCACAGAAATATCCCATTCATCTTAACTCTGATATAGTTTTCCATTGTACGGCTGTCACTGAACTATAGATAAATATCGGAGATATTTCTTTTTTTTTTTTAACATTTATTTATTTTTGAGAGACAGAGAGAGACTGAGAGAGAGACTGAGAGAGAGACTGCGGGGGAAGGGCAGAGAGGGAGACACAGAATCCGAAGCAGGCTTCAGGCTCTGAGCTATCAGCACAGAGCCCAATGAGGGGCTCGAACCCATGAACTGGGAAATCATGACCTGCGCCAAAGTCAGACACTTAACCGACTGAACCACCCAGGTGCCCCGAAGATATTTCTAATTGTCTCCAGTCCCTTCACCTTGAGTTTTGTTGAATGCTAATCTTTGGAATGTTGAAAACCTAGATGTTGTACATCCATACTCTAGCTAAGATTTGAAGATTTTTTTTAAGTATTTTGTTAATGTTTATTTATTTTTGACAGAGAGACAGAGTGCAAGCAGGGCACCGGCAGAGGGAGACACAGAATCAGAAGCACGCTCCCGGCTCTGAGCTGTCAGCACAGAGCCAAATGCAGGGCTTGAACTCACGAACCTCAGGATCATGACCTAGCCGAAGTCGGACACTTAACCATCCAAGCCACCCAGGCACCCTTCAAACACAGTACTTTTCAAATCTATTAACAAGAACTGCTGGGGTGCCTGGGTGGCTCAGTCTGGGAAGCGTCTGACTCTTGGTTTTGGCTCAGGTCATGATCCCACGGTTCGTGAAGTTAGAGCCCCGCATCGGGCTTTGTGCTGACAGTGCAGAGTCGGCTTGCGATTCTCTCTCTCTTCCCGTTCCCCGCTCTCTCTTGGTCTCAAAATAAATAAGTAAAAACTTAAAAAAAAAAATTGCTACGTGGGTCTGCCAAGTGGGGCCAGCAGGGAGGAAGATGTACAGGCACTGGTTGCCAAGCCCTGTATCCCGGGCCTCCAGGACAACTGTGGCATAATTTGCTTTCTGGTCGTACAAGGAAAGCTAGCAGATTTCAGGCAGTAATTTTAGAGAAACATCCAATCCCCACGTATCTGAATCGTAAAACAGCAGGGAAATTCTGGACATGACCCAACCCTCAGGGATCCTTCCTTCCCTGGGGTTATGGTAGTTCCCTTTGGCCCACAAGCTTCCGGAGTCACTGTTTTACCCTTCAACTTGACTCCTGGTTCTCCGAGCGGAACTGGCACCAATCTCTCCAATTGTCTGGGGCCACCATCATGGTCACTTGCCTCTCACTGGTGCCTCAAGGGGCCAGGTTCTGGGTGGAAGCCACAGAGCAGATGTGGGGACCCCTGAATGGCTGTGCAAACAATAGTTGCTGACTCACATTAATGGTGACGTGATTGAGAAGCAAACTCTATCTTGTTGCACCACTAAGATTTCAGGATTGACTTGTTCCTACGGTTTAGCTTAATCTACCCCAATACAGAAATCTATAGGCGAATCACAGAAATGGTAATACCAGTGTATATATAAAAACAATAGGAAGACAATATGAAGTTAAGACAGTATGAATTTGGGTTTTTTTTTTAACTTACATAGTTGGCAAGAATTTAAAAATGGATAGAGTCCAGGGCTTTCTTATCAGTGTTCATGATTACTGTTAAATGGTTGAAAAACACAATAAAAATTTCGAGAATTATCAGTAATAACTCCAGAGAGTAGAATGGTGGTTGCCAGGGGCTAGAAGTAAGGGAAATTGGCGGATATTGGTCAAAGGGTACCAACTTCTCTTTTTTTTTTTTTAATTTTTTTTCTTAGCTTTTATTTTTGAGAGACAGACAGACAAGACAGAGAGCACAAGCCGGGGAGGGGCAGAGACAGAGGGAGACACAGAATCCAGGCTCTGAGCTGACAGCACAGAGCCCGACACGGGGCTCGAACTCACAAACCGTGACATCATGACCTGAGCCACCCAGGGCAATCAGCTGAGCCACCCGAGTGCCCCAAAGGGTACCGACTTCTGTTTGGAGGATAAATAGGTTCCGGGTATTTAACATATAGCACAGTGACTATATTAATAAAAATGTATACTTGAAATTTGCTGAGAGAGTCGACATGTCACCACACACACATACATACAAAGATAACTACGTGAGGGTGCCCGGCTGGCTCAGTCGGTAGAGCAGACAACTCTTGATCTTGGGGTCATGAGTTTGAGCCTCATGATGGATGTAGAGATTAATTAAAAATGAAATCTTGGGGCACCTGGGTGGCTCAGTTGGTTGAGTGTCCGACTTTGACTCAGGTCATGATCTCCTGGTTCGTGAATTCGAGCCCTACGTTGGGTTCTGTGCTGACAGCTCAGAGCCGGGAGCCTGCTTTGGATTCTTTGTCTCCCTCTCTCTCTGCCCCTCCCTGCCTGGAACTTTTTCTCTCTATTCTCAAAATAAACATTAGGAAAAAAAATGTTTTTATGAAATCTCTAAAAAAAAAGATAACTATGTGAAGTGATGCTATGTTAACTCGAGCATGGCCATCGTTTCACAACGTATATGTATATCAAATCCCATTGTACACTTTACATATATATAATTTTATTTGTCAATTATACCTCAATAAAATGGGGAGAAAAAATAATCTGTAACTCTACATCCCAGGAAATCATGGTTTTGGAGAATATTTATCGATGGCAAAATGCTTACACTATCATAGAAGGTGAAAAAAGATACCGATTTTGTGGAATATATACATATGCATATATGCCAACTATATGTGAATGGAGAAAAATACATGGAATTTTAACACAAGTTTTCTCCTGGAAAGCAGGAATAGGGACCAATTTTATTTATTTGATTATTAATTATTTTTTAAAGTTTATTAATTATTTTTTGAAGTTTATTTCTTTATTCTGAGAGAGAGACAGAGAATCCCAAGTAGGCTTCCTGCTGTCAGAGTAGAGTCTGATGTGGGGCTCAATCTCACGAACCAGGAGTCAGATGCTCAACGGACTGAGCACCCAGGTGCCCCATGTGAGAGAGAGAATTTTAGTTTCTAAAAATGCCTTCTCTATTTTCAATTTTTCTACAATACGTATGGACTCTGTTCGATCACAAAACATTAGACCATGTCTGCATATAGGTACTTATTGATTATATATACTTAGCTAAATATGTATATGAACATGATTAATGCCAAGATGGTACATACACAAAGCACCATCAAAGGCCAAGATTTTCCAGTAGGCCTGACAGGCCCCTTTCTTTCTTCATTCCGGGGCAATTTGGCATCACAAGAGAAACTCTGTTTCCCCCTGCGGGGTCTGCTTCCTGCCTCTCTCCTCCTCTGGCTGCGGCTGCACACACTCCCCGTGGAGAAATCCCTGTGCGGATTGGTGAGCCCTTGCTAGGTACTTCCTGTCTTCTTCTCCAACTGGACTGTGAACCTTTTGCTAACAGGAAACGTTGCTGTACGCTCTCTATTTTCCTCTGTACTTTGTAGACAGCCCTGCACAGACGAGGTGCTCAAGAAGTATGCAAAGCTTTGTTGACTGATTTATCCTTATTTCCTGCTAGATAATTTACCCCCGCCCCCTGCCGTCCTCTTGACGTTCCTCAATCCACACAATCCCATAAGTGATAATTTTGTCCTTTCCTCTTCTGCTGGATTTATGCGTACATATCTTGGAGATTCTAGTTCGTGCTGAAAGATCACAAATCTCTGACCGCACACCGTGGCTAATCTTCAGACTTGTTTTTAATTATGGCTGACATCAGAAACGGACTTGGAGAAAATGTGCTTCTCTTCGTGTGCAAGTGATTTATAGAAAGTTTGACTTACAACTCCAGCAACAGTTTATTTATATTTGTGCTCTTAGAAATATCTTTATCTTAAAAAATATTTTTATCCTGTTTTTCTTCAATTTTCATAAGAGATCTCTATGGGACAGATTCTGAAATTGCAATTCAGGTCTAAAGGAATGGAAATGAGTAAGGTGTGTGTGTGTGTGTGGTGTGTGTGTGTGTGTGTGTGTGTAATTTTTTCTTGTTTCCTTCCTCTCTAGTCTGCCTTCACCACAAAATACCAGAGATCAGTGCTTCTCAACAGGATAGAAGTAGGGGTAGTGAGATGCTCAGTCACCTGTAAAGATCTTTCCCTGGGTTTAGGGCTCACTCAAATAATCCAAGATGAATTCATCCCGAGTTCCTTAATCATATCTGTAAAGACCCTTTTTCCAAACAAGATCACATGTACCCTTTCCAGGGATTAGGATATAGACATACATTTTTTATTTTGGTGGTGGGGGAGCCATGATTTGGGAGGGGTGGTAGGTCAGGAATTCTGTCTTGAAATGTCTGTTAGAAATTCTGGTGATGGGGCGCCTGGGTGGCTCAGTGGGCTAAGCGACCAACTCTTGATTTCAGCTCAGGTCATGATGTCACAGTTTGTGAGTTTGAGCCTGGTGTCGGGCTCTGCACTGACAGCGCAGAACCTTTTGGGATTCTCTCTCTCTCTCTGCCTCTCCTCCACTCACATGTTCTCTCTCTCAAAATGAATAAATAAACACAGAAGGAAGGAAGGAAGGAAGGAAGGAAGGAAGGAAGGAAGAAAGAAAGAAAGAAAGAAAGAAAGAAAGAAAGAAAGAAAGAAAGAAAGAAAGAAAGAAAGAAAGGAAGAAATCGTGGTGATGATGTGAAAGCAGGCAGTTGGATACAAAGTCTGGAATTTGCTAAAGGGTCCAGGCCAGAGATATATATCTGTGGATTGTCAGTTTACAGAAGGAGCTTACAGTCAGGAGACTGGAGATTACTGAGGAAACCCATGTGTATAGAAGAGAGATGCCAAAAGGAGCCTGGGTATGAGAGTGAGCCAGCAAAGGAGGCTGAGAAGGAGCAGGGAGTGATGTCGTGTCAGTGTCTCACTGGGTCCAATGATGCTTGGGGGTCTAAGAAGCTTCCAGATAAGGATCAACTGGTGAATGCCCCACATGGCGATCACTGGCCAACTTGAGAAGAGCAGTTTCAGTGGAATGAGGAGGGTAAAAGATGGATGGGCTTCCAAAGAAAATGAGAGCAGAAAAACCAGAGACAGTGAATTTATACAATTTTTTCAAGTTTTGCTGCAAAAAGAATGGAGAAATGGATGGGTGGGAATTGGAAGAAGTTGGACTTACGAGGGAGCTTTGTAATCTAGGGAAATAGTGGCATGGGCATCTGCTGATGGGAGGGGGGACGGCGGGAGACTCAACAAGGTGGAGAGGGGGAGGAGAATCGCTGGAACAAGGTTCTGGAATTGTCAAGACAGGAGATGGGAGTTAGGGCACAAGGGGAGAGCTGGCTTTTGCTGGAGTGCTGGACTGCCCTACTGTAGCCGGGAAAACTGAGTATGGGCGGATTTGCAGGCGGATGGCCAATGAACTGGCTTCTGTTTGGTGCACGAATGCATCTGATGAACTTTAAAACTTGCTACTAAACCACTGGCCACGATCATCTATTCTCAGAAGGAATGGCATTTTGAATCTGGGATTGATTGCAATTTCTCATTCATATAATGGAATTGTTGTAAGTGTGCACAACCCTTGAACAATTTAATTCAAGGTTCTCAGGTCAGACTATTTTTTCTCAGCTGTTCCACTCTGGCTATTATTAAAAATCATTTTAACTTCTTATACATTTGGAGGAAACTATTCCTTAGGTGGTTTTGAAAATCGTTGTGTCTCAACATTTGTCTTTAAGTTTACTTTCAATGTTTGAGTAAACCAGGCACATTGTTTGAAGGGGAGGGAAAAAGATAATTCTGAAATAATCTTCAAAATTCTAACTTTAACAAGAAATGAATAAATGCCTAATGCTGAGGGAGAAAGAAATTATTCTTGTGATAATGTTTGTGCTCCATTAATGTTCCATTTCAATCATTCCAAGATATTTTTATTTTAATAACACAACTGTTAAAGATGCCTACTTAGGGAATTTCCAAATAATCCAAATTGCTGTTTTTTAAAGTTTACTTATTTATTTTGAGGGGAGGGGGGAGGAGGGTCAGAGAGAGAGAGAGAGAAAAAGAATCCCAAGCAGGCTCTGTGCTGCTAGTGTAGAACCCAATGCAGGGCTCAAGCCCACAAACAGTGAGATCACGACCTGAGCCAAAATCAAGAGTTGGAGACTTAACCAACTGAGCCACCCAGGTACCCCCGAACTGCTATTTTTAAAAACTAGTAACATTCATCAAATTACCTCTTTACTTAAGGAGAAATTATTGTTTAATTCCCCATGGGATCTTAAATGAAAAATTTTAAACCCAGCATCCTCTAATTTTAAAAAAGGCAGATAACAAGTGGAAATATTCAAGGATTTCCTTCATCTCTTTTAACAACCATAAACTTTATTTTTTTTAATGTTTACTTATTTTTGAGAGAGAGAGAGAGAGATACGAAGTACGAGTAGGGGAGGGGCAGAGAGAGAGGGAGACACAGAATCCGAAGCAGGCTCCAGTCTCCGAACTGTCAGCACAGAGCCCAACACGGGGCTCGAACTCATGGACCGTGAGATCATGACCTGATCTGCAGTCGGATGCTTAACCCACTGAGCCCCTCAGGCGCCCCAACAACCATAAACTTTAAACGCATCTGTTGTGAATGCCTTTTAAAAAAATGTTTTTAATGTTTATATCTGAAGGAGATACAGAGCATGAATGGGGAGGGGCAGAGAAATGGAGTCACAGAATCCGAAGCAGGCTCCAGGCTCTAAGCTGTTAGCATAGAGCCCGATGCGGGGGCTCAAACTCACAAACCACGAGATCATGACCTGAGCCAAAGGCCTATGCCCAACCAACTGAGCCACCCCTATTGTGAATGCCTTAGGGTAGGGCAGGGAATTTCACACACTTTTAAAACGAAGGTATTTTGGGAGACCATTAAAACTACAGGTGTAGATACAGTCACCTCATTGTATTTCCCAATGGTTAGGAAAGCCAGTAACTTTCAGGGCCTGTGAAGGTAAAGGTCTAGACCTGTAAATAATCTGTGTTTTGGTGAACTTAATTTCCATGTTCCTCCTCCTAGCAGTGCCCACTGTCCTCCAGGCGAGGGCAGTAAGGAGACACCTATTCACCAATGCCCATTCCGATAGTTTTTCTCAGAAGCAGAAAGATAGAGATTCTCTTTCCTGTACCTGCCAAAGGCCAGATACTTCATTTTAAACTATGATAAACATAAGTGCCTCTCCTGAAAACTCTTGGCAATCTAATCGACGATTTCAGGGTCAGGTTCCAGCCATGTGATGATCAATTTGTGGGGGATAAGGTTAAGAGCTAATGAGGGAAAGCCAAAGACATTTCTGTTAACCTAAAAAATTTGGGAGTCTTGGTAAGAAGGAATCATGGAAAAAGAATAGAGAACCCAAAGATAAAGGCCAACGGGCAAGCCTTGCTCTGGATGCTTTCTCCTCCCTACCTGAGAGGAAACAGGCCACAGCTAATAATTCTGAGTCCTGACCTGCTTTTCTCCCACAGTATGGCAGATTCACCACATTATATAAAGACATCACTTGGGGCGCCTGGGTGGCGCAGTCGGTTAAGCGTCCGACTTCAGCCAGGTCACGATCTCGCGGTCCGGGAGTTCGAGCCCCACGTCAGGCTCTGGGCTGATGGCTCAGAGCCTGGAGCCTGTTTCCGATTCTGTGTCTCCCTCTCTCTCTGACCCTCCCCTGTTCATGCTCTGTCTCTCTCTGTCCCAAAAATAAATAAACGTTGAAAAAAAAAAAAAAAGACATCACTTAAGAAATGATAACATGTTGGTGTACCTGGGTGGCTCAGTCAGTTGAACGTCTGGCTCTTGGTTTTGACTCAGGTCATGATCTCGCAGTTCGTGAGTTTGAGCCTGGTGTTGGGCTCCATGCTGATGGTGCAGGGCCTGCTTGGGTTTCTCTCTCTCTCCTTCCTTCTCGCTCAGACTCTCTCTCTCTCTCTCTCTCACTCTAAATAAATAAATAAATAAAATGACATGTTCATAAGGTGAGACGTTCTGGAAGTAACTATTTAAGACAAAGAAACAATGAGAAAAATGAGGGAGAGGAAAGAAACAATGAGATGCTGTGTCAACCATCTGCAGACTGTGGATGGAAAAGATCTTACAGAATTTCTAGTTCTTATGGCCATTATGGAAAACAGTATGGAAGTTCCTCAAAAACCATTGAAAATAGAAGTAGCATACACTCCAGCAATCCTCTGGGTATAGATCCAAAGGAACTGAAATGAGATCTGGAAGAGACATCTGCACTTTAATGTTCAATGCAGGGCTCTTCCTGATAGCCAAGACAGGGAAACAACCTACTTGTCTGTCAACAAATGAATGGGTAAAGAAAATGTGGTCTATACATACAATGGAACATGATCCAGCCTTAATAAGGAAGGGCATCCTGCCATTGTAACAACATGGGTGCAGCTTAAGGGAATTATGATAAGTGAACTAAGCCAGTCGCAGAAGGACTAATACTACATGATACCACTTCTAGGAGGAGTTTAAGAGTCAGACTCATAGAAGCAGAGGGAATGGTGGTTACCAGCAGTTACGGAAGGGGTACGGAGAGGTGATGGTTTAAGGTACAAAGTTTCGGTGATGCTACCTAAATAGTTCTGGAGACCTACAATACAGCACAGTGTCTATAGCTAACAGTGCTGAGTTATGTACTTCAGATTTGCTTAGATCTCATGTTGTGTTCTTACGACAAACACCCAACATACTGAGGCAGAGTGTGAGAGGGAACTTTGAGAGGTAATGGATGTTTATGACCTTGACGATGGTGGCAGTATCATGGGGACTTATCCCCAAAGTAATTGAATAATAAGAAAGAAAGAAAGAAAGAAAGAAAGAAAGAAAGAAAAGAAAGAAAGAAAGAAAGAAAGAAAAAGGAAGAAAAGCTAAAGAACAGAAGGAAGGAAGGGAGGAAGAAGGGAAGAAAGGAGAAGAATTTCTAGTTTTTCAGGAAATTTAAAATAATACTAGACTATGAGGATCAAACATTTCATGGAGACATTTATTTCATTTACTTTTGTTTGTTTTTAACGAACAGCCAATATGTTTCTAGTATTTCAGATGGGATTCCCAATAAATTAAACACCTCTTTTGAACAGCACATGTTACTTCTAGGGCTGAACATTTGAATTACTCCAGCAGCATAGTGAAAGGCATGGTCATGTGAAATGAGATGCAGTTGGGAAAAAAAAAAAAACAAAAAAACAAAAAAACTATGCAGTTGGGAATGTGGGTCATATTCTGGCTGATTTCTCATTGGGTGACCTTAACCCTCTGAGTTCTTCAAAACTAGCTTTCCGGCTCTGTGAGGCAGGGATGCTCTTTGTAATCGCTTAGAGGCAGGGTGTCCGGGCAGCGAGTCCGCACCCTACGGTAGCCCAGTGCGTGGGGCCTCTCCGCGGAGGCGGTGCAGGGGAGGAGGCGCTTCTCGGGAGTCGTATCTGGTGATCGACGGGCCCGCCTCCCTGGGACGGGACCGAGGCCCGGCTCACTAGTCCGCTAGCCGGAGCCATGGAACAGATCCGCGGAGTCTCACGCTTGCGCACCGTGCTGGGACACCTCGGCCGAACCTCCGCCAGGGCCTACGTATCCTTTGGGCTGCGTGGGGCTCGGGCTGCAAGAGTGGTCACAGCTCTTCCGGGCGCCGGGGAGGGACGGGGAAGGGCGAGATGATAGGGGAGCTGGGAGCTCCCGGCGGGGACCTGCTCGCTCAGCGGGAGCGTGACAGTGCCGACCTCTGTGGCTGATGTGGCGCCGCTCCGGCATTCTGGGCCCTCCCGGGGCCTCTTGTTTCCCTGCTTTGCGGGAGGGGAGGATGGAAGTCGTTACTGAAGGGCCTGCTTTCAACTGCTTTGGCATTTTCTGCACTTGGCCGCTCGTGACCTGGCCGCCCAGAGCCCGAGAAATGCGAAAAACGGTCGCACGGTAAACGGAAGCGCAGAGCTTTCCGGAGCATTCGAGACGGGCCGGCCGGGCAGGCAGGCAGGCAGGCAGCAGGGCCCTCTGGCGGGACACCGGCCTCTGCAAGTGGAGGCCGGAGCTGCAGGCGTCCTTCGGCTTTCCCTCCTACCGGCGCGCAGGGAGTGCCCCCGGGCCCCGCAGGAGTCCACGCTGCCTCTCCAGATTTGACCTTCAGAAGTTCATCTCGGGGGCACTGTGTGCGGCCGTAGGGGTCGGCTCCAGGAAGATGTCATTCTATGACACATAAATCCAATTGCTTTATTAAGAAAAAAAATTTTTTTAATGTTTCTGCATGTTTGAGAGGCAGAGACAGAGCGCGAGTGGAAGAGGGGCAGAGAGAGGGTGACAGAATCCGAAGCAGGCTCCAGGCTCTGAGCTGTCAGCACAGAGCCCGACGCGAGGCTGGAACCCACGAAGTGCAAGATCACGACCTGAGTGGAAGCTGGGGGTTCAACCGACTGAGCCTCCCAGGCGCCCCCTCCAGGAGCTTTAGAGAATTGTTTTTCCTACTCCGATTAAGTGTTCTCATTCAGGGGGTAACTTTTGGAAGCGTGGAAAAACTGTGCCTGGGATTTTTCTTTAAGGGATGTGATTGGACTTTGCTCTGCTGTGTGCAGGATCCTGAAACCTTTCACACAAACGACTGTACTGGTTGTTTGATTTATTTTTACTACTGCTCTCCCGGCTGAGTTCCACGCAGTGATGTAGCAGAACCGCCATAACCTTAAAATCCCGTCCATACACTAATAAAGGTGATTATCTCATTTCACAGGTGAGAAAACAAAGCTTGAGGCTAGGAGAAATTACAACCCTTGAGGGGCGCCTGGGGGAGGGCTCAGTCGGTTAAGCCTCCGACTTGGGCTCAGGTCATGATCGCACTGTTCCTGAGTTTGAGCCCCACGTAGGGCTCTGTGCTGATGGCTGAGTCTGGAGCCTGCCTGGGAGTCTGTGTCTCCCTCTCTCTCTGCCCCTCCCCTGCTCATTCGCTTTCGCTCTCTCTCTCTCTCTCGCTCTCAAAAATAAATAAACGTTAAAAAAATTAATTTTATTTGCCTTAATTCACATCCTAGACAGCTCACCCCACAACACAGGCTGTTTCTTCTACCAGTTTCCATCCTCCACAATTCCAGTAAGTAGAGCTAATTTTCATTTTTAACCATAAAATGTATATAAAGCTTTTTCTAGTGGTAACTGAGATATAAAATGCAATATATCATGTTGCCTGGTGAAAATGTATTATACAAATCCTCTGTTGCCAGGACCTGTTCTAATTAGAACTGTGGAAAATTGTGAAGACCTGGACTTTAATTTTTATATGTATTTTTTTTTTTTTATTTTAATTTTTTTTTTCAATGTTTATTTATTTTTGGGACAGAGAGAGACAGAGCATGAACGGGGTAGGGGCAGAGAGAGAGGGAGACACAGAATCGGAAACAGGCTCCAGGCTCTGAGCCATCAGCCCAGAGCCTGACGCGGGGCTGGAACTCACGGACCGCGAGATCGTGACCTGGCTGAAGTCCGATGCTTAACCGACTGCGCCACCCAGGCGCCCCTTTATATGTATTTTCAAATTCGGAAAAGAGAAAAAAAAAATGTCAGAAGTGTGTGATCTGTTTTGTTTTCAAATTCAGGCATAGTGTACCTCATTTAAGTTAGCCTGTAGTCTGGTCATACTGCTATATTAGCTAGTATTTCTTGTTTAACTTAAAATTACCTTTGTAGGGGGAAGTCATTGATCTCCATGGAATATTCTCATGGAGCCACAGTTCCGATCTAGAAAAATGGACTGGGTGACTTGAGTTTGTGCGTATGCCATGCATTTATTTGGATATTTTGTCACTTTGATTTCCTCTGGGAATGTATGATCTAGACAATCTAAAATATAAAATCTATTGAATTCATTTTCTACCTGAAAAACCATATATATTCATTACAGAACAAATTTTAAAATCAGAGAAACAAAAGGAATTTTTTTTTTTAAATTTTTTTTTTTTTTTCAACATTTATTTATTTTTGGGACAGAGAGAGACAGGGCATGAACGGGGGAGGGGCAGAGAGAGAGGGAGACACAGAATCGGAAACAGGCTCCAGGCTCTGAGCCATCAGCCCAGAGCCTGACGCGGGGCTCGAACTCACGGGCCGCGAGATCGTGACCTGGCTGAAGTCGGACGCTTAACCGACTGCGCCACCCAGGCGCCCCATGGAATTTTAAAAAGTCATCCACAATTTTGTTACATAAAGGCAACCACTTTTTTGTATTTCTTTGCATTTTTTTACAAGTAATAAAAGATTTGGTTTTATAGAAATCTAACCATATTTTATTATAATAAGCATTTCTATTATATGCCCTTCATTAAAAAAAAAAATTTAATGTTTATTTGTATTTGAGACAGAGAGAGAGAGACAGAGACAGAATCTGAAGCAGGCTCCAGGTGCTGAGCTCTCAGCAGAGCCTGACGTGGGGCTCGACCTGAAGAACCGTGAGATCATGACCTAAACCGAAGTCAGACACTCAACTGACTGAGCCACTCAGGCACCCCCCTCTTCATTTTTAATGATTTAATGAATCATATCTCATTGAGTGGATATAATTAATTATTCTTCTATTTTTTGGTGACAGTAGTTAATGCTTTGGATTTAAACCTTAAAAAAAAATTTTTTTTATGTTTATTTTTGAGACAGAGAGAAGGCAGAGCATGAGCAGGGGAGAAGCAGAGGGAGAGGGAGACACAGAATCCGAAACAGGCTCCAGGCTCTGAGCAGTCAGCACAGAGCCCGACGTGGGGCTCGAACTCGTCAACCGTGAGATCATGACCTGGGCTGAAGTCGGACGTTCAACCGACTGAGCCACCAAGGCACCCCTGGATTTAAACCTTTTTAAAAAATGTTCAGATTATGGGGCGCCTGGGTGGCGCAGTCGGTTAAGCATCCGACTTCAGCCAGGTCACGATCTCGTGGTCCGGGAGTTCGAGCCCCGCGTCAGGCTCTGGGCTGATGGCTCGGAGCCTGGAGCCTGTTTCCGATTCTGTGTCTCCCTCTCTCTCTGCCCCTCCCCCATTCATACTCTGTCTCTCTCTGTCCCAAAAATAAATAAACGTTGAAAAAAAAAAAATTAAAAAAAAAAATGTTCAGATTAGAGGCGCCTGGCTGGCTCAGCTGAAGAGCATATGACTCTTGATCTCAGGGTCATGAGTTTGAGCCCCACATTAGGTACAGAGATTACTAAGAAGATAAATATGCTTAATAAAAAACTCAAAGACTTGTTTAAAAAAATGTTTAGATTATTTTCTTAGAGTAAATAAAAAAGAGAAATGCCGGGTGGAAGAGTATGAACATTTTTCAGGTTCTTGACACATCTTGTTGGGTTGAGATTTGAGATTTTTTTTTTTTTCCCCTTTAGGTATACTCTGAATAACGACATTCTAAGCCTAGAACAGAGAAAATTTTATGAAGAAAATGGGTTTCTTGTCATTAAGAATTTGGTATCTGATGATGATATTACACGCTTTAGGTACAGTAACTCTTTGTTATTTTACAGAAATATGTTATATGTATGCAACGGGAACCTGAGTAAGATTAGCGTGTCCGTGTTCAGATACTTTTTGGCGATTGGTTCGCTAGGAAGTGGTTAGGAGCGTGAGCTCTGGAGCCAGACTGGCTGGCTTAGTGAGGAGGCAAAGGCTTCTGGGTTGGCCCTTTTCTCCTCCCTGTCCTCAGAACTACTCAGCCTGGGCCGGAGGTCAAACTGGCGCACAGAAACCACCTGCTCGGTCTTTCAGAAGCTTTCCACAGAATGGGCCAGGCAGGTGCTTGAAGCCTGCAGTGATGACGCCATCTGCCAATTTAATTTTCTAGGAACCAGTTTCAAAGGATCTGCAAAGAGGAAGTGAAACCCCAAGGCATGACGATCATGAGAGACATAAGCATTGAAAAATCAAAGTTCATTCCAAGTGAAGAGATGATTACAAAGGTCCAGAATTTTCACCAGGATGAGGAGCTCTTCAGATACTGCACTCTCCCTGAGGTTCGAGACCCGCCTACATTGTCTTTCTCTTTCAGTTAATAGCCCACCTGCATGCTTGCCTCTGCAATTGCTGCCGTTTAATTTTTTTGTAGAATGTATTTTTATTTATTTATTTATTTATTTATTTATTCATTTATTTATTTATAGCAAGGAGGAGACAGAATCCGAAGTAGGCTCTAGACTCTGAGCTGTCGGGGCGCCTGGGTGGGTCAGTCGGTTAAGCTTCCCACTTCGGCTCAGGTCACGACCTCACGGTCTGTGAGTTCGAGCCTCACGTCGGGCTCTGTGCTGACAGCTCGGAGCCTGGAGTCTGCTTCAGATTCTGTGTCTCCCTCTCTCTGACCCTCCCCTGTTCATGCTCTGTCTGTCTCAAAAAAAATAAACACTAATTAAAAAAAAGAAAATTTAGATTCCAAGCTGTCAGCCCAGAGCCTGATGCGAGGTTCAAACCCATGAGCCCTGAGGTCATGACCCGAGCCGAAGTCGGACATTTAACCGACTGAGCCACCCAGGCCCCCTGGAATTGCCGCTTGTACTTTATCTGGCCCCCTTCTCTGGTGGCTGCCGAGGAGTGGTTCTCCACCCGAGGCAGACATTTGTACCTGCAGCCAAGGTGGGTAGTGTGTCCCACCCACGGGTAGAGGCCAGGGAGCCTATAAAATAGCCCCCTCCCCCACAATAATGATATACCCAGCCCCAAGTGTCAGTACTGCCCCGAATAGAGAAACCCTGCTTTGGAGTCTGGTAATTATCCTTGGCTGAGAAGGGCAGGACCTCTGTGTTAGAGAGAGACCCTCTCACCCTTGATATGGGCATATCAACTGGAGTGACACCATGGAGGCTTTTCACTGTACATCCATTTATTTTGTTCTTTTTGTTTTGTGAGTCTTGTCCGTAGAGGTTTATGTTTAGATTTAAACTTGTCTTTTAAGAAAAATTGTTACTCGGGGCACCTGGGTGGCTCAGTCGGTTGAACATCAGACTTCAGCTCAGGTCATGATCTCAAGGTTCGTGAGTTCGAGCCCCTGTTGGGCTTGCTTGGGATTCTCTCTCTCTTCTTCTCTCTCTCCCCTCCTTCACTTGTGCTCTCTCTCTCTCTCTCTCTCTCTCTCTCTCTCTCTCTCTCAAAAATAAATAAACATTAAAAAAATAATACTATTAATCAGGATAAGACACGAGTTAATTTAGGAGAATTATTGACTAACTATATTGGACAGCTCTGTAAAGTACGACAGAAATGGTGACATGGCTCTTGAGTCACTGAGGTTTAGAAAACACTGGTCTGGGGCACCTGGCTGGTTCAGTCAGTACAGCATGTGACTCTCAATCTTGGGGTCATGGGTCCCAGCCCCACATTGGGAGTAGAGATGACTTAAAAAAGAAAAAAGAAAATACAGGTCCAAAGGGGCAACTGGGTGGCTCAGTCGGTTGGGCGTCCAACGTCGGCTCAGGTCACGATCTCACAGCTCATGAGTTCGAGCTCCGCGTCGGGCTCTGTGCTGACAGCTCAGAGCCTGGAGCCTGCTTGGGATTCTGTGTCTCCCTCTCTCTCTGCCCCTCCCCTGTTCACACTCTGTCTCTCTCTCTCTCTCTCCTTCAAAAATAAGTTTAAAAAAATTAAGGGAATACCAAAAAGTGACATGCTTTATAAAAAAACAGGTATGAGGCCCGACTCCTAGGATTTGAGTGTTTTGTGCTCAAACTGCCAATATTCCTTATATGGGAGATGAAATGGTGAGAAAGTGCTGGAGTATGCTTCATTTTTTGGAGTCTGGCCAAGTTGGAGATTGAGCACCGTCGCTTTCATTTAACTGGCACTGACACCTTGGCCGATTTCTTAGCCTCAGGCTCACGCGTGTGGGGTGTTCACTTTAAAGGATGATTCATTCATGGGGCTTTGCTTTCCAGGCCTTGTTGTGCGGTCCAAATGGGAGGCGTAAAGTCCCTGGCGGGTAGGAGGCACACAGGGCCCTTCGTGCTGTTTGCCCCTCCCCAGGTGGGTCACATGCAGGAGGCAGCGACCCAGCCTCCAGACCCCGGGCCTAATTCCGCCAGCCGTGTCACGTGTTCTCCTCAGATGCGTCCCAGGCACATGTGCCCGTGTCACTGTTTGTTTAACTTCGCACACCAGGATATAGATGAGGGCAGGGACCTGCTCATCTTGTTCCCCTCTGTGCCCCCATCTCCTGTCACTCTGTCTGGTTGCTAGCCCTCAGTAAGGAGCTGTGGGTTAGGAGGTGCTCTGATTGTGACGTGTCCCTCAGTTCCTGTCCTCCCCTTCCTTCCTCTGGGCCGTGCACGCGGCTGCACATGTGTTGGGACCTCTCATGGTCCCTTCTGGGTTTTTTTTTTTTTTAAGTAGGCTCTCTGCCTAGTGTGGGGCTTGAACTCATGACCCTGAGATCAAGAGTCGCGTGTGCGACCGCCTGAGCCGGCAAGGTGCCCCTCATGGTCCCTGCTTATGAATAGTCTCGGTGAGGGGAAGAGGAAGCTCCCTTCTCACCAGACAACTGTGGACAGCTTCAGCTGAAAGGAGGGGACTCCTGTCCTTCTTCCCAGTTGACACCTCAGAGAAACTCCTATCTTTTCTTGCAGAAAAAGTGGTTAAGTTTCCAACTGGCTTGAAAAAGCCTGTTTAATTCAGGCTTTTTCCCAACTGGCTCGAAAAAGCCTTTTTAAATTAATTGCAGATTTCCAGTTGCTGACCTTCTCATGTTTTGTTTGCAGTGTTGTGAAATCCCAACTGTTTTTTTTTGAACTATTTGGCATCTTGGTTCTTCTCTAGGTCATTATACTTTGTGCTGCTTGCCTGTGTATTCGATTTCTTGTGAAACTTTGTTCCCCCTTTTCTCTTAGATTCTGAAGCATGTGGAGTGCTTCACTGGACCCAATGTTATGGTCGTGCACACCATGATGATAAACAAACCTCCAGATTCTGGTAAAGGGCTCTTGTTGAGAAAAAAGAAAAAAGTTTCAAGCATTCTAACTATAGCTGTGCATATAACTGCTAAACTTTGATAAATGAATGAATGAGTACTTTTATTTAAGTCTTAAAGTAGTTTATATTGTAATAATATTGATGTAGAATAGTGATTTCAGAGGTTAACTGTAGGGTTACTGGCTGGCTTCTCAAAAGTGTGGTTTAATAAACATGATGGCTCATATACCATAGGCTCCTATTATTATAATCATGATCTCTGAGCTTTGTTACCCATTCTCACCTATGAGAGTGTAAATTCTGCTTTCCTGATGTGAAGACATAATTACTACTAACAAAACTAAAACTATTCTCATAAATCACATACTACAATTCTTAAAATTTCTTGCTAAAATGTAGCTTTTTATTTTATTAAAAAAATTTTTTTTAACATTTGCTTATTTTTGAGAGACAGAGTGAGACAGAGCATAAGCAGGGGAGGGGCAGAGAGACAGGGGAGACACAGAATCAGAAGCAGGCTCCAGGCTCTGAGCCATCAGCACAGAGCCTGACGCGGGGCTTGAACTCACTGACTGCGAGATCATGACCTGAGCTGAAGTTGGGTGTTCAACCGACTGAGGCACTCAGGCGCCCCATAAAATGTAGCTTTTTTAAAAAAAGTTTTAATTTTAGGCGCGCCTGGCTGGCTCAGTTGGTTAAGTGTCTGACTTCGGCTCAGATCATGATCTCCCAGTTTGTGAGTTTGAGCCCCACAAGGGGCTCTCTGCTGTCAGTGCATCCCCTACTTTAGATCTTCTGGCTCCCTCTCTCTCCCACCCCATCAAAAATAAACACTAATTTTTTTTTTTTTTTTTTAGTTTATTTTAGAAAGAGAGCAAGCTGGGAAGAGGGGCAGAGGGGGGAGAGAGAGAGAGAGACAATCTCAAGCAGACTCTGTACCTGCTTGACCCTGGGATCCCATGACCCTGGGATCATGATCTGAGCCAACATCTAGAGTCAGACGCTCAAATGCCTGAGCCACCCAGGTGTCCCTAAAATGTGCCTCCTAAGATCTCACTCCCAGAGAAACTGATCTGGAAACTAGAACCCAGGAATCTGCATCTTTTTACGCCATCCCCAGAGTCTAATGCAGATGGCTCTTGGGCCATGCTGAGAAATTCTGCTATACCAGCAGTAATAAATTGGCCCTTCAAGATTCTTTATCCTTTTCTACTTTTTCTAAAGAAAAAGAGGCCAGGAGAGGTTTATGTGAGAGGCCCGTAGCTTAACATCACCAAATCTCTCCCACCCTGAATGTCTTGCTTTAGAGAGATGGGGGTTGGGGGCGGGGGAACACCAGGTTCAAATTGCAAAGCAGGGAAAAATGTAACTGTGGTTCTTTGAGCTCTGGTTCTACCCAGAGACTGTATACCGACTGCTTCCAGTTCACTGAGGAACTTCTTGGAGGCCTCTTATTAATTTAGTTAATTGATATTTTTTACATTAGCCACTTCGAAGGCTAATAGGGGACTTCAGATTTGGCCACTGTGTTCAATTAACCAAAAATTTTTTTGGGGTAGGCTCTGTGCCCAAACCAGAGTTACAAAGGAACAAAGCACAGTAGAATTATGACATATGTAGGAATTGCTAGAAAGTGGTGTAAGTAATGGGGCGCTTGGGTGGCTCGGTCGGTTGGGCATCCACCTTCGGCTCAGGTCATGATCTCATTGTTCCAGGGTTCGAGCCCTGTGTCGGTCTCTGTGCGGACAGCTCAGAGCCTGGAACCTGCTTCAGATTCTGTATTTTCCTTTCTCTCTGTCCCTCCCCTGCTCATGCTCACACAAAAGTAAACATTAAAAAAATAAAATAAACAGCATTTCAGACTTAAAAAAAAAAAAAAGGGGAAAAATGGTGTAAGTAAGCACTCAGCTACCAGAAACCCAGAAAAAAAGTACAGGATGTGGAGTCACCCTGTTGATTTGATAGTTCACTTTGGGGCTTATCTCTCCAGGCTGATTTTCTATAGTGTCGTTTCACTTGTTTGGTTTTTGCCGGGATAGGTCATTGTTCAGGCAAAGAAGAAGAATTCTGAAATTCAAGTATCTTTTAACAGTAGGTTCTGTTTCAGGCAAAAAGACAACCCGCCATCCTTTCCACCAAGATCTACACTATTTCCCCTTCAGACCTAGTAATAGGATTGTTGCTGCTTGGACGGCCATGGAGCAGGTCAGCCGGAACAATGGCTGCCTGTGTGTGCTCCCAGGCACACACAAAGGCTGCCTGAAGCCACACAGTTATCCCCCATGGGAGGTATGTCTGCTTAGAGGATATATCTTAATTGGAAAATTTATTGTTTTGATTTCACGTCGGTATACATAAAGAGCTTTAACAATGAGATGGCATGTCCTTTCTTAGCAAAACTTTGTTTTAAGATTTGGAATTAGGATCAGGGAAAATTCAAGGGTGTCAGACGGAATAGTAATTTTTCTTTCAACAAGGGTTGGAAAGTTGATCAGCGTGGAGAACTTTGGTAGGCACTGTATAGGATCTGAGATTGTAAAGCCTAATTGAGAGGGAACACTTAAACACTTGCAACACCAGGTGCATGTGTCTAGCGCCAAGTAAGTCTTACACTTGCTCTGATTGATGGCTCTTAGGATAAAGAAGGGAGGGATCATCTCTTTCCCGTTGGAGAGACCAATGAAGGCTCTGGGAAAGGCTGACTAGTATTCCATTGCATGGCCATTCCATGGTTCATTGACTCAGCTATTGATGATAGAGGACTATTAAAGTTTTTGAGCCCAGAATAGTGAAATCAAGTCAAATGGTGAAATCAAATTCAAGAATCATAATCCTGGGGCACCCGGGTGGCTTAGTCAGTTAAACATCTGACTCTTGATCTCAGCTTGATCTTGGGGTCATGAGTTAAAGCCCCGTGTTGGGATCCGTGCTGGACATGAAACCTGCTTTAAAAAAAAAAATCATAATTTTGAGGTCTAGAGCAAGATATACTGGAGGTGAGGAGTCCAAAGGCAGAGAAACCGAAGAGACTATTAGTGTTTTAGGTATCAGGCAATAAGGTCTCGAACACCCATAATGATGGTCAGAATGAGAAGAGCATGTGTTGTCAAGGCACGAAGAGTGAATGTGGTTCTGTGGGAAGTCAAGAATGTGGCTTTAAGGCTTCTGTCTCAATTAGAATTCTTGCACTGAGTATTAGTGCCAAGTGAAAACATTTGAGTCTGGATCCTGATATAAAATCTGAAATTGTGAGATTTATCAATTGAGTTGAGGTTTAGGGAAAGTTTGATGCAGACAACAGAAGTGGGCTGTGGCTGACTTAAGCCAGAGGGGGTGTTTTGGAGGGTTGCAGGCACATGCTGAGTCCGTGGAAAGGCTGGCTGGCTCTGGTGAGCAGGAGGGAAAGTGGGAGTCATTGCTCATTGGGAACAGTGAGGGCGGGGCACCTGGTGTGGGCAGTTGAACCTTGACTATCTCTGGTCCCTTCAATTCTCTGCTCAGATTCAAAATGACTACAGTGCTTAGCTACTTAGCTTAGCTCACATATCTACCCTGGCCAGGAAAGAGGTCCCAACACAGTCCAGCAGGAAAGCTGTCCTTCCTCCAAAGAATGTGGAATAATCTTAGGAAGGGGGATAGGATGCTGTCCTCTCCCCATAACCAGTACTCAAAGCAATAACCAGCTTTGGAAATCGTTATAAAAAAAAAAACCCACAATGTGTTAATATACATTATTCTTTCTTTTCTCTGGATGTGTCCTGAGTGCTTTGTGAGCTGAGACAAATTGAACATTTTCTCCCCGCTGGTTTGGGAGAACAGTTAGTTTCTCAGAGTTACTCCTGAGTTTTAGAAGAATGATTTATGCAAAGTTCCAGGTTAGGAAACTGTCATGTTGGGAAAGAATGATTACAGATTCAGGCTGGAAAGGTGATCTCCTGTGTTAACTCCACAAAATGCAAAGTTGATATAGATCTTCATGTACAATTTAGTAATGAAGGTAAGTGGAAATTTCAGATTCTTTATTTGGTCCCCCAAATCCATGATATTAATACCAAAATGTGACTTTGAAAACGAGACATCTGAGAAGCTTTTGTATATTTATAATTTCCTTTAATAACCTATTTACCTCTTTCTCTTGGAAGAAGTTAGGAAACCTTTGCTTTTCCTGATGAGTCATTGATAGAGTTTTTAATTATTGGGTTCCACAAATACAGACTTGGGTTCTCTTCTGCATTCTAGGGGGGAGTTAACCTAATGTACTATGGGATTCAGGGCTATGATGAAAATAGCCCCCGAGTTCACCTTGAGATGGAGAAGGGAGACACTGTTTTCTTTCATCCTTTGCTCATCCATGGATCTGGTTGGAACAAAAGTCAAGGCTACCGGAAGGTATGCAATAACATCCCTGTACTTTCCAAAGACGAATTGGTTAGAAACAAAAATGTCAAGATGTGTTAAAATTTATGAGGCTTGTGGCCTATAACTAAACTGGCCTTTAGTCTGGTTTATTTACCAGGAAATCTGTTTGCTACCTCATGCTTTTTTGCTCATATTAGTAAGAAGCCAAGTGACTTCAGGTCCCAATCCTACTGATACTGAATTATGAACATTCATAGAATCGCTTCAGAAGAAGAGCTTACTTAGGAGCCCACAGCCTGTGCTTTTGGAGGCAAAAACAATGGCTGACATACTGAAATAATAAAATTTGGAATATAAATAGTTCATAGTAACCACATAAGAGGAAAGTTCATAATAGCATTGTTATTGGGAAAAATATTATTGATCCTAAACAAAGGTTCTGAATTGGCTTCCCAGAAATCAGATTTAACAGGCAGCCATATTTTTCACCCCTTAGCCCCAGAATGTTTTAAACCTAATGATTTCATTGCTTACATTAAAATCTGACAACATTTCTCATGTTCCCAGATTTCTTGCTTCTTGAAAATTCAGCAGATCTGACAGTACTGTGGATTCACATTTCTCCCATGATAACACGGGTCTTGATACTAAATGTTGGGGCTTCTTTGGGGCTGAGGTCGTCTTCTGGTTTGTCACACCAAACCCTATTGTCTCCCTGAAGTCATGAGTCATCTTCTATTCATTCCTGTTTCTACCAGGGCCAGGATGAGGGTGAGGCAAGAAGAGAGTCTCCTCTGGGGCAAAATTTAAGGATGAGCGGAAGGGGCTAAAGAAACCCCTCCACAATCCAGTTAAATGATATTTAATGCAGCATTTAAAAAATCAAAACTAATGCAAAAATGTCCATGATGAAGACGATGCCAAAATTTTAAATAAGCACTAGATCAGGGGCACCTGGCTGACTCCCTCGGTGGAGCATGTAACTCTTGTTCTCAGGGTTATGAGTTTGAGCCTCATGTTGGGTGTAGAGAATAGAGATTACTTAAAAAAAGAAAATCTTTATTGTATTTTATTTACTATTTTTGTTTTCTTAAAAAAATTTAAATGTTTATTTTTGAGAGAGAGAGAGAGAGAGAGAGAGAGAGAGAGAGGTAGCGGGGGAGGGGCAGAGAGAGAGGGAGACAGATTCTGAAGCAGGCTTCTTGCAGTGAGCGCACAGCCTGACATGGGGCTTGATCCCATGAACCCTGAGATCATGACCTGAGCTGAGATCAAGAGTTGCACACTTAACCGAATGAGCCACCCAGGTGCCCCTTGAGTTCCAAGTTTGTATCTTTATAACTTTTTCAAGAATGGGGAGAACCAAGTAACCTTCATTTTACCTTCAGAAGGAAACAAGATGGGTATCGTATGCTCTTGGATTTCACATGTCCTTTTGATTTGCAAGGGGTGGGGGTTGTGTGTGTATTATTTTCCTTTACAAGGTATTTTTGTGGTTTTTCTTTCATGATCTACAGCCATCACAGACTCAGCTGAGCAACTTCTGTGACCAAGTAACCCTGGAACACATTCCTTTTTTAGGACTTGAGGACACCCATTCTTTAGAAAAATCACATGCTAATACATTAAAGTCCCCTTTCCACATCATTGTGTTCCCTGCCCATTTTGAGAACAAGAGTCACAGGTAGCTAAAAACCTCTTGTAGGGGCACTTGGGTGGTTTAGTTGGTTAAGCCAAGTTCAGCTCAGGGCAGTCTCACGGTTTGTGAGTTTGAGCCCTGCATCGGGCTCTCTGCTGTCAGCACAGAGCCCCCTTCAGATCCTTTGTCCCTCCTCTCTCTGCCTCTCCCCAGCTCATTTTCTCTCTTTCCCTCTCAAAATAAACAAATAAACTTTTAAAAAGTTTTAAAAAATAAAAAACAAAGATAAACATAAAAACCTCTTGTAATTTCTCAGCCTTTAACTGTACCTGGGGAAGAAGATACTGAATCCTGAGGAGTCTAATACAGGACACCATGGAATAGCTTTCAATCTAGAAATCAGCTGCCAAGTGAAATAAATGACTTTCCTTCAGAAGTCTCCTTGTTTGGTTGCTGGTGTTCGTGGAATGTTTTTTTCCCCCAATATTAATCATTTCGCTTGGCATAGGTAATTTCCTGCCATTTCGCCAGTGCCGATTGCCACTACATTGATGTGAAAGGCACCAGTCAAGAAAGCTTTGAGAAGGATATCCTAGAGACAATGCATAAACTATACGGATTTCCACAAGATGCCAGCCTAAAGGTACGTTTGTTTGAGATGACAGGTAAAGACCCTTTTTTTCCCCGCCTCTTCTTCAGATGCTTAATAATTCTCATACCTGATTTCCTTTGGAAATAGAAAGTGCTTTGTTTAGAGGGCTTTGCTGAGATCTGCTAACCGTGACAGTGGAATTTCAGTTTGTTCTTGCTTCCCTAGTGGGGGGGGGGGGGGCGGGGACCTGAGCACCATGTGCTTCTTTATGTCTTTGGTGTGCAGGCTGTCCTGTTCCAGGACTGACAGGTAGGAAAGGCAACATGAAACAGATCTGGAGGAGAGGAAATGACGGACCAAGGCTACCTGCTGAATGCACATAGGGAAAAGTGAACGGTCTGGAGGGAGTATCTACACTTAATGTAAATCCAGTAAGACTCCCAGAAAGCAATTCCCAAGCAGGTTTTTGTTTGGGTCAGTTGGCATCTGGAATGTCATGAGACAGCTTGGGTGAACAGACATAAAAAATCGCTGATGCTTATCGAGAGGGGGCATGAGACCGTATTTCATGTGCTTTCCGGATGAGTACACCTCACTTGCAAATTATTCATTTTTAACTAGTAGACATTCAGTGCTGATGATGATCACCGGACAAATTTAAATAAACATGTTTGCTTTCTAGACAAAGTATATTTTAGCCTCTGAACCAAGAGGCTGATCCTACTTTTATTTATTTATTATTTAAAAAAAAATTTTTTTTTTAACGTTTATTTATTTTTGAGACAGAGAGAGACAGAGCATGAACGGGGGAGGGGCAGAGAGAGAGGGAGACACAGAACCGGCAGCAGGCTCCAGGCTCTGAGCCATCAGCCCAGAGCCCGACGTGGGGCTCGAACTCACGGTCGGTGAGATCGTGACCTGAGCTGAAGTCGGCTGCTCAACCGACTGAGCCACCCAGGCGCCCCTGATCCTACTTTTAAATGTGCAGTAATCGTAAATGCACGCATTTCCTATGGGGGTGACATGGTCCCCAAACAGACTGAGTGTAATGATGACCCCGGGCCTTCCAGTCCTGCAAAGACACGAGCGCTAAGCTACCAACTGTGTCTCTGGGAGTCCAGAATCTGAAACTCCTTCTCCGTGTAAGCATCTTACTTCTCCCTTGGCCCTTGAAAAGGCACTAACTTCACATTTGGACATTGTAGGAAGTCTTGTCCTTCTTCCCTTTGTCCAGTCCTTAAAATGCTTTACAAAAAGGCATCATATTTTGAGGCGGGGCTTGCATGCAACACTTTGAGTTTTATTTTATTTTTTTTAAAGTTAGCAAGTAACAGACAAAAAATGTTTATTTATTTTTTAAAAATTTTAAATAATTTTTAGTGACTTTTTAAAAAAGATTATTTATTTTGAGAGAGAGAGAGAGAGAGAGAGACAGAGAGAGACTACGAGTGAGGGAGGGGCAGAGAGAGAGGGAGACTCTGAAGCAGGCTCCACACTGTCAGTGCAGAGCCCATGTAGGGCTGGAACTCACCGTGAGATCATGGCCGGAGCCGAAATCAAGAGCCGGAGGGTTAACTGACTGAGCCCCATTTATTTATTTATTTATTTTTGAGAAAAAGAGAGAGAGAGAGAGAGAGAATATCCCAAGCAGGCTCCTCACTGTCAGTGCAGAGCGCAATGCAGGGCCTGAACTCATGAACTGTGAGATCATGACCTGAGCTGAAAGCAAGAGTTGGAGGCTTAACCGACTGAGCCACCCAGGTGCCCCTGCAACACTCTGAATTTTAAAGTAGAAACAAAAGCCTGTGTTATGTTTGAGGTTTGTCAGGGTTGTAATCAATGAATTGCCTCCTGTATTTATTTTAGTTATTCTCTCAGATATAGTTGATCAGCTTTACTTAGAATAATGATATTAACTTCTGCCATATAGTTCTTTGTGAGGAATAAGACCAGTTTCATATCCCTTTTCTTATTTTCTTCACCCAAAACCAGTGGAGCAGTCATTATGGCTCCATGCTCTTTTTGTTTGTTTGTTTTAATGTCCATTTATTTTTGAGAGGAAAAGAGAGAGAAAGCAAGCAGGGAGGGGCAGAGGGAGGGGGACAGAGCATCCCTAGCAGGCTCTGGGCTGACAGCAATGAATCTGATGTGGGGCTTGAACCCACAAAGTGCTAAATCATGACCTAAGCCGAAGTCAGATGCTCAACCAACTGAGCCATCCAGGCGCCCCTGATTCCATGCTGTTTTTAAAAAAAATTTTAATAAATGTTTATCTTTGGGAGAGAGAGACAGAACGCAAGCAGGGGAGGAGCAGAGAGGTCGGGAGACACAGATCTGAAGCAGGTTCCAGGGCTCAAACTCATGAACCACAAGATCATCACCTGAATCCAAGTCGGTTGCTCAACCAACTGAACCACCCAGGTGCCCCTGGCTCCATGCTGTTAATGAGAAAGTTAAAAGTCCAAGAGTTTGGCCTAACTGACCTGAAACAGAGCTGGATTTTGGACTCAGCTGAAATTCCAAAATCATTCTTCCCATCATACCTTACTGTTTGCTCAAAAATAAGCAATAAGAAAGACGGAATTGTTTTATTAAGAACAAAGAAAAAAAAAACAAATAAAACCTGTAACTCATGACATTATTTTCACTTGGGAGCAGATCACTCTAAACGGGGCAGCACAGTGGGGCGCGTTGGGCATTGTGACCAAGCACCGTGCTTACCCAGCTCATGATCCCTATAGCCAATAGGAGCACGAAATAACACAGGCTAGCCGTTTTGAGACTCTGCTGTCTCAGTTTCTTCAACACTCTGTAAGATGTTGGCAAGTAAATTATTTGGAGTCTTAGAATATGGTTTATTAACTGATAGGACTGCTGTTGAGGTTTTTTCTATGTGGCCATTTGTAAACGCTAGAAATCTACTTTGTCTTGTGCCGAACAGATTCTCAGGGTTCCATCAACTCATTGTATGTGGCTTTATTCCCAGGATATATTCAGATTAAATGTACAGCTGGTGAAAGGAGAGAGGACCAACCTTTGAAGTAGCCGTTTGCTGGAGCTCTGAGAGAAAAGCAAAACGAATCAAGGTGCCTAAGGAAAATGTTTTATTAATGAGCTATTGTAGTCTTTTCCATCATTTGTTAATGAAATTGCAAAGCACGCATCAGGTACTTAGAGGCATGTGGTTAATTCTGCACGCAGTGGTGTTGCTTTGACGGAGGAATGAACAGTAATGGTGACGTACTACTGTTTTAAGGAAAATTAACTGAGGGCTGCAACTAATAAAGGTGATTGATGTCTAATTTAAATGTGTTAAATCAGTTTCTTTCATTCAGTTAGCTCTTTTGACCAGGCAGAAAGGAATGGTTTGAAACTCAGGGTATGCTGGCTTTTGCACACCCCACTTCTGGAAAACCCACCACCCACCAATTTCATGTCATGAGAGACTTAGCGAATTGACAACAATGTCTAACACAGGCACATTTAATGAAGAGCATCTTGGAGTACAAATAAGGATGGATGTTTGTGTTTGGACACAGGATTCCTTCCATGACTTCTCCAACCCAACAAACCTCCTTAAAAAAAAAAACAAAAACAAAACAAAACAAAACTAGGCTGGGGGCACCTGGGGGGCTCAAGTCAGTTGAGCATTGGACTCTCAATGTTGGCCCAGGTCATGATCTCATGGTTCGTGAGTTTGAACCCCACACCAGGCTCCTTGCTGATGGTACGGAGCCTGCTTGTGAGTCTCTCTCCCTCCTTCCCTCCCTCTCTGCCCTTTCAGCATGCTCTCTCTCTCAAAATAAATTAACTTAAAAAAGAAAAAATGAGGCTGGATCTTTCTAAGTCCTTTTCTCTATTCCTAAAGAATGAAGACGGAGGTAACTTCATCTGCTGTTTTTTTGAGTAAGACAGCTGAAAACCTTCAGCATTTATGAATGAAACCTACACTCTTTCAAGGTCCAGGGAAATTTTTAGATACTTTTGGTTTAAAGGATTTCGATGGGCATGAACTGGGGGGATTTATTTTAATAGAGTGCTGTATTTGTACAGCAGCTGAGGGCAGCAAGGAGATATAGTCCTTATTTTTAAAAATACCAGTTAGGGGCGCCTGGGTGGCTCAGTCGGTTAAGCGTCCGACTTCAGCTCAGGTCACGATCTCGCGGTCCGCGGGTTGGAGCCCCGCGTCGGGCTCTGGGCTGATGGCTCAGAGCCTGGAGCCTGCTTCCAATTCTGTGTCTCCCTCTCTCTCTGCCCCTCCCCCATTCATGCTGTGTCTCTCTCTGTCTCAAAAATAAATAAACGTTAAAAAATTAAAAAAAAAATAAATAAAATAAAAATAAAAATACCAGTTAGGATTTTGATAAGAAAAAGAGTCCTTTTCTTATCCTGCCAAACACAAATTTTCCTAAACCTAGTTTCACTGTTTTTGTCAGTTTCTTTGTGAAGACACAGAGTTTAAGTTCAGTTCCAGCTGGAAACTGGAGAAGGCAAGACCATCGCTGACAGGGTTTAACAAAACTGGATTATGGAATAATTGGACATAAAATGTACATAAGAAATGCCTGTGTAAACGGCATGTATGGAGCACTGTTCCACAAAAAACTTTTCAAACTCCTTTCACATTTAAAATAAACTTCAGTAGAACAACTAGACAGCACAATTTGTTATTTCTCTTATGCAGTTTTTTAAAGTTTATTTATTTTGAGAGACAGAGAAAGAACATGATTGGGGGAGGGGCAGAGAGAGAGAATCCCAAGCAGGCTCTGTGCTGTCAGCACACAGCCCAACTTGGGGCTTGAACTCATGAACCATGAGATCATGACCTGAGCCAAAGTCAGATGCTGAACTGACTGAGCCACCTGGGCGCCCCTTCCCTTGTGCATTTTCAAGTGAATGCCAAGTAGTCAGGAAGCAATTCACTTCCTATTTTGTGTCCCTTTTGTCCATTGATTCATTTAACAAATATCCAGGCATCCATTCTGTGTAACAGATGTGGAAGAAAGACCACACCAGGGTGAGTTAGGACAGTTCATTTAGTGTGTGCTCCCACCTGGGAAAAGTGGGAGCACAAGTCAGCTGGGAAATGAAGAGCTGGGATAGGAATATCACCAGATCTTGGCAGAATGAGGAATAGCCTGGTTTCACAGAGGGTGTAAGGGGATGTACCCTGGACTAATGTTCATTTCACCAGAGACGAAGCTCAAAGGGCAGAAGGTGTTCAAAGTGTAGATCAAAACACGGGGCACCCGGGTGGCTCAGTTGGTTAACCATCCGACTCTTGATCCTGGCTCAGGTCATGGTCTCGCAGTTGGTGAGTTCAAGCCCTGTGTCGGGCTCTGTGTGGATAAGCCTACTTGGGATTCTGTCTCTCCTCTCTGCCCCTCCCCGACTATGTGCGTTCTGGCTCTCTCTCAAAATAAATAAACTTAAAAAAAAAAAAAAAGCTGCAGACCAAAACAAAAAAAAAGTCCCCTTCTACGATGTAGGACTAACAGCCTAGGAAGAACGGACCTTTGCCTTTGGTATCTGCTTGGAGCTCCTCATTTAAAAACAAAAAAAAAATTTTTTTTTAACATTTATTTACTATTGAGAGACAGAGCAGGAGAGGGGCAGAGAGAGGGTGAGACACAGAATCCGAAGCAGGCTCCAGGCTCTGTCAGCAAAGAGCCCAACGTGGGCTCGAACTCACATGCAGTGAGATCATTACCTGAGTGGGAGTCAGACGCTTAACCACCTAAGCCACCCAGGTGCCCCAAGGATTGTTCTATCTTTTTAGAGACTTTCTGTGGCTAATCTAAATGCTGGTCTCTTCTTAGTCCTATACATACCTTCTTCTATAAAGGTTATAGAAAAGACTTCATATAGCCATACATGGCTTGAATGTCTTGAGAGATGAAGCTTACTTTTCCTTCTCATTCCTTGCATGCCTGACCCTCATGTTGTAATTCTCAGCCTCAGGGATTTTAACAGAAACAGAATGTGATATCAAGTCCTAAACCCATTGAGGGGTGCTGATATGTGTCCTAAAAGGTAGGGGAAAGAGAGGGTGGGGACAAACGTTTGTGCAGGGGTGATGTTTGAAATACGCAACAAGGGCACCATTAATTAGGCATCGTGCAGACAGGAATGTGGCACCTCTTGACAGTTTGTGAAGTTCCTGAGCAGTGGGCACCTCATCAGGCTCACTGGAAGCACCCCAGGAAAGTGGCCAGACTCTAGAAGTCTCTCAGGGAAGGCTGGTCCCTGTGGCAGGTTGGGGCTTGGGTTATTCAGGCTGGCTCAGTCCACGTCTACTATTTCCAGAGCAACATACCTCCCTCCTCTCCATTCCTGGTACCTAACTCAGAGTAATACCAGGCACCTTTACACAAGGTAGGTGGGTACTGGATACACCATCCAGACAAAAAGATCAATAAGGAAACAATGGCCATAACTGACACATCAGACCAGATGAACTTGATAGATACATACAAAACACTCTACCCCAAAGCAGCAGAGTATACATTTTTCTCACGTGCGCATAGAACATCCTCTAAGATAGAGCACATGTTAGGACACAAAACAAGTCTCAGTAAATTCAAGAAAATTTAAAGCGTAGCAAGTATCTTTTCCAAACACCTTGGTATGAAACTAAAAGTTAATTACAAAGAAACAGGGAAACCCACAAAAATGTGGAAATTAAACAACATGCTAGTGAACAACCAATGGGGTCATCAAAGAAATTAAAGGAAAAATTAAAAAACACCTAAAGGCAAATGAAAACAGAAATACAACATACCAAAATTTGTAAGAGGCAGCAAGCCTCTAGAGCCTGTAAGAGGGAAGGTCATAACAATATAGGCCTACCTCAAAAAAGCAAGAAATATCTCAAATAAACAATATAACTTTACATTTAAAGGAACTATAAAAAGAAAAAGCCCAAAATTAGAAGGAAAGAAACAATAAAGATCAGAGCAGAAATAAAGTAAATACAGATTAAAATGATAATAGAAAATATCAGTGAAATTAAGAGCAGATCCTTTTTTTTAATAAAAATTTTTTTAATGTTTTTGAATTTATTTTTGACAGACAGAGAGAGAGAGAGAGACAGAGCATGAGTGGGGGAGGGGCAGAGAGAGAGGGAGACACAGAATCTGAAGCAGGCTCCAGGCTCTGAGCTGTCAGCACAGAGCCTGACGCGGGGCTCGAACCCACGAGCTATGAAATCATGACCTGATCTCAGTTGGATGCTCAACCGACTGAGCCACCCAGGCGCCCCAAGAGCAGATCCTTTGAAAAGAGAAAGTCTAGCTAGACTAACCAAGAAAAAAAGAAAGCTTAAATAAACAAAATCAGAAATGAAAAAGGAAAAGTTACAACCAATACCACAGAAATACAAAGGATCATAAAAGACCACTACAAGCAATTATACACCAATAAGCTGGACAACCTGGAAGAAATGGATAGGTTCCTAGTAAAAATACACTCTTTCTAGATTGAATAATGCAGAAACTGAAAAGCTGAATAGAGCTATTACTAGTAAGGAGTTTGAAGCAGTAAACAAAAATCTCTCCACAAACAAAAGTCCAGAACCAGATGGCTTCACTGGCAAATTCTACTAAACATTCAAAGAAGATGTAATACCTATCCTTCTCAAAACCTTCCAAAAAGTTGAAGAGGAGGGGTGCCTGAGTTGCTCAGTCAGTTTAGAGTCTGAATCTTGATTTTGGCTCAGGTCATGATCCCAGGGTGGTGGGATCGAGCCCCATGTTGGGCTCCATGTTGAACATGAAGCGTGCTTAAGATTCTTTCTCCCTCTGGCCATTTTGCCTACTTGCATGTGCTCTCTCTCTCTCTCTCAAAAAAGAAAAAAGTTGAAGAGGAGGGAAATCTTCCAAACACATTTTACAGCATTACTCTGATCCAAAACCAGACAAAGACACCACAAAAAAAAAAAAAAAAAAAAAAAAAAAAAAAAAAAAGGAAAATACAGGCCAATATCCTTGATGAACACAGAGGCAAAAATCCTCAACAAAATATTAGCAAATATTCAACAATACATTAAAAGGCTCATATATCACAATCAAGTGGGATTTATTCCAGGGATGCAAGAATGGTTTAACATCTGCAAATCAATACATGTGATACATAACACTAACAAAATGAAAGATAAAAATCATATGATCATCTCAATAGATGCAGAAAAATCATCTGACAAAATTCAACATCCATTTATGATAACTCTCAACAAAGTGGGTATAAAGGGAACATATGTCAACACAATAAAGGCCATATATGACTTCATACTCAATGATGAAAAAGCTGAAAGCTTTTCTTTTAAGAACAGGAACAAGATAAGGATGTTCACTCTTGCCACTTTTATCCAACACAGTATTAGAAGTCTGAGCCATAGCAATTAGGCACGAAAAAGAAATAAAAGGCAGTTAAGTTGGAAACAAAGAAGTAAACTGCCAATATTTGCAAGTGACATGATACCCAGATATAGAAAACCCTAAAGAATCCACCAAAAAACTGTTAGAACTAGTAAATAAATTCAGTAAAGTTGCAGGATATAAAATCAATATACGTAAATCTGTGGTATTTCCATACACAAATAATGAAACATCCAAAAGAGAAATTAACAATCCCATTTGGCGCGTGGGTGGCTCAGTTGGTTAAGTGCCCGACTCTTGATTTTGGTTCAGGCCATGATCTCATGGTTCTTGAGTTCAAGCTCCACATCAGACTTTGTACTGACAGTGTGAAACCTGCTTGGGTTTCTGTTTCCTTCTCTCTCCACCCCTCCTCTGCTTGTTCTCTATCTCTCAAAATAAATAAAAATAAACTTAAGAAAAGAGAAAGAAAACAATCCCATTTATAATTGCATCAAAAAGAATAAAAAGAATAAAGTATCTCTTTGAACCAAAGAGGTGAAAAGTGAACACTACAATCTATAAAAGACTGATGAAAGAAATTGAACAAATAAATGGAAAGATAGTTTATGCTCATGGATTCGAAGAATTAATATTATTAAAATGTCCACACTACTCAAAGCAATCTACCAGAATCAGTGCACTACTTATCAAAATTCCAATGGCATAGTTCAAAGACTAGAAGAAATAATTAAAAAATTTGTATGGAATCACAAAAGATCCCAAATAGCCAAAGCAATCTTAAGGATGAAGAACAAAGCTGGAGGTATCATGCTCCCTAATTTAAACTATATTACAAAACTATAGGAATCAAAAGAGTATGGTATTGGTACAAACATAACACACAGATGAAAAGAAAATATTGGGATCCCAGAAAAAAAAAAAAACACATATGGATAATTAATCTATGCAAAGAAGCTAAGAACATACAATGGAGAAAAGGCAGTCTCTTCAACAAATGATGCTGGGAAAACTGGGCAGTTACCTGCAAAAGAATGAAACTGGGCCACTGTCTTATACCATACACAAAAGTTAACTCAAAGTGGATTAAAGACTTAAATGTAAGACCTGAAACCATAAAATTCCTAGCACAAAACAAAGGTGGTAAACTCCTTGACATGAGCCTTAGTGAGTTCTTTGTGGGTCTGACTCCAAAGGCAAGGGAAACAGAAGCAAAAATAAACAAGTGGTACTATATCAAACTAAAAATCTTCTGCTTGGGGCACCTGGGTGGCTTAGTCGGTTAAGCATCCGACTTTGGCTCAGGTCATGATCTCGCAGTTTGTGAGTTTGAGCCTTGTGTCGGGCTCTGTGCTGACAGCCTGTCTCCCACTCTCTCTGCCCCTCCCCCACTCATGCTCTGCCTCCCTCTCTTTCTCTCAAAAATAAACAAATAAAAAAATAAAATAAAAACATAAAAATCTTCTGCTTAGCAAAGGAAACCATCATCAAAATGAAAAGGCAACTTACCAAATGGGAGAAGATATTTACGAGCCATATAACTGATAAGGGGTTAATATACAAAATATATAAGGAATTCAGACATCTCAACAACAAAAAGACACTGATTGAAAAATGCATAGAGTATCTGAATAGACATTTCTCCAAAGAAGAGAGATGGCCAAAAGGCACTTGAAAAGATGTACAACATCAGTAAGTATTAGGGAAATGAAAATCAGAACCACAATTGAGGTATCATCTAACACCTGTTAGAATGGCTATTATAGGGGCACCTGGGTGGCTCAGTCAGTTAAGTGTCTGACTTCGGCTCAGGTCATGATCTCACGGTTTGTGAGTTCGAGCCCCGCGTCAGGCTCTGTGCTGACAGCTCAGAGCCTGGAGCCTGCCTCAGATTCTGTGTCTCCCTGTCTCTCTGCCTCTCCCCCACTCATGCTGTGTCTCTCAAAAATAAATAAAAACATTATTTAGAATGGCTATGATAAAAAAGACGAGAAATAACAAGTGTTGGTGAGGATGTGAAGAAAAGGGAACCCTTGCGCACTGCTGATGGGATTGTAAAGTGTGCAGCCACCATGGAAAACACTATGGTGGCTCCTCAAAAAACTTAAAAACAAAACTACCTTATGACCCACCTATTCCACTTCTGGATATTCATCCAAAGAATATAAAAACATTAATTTAAAAAGGTATCTACCTTTATGTTCACAACAACATTATTTACAATAGCCAAGACATGGAAACAACCTAAGTGTTCATCAATACATGAACAGATAAAGAAGACGTGATATATTTATATAATGGAATATTACTCACTCCTGAAAAGGAACGAAATCTTACCACTTGTGACAACATAGATGGAACTTGAGAGTATTATGTTAAGTAAAATAAGTCAGGCAGAGAAAGACAAATACCATATTTCACTCATATGTGGAATCTAAAAAAAAAAAACCAAATTCAAAGATACAGAGAACAGACTAGTGGGTACCAGAGAAGGGGGGTGGCGAGTAGACAAAATGGTGTGAAGGAGGCCAACTGTATGGTAATGGATGGTAACTTGATCTGTAACGGTGACCACACTGTAGTGTATACAGATGTCGAATTATAGAGCTGTATACCTGGAACTTACATACATACATCTATGTACTGTGTGTGTATGTGTGTGTGTGTGTGTATACACAAATGAACAGAAAGAAATTGTGAGCGAACTGGAAACTGGACACTCAAGAATACGAACTTTCTCTTGGTTGGTGTGGGGATTTCTGCCCTAGGTTGGGGGCCAGTGATCCTTTTCTTCCAAGAGCCAGATAGTGGATATTTTCTGCTTCTCAGGTTATACTGTCTCTGTTGCAACTACTCAGCCCTGCTGTTACATCAGGAAGGCAGCCAGAGAAAACACATAAATGGACAGGGAGGCTATGATCTAATGAAACTCTCTTTACAAAAACAGGCAGTCTGCCAGATTTGACCATGGAGCTCTTGTCTGCCTGCCCTGCGTTGGATGAAGGTGTACATTTACTAAAGCAAACAAGTGCTTTGTACCTTGTACCTTGGCAGAAAGCACCTGGCACAGTGAGGTGATACTTCACACCTCGCTGTTTCTTCAAGACAAACAGGAAGGTGCTAGGAGCCCAGCCCTGCCCAGTGTAAGGCAGTTTTTTTTCCTTGGTGTGGCCAGTTGTTAATCTAGATTAACTCTGCGACACCGTGTGAAGACTTTGGTGTGTAACTTTTAGCCCAGACAGCAGTTGCTGTGACATGCGTGGGAGATACTGATCTATGATATTCAAGGACTCTGCTTAAATATACATGTTATATACCCATCCGAAATCTTGGTTGCAAACAACAGGAACTGAGCGCCAACCATGGGAAACTGTGTTAGCAGGCTCTCCAGGGCTTACGGAAATGCCATGTGGCTGTGGGGCCAGGTGTGCAGTGGAAAAGAGCACAGTACAAAGGGACAGGCTGCGCCAGTGGTTATGGTGATGGATGGGCCCCCTGCGCCCCCATCTCTGGGGCCCCTGCTCTGCAATCAAAGCCCTGGGGACAGAGGTGGAAACAGACAGAACATGGGTCTATCTGGTTCTGTGCTTTGGGATATTACCACCTACACTAAGACCACACACACATCAAGGGGGGGTGGGACAGCCTCGAAGCAAGATCAGGTTGCAAAAAGAAAGCAGACAGACTGGGGCGCCTGGGTGGCTCGGCTGGTTGGGCATCCGACTTCAGTTCAGGTCACGATCTCACAGTCTGTGGGTTCAAGCCCCACGTCGGGCTCTGTGCTGACAGCTCGGAGCCTGGAGCCTGCTTTGGATTCTCTGTCTCCCTCTCTCTCTACCCCTCCCCGCTTGCACTCTGTCTCTCTCTTTCTCTCAAAAATAAATAAACATAAAAAAAAAGGAAGCAGACAGACCAAATGTCATCGTCTGCTACAACACCCGTCCAGCTTGCCCCCACACATCTGGATTTCATAGCTTTCCTGCGTGGGAAAGGTAAAACCCATTCTGAACTCCATGAAGGGAAGGGCTGTGTCCTGACTGACTCTCTCGGGCCTGTCTCAGCCCTCATGTGACACAGGCTCATCACCCGTCACCCAGGAAGCACGCTGTGGCCCTCAGCAGCTCTGGCCTGGTGCGGCGCTCCTCGGGCTGCAGTGGTGACCCATTCCAGGGTCACTGTCAGTACTTCTGTAGGTCACACCCTCAATTTCTAAATAAAAGAATAAAAAAGAACAGAATGAAAAAACAGAGAAGACAAAATCAGAGACCACCGCATAAGGTAAGAGAAAGCAGTGTTTCCGTTTTAAACGTGCATGTGTAGGGGGTGCCTGGGTGGCTCAGTCGGTGAAGCGTCGACTTCGGCTCAGGTCATGATCTCACTGTTCATGAGTTCAAGTCCTGCATCGGGCTCTCTGCTGCAGCACTAAGCCTGCTTCGGGTTCTCTGTCCCTCTCTCTCTCCCCCTCCCCCGCTCATGTGCTCACGCTCTCCTTCTATCCCTCTCTAAAAGACCAACATTAAAAAAAAAACCACATGTGTGTGTGTAACTTGGGTCATGATGCAAAATGGATTTCTTGCTCCACTGTGGTCACCGAGTATGGAGCCCGGTAGCCTTGTTGATGACACACACTGTGTCGTTATGCTCCAGCCACCCTCACAAGTACCCCAGATGAGCAGCCTAATTACACAGCCTCCTAGTTCCGGAGCCTAGAAGGCTGAGATCAAGGTGCAGGGAGGGCTGTTTCTTCTGAGGCCTCTCTCCTTGGCTTGTAGCTGGCCGTCTTCTCCCTGTGTCTTCATGTGTCTTCACGAGCTCCTTCCTTCTGTGTGTCTGTGTCCTGATGTCTTCTTACAAGGACACCAGTCACACTGGATTATGGCCCATCCCAACAATTTTATTTAGCCCTAACTGCCTTGTTAGTGACCCTATCTCCAAATACAGTCACATTCGGAGCTACCGGGGGTTGGGAATCTGGGGAAACACATCAGCCCATAATACACACCTTGAAACTTTCAGGGAGACAATGAAGCTTCAGCCTTGTTTCTGTTCTCTTTGGTAGCCTACTTCCAAACATGGTTATAGTTTTAATACATGTCTTTATTTTTCCAGCATCCAGATTCTTTTATTTCTTGGCAGAATTGGTATTTCTTGATATCATTTATGCCTCTTTCAGCTTAGCCAATCTTTGTTAGTGGCCTGAGACAATTTGAAAGCATTATGGCAAGGATGGTTTGGAGATACTTCTAGGAGAAAGGAGGAGCTGGAGCCAAGAGGATAGAAATAACTTTTGTCTTCCTAAGTCCCTGATTTTTGTGTCTTATTTCCTGAGCAAAATGCCTCAAAGAACATGGCCTTTCTGAGAATAAATGTGGTTGGCAGGGTCTTCAACTCCCAGAGTACCTTTCACTATGCATTTATTCATACATTATTATTATGGAGTTTGACATCTTTTCCCGTGCATTTTGTTCCTCGGACAAGCAGAAGAGTACCGTGGAAAGATGATGAGCTTGGAGGTCAGATAAACCTGCATTTAATTCCTGGCTCTGATACTAATGAGCTGTGTGACCTTGGGTCAATTACTTAACCTCTCTGGGTCTTACAGTGTTCATTTGAAAACTGGAAGTGATAAGGCCCATCTTTTTTTTTTTTTTTTTTAAAGTTTTATTTGAGAGAGAGAGAGAGAGAGAGAGCAAGAGGGGGGTGGGGAGGGGGGGACAGAGAGAGGGAGACAGATTCTCAAGCAGGCTCCATGCTGTCAGCACAGGGCCCGATGTGGGGCTTGAACTCACGAACTGCAAGATCATGACCTGACCTGAAGTCAAGAGTCATCAAGAGTCAGACACTTAACCAACTGAGCTCCCCAGGTGCCCCCCAGATGCGAGACCCATCTTTCAAAATAAAGCTATCCGGCTTGTTGATGCAATACCAAGCAGGCTCTGTGCTGTCAGTACAGAGCCTGACGTGGGGCTCAAACCCATGACCTGAGCCAAAGCAAGAGCCAGACGCTTAACCGACTGAACCACCCAGGCCCCTCTAATCTGTGCACTTTTTGTGAGTCAGGTATATGCTGTGTGTAAAACACATAAAGATGATGAGGACATGCTTTCTGACTTCAAGGAACTCGAGTCCCTCTGGGCTATTAAGTCCTGAGCTCAAATGGGCCTCTGGGCTGATACATGTGTCTGCAATTTAAAAATTGCTAACCAAGAAATGAGAATTAAAAACCCCTAACAATACTTTATGACCCTGAAATGTCTATAACAGTTTAATATCTATAAAGAGAATGTATTCATGTATTACTGTAATTGAAAATTAATTTTTAGAAATGCTTGCAAATTACTCTTGGTAGTAGTAAGACCACAATGTATTTCATCGGGCTAATAAGCAAAGAGGTCTGCAGGTGTTTTGGTCCTACTGAAAAGAGCAGATACTATTACAGAAACAAATCATTATACCCCAAATCTGCTTGAGTGGGGCATGCACACTTGGTTGAGTGAACTGGTTGCAGGAACCAGTGTGAGCACAATGGAACCTTTACCATAAGGGTCTCAGACCAGTCCGTGACCTCTAGAGAGTCGGCCAGGGGCCTGGTGCTTCAGGGAACCTAGGTCTCCTCCGGAAGCTGCTTCATCGTCTCTCCCCACAGACCAGCTTCTCCTGAGTCCCAGTGATGCTGGAAATGGGCTTTCACCACCAGTTCTGAGTTTAGGTCTCCCCCCAAACAGAGCAGTCAGATGGTGAAAATCTCAGCTTAAGTCCCAGATTCCTTGCAACCCCCATGCAAATACCAGCAGCGTTTCTCACAGAACTAGAACACACAATCATAAAACTTACATGGAACCACAGAAGACCCCGGGTAGCCAAAGCAATTTGGGAAAAGAAAAGCGAAAGTGGAGGCATCACAATTTCAGACTTCAAGTTATATTACAAAGCTGTAGTAATCAAAACAGTGTGGTACTGACACAAAAACAGACACATAGATCAATGGCACAGAACAGAAAACCCAGGAATAAACCCATAATTATATGGTCAATTAATCTTTGATAAAGCAGGAAAGTATATGAATGAGAAAAAGACATTCTCTTCAACAAAATGGTGTTGGGAAAACTGGACAGAAACATGGGGAAGAAATGAAATGGGACCACTTTCTTACACCATACACAAAAATAAACTCAAAATGAATGAAAGACCTAAATGTGAAACAAGAAACCATTAAAATCCCAGAAGGCAGCTCGGGCAGTAGTGTCTCTGACCTTTGCCATAACAACATTTTTCTAGATACGTGTCTTGAGGCAAGGGAAATAAAAGCAAAAATAAACTATAGGGACTCCATCAAAATAAAAAGCTTCTGCACAGTGAAAGAAATAATCAACAAAACTAAAAGGCAACCTACAGAGACAATATTTGCAAATGACATCTCTGACAAAGGGCTAGTATCCAAAATATATGAAGAGAGGCGCCTGGGTGGCTCAGTTGGTTGAGTGTCCAATTTCAGCTCAGGTCATGATCTCACACTTTGTGGGTTCAAGCCCCTCATTGGGCTCTGTGCTGACAGCCAGAGCCTGGAGCCTGTTTTAGATTCTGTGTCTCCCTCTCTCTTTGCCCCTCCCCTGCTTGTGTTCTCTCTCTCTCAAAAATTAAAATTAAGCAAAAAAATAATGTATATATGTGTATATATATATGTGTGTGTGTGTGTGTGTGTGTACACACACACACACACACACACATATATATATATATATATATATACGAAGAACTTCTATAACTCAACACCCAAAGAATAATCCAATTTAAAAACAGGCAGAAGAAATGAACAGACATTTCTCCAAAGACATCCAGCTCTCCAACAGACACATGATAAGATGTTCAACATCACTCATCAAGAAAATGCAAATTAAACTACAATTAGATAGCACCTCAGAATGGTGAAAATAAAAAAATACAAGAAACAGCAAGTGTTGGCAAGGATGTGGGGAAAAAGGAACCCCCTTGGGCCGTTGGTAGGAATGCAAACTGGTGTAGCCGCTATGGAAGACGGTATGGAGGTTCCTCAAAAAGTTAAAAATGGAATTGTCCTGGGGCACCTGGATGGCTCAGTCGGTTGAGCAACTGACTCAGCTCAGGTCATGATCTCACTGTGAGTTCGAGGCCTGCATCGGGCTCTGTCCTGGCACCTCGGAGCCTGGAGCCTGCTTCAGATTCTGTCTCCCTCTGTCTCTGCCCTTCCCCTACTCATGCTCCGTCTCTGTCTCTCAAAAATAAATAAACGTTAAAAAAAAAATTTTTTTTTAAATGGAACTGTCCTATGATCCAGTAACTGCAGTACAAGGTATTTACCTAAAAAGTACAAAAACACTAATTCAAAGGGATACATGCACCTCTATGTTTATTGTAGCATTATTTACAGTGGCCAAATTATGGAAGCAGCCCAAGCGTTCATCGATTGATGAGTGGATAAAGAAGGTATACATATACCTATATATACATATACACACACATATATGTATACATATTTATACGTATGTGTGTATATACGCACACAGAGACACATACACACACACAATGGAATGTTATTCAACCACAGAAAAGAATAAAATCTTGCCATTTGCAACAACATGGATGGAGCTAGAGAGTATAATGCTAGCTAAGCGAATTAGGTCGGAGAAAGACAAATACCATACGATTTCACTTGTACGTGGATTTTAAGAAACAAAACAAATGAGCAAAGGAAAAAAAGAGAGAGCGATAAACCAAGAAACAGACTCTCAACGACAGAGAACTGCCCTGATCTGATCATTTTTCAGCATTATCCGCTTCTCCCTTAAATAATGTTAGCCGTAGAAGCAGTCCCAATCAAGTGTGTCAGGGTGTGGGGGATGAAGGTTGGGGGACATAAGGTATGGATTATGTGAGACAAGGGCAGGGAAGAGCTGACCAAAGTAGCTGTGGCTAGGACAGTTTGTCTACTTGGAAACACATCTCTATTAAAAATGCTGACCCAAGGGCACCTGGCTGGCCCATTTGGAAGAGCATGCAACTCTTGATTTTAGGGTTGTGAGTTTGAGCCCCACGTTGGGTATAGAGATTACTAAAATAAAGAAACTTAAAAAAAAATAAACTTGCATTTAAAAAATGCACTGTGCACTAATCATCAGGGAATACAAATCAAAACTACAATGAGGTATCACCTCACACCTGTCAGAATGGCTAACATTAACAACTCAGGCAACAACAGACATTGGTGAGGATGCAGAGAAAGAGGATCTGTTTTGCATTGTTGGTGGGAATGCAAGCTGGTGCAACCACTCTGGAGAACAGTATGGAGGTTCCTCAAAAAATTAAAAATACAACTACCCTATGACCCAGCAATTGCACTACTAGGTATTTATCCAATGGATACAGGGATGCTGTTTCGAAGGGGTACACACACATCCATGTGTATAGCAGCACTATCAACAATAGGCAAAGTATGCAAAGAGCCCAAATGTCCATCAATGGATGAATAAAGAAGATGTGGTATATATATTTACAATGGAGTATTACTCAGCAATCAAAAAGAATGAAATCTTGCCATTTGCAACAACATGGATGGAACTAGAGGATATTATACTAAGTGACATTAGTCAGAGAAAGGCAAGTATCATATGACTTCACTCATATGTGCAATTTAGGATACAAAACAGATGAACACAAGGGAAGCAAAAATAGTATAAAAGCAGGGAGGGAGACAAAACGTAAGCAACTCTTAAATATAGGGAACAAAATAAGGGTTGCTGCAGGGTTTGTGGGTGGGGGGATGGCCCAAACGGGCAAGGGGCATTAAGGAAGACACTTCTTGGGATGAGCACTGGGTGTTATGTGTAGGGGATGAATCAGTGGATTCTACTCCTGAAATCATCTTTGCATTATATGCTGACTAACTTGGATGTAAATTAAAAAAAACAATAGGGGTGCCTGGGTGGCTTAGTCGGTTAAGCGGCCGACTTCGGCTCAGGTCACGATCTTGCGGTCTGTGAGTTCGAGCCCCGTGTCGGGCTCTGTGCTGACAGCTCAGAGCCTGGAGCCTGTTTCAGATTCTGTGTCTCCCTCTCTCTGACCCTCCCCTGTGCGTGCTCTGTCTCTCCCTGTCTCAAAAAAAAAAAAAAAAAAAAAAAAAAAAAGTTTAAAAAAAACAATAAAAAAATTTAAAAAATGGACCGCGGGTCCATTTCTAGGTTCTCCATTCTGTTCCACTGATCTATGTGTCTGTTTTTGTGCCAGTACCACACTGTCTTAGGAATACTACTCGGTGATCAAAAAGAATGAAATTTTGCCATTTGCAACAGTGTGGATGGAACTACAGAGTATTATGCTAAATGAAATGAGCCAAATTATGCGATTTCACTGATAGGTGGAATTTAAGAAACACAACAGATGAACACAGCAGAAGGGAAAGAAAAAAAAAAAAGATAAAATCAGAGAGGGAGGCAAACCACAAGAGACTCTTAAATACAGGAGCGCCTGGGTGGCTCAATCAGTTAAGCATCCAACTCTTAGTTTTGGCTCAGGTAACGATCTCACAGTTCACGAGTTCGAGCCCTGCATTGGGCTCTGGACTGATGGCGCAGAGCCTGCTTAGGATTCTCTCTCCTTCTGCCCCTCCCCCTCTTTCTGTCTCTCTTTCTTAATAAGTAAATAAACTTTAAAAAAAGAGAGAGACTCTTAAATACAGAGAACGAACTGAGGGTTGCTGGAGGGAGGTGGGGGATGAACTAAATGGGTGATAGGCATTAAGGAAGGCACTTGCTGGGATGAGCACTGGGTGTTGTATGTAAGTGATGAATCACTGGGTTCTACTCCTGAAACCAAGACTGCACTGTATGTTAACTAAGTTGAATTTAAATAAATAAATTTTTAAAAATGCACTAATCCAACCCAGCAGTTCCACATCTGGGTAGATATCTGAAAGAATTGAAAACAAAGTCACCAAGAGACACCTACACACCTATGTTCACGGCAGCATTACTGACAGTTAGCCAAAGGCGGAAGCAACTGTGTGCATCAAGAAATGAACGGATAAACAGAACGTTTACACATACAATGGAATATTATTCAGCCCTAAAAAGGAAGGAAATCCTGACTCATTCTAGAGCATAGATGCACCATGAAGACACTATGCCAGGGAAGATCCACCGGTCACAAAAGGACATATATTGTATGATTGCACCCATATGAGGGACACAGAGACAGAAAGCAGAATGGCAGTGGCCAGGGCCTGGAGGGAGGGAGGATGGGGAGTTAGTGTTTAATGGCGACACAGTTTCAGTTTGGGAAGACGAAAAGAGGTCTGCGCATGGATGGTGGCGATGGGTGTAGATTTGGTTAAGACTAATGGTTAAGACTTGCATGGTAACGTTTACGTAATGGTGAAGGTAACTTCTCCATTATGTGTATCTTACCAATATCTTAAAAAATAAAAACAAAAAAATTTTCACATGAAAAAAGAAAACACCCAAATTTCCTAAAGTACTAGAAAGGAGTATACACCCAACCATAGTAATCTGACAGAAATCGCTTCTCTGCACTTGGAAAGACCTAGAAAGGGCCACCTGGATGAAGTCCCACCCACCCTTGGCTGGGCCCCTCCATTAACTCCACAGCTGCTCCAGTCTGTCCTGCACACAGCTCAGCACTGACTCTGGGAGCTTTGTGGTTCAGTCCTAGGGCTCTGGTCACTGGAGGCACAGCTCACCCTCTAAAGAAACAATCTCCTCTTGGTCTTAAACACGCATTTCCTGGTCTGTGAGCATTTCCCAGACCAACAACAGGACCAAAGAATGAAAACAAAAACAGAACGGCCCTCGGTTTTCCTCGGGGATTCCCTTAAGGACCCCCTCAGGCCAGAGGTGAAATCCTAGCTCCATTATTTACACACCATGCGGGTCAGTCAATATCTCTAGACCTCCGTTTCTTCATTTATGAGATGGGGCTCCATGGGATGGTCTTGAAGATGAAATAAGAGTGTTGGGTATATTTTTTCCTGTTTGTATTGTTTGTTGAGAAACCTATTCAGACTTCACTTACCAAAGATCTTGAAGATGAGGCCCGTGTTGCCACTAAAAACAAAGAAAATCACCCCAAAATCAATAACAACTATAACTAGGATATTGCTAGGGAAAAGGGGTGCCTCAGATCAGCTTCAGTTAGGGTGACCCCTGGACCCCTAATCTTGTGTTGGTTCCTCTTTGCTCTGATGGGACCAGAAATCTTCCTCCAAACAAAAACAACAAAAGCAAAAACACTCACATATCTTCTGTCACCCAGAAGATACAAATTTCCTAAAGTACTAGAAAGGGAGACCCTTGGGAGACCCTCAGATTATTCCCATTTGCTCATTACATATCTTTATTTATTTTTTAAAGTTTGTTTATTGATTTATTTTTGAGAGAGAAAGACAGCACACGAGCAGGGGAGGGACGGAGAGAGAGGAGGAGGGAGAGAACCCAAGCAGTCTCTGCACTCCCAGCACAGAGCCCGACGTGGGGCTCCAACCCACGAACTGTGAGATCATGACCTGAGCCGAAGTCGAGAGCTGGACGTTTAACCTACTGAGCCACCCAGGCGCCCCTTATTACATATTTTTAAACAGCAGGGTTATATATATGATAGGTAATGGGGACATTTCGCCTCATTAAATTCAGATAATTTGGAAAGGATGTGGAAAATTTGGGCAAGGTGCATGGGAATGAGCTAATCAGACAACTGGGAACTAGGACTTACAAGATGGCAAAGACAGCTTTAGAAGAAGATCTTAGGCTGACCACACTCTTGAGTGATGTGCAAATTTTGCATATGTTCCTGCCACACTTGTGACTCAGCCCTCCAAGCTGCACTCCAAACAGCCTCACAGACGGCCCCAGTCGCATGAACAAACTCCCTTTTACACATCCTGACACAGAAGACTGCACTCACACAGGCCCATATTCACTTGCCTGTTGACACTGGTACTGTCCACACAGACACCCTTTCATGAGTTCCCTCAACAGAGAAACCCGGATGGCGGCCAACATGTGCGAGCGCCTGCACACTCGTGCCTCGCCCCAGCATTCCAGACCTCCTTCCCTCACGGCCGTCTGGACATGGTTGCTGCTTCTTGGGCTGTCCTCCGAGTTCCCCACATAAATCCCCTGCGACAAATATTCATCGCGTGACTGTGCCACTCTGGGCACTGCCATGACCCCCCCGGGAGCAGCAGAACTGAGGCAGAGGTGGTCTTTGCTCTGAAGGAACTCAGTCTACTGGAGAAGGCGGATGGGAAGGGGGGGGGCGTGCAAAAATCTAAATGCCTGGGCTGAGGCTGGTCCTAAAACAGAGAGGTAGGGATAAGGGGGAGAGGGCAAAGGAAGAGAGAGGGAGAAGTGGGGCGACAGGAAGAGAAGGTCTCTCTTACCTGGAGAAGGGGTGAAAGACTGGCATTGAAGAGAAAGAGGTGCTGGGGAATCACCCTGAAAAATGAGAAAGACTTCGCCAGGTGGGGAAGGAGGGGACGTTGCTCACCGGAGACTGTGAAGAAAGGGAGAATCCGTAGGGATGGACAGGGTATGATACGCCAGAGCACGGAGGGGAAGACGAGGGGGGGGACAGTGTTGTGGGGGGTAAAACAGGATACATGATGAAAACACTTTTTCGCTGTATGAAGTCACTTGGAATTTATTCGCTATTCAGTGGCGAGGCACTCAGGATGCTTTTCGGGGCAAGTAACAGAAAAAGTTGATTCTGGAGGTTGAACCGATAACAAAATGGAGTAACTCCTCCAACTGGGAGCCCAGATTAAGGGTACAATACGCTCAGCGTCATCCCAAGATCCAGGATCTTCTCACCTGTTTCCTACCCCATCTCTATCATGTGTGTTGCTCATGAACACAAAACGGTTGCGGCGGCTGCCGGCACCGCATCCTCACACAGCATCCAGAGGCAGAAAAGAATTACCTATCTCTTTTTTGTCTCCTTTTCAAAACTGAGAATCCTATTCCAGAATCTCCCCCATTCCAGCCAGTTTCCTTTCACCCCTCAAGTTCATACGCCATTTCCCAAATCAAGGATTAGCAAGAATATTTACTTGATTGGCCTGACCAATCAAGACCTGTCCCCTGGGGCTGGAAATGGGAGTCCAGGGGTCCTGGAGGCCCCCGGCTGACAGAGGACGGGATGAAATCTTGGCTCTGCTGGCAAACGGGGTGGCAGTCACCATCACAGTGCCCTGCAACCCTTGTGGGTGGTGGTACAATGCAATCACATTTGCAATGCAGAACAGTTACTCTGACAATAGTCTGCAGGGTGAGAGAAAGAAATGAGACTAGAGGCAGAAAAACCAGCCTTGGAGGCATGAAATGACAGTCTCTATCAGGACAAAAGCACTCAGGGAAAAAGGGACAAAAATGGATGCTGTTGAGACATGGAAGAGATGGGGGGGCACCTGGGTGGTTCAGTCGGTTAAGTGTCTGACTTCGGCTCAGGTCATGATCTCATGCTTCATGAGTTCAAGCCCCCCATCGGACTCCTGGCCCTGGGGCACTCACTTTCCTGTGCCAAATTCACCTGAGACACCTCAGCAAAGCCACTCTGGGACTCCCCAAAGGAAGGGCTTTCCAAACCCTGGGAGACGCCCCAAAGCAATGAGTAAAGTCTGTTGATCCAGTGGTTGACCAAATTAACAGAAGGCATGCTTGTGATGACATTTTTGTTAAAATATTTTATTAGCAAATGTTTAATAATGAGGCTTGATAAAATAAATCTTTCTTATTCTATTTTCCAGAAGCAGAGAGAGCAAATGACTTTAATGACGGGTAACAAATCCTTTTCCAACTCTGGTGGTTTCCAATTTTTGGCTTTCATCAAAATTGAAAGAGGTCTCATGGACCTGACAGCTGACGGGTCTTTACAAATAATATTTTTATTTTATTTTATTTTATTTTATTTTAGAGAAAGGAAGAGTGTGTGATGGGGAGAGGGGAAGAGGGAGAGAGAGAATCCCAAGCAGGCTCCACACTCAGCACGGAGCCCAACACGGGGCTCGGTCTCACAAACCGTGAGCTCATGACCTGAGTTGAAATCAAGAGTCGGACGCTCAACCACCTGAGCCACCCAGGCGCCTCTACAAATAGTATTTGATGATAGATCACTGTGTGATTTTTGACTCATAACTAAGAAAGCTTTAAAAGAATTGGGTGACAGTTACTATACTAAAACTTGTTGCCTCATCTATTTATTTAGAAGACAAAGTTTTGTCAGTTCTTCTAGCAATAAAAATGAAAAAACAAACCAACCCCAGGAAGAATACTGTTGCTGATCTTGTTTTTTTGTATTTATTTATTATTATTTTTTTTAACATTTATTTATTTTTGAGACAGAGAGAGACACAGCATGAACGGGGGAGGGGCAGAGAGAGAGGGAGACACAGAATCGGAAGCAGGCTCCAGGCTCTGGGCCATCGGCCCAGAGCCTGATGCGGGGCTCGAACTCACGGACCGCAAGATCGTGACCTGAGCTGAAGTCGGATGCTCAACCGACTGAGCCACCCAGGCGCCCCCTGTTGCTGATCTTGAACCAATGTAGCAATAATAGCCACACAGAAATAACCTGATCTGCAAACAATATACTCATTTCACAAGGAAATGACTAACATCTACAAATAATCATTTGTTGTTTCTAAATTAATAAATAGTAATTATGTTGTCTGATCAGGTATGCACTAATAGCAACTGTGACAACAACTCAATCCAGAAGAAAAAATTCTAACATGAGGAATTATGGCTTCAGAAAAAAAAGAACACCACACAACACTTGTAGAGAAGTATGACACGGTGATAAATGAGCACCTTACAGCTTAAGGATCCATTGCATCAGGAGAACAGTTTGTGAACAAGTGGGATGGAAGGGCTCTAGGATCTTGGCACCTGCCGTATCATCCCAATGCACTGAAAATAAGAGTTCAAGGAGAAAGAGGAAAATATGTCACATTTTCAACTGTTAACGAAGACCCTGTTCATTCATTTTTTAAAGAAATGGATGATGGTGGCTATGAAATCACTACAGTATTTGGATTCCCTTGGATAAATTCAAAAGGGCAATACAGGAACGTCACTTAAAAATGTGCATATAATATGCCTACAGTCCCTTGCAATTATTTAAACTTTTAAGCAAACTGCAGCTACCACCTTAAAATGCGTGAAGAGACGCATAGTTTTTCCAAAAAAAATTTTTTTAAGTGGCCTCTGTGCCCAACCTGGGCTTGAACTCATGACCCTGAGACCAAGGGCTGCATGCTCTACTGACTGGGCCAGCCAGGTGCTCCTCAAAGCATTTTTTTAGACATTGATGTTGATAAAACATGACACCTAATAACTGCAGAAATCAAAGTGAACCCAAATTTTTATCAACACACACCAAATACTGGTCATAAACAAATCTCCATAAATTTCAAAGGACTGAAATCATACTTAATAGATTCTCTGATCATAAAATTTATCAGGAAGAGTCCTCTGGAAAATCCCCAATTATTTGGGGTCAAACGAGGTCACGGGAGATTAGGAACTGTTTAGAAACTAATGACAAAAGCACAACATATCAAAATTTGTGATAACGTAACTAAAACAGTGCTGACAGGGAAATCTAAGACTTTCAATGTTTACCTGAGAAAAGAAGAAAGCTCCTTAGACCAGTGATTTAAGCTCCCCTCTTAAGAAGCTACAAAAAATAAGAGAGACAAAAAAGAGAAAAATAATGAAGAGTTTAAGTCAATTAAGTAGAAAATAGACAAGCAACAGGGGAGAAAAATCAATGAAAACAAAAGCTGGTTCTTCCAAAAGATGAATACAATCAAGAAACACCTAGCAAAGTGATAAAGAGAAAAAGAGGAAATGGGAGTCTCCAATTTTAGGAATGAAAGAGGGGACCTCAACACACAGAACAGAAAGCAAACAGGTTAAAGAACAGGAAATTGTGTACAGCTTTCTACCAATCAATTTGACAGCTTGGGTTAAACAGAAGATGTGAATAGCTGCATATATACGAGTGTGTATGTATGTGTGCATGTGTATATGTATGTGTGTGTATATACACACACACGCATATATATATAAGAAACTGAAACTGTAATTTATTCTTTTAAATATTTATTTTTGAGAGAGAGAGAGAGAGAGAGACAGAGTACAAGCAGGGGAGGGCCAGAGAGAGTGGGAGACACAGAATCTGAAGCACAGAATCCAAAGCAGGCTCCAGGCTCTGAGCTGTCAGCACAGAGCCCGACGTGGGGCTTGAACCCATGAACTGTGAGATCATGACCTGTGCTGAAGTCAGATGCTTAACTGACTGAGCCACCCAGGCACCCCTGAAGCTGTAATTTAAAAATTTCCACAAAACTCCAGGCTCAGAGAAAACTCTAAGCTCCGATGGCTTCACTAGTGGATTTTATCAAATATTTAAAGAAGAAATAATATGAATCTCACACACAGTTGAGAAAGTAGAAGAGAAGATTCCCTAACTCATTCTAGGAGGCCAGCATCACCATAACACCAAGACAATCTTTAAAAGATATTACAAAGTAGGGGCACCTGGGTGGCTGAGTCGGCGAAGTCTCCGATTCTTGGTTTTGCCTCCGGTCTTAATCTCACGGTTTCGTGAGTTCGAGGCCCGCTTCAGGCTCTATGCTGACAACGTACAGCCTGTTTAGGATTCTCTCTCTTCCTCTCTCTCTCTCTCTCTCTCTGCCCCTCCCCTGCTCACACTGTCTCTGTCTCTCTCAAAATAAATAAATAAACTTAAGAAAAAAAATGAGACTACAAAGTAACCACAGACCAGTAGCCTTAAACACAGAGGTAAGAACTCTAAGAAAATATGAGCAGTAGAATTCAGCAGTAAATAATAAGGATAATCCAATACAACTAAGTGGGGTTTACCCCAGGAACATAAGGGTTGCACATTTGAAAGTCAATTAATGTAATCCATCACATTAACAGAATAAAAAAAAGAAAGAAAGAGAGAAGGAAAACAGTCTCATTCACAAACATGAAAATCCTCAAGGGTCTATAAAAGCCTACTATAATAAGGGTATTTAGCAAGACTGCAGGATAAAACATCGATACACAAAAGTATATAGGATTTGTGTATATCAGCAGCAATTAGAAAACAAAAAATTTAAATTCCGTCTAAAAAAAAATCTTAAATTACTTAAGAATAAATCCAACAAAAGCTGTGCAGGGCCTCTATACAGAACTGTATAAAACACTGCTGAGAGACATTAAAGATCGAAATAAATGGAAAGAGATACATTATGCCCATTGATTGGAAGACCCAATATTCTTAGGATTGCAGTTCTCCCCAAATTAATCTCCCTAGAGTGCTTCTAAAATGTATATGGAAGGAGCAAGAAGGTAGAATGTGTAGAAGGAACACAGTTGAAGGTCTTATGCTATGTGATTTTAAGACAAAAACACCATAGAAATCAAGACAATTGGCATCGACATAAAGGGAGACAAAAGGATCAATGGAACAGAATAATCCCCACAGATGTATAGTCAGCTGACCATCAAAAATCCCATGAGGAATGGAAAATTTTTTTCATCAAATGGTGATGGAACAGTTGGATAGCCATAAGGAGAAGAAATAAATGTTGACTCCTGCCTCATACCACACACACAAATCAGTTCAAGGTGGATTATATATCTAAACATAAAACCTGTCTAAGAATATAGAGGAAATCTTTGGAACCTTGGAATAGGTGAAGAGCTCTTAGACAACAGAAAGCACAAACCATAAAACAAAAATCCACTAATCATACTTTGTTAAAGTTAAAAACTGCTGGGGTGCCTGGTTGGCTCAGCTGGTTAAGAGTCCAACTTTGACTTAGATCACGTCTCCTAGTTCATGGGTTTGAGGCCCATGTTGGGCTCTGTGCTGACAGCTTGGAGCCTGGAGCCCACTTTGGATTCTGTGTCTTCCTCTCTCACTGCCCCTCCCCTGCTCGTGCTCTGTCTCTCTCACCCTCAAAAATAAATAAACGTTAAATACAAAAACAAAAAAACTTGCTCATCAAGACACAGCTATGAAAATGAGAGGGCAAGCCACAGACCACATATATTTACTGGCAAAATACTTAAAAGTATATTAAAAATTTAAATCTGACAAAATATTGTATCAAGAACATAAACAATCTATAATAAAAAGACAAACCAGTAAAAAAAAATGAGCAAAAGACTTGAACAGAAACTTTGGAAAAGAATACATACAAATGGCCAACAAGAACATGAGGAAATGCTCGACATCCTTCATCATCGGAAATGCAAACTGAAATCGTAGCGTAATATGATTTTATTAACACTCATTCAGCTAAATTAAAAACAGTAACGTCATCAGATGTTGGTGAAGATTTAGAGAACTGGAATGCATATACATTGCTGGCTCATCACACTCTAGATTTTGAGTCGTAAAGGTTATCTCTGAAATGGGGATAACTGCCCCGCCACAGGGTTGAGGGTTGTACTGAGAATCAAATGTACTAATTCTGGTTCTGGCACAACACACACCCATACCCAATCATACATTGGCTCCCTCTCATCTTATCCTTGAACAGCTATTCCTATGCTTGGAGAATTGTGTCCCTACCCTCTTTGTGCCACATGATAGCCAGTCTCTGCTTCTCTCGGTTCCCAGCTAATTTTTTTTAACGTAGATTTCATTTTTTTTAAAAAATTTTTTAAATATTTATTTTTGAGACAGAAAGACAGATCTTGAGTTGGGGAGAGGCAGAGACAGAGGGAGATAGAATCCGAAGCAGGCTCCAGGCTCCGAGCTGTCAGCACAGAGCCCGACACGGGGCTCGAACTCAGGAACTACGAGATCATGACCTGAGCTGAAGTTGGATACTTAACTGATTGACCCACCCAGGCGCTGCAGTCCTCAGCTATCTCTATAAGGATGGAGAGCCTCAAGGATCAGGCTGCTTCTCTACCTGTCCATCACTATCTGCTCTTCCTGGAATCAGCTGTGCCAAAAAAGTGCAAGTGGCAAAGATTTGGGGCAGGGGGACTTCTTTTCTTTTTTAATGTTAATAATTTCACCCACACTGACAATTCATGCTGTTATGACACTGTAAGATCTTAGAGAAGCTACTTGCCTTGTTTTAACCTCAGTGAAAACAAAAAACAAATCAAAACAAAATATGAGCTGAACTGAGCTAGGTAGAAGGATGTCAGCCTTCCTTGGGGACTGTCCAGCAGCAGCAGAGAGCTGGGGCAGGATCCTGCCCTGGCAGCAATGGCCACAGCTTGCTACTTGCCTTGAGTTCCCAGAGATGTCTGGAGAACTGATGACATGAAAATATAGTGTGCATGCAAAAGGGCTGCTGTTTCTAGGACAGATTCGTTATATGCCTAAGCTTTGGTTATATACAAATGAACAATGATTTTTGAGTTTCCATGCCCTAAGGGGCTGTTTTTCTTTTTCTTTCTTTCTTTTTTTTTTTTTTTACTTAAAAAAAAAATTTTTTTTTCAACGTTTATTTATTTTTGGGACAGAGAGAGACAGAGCATGAACGGGGGAGGGGCAGAGAGAGAGGGAGACACAGAATCGGAAACAGGCTCCAGGCTCTGAGCCATCAGCCCAGAGCCCGACGCGGGGCTTGAACTCATGGACTGCGAGATCGTGACCTGGCTGAAGTCGGACGCTTAACCGACTGCGCCACCCAGGCGCCCCAGGGGCTGTTTTTCAAAAGGATGTTAATCGGAGTCTGCTCAGGTCATAGGACCAGACGTCATTTTTCCCTGACATTCTCTCTGGTCAGAACAGAGGACCCCAAATTGAGAATCTTTCCAATTTGGCCCAAAGTCGGACATAGGAAGGGCATGACTTTCCTTCTTTTGTGTGCCCATATGTGTATTTGTCCTTCCTTTGTTGGATTTTTTTTGCTTTATCAAAAGGTAAGACCAATAACCCGTTTAGGATGCTTCTCCTGGTTTCTGTGTTCAACCTTCAGAAACTTGCAGCTTCCTCTACGCTGGAGCTTTGTCGAAAGCTTTCCTGTCTATCCTGACCACTCTCTTTCATAGACCATTCTTTGTCTCTATCAATGACTTTGGTGCTCACAACTTATTATGCTGTCATTAAAACAATACAATACAAAACAAAACTGTTTCCAGTTAATAATCTGCCAACTGGCTAATGTACTGTTTGAGGACAGTGTTCCAAATATGTAATACTTATGAAATTATGACTTTTTTAAAAAAAGATTTTATCTTTAAGTAATTTCTATACCCAGTGTAGGGCTTGAACTCACAACCTTGAGATCAAGAGTCACCTGCTCTACAGACTAAGCCAGCCAACTGCCCCAAATTGTTTTTTCTTGGAAATGGAATTGGATTATTGACAAATAACATTCTAACTATGGACTCTCTTGCCATAAAGTAACCAATTCCGATCTTCCCAATATAGGTCCTGGATGTTAACAGGTGCTCCATGAATAAAGATGATATGGTCGATTAAGTTTGGAGGGATGCGGCAGTTTTCCAGCTGTAGGACTTGTCAGAGCCTTTAATATGCTCCTGCATTGTGAATCTGGTAGAGAGGAGGGAGATAGTCTAGTAGTTCCCAAACTTATTTGATCCTGGGATCCTTGCATCTTGTAGTGCTAGTGTTTTCCAAACTTTAGGGAAGCTACATCCTAAAACATTCCCCAGGGCTGGGGTGGAACTGGGACATCACATAGGACAATGCTTTCTTTTTCCAAGTAAGATACATTTTGACGTTTACTAGGAGGAAGAAGGCCAGGGTTCTTATCTGTCCTTTTCCAGTCCTTTTGGTTTCCCAGGCCTGTCATATACGGCTTAGCCTAGCAGAGCACCCATAGAGGCTTGCTTCAAAGCCATCCCCACAAGGATGGCAAGACTGGGGCCTGTGTGCCTGTTTCCTTCTGGCACGGTTCGCCCCTGCGTGGGCTTCCTGAGGTGACTCAGTTCCTTTCCTCCCTGGGTCTGCCTTAAGCCATGCCGAGCCGCCCAGAATTGTGGAGAACTCAGAATATAAGCCATACATTCACCAGATTCCTGGACAGACAGGGACCCTGAGCAGCTTGGCTCATGCTTCTTATCCCACAGACCTCACTTGTATGTTCTTCCATGGGCCTTGCCAATGTATCCTTTCCCTTCCGTTTTCCTAGATAGCCCATGCTGAGACCAGAAAGCTGCTCTGTGTTTCATATCCAGAGAGAGAGAGAGAGAGAAAGAGAGAGAGAGAGAGAAAGAGAGAGAGAGAGAGTCTTTGTTCAGAGAATTGAACAACTCCAGGCCCAGTTTATCAATAATACCCCTGTCCCTGCACAGATATGCCACACCCTGCCCTCCAGGCACTTCTTGGCTGGAGAGCCACGATACCAGCATGGAACAAAGAGGAAGTGTCTGTAGTCTCTGTGAAGGTGCTAGATGATGGGCTGGTCACAGGCTGGGAGGAATTCAGGGGAGCGACGACAGGCAGGTGTTGAAGCGGCTCATATAGACAGCTGAGCTGGGTCTAGAAAGATCAGTAAAGTTACTTAAAAAAATAGCACTTCTGGCTTCTCTCCTTGTGATTATAAATGACTGCATGATCACTGTATAAAACTTGAAAAAGAAACCCCAAAAAACTAAAGGAAGAAAATTAAGACCACTCCAAGTTTTTTTCAATGCATATATATATTTTTTTAATAAAAAATTGCAGGAGTCTGTGAATATGGGTACATATATACATGTGCATCTGTACGCATGCATAATGAGCATATATATCCTGTACGAGCAGTTCTCAGCCTTAGCTGTTCGTTATAACCACCTGAAGTGTTTGTAAAAAATACTGGTGCTCGACCCCAAATAAACTGAACAAGAACCTTAGAGGCTGGGGTGATAGTTATGTTAATTAGTTTGATTATGATGATGATTTCACAATGTATACAGTTTACATGTGTTGTACAGTTTATTTTATTTATTTATTTAAAATTTTTTATCTTTATTTATTTTTGAGAGAGAGACAGTGTGTGAGCAGGGGAGGAGCAGAGACAGAGGCAGACACAGAATCGGAAGCAGTCTCCAAGCTGTCAGCACAGAGCCCGACTCAGGGCTCGAACTCACGAATCATGAGATCATGACCTGAGCTGAAGTCAGATGCTTAACCAACTGAGCCACCCAGGCGCCCCATGTACAGTTTAAATATATACAACTTCCTTGGGGCGCCTGGGTGGCGCAGTCGGTTAAGCGTCCGACTTCAGCCAGGTCACGATCTCGCCATCCGTGAGTTCGAGCCCCGCGTCGGGCTCTGGGCTGATGGCTCAGAGCCTGGAGCCTGTTTCCGATTCTGTGTCTCCCTCTCTCTCTGCCCCTCCCCCATTCATGCTCTGTCTCTCTCTGTCCCCAGAAAAATAAATAAACGTTGAAAAAATAAAAATAAAAAAATAAAAAACTGCAAAAGCAAAGCTAACAGGCAAGGAAGACTTCCAGGAATACTGCACCAGAGGAATGACACAAAGGTCAACTCCACTGAAACAGGAATATGAGAATTTTTGAGAGCTGGGGTAGGGGGAATCTCAGGTCACCTGCAGTTATTTTTTTCTATTAATTTATTTTTAAATTTACATCCAAATTAGCATATGGTACAATAATGATTTCAGGAACAGATTCCTTAATGCCTCTTACCCATTTACCCATCTTTCCCTCACAATCCTTCCAGCACCCCTGTTTTTTCTCTATATTTAAGTCTCTTATGTTTTGTCTGCCTCCCTGTTTTTATATTATTTTTGCTTCCCTTCCCTTTCATCTGTTTTGTATCTTAAAGTCCTCATATGAGTGAAGTCATATATTTGTCTTCCTCTGACTAATTTCGCTTAGCATAATACCTTCTAGTTTCATTCGTGTAGTTGCAAATGGCAAGATTTCATTCTTTTTGATTGCTGAGTAATACTCCATTGTATGTATGTATAACACCACATCTTCTTTATCCATTCATCCATCGATGGACATTTGGGCTCTTTCCATACTTTGACTATTGTTGATAGTACTGCTATAAACATGGGGGTGCATGTGCCCCTTTGAAACAGCACACCTGTATCCCGTGGATAAATGCCTAGTAGTGCAATTGCTGGATCATAGGGTAGTTCTATTTTTAGCTTTTTGAGGAACCTCCATACTGTTTTCCAGAGTGGCTGCACCAGTTTGCATTCTCACCAGCAGTGCAAAAGAGATCCTCTTTCTCTGCACCCTCGCCAACATCTGTTGTTGCCTGAATTGTTAATGCTAGCCATTCTGACAGGTGTGAGGTGCTATCTCATTGTGGTTTCGATTTGTATTTCCCTGATGATGAGTGATGTTGAGCATTTCTTCATGTGTCGGTTGGCTATCTGGATGTCTTCCTTGGAGAAGTGTCTATTCATGTCTTTTGCCCACTTTTTCACTGGATTATTTGTTTTTTGGGTGTTGAGTTTGAGAAGTTCTTTATAGCTTTTGGATACTAACCCTTTATCTGATATGTCATTTGCAAATATCTTCTCCCATTCCGTCAGTTGCCTTTTAGTTTTGCTGATCGTCTCCTTTGCTGTGCAGAAGCTTTTTATTTTGATGAGGTCCCGATAGTTCATTTTTGCTTCTGTTTCCCTTGCCTCTGGAGACATGTTGAGTAAGAAGTTGCTGCAGCCAAGGTCAAAGAGGTTTTTGCCTGCTTTCTCCTCGAGGATTTTGATGGCTTCCTGTCTTACGTTTAGGTCTTTGATCCACTTTGAGTTTATTTTTGTGTATGGTGTAAGAAAGGTTCATTCTTCTGCCTGTCGCTGTCCAGTTTCCCCAGCACCATTTGCTGAAGAGACTGTCTTTATTCCATTGGATATTTTTTCCTACTTTGTCCAAGATTAGTTGGCCATATGTTTGTGGGTCCAGTTTTGGGTTCTCTATTCTGTTCCATTGATCTGGGTGTCTGTTTTTATGCCAGTACCATACTGTCTTGATGATTACAGCTTTGTAATATAGCTTGAAGTCTGGGATTGTGATGCCTCCTGCTTTGGTTTTCTTTTTCAAGATTGCTTTGGCTATTCAGGGTCTTCTCTGGTTCCATACAAATTTTAGGATTTTTTGTTCTAGCTCTGTGAAGAATGCTGGTGTGGTTTTGATAGGGATTGTGGTCACCTGCAGTTTTTAATTGCCCTTCACAGTTGGAGCAGGGTGCCCATCACAGCCAAGTGTCTATGCTCCCATAGGGATTGGGGGATGGGGTGATATCTCCTTTGAGGTTTTCCTTTCCTTTTTTTTTTTTTTTTTGAGAGAGAGTGAGAGGGAGAATGAGAGGGGGAGAGAGAGAATCTTAAACAGGCTCCATGCCTAGCACAGAGCCTGATGCAGGGCTGGACCTTATGACTGAGATCATGACCTGAGCTGAAACCAAGAGTCAGATGCCTGACTGAGCCACCCAGGTGCCCCGGTGTCTTCATTCCAAAAAGATGTCTCCCAGGTCCCTGAGAAAGACATTCCTGGATTATAAGACCAGCAAGAGACTGGGAGAAGATCTGCATTACATCAAAGGGGCAGAGAAAGAATTTACAGTTTCAAGTTTTCTAAAGTAAATGCTCTAGAAAAGGGAGTCTATCATCAAGAAGAAACCTGTCTAAACTTCAGTCGAACTGAGGCAAATGTTAAAGCCATCTTGTTTGCACTTTAATCAATCCATGAATGCACCACAAAATTTGTTCCTGCTAACCTTGAGAACAATCCTGAACCCAGGGATACATTAACTTGTAAATTTTGGGTCCGTGTGTACCTTCTTATAAATCGTCCACTGAAATAAACTTATAAATGTTTCCTTTTACTGCCCTCACCCAGAAGTATTTTCATTAATTAATTCAGTAAACACTGATGAAGTACATCTGTGCTGGGCATCATTTTAGCAGAACAAGATAGAAACTTCTCTTCATCAAAGAGACCTCATAGCACTAGAGGAGAAAGATGAGTAAATGAACATGTAAAATATAATGTGAGATTTCCTCAAACATTAAATATGAAGGTACCATTTGAACTAATTCTGCTCCAAGGTATCTACCCAATGGAAATAAAAACGGATGTCCACACAAAACCATGCAGCACAAGGGTGTTCGTAATAGCATTACTTAATAATAATTAAAAAAAAAAATTTTAAGTTTACTTTTTTGAGAGAGATAGAGTGTGAGCGGGGGAGAGGCAGAGAGAGGGAGAATCTCAAGCAGGCCCTGCAGGGCAGAGTCCACGTGGGGCTTGAACCCATGAAACTGTGAGATCATGACCTGAGCCAAAATCAAGAGTTGCACACTTAATCCACTGAGGCACCCAGGCACCCCACATCAGCCTTATTTATGATACTCAAAAGGAAGAAACAACCCAAATGCCCATTTAGTGATGAATGGATAAATAAAATATGGCATATCTGTACAACAGAATATTATTCCGCATGAGGGAGAAATGGGAGTACTGATGTGTGCTAGAACATAAATGAACCTTGAACACAGTATCTAAAGTGAAAGAAACCAGTCATAATGGGCCATACATTGTATGATTCCATTTAGATGGAATGCCCAGAACAGGGAAATCCATAGAGACAGAAAGCAGATTAGTGGTTGCCTAGGGCTTTGGGGGTTGGAGAAAATGGGGTGACTGCTAATGGGTATGGTGATGAAAGTGTCCTAAAATTGATTGTGGTGATGGCTTAGTATACTCACAAAATTATTGTTGTGGGAAAATGAGAAGAGCACTGGATTTGACATTAGACCTGGTTTGAATCCCATAAGTGTTGGATACTTGATTTGTCCAATGATATGCCCTTTCTCCATGTTCTCCACCTCATTAAATGGTCTTGCCAACCATCCCCCCAGCTACTCAAACTGGAAACGTGGGAGCCATCTAAATCCACAACTCCCAGCCTCCCATTGTCCTTAGCTAATTAGCTGAGTCCTACTGATTTTTTTTTAAAGTTTATTTAGAGAGAGAGAAGGAGAAAGAGAGAGAGAGCACATGTATGTGAGTTGGGGAGGGGCCGAGGGAGGGTCTCAAGTAGGCTCCACACCTACTTGACCAAAGCGCACCTACAATGACCAAAGCGCAACTCTCCAGCTAGTAAGAGTCGAGGCTGGCTCATAATCGACGAGAGCATGAAGAACACATCTCCAGAGGGACTGCGTTCTGATGGCCCCACAGAGCTCTGATTGGGTAGCATTCCCACTTCTAGGAATTCACTTCCTCCCCCACATGGGGTGTGCCTTTGTCTCCTTCTAGACACCCATGCTCAGCTGTGGGCTTTTCACACACTGTGCACTGCTCTCCCTCTGCAGTGAAAGGCTCACTGCCTCTCTTCCTCTAAGTCTTGGAAGGGTGCTGGGACCCCCGAAGCAGGGGTCTGTGTTTTGCTTGACAGGGAACATCATCAGCTGGGTGACGCGTCGAGGTGAGGGGTACTCTGGTTACGGTTCTAACAGCCCATGTATCCACATGAGGGTTGCCCGAGGGGCTCTTCCAGGCTTTCTGGTCCCTCCTGGCCTAATACCTCAAAGTCTCTCACTGAGGCCCTCTTCCCACCCCCTCTGCAGGCCTTAGCCTCCAGGACTAGAGTCCCCACCTCCCCTGGAGCAGATGCCAGGAGCTCTTTGAAATCCTGAGTCTGGGACTGGGCATTCCAACAGCAACTCCTTGGGTGCGGATCTTGGAAAGGCCTCTTCAAAACTGTCTCAGCCGGGGCCCCGACGACAGGCTCTGCTTCAGTGGAGGTTTGCAGGACGCCAAAAACATCTCCAGTGCTCCAGGAGGAGCAGCCAATGGAAGCTGCGGCTGAGACCCCTCCCACTCCCCACCATGGGCATCCGGGTCTCCTGCCTCCCTCCCCCCTGGCATGCCTGGCACGGAAGTGAGGACCTGGCGGCTGGCTTCAGGGTCTGCAGAACCCTCTCCGTCTGCCTTGTGGTTCCCAAACGGAGCCTCAGCCCATCCGAAGATGGCCTGGAGACAGCTGCTTCTCGCCTGCTGTCTCTCAGCTGCTGTGCTCCTCACTAGTGAGTATGGGGAGACTCCAGGTTGCGCTGGTGTTAGGTGAGGCTGCTCAGGTGGCCCAGGTGGAAAGGGGGTGCTTACTGTGCAGATGACTGTGTCTGGTGTGTGTGTGTGTGTGTGTGTGTGTGTGTGTGTGTGTGTATAACAATAGAACACAGAGAAAATAGCTTGCCTGCTGGTTTCCTGGAGAGACTGCTCTATGGCTGCTATGTGAGGGACCTGGGACCCCACCCTGGGGCCGGGCAAGACACAGTGCCTAGGAAGGACTGTCCCAGCCCAGCTCAGGGTGAAGGTTCCCCTTGGGTGCTGCAGCCCTCATGCTGTGCTCTCCCACAGCGCTGCAGGAGGGCACTGGTGCATCGGTGGGCACCCAGCAGGAGGCAGGACAAGACGTTCGGGAAGGTGAGCGCAAGGGCCACCCCGGGGTGCAGGGCTACTGAGGTGCCCTGGTGAGCCCATGCCGCTCGTGACCGGCCTCTCTCGGGTTTCAGATGTGGAACAGAAGATCTTCATGCAGGAATCAGATGCTTCAAATTTCCTCAAGAGGCGTGGCAAGCGGTCCCCAAAATCCCAAGATGAGGTCAACGGTAAGGATGCTGGAGGCCTGCCTTCTGCTCCCCGCTCCCGTTCTTTCTGTCCCAGTGGGCTGGGCTGTGGGGCAGCAAGGGACCCAGGAGGGCTCAAACTGGGCCACTGGGTATCAAAGTGACAGCAGCTCTGAATTAGAAATTACACGTCCTCGGTGGCAGGTCACGTCTTCAACTACACCGTCAGGGTAGGGAACAAAAGGGACAGTGCCACATCAAATGCACTTAATAGAGCTGAGATGCATCCCAATTTTGGAGACGTTTAAAACGTTAAGGAGAAATACGTTCTAGTCAAGAGGAAACATGGTATCTCAGTGTGTGCTTTTTGGCCTACAGAACAGTGCCTCGCATGCGAGAGCAACAGCATTGCAAGGAGAGGGCACCTGGGAATAGGGGCTGGGACTCTGGGTCTGGTGACAGCTGTGCTAAGTGGCCTTGGCCACTTCCTCCCCTCTGGGCCTATGTTTCCTTATTTATAAGCCCCTGAAATTGTGGTACTCAGCCGGCAGTGTTTTGTTTTTTTTAAATTTTGTATCTAATACATTTGGAAGGCTTTTGAGCTTGGAATGTGTCTCCTCAGTCTGAAGTAGGTCCTGGTGTCCCCTGCCTGGCAGGGACCCTCATTTCCATGATCTGCTGACCCTTGAAGGCATTTGAGTTTCCTGCCCTTGAACTAGATTCTTCCAAGGACTCTGAGCTCTGTCTCCGAGTCTATGGCTTGATCATTACTTGTGTGTCTGAATAAACTCTTTGTTTCCCTCGGCACACTCAGCAAGGTAACTTGCTCGGTAAAAATAACAGGACTGTTTTCAAGTAATGAAAATGCTTGGAGATGAAATTCCTTCCCCCCTGCCCCCCCAAAACTGAGTAAATATTAGCCACACTGGGAAAAACCTCCAGGCCTCTCCTACAACTTGAGATTTAGAAGTTAACAAATGTCAAGAAACACTGAAAGGGCTGTGATGGATGGAGCCCGGGCAGTTCTTGATGGAAATCAGAGAAGCAACGTCCTGGCAAATTTTTAGCAGGGAGCAGGAGTGAATTCAGGACAGGAGAATAGTTTTCATCCTCATCAGCTGGTTCAGAACCACAAAGGGCATGGGAAGTCAGAGGTCCCTCACCCCAAACAGAAGCTCTGTGCATCGGTCGTGGGGGGTCCAGGGCAGGCTGAACACGCAAGGTGCACCTGAGCTCACCTGCTGTCACTTGGCCGACTCCGTGCACGGGAGAGCCCGAACATGTCTCAGGGTGGGTAAAAGGCATGTGACACTGATAGACTGGAATTCGGAACCAGGAAAAAGGCATCTGACATCGCGAAGCTTCTGGGGAAAGACGCAGGGTCCTTTTAGCATGAGGAGGAACTAATCCCTTCCTAAGAAGGGACACCCACAGTGCACCGGATGCGGTGTCGACGTGGCACTTTGTCCCAAATGTTGTTGGCCATTGCTGAGTCAGAGGTCTCATCTGTGGCGGCTCCAAAAAGGCAATGTGGGAAGACGATTTCTTTTTTGAAGTACATAGGAATGGCAAATGCTTCTTTAGGATTGGTGATGTCTCCTTAAGGCCTTGCTTCCTAGACTCCCAACCCCCTTCCTTCCCATCCTCAGTGGCTTTCTGGTACCTGGAGCACACTGGGGCTCAAGGTGGGTCAAAAGGAAGATGGTGCCATGACAGGTATGTTCTGGGCCAAGGGGTGGAGTGTGGGTACCTGGGGCTCTGGCTTGTCCCAAGCTGTACCCCGACCAACTGTATGACTTCGATTAGGTCACTGTACCTCTGTGAGCCTCAGTTCCCTCCTAAGAATTGTATGAATGTTGGGCAAGGGTCAGGGGAGGCTTGGGAAAGGAAATTCCTTCCACCAGGCTCAAGAGTCCCACAATTATGTGGATAAAGGCACAAGTGTGGGGAAAACATGGGATTTACCCAAGGAAATCTGCATGGAGACCAAGTCATAGTTAACTGGATTTTTAATCTGAGTTCAACAATAATAATATAATATAGTGTAATATATTATAAATAACTACAGCATGTTAGTCCCCCCTCTTTGATGCGATCATGCCAGAGGGGTGTGAGGTGTCCTTCAGGGTCCAGTGCTTCCTGCACCAGACACGGCCTTCCTGATGTTGTGGATTTGTCCAGTTGAAGCCCAGTTAAATTTTTTTTTAATGTTTATTTATTTTTGAGAGAGAAGCACAGAGTGTGAGCAGGGGAGGGACAGAGGGAGACACAAATCCGAAGCAGGTTCCAGGTTCTGAGCTGTCAGCACAGAGCCCAACGTGGGGCTCGGACTCCTGGACCGCGAAATCATGAGCTGAGCTGAAGTCAGACGCTTAACTGACTGAGCCCCCCAGGCGCCCCAAGTTGAAGCCCAGTTATAAGAAATATCTTGATACTAAGAGAGCTCTCGATAACTTCCTCCAGACAACCAGAGTCCTCACACCAAAGCGGTCAAGATTGAAGGGTAGAAGTGGATGAACCTGGAAACTATCTTACACCTAAAAATCTATAATCTTGAATGGTTTTTTCAGGCTACTTTCAAGTGTGAAGTGTGGTGAGGTGTGATGTGCTAGTTCAGGTGGGGATTCCCACCGGGGCTCAAGGGGCTACTGGTGTAGCAGCCACATAGAAGTGGACCTCCAATTTTATCATGTAGAACTAAGAGTTCTCTGGCTTTCAGCAGAGCAAGAGAGGTCCAAGAAGGAAGCCACATTCCATCATGGTATGCCACCCCCAGTTCAGTAGAAGAGTCATTAAGGCCAACCCACACAAAGGGAGGGAATTGCCTAAGGAAATGGATAGCAAGGATCATCTAAGATTTCCCTAACTCATGCCATGATTGTGCCCTGTGTACGCTTCTATCACAGCAACCACTAGGCATGACTTAAAAAAAGATTTTTTAAAAAATGTTTTATTCATTTTTTTTGAGACAGACACAGAGCGTGAGCAGGGAAGGGACAGAGAGAGGGACACAGAATCCCAAGCAGGCTCCACCTGTCAGTGCAGAACCTGATGTGGGGCTCAAACTCACGAACCGTGAGATGATGACCTGAGCTGTAGTCGAACACTGAATGGACTGAGCTACCCAGGTGACCTTGGGCATCACTTATTGTTATTTTTCTCCTTATCTGAACTACTGGCCCCTAAAGTCGAGGGACACAACCTTTCTTACTTGCCTTTTTAATCTCAGTGCCTAACACACATTTTGGCTGTGACAGGTGCTCAAAGATGTTGAGTGGATTTGAAGGTATGAATGTGAAATGGACTTTAAGTTGACGACTCCCTCCTGATTTTTGATCACAGGATTCCTAGTTTCTAACTGGCCCAGGACACTTGGATGCACCATTAATTTTACGAGTGATTGCTTTTCTCACTTGCAGAATGGCATGGTTGGAGAGGGTGAGTTCCTGGGTCCCTCAAGTTTTAAAGTTTGCGTCAGGAGTCAACCATCTTAGCGAAACCGCCATCCTTCTCCCTCTCAAACAACCCCTCCCAACCAGGCTAAGTTTCTCAGGCAAAACAATTAGTGTTCCCCTAAATGCGTGCGGCTGCCCCCATTCTTGGAGGCAACTCTCGCCTCTTGCCCTTTCCCAGCGGAGAACAGGCAGAAGCTGCGGGCCAATGAGCTTCGGAGAGAGTACTATGAGGAACAAAGGAACGAGTTTGAGAACTTCGTGGAGGAGCAAAATGATGGTAAGAGCTCTTCAGCCGGGGTCGTTGGGGAAGTGGGCCTTTGTGGGAAAATCAAAAGTTGCCTCCATGTCTCCCTCAATTTAAATGTTAATTTATTTTATTTTGAGAGAGAGTGCACAGGCAGAGGAGGGGCAGAGAGGGAGAATCCTAAGCAGGCTCTGTGCCTTCAGCACAGAGCTCAACCCAGGGCTTAATCTCACGAACCGTGAGCCGAATGCAAGAGTCGGATGCTTAACTGACTGAGCCACGCAGGCACCCCATCCCTAAATTTTAATTAGAGGAGGGAGGGAAGAGAGGCTCTTTCAGTTCACATCTTTGGGAGTCTTGAAGGAAGAAAGGCACAGACATGGCTGTAGCCCTTGAGAAGGCGAGGAGAGGATACAACACGTAGGTTTCCACTGGCTCAGGGAATGTTCAGCTGATTTTATTTTCTACTCTTACGTGGGAATCACTGTCTTCTCTTAGCGGCTACACCTAGTGGCTTAGCTCGGGTACACGTGGGTTATACCTTTCAAGTACCTTGGATTCACGTCAATACAACAGCTCTAGGAACTACTCATTCTGGAAAACCAAGCCCTTCATTTACCTATTCACTCTGATCAGCGTTTTATTTGATGGCTGTAAGCAAACCAGGAAACCTGACCTCAGAAAGCAACTCACCCATCGTGTTGGACACACCATACATTTTGTGTTCTGCTTGTGTCCTATGCAGTTGCTGTTCATATCTTTTCTAGGCTTTGGCCTTTGCCTCAGTCTCTTCTTATCAGGCAATCGGCATACTTTATTCCCTCCATTAGCCCTCGGGCAGATGGGATTCCTACCTCCGTCAGGAAATGTTGATTTCATCAAGTCCTCCATGGAGGCAGCTGGATATGGGCATGGGCAGAAGGAGGTTCTGTCTTTGAATCAGTCTCCCATGGGGTGGGATTTGACTTTGCATCTATTAAGCGTACTCAAGTGGTACCCAGAACAAAAATGTGTAGGAACATTTAATAGGCCTGACTGGCTGGCCAGAGTGTGTCGGTTTGAGTCTTTCCTCAATCATTAAGATGGAAATGACCCTGATGCACTTGAGCTTGGACACAAGGCCCCAGGTTAGATGACCTTTGCTAGAGAAAGTCAGTGATTTCAGTTCTGAAGTTGTGGTCCTCCTGGCTTGTATGCTCTAGTGGATTTCCCCTTTTATGGCATCTCTTAGGAAAAGGATACAATCAACAGGTACCTGAGGGCTGCAGGCCATGCCCACTGCCTCGCAGGTGGCCCCTGAGGTATTGGGCTTGGATCCTGCCAAATCAAGCTTTCCTGGTAACATCAAGACCAAGTTCAGGCTGTCTCGACTCAGAGGGAAATATTTCTGTTGGATATGTGTTTACCTTGGTGAACAGTTGGGAGAGGCATTTAAAAAATGAGCATATGGCCTGCAAAATTCCTTCAGTTTTTTGTTTTGTTTTTTTAGCACTTTATTTTGTACATTTTTAATGTTTCAGGTCCAAATCCCTCGCATCTGGGTGGAGAACACTCACTGTTTTCCCTTTCACGATGAGTTAGGGTGAGGGGCCAGGCACTCCGGGATGCCAAGTCCTCTACTAAAGGCAGAGGAGACAGTGATCAGGGGCCTCAGGCCTATGGGGACTGTAGTGACAGAGCTGTGATTACTGGCGGAGTACTTGCTCTGTTGGGCACTGTTCTGAACCCTCCAACCCTGACAACCAGCCTCTCAGGCCTTAATAATTTGTTTTTTTAGTTTTAAACACTCAGGCTTAGAAAGGATCCCTAAATATCCAAGGTGCCATAGCTAGTCAGGGATTTGAACCAAGGTGTTTTGCCAGCAAAGCAACGTTCTTATAAATGAAGGAGGATCACGTGCAGAGAGGTCTCGAGGACTCACTTTGATCTAGGAATTGGCCCATGTGGACAGATGGAGTGAGGAGAGAAAAGAGAGCACCCCCACCCCCCAAACCCAGGAGAGGTCTTCTCAGAGCTTGATAAAGGAAGGAGGCAAGGAGGTGAAGCGGGCCCAGCCTGCCTGAGAGTGAGTGGGTGAGCATCGCAGGAAGTGAAACTCATTTCTGTTTTCCTCCTCTGCCCCAGAGCACTGCGTCCTGCGTGGGGGCCAGGCTGGTAAGACCTCTACCCTGGGGGGGGGGGGGGGGGGGGGGCGTTCCAAGCCCTACACTCTCCTCAGTCAGGACCTTAGTTTTTCAGTTGGCTATCTTGATGTGACAGCGTCACCTGTCTCAGAATAACTGCCAGTTGAGGTTTACCTCCCACCCCTTAAAAGCAAATGCTGAGGGGGGCGCCTGGGTAGCTCAGTGGGTTGGGTGTCCGACTTCGGCTCAGGTCATGATCTCGCAGTTCGTGGGTTCAAGCCCCGCGTCGGGCTCTATGCTGACAGCTTGGAGCCTGGAGCCTGCTTCAGATTCAGGGTCTCCTCTCTCTGCCCCTCCCCCATTCATGCTCTGTCTCAAAAATAAATAAACGTTAAAAAAAAAAAAAAAAGCAAATGCTGAGGAACTACTATGGGTAAAGGAAAGGACTTGGATTTTCAAAGGAGGAAGTTTAGGCAGGTGGTCTGAGAGCGATTTCTGGACCAGAGTGACCTTCCTGAGAGGCTGAGAACCCCATCTCCAAGGCCCATCAGCGCATCTAAGACACTGGACCTATTCTGTTGTGGTGCCTGGCTGCACCTCTACTCAAAACCACCATCTTTACAAGGCAAAGATGCCTCTGAGTTCTGCCTCTGAAAGTGCCAGAGTAAACAGTGTGCTGAGCCCCTACTTCTAAGGTCTGCGTGGCAGCACACATCTGCTTCCACCTTCAAAGCCAGAAGCCTGGGTCAGGCCATCTGGAGTTGGCTGTGTGACACCTGACTTGGCTGAAGATGCTCAGCCACATGTGGTTCCCTGCACAGAAGTTACATTGTTTGGGTCTTTGGGTCTTTACCAGGGAGGCCTTCCCTCTGTCGAAGTGTAATGGGGTGAGAAGAGTTTGGCACGACCTGGAGAAAAAAAACAACTTTTATGCCAAAATCACACCCTCAAGAGCCTTTTACTTTGAAAATTTTCATTCATATGGAAAAGTATATATATTTCTTGGTTACCCCCACATAACCATCACCCAGAATTAACAATGATCAAATTTCCCCACACTTTGCTTCATCCATGCCCTTTTCTGGTTGGTTTTTAAAACATAATGTTGGGGGCACCTGGGTGGCTCGGTCAGTTAAGTGTCAGACTCTTGATCTCGGCTCAGGTCATGGTCTTTCAGTTTTGTGAGTTCGAGCCCCACATCGGGCTCTATGCTGACAGTGTGGAGCCTGCTTAGGATTCTGTCTCCCACTCTACCGCACTCCTGTTTGCTATCTCTCTCTCAAAATAAATAAACTTAAAAAAGCAAAATTAAAAAAAACCAAAAACACAACACATTAAGTTTTAAAGCCTGATGAAAAAATTCCTTATAATGCCATTGCTTGAAGTTGACAATCATTGCCTTCCATGATTTTTTTTCGACCATAAAGCCCATCATCTCTTTGCATTATTCCTGGGTTATCTTTGTACTTTGTTTCTTACTTGTTAGTTCTTTGAGCCAATTTCTGGTGAAGGCCGTCCCCCCTTGGTGATTACGTATGGGAAGGGGCACTGAACCAACACATAGACCTTGACTGGCTCTCCTGGCCTCCAGCTCTTTCACCTGCCTGGGCTTGGCTCTCACCTTCACCAGTGAGGCTTTTGGACTCACTGTTCCCTCACGTCTTTCACTTCAGATCTTCTGTCACCAGTGCACCCAGGCACAGTTTGTTCAGGTCACCACAGGGTAGGCAGTTTGGATTGATGGCTGACAAGAGCTTGGTGGCTCTCCCCAGGTCAGAGTGCTCTCCGTACTAACATGACGACCTTACCTCTGTTCCCCAGAACAGGAAGAGAGAAGCCGGGAAGCTATTGAGCAATGGCGCCAGTGGCATTACGACGGCCTGCATCCATCATATCTCTATAACCGCCACCACATCTGACCTCATTTTGACAGAGCAGGAAGATGGAGCTTGAAACTCACAAACCTACCCCAGGTGTCTGACCAACGCCTCCACACCAGCAGGCTCCTTCACAGGGTCTCAACTGGGGGGGCTCCTGGGGGGGGGGGGGCTGCCGTGGTAAACACACAGGCCTTTTGTTCTGATGTTTTAAGATGTCCTGGCTTTTGCTTCTTTGCAGATGATTTTCTGAGGTGAGCAAACACCTGCGGGGCCTCCTGGCACCAAACCTTCAGTGACGTCCCCTTATTTAGCCTTTGTTCCCACAGTTAAGACTCCTGTCCTGTAGAACAATGAGAAGGGTCGCAATAAAGACGACAGATGACGTGTTCGCTTAAGGCTTAGAAATAAAATTGCTGAGTCAACACTGTATCATCTTGTAAAACCTCACACGGAGCCGAGTGACACATGTCCCCCTCATTGACTTGGGCTTTTGAAAGCCCGATCTCCAGGAGTGCTGCTCGCTAGTTTCTTGTCTCTGCAGTCACGCAAATGCAAGAGAGATGCCAACACAACTGGTTAGGTTAGACCCTTCTCTGGGATGGTTACTGAGCCCAGGGGCTTCCTCGTGTCTCCGAGGAGACTCAAGGTTCAACTGTGGTTTCCTAATTGCATCCATCAGAAGCCAGGGTTACAGCAAGACCGGCTGTGGCCAAAACTATAAAGGAGCTGAAATTTAGCATCGGGGGTCACCTCACTCTTCTGCCTTGTGCCCAGGTTACTTCAGGGCTGCCATAACAACGCACAACAAACTGGGTGGCTTTAAAAAATAACAATTTATTCTCTTACAGGTCTGGAGGCTAGAGGTCCCAATTCAAGGTGTCTGCAGAGCTGTGTTCCCTCCCTCTCTTTACGGGAGGATCCTGCCCTGCCTGCTGCAGCTTCTGGCGGCTCCAGGGCCTCCTTGGCTTGTGGCTGTGTCACTCCAATCTCTGCACCTGTTGTCATGGGGTCTCTGTGTCTCTCTTCTCTTCTTGATATAACTTTTTTTAAAAGAAGCCCATTTATTTTGAGAGCAAGCGAGCACGAGGGCAGGGGAGGGGGAGGAGAGAATCCCAAGCAGGCTCCGCACTGTCAGAGTGAGCCCGATGTGGGGCTTGAACCCCTGAACCACGAGATCATGACCTGAGCCAACATCAAGAGTTGGATGCTTAACTGACTGAGTCACCCAGGGGTCCCTTAAGTTTTTTTTTTTTTTTTTAAATCTTAAGATCAGGAGCCACATGCTTTATCTTCTGATTAGGACACCAGGCACACAATTCAGCTCCTACCAGTGCCCCTTTCTTCTCCTCTCAACCACTCTGCTTCCTGCCCCGGACTCAGCATCTACCCCACTTCATCCTTGCTTCCAACCACCTTCAGGAATCCCACACTAAGAACACAAATCCACCAAGAACAAGTGCAGCAGGCAGTGGAGTCACAGCAGATTAGAAGATACAAAGGACACCTGTCCCCACCCCTGAGCCCTCTGCTCCCCCGGAGACGTGGGTCCCCGGCCAGCTAGTCGAGCCTGCTTCTGAGGATCCCAGGGCAGCACAGGGGGACTTTGTTTAAGGAAAAGCTGCTCAACGGTGGTAGAATACTCCATCAGAGGTGGGGTAAGATCAGGACATTTTTGTAATGAATGCATGTATTTGTAAGTAATCTTTTAATATTTATTTATTTTTGAGACAAAGAGAGACAGTGTGAGCAGGGGAGGGGCAGAGAGAGAGGGAGACACAGAATCCGAAGCAGGCTCCAGGCTCTGAGCTGTCAGCACAGAGCCCGATGCGGGGCTCAAACCCACGAACCGTGAGATCATGACCTGAGCCGAAGTCGGACGCTTAACTGGCCTAGCCAGCCATGCGCCCCTTTAAGTAATCTTTTAAAAGACTGATAAAATCTAGTGATTAAGAAATTGGGCATTTTCCAAATCACCTCTTCAGCCCTGCGTTTTCTTACAAAAAGTCGTCAGCCCTGTGTTTTCTTACAGAAACTCCAAGCAGGAGCGAAACTGGCCTTCAGACGCCAAGAAGGGCACCGGGCAAACCCTGTCATTAAATGTTGTTACATGGGCAGGTTGGATAGAGAAGTTGTTCTCTTCTCAGGAGTGTGGGGATTCACCCTTCGGAGACTCAGGTTTGGGACACAAGTCCCAGCACAACCAAAGCCCAAGCAGTGCCCAATTTTTCAGCGGCGTGACCAGCTTCTGATGAATGAATATGCCTTAAGGACTGGCAGCTGAGCCTTCGGAATACTCGGATTACGCTCTTGAGGAAATCGCCGAGGCGTGTGCTTGTGTGCTGTGCTACCAACACACCCCTTTGCTGTCTGTGGGATCAAATTCGAATGCTTCCAAAAGGAAATCAGGAGAGTAATGAAAACTCCTCAGAACTGGAAAAACATGCACAAAATGTTCAACTGAAAACTGCCATTTCACCACTTAAAATGTTCTTTACACTTTTGCGGCTTTTTACCCAATCTCCCCCTACCCCCTGCCCTCAGGCACCCCGGATCTTTTCTTTTCTTTTTTTTTTTTTAAACAAGACATTTCTACTAGGAAATTATTTCATTTACAATAGGTGCTCAATGTAGCAAATTCAAGCAGCACAGATATCCATGACACATGGAGAACCTGGCTGGCTCAGTCGGTAGAGCGTGGGACCCTTGACCTCAGGCTTGTGGGTTCGAGCCCCTCAGTGGGTGTAGAGATTAAAGATAAAATATTAAGAAAGAAATCCAGTACACAGGAGGAGTTTTGCCTTCTTGCCTCTCTAATTCAAGGTAAGCCCTGTCAGTCGTTTGGGGTGCATCCTTCCATTTTTTAAAAAATTTATTTGAGAGAGAGAGAGAGAGAGAGAGAGAGAGAGAGAGAGGTGCATGAGTCGGGAGGGACAGAGAGAGAATCCCAGGAAGGCTCAGCACACTGTCACCGAGGAGCCCGAGGTGGGGCTCTACCTCCGGAGCTGTGAGATCATGACCTGAGCCGAAATCAAGACGCTTAACTGACTAAGCCATCCAAGCACCCCTCCTTCCACTTTTTCTGTCTCTTCTCACACACGTACTTCATTCTTTAAAAGGCAACAGAACACGTGATTGCGCAAACCCAGCTCGCCCCACATCCAGTGCAGAAATGAGACACTTAGCAGATCTTGGCCACACAGAACTGGCTGAGACCAAAGTTGAGCCCTGAAATCTCCCTCTTTCTAACCCGAGTATTTGCCTTGACCCAGCGGCTCATTATTATATTGTCACGGGCATGTTCCTTGCTTCTTTCCAGAAGCAAGGAGAAGCATCACGGAACAGGATTCTTTTACCGGAAGCCTCTTCGTGGTGGAGCTGGTGCGGCTCCATCCAGTCCCAGCTCACTTCTGTGAGGTAACGGCTACTCAGGGGATTGACTGTGTGCCTCAGTTTTCCCTCAATAAGCCCTATTTTATATTTCTATCACATGGCCCCCACGGCGGGGGGGGGGGGGGGAGGCTGTTTGTGTGTGTCTTTGCTCCCTCTCCACATCAGTGAACATGCTAGACTTTATTCACCCATTCCTCTATTATTAAGGCAGATTTCTGGAAACGAAATGGTAAGTCGTAACTTACACACGTTAAACTGGATAAATAAGATTTCTCCTCAAAGAGGTTATGTACTCTCCATCACTGGACGGACACCTTTGCCAACGTTTCTTAAACCAAGCAAACTGAGGATACTGGCGGAAAGGTCGGGAAGGGGGAACTCTTTCATGATACACTAGCCATGTGCCCCCTCAGACTGCAAATGTCACCTTCCACTCTAGTGTCCACATCACGCTTCCCCAGGTTATTAGTGCACACTCCGTCTACAGGAGACACACATTTCCACCAGCCGCGCCTCTGCCCTCAGCCCGTTTTCTCCTTCAGACGCCTGCTCTTCTCTGCAGCCTTCACTGAAAGTACCAGCAGCTTTAAATGAGAACGTGATTGCACTGGAAAAAACTGGTATAAAGTAAAAACTTTGCAGACGCCTCAGTATTTCATTACTATTTTTACTTATTACCCAAGGAGACAGATTATTTGAGAAGGGATATTTCAAAGTTTCCAAACATAAATCTCAACAGAAAGGAATGGAGTTCTGCTGTCTGCCTGCCATCTCACATCCCTGATCTAGTAATCTCTACACCCGATGTGGGGCTCAAACTCACGACCCCAAGGTCAAGAGTCGCATGCTCTTCTGACTGAGCCGGCCAGGCGCCCCCGCCTGTCTCTGGTCTAAACTGGAGAAAGAGCCAGCCTCAGTGGAACAAAGGTGAGAGCTGTTCCGCTCTGGATCACTGGGCAGGAGAGGCACAGTGGGGCCCGTGTGCACTCCGGGAGCCTTGGCGGAGCTGGCCGGAGACACCCCTGCCCCAGTCTTGCTCTAGCAGGAGGGGCTCCGAGTTAGTACCTAATCCCACACCTGGATACATTCTCATGGAGGAGCAGTTCCCGCCTGTCTTTAGCTGGGCCACCAGGTGAAACAAGAGATGGTCAACCAGCTGGCTGGGCTTGACAGCTGGGCACGAGCAGCGCAAGCTCAGGTAACCCCCAGCTCCGATCCCGAGGCAGGCCCGCCGGCTGCGGGGCCAGGGGTGCCGGGGAGCTTCCACTTTACCCACATGAAACTGCTGTCTGTTGGCCAGATCCAGTCTCTGAACTTTTATGTTGGTAACCCTGGGTTAATGAGGAAGATGTGCGTGTTTGCACATCTAGCTGTGCAACAGAGAAAAAGCAAAGCACTGCTGTCCACCTTAGCCAGGAAAATGAAGCCACATTTTGGCTCGTCTTGGTAATAACACATGTGCCCTCTGGTGAGAGCTAGCAACCAGGTGGCTGGCAGCTGATGGACTCTGCCTCGCGGCCAGACCCGCAGCCACCCATGCCCGCAGAAAAGAACACTTAATTCATACAAAGGTCAAAAATCAACGATGGGTGAAGGGTGAAGGGCCAGTTTGAAAGAACAAAACAGCTTGTCCTTGTCTCGTCAAAGGCTATGCTGGGCATGTTGGCTCCAGATAAAGCACTCTGGTGGAAATCAGAAATCTATTACCTCGTTTTACCCCTATCCTTAACAAGGGCTCAGTTATGCCTTGGCGATTTCAAACTCCATCCAGAATTCTTTCATTTACTAAAAGCCAATCTCACTCATTCTTCCCGGGCAGGGAGTAACATGCCAAAGGTAACATGAATGGGAATCTGGGTGGCCACATTTACTAAGAAATTAGTAATGGAGCAATCTGTATTTTTAGAGATTGGACTTGCCAAACGTGTGGCATTTTGGACATTGTTTTATTTTTAATTTTTTTCTTAATGTTTATTTTTGAGAAAGAGAGTGCAAACAGGGGAGGGGCAGAGAGAGGGAGACACAGAATCCAAAGTAGACTCTAGGCTCCGAGCTGTCAGCACAGAGCCTGATGCGAGACTTGAACCCACGAACCATGAGATCATGACCTGAGCTGAAGTCAGACACTTAACTGACTGAGCCACCCAGCCGTCCCAATAAAATTAAGTTTTGACCAGTGATGCCTACTTTGTTAAGCCTATTTTCTATGATTAAAAAAATCTGTATAGTTAGATTAATAAGTTTTCACAAAGTTGGGGCACTGGGGTGGATCAGTCGGTTAAGCATCCGACTTTGGCTCAGATCATGATCTTGCAGTTTGTGGGTTTGAGCCCCACATTGGGCTCCGCACTGTCACCTTGGTAATTCTCTCTCTCCTTCTCTCTCTGCCCCACCCCTACTTGCGCTCTCTCTTTCAAAGTAAATAAACTTAAAAGTTTTCACAAAGCTTTCTTGAAGAAGTTTTCACAGAGCTTTGCAAGGAGAGAGCTTTGTAAGGGAATGACAATGTTTCAGGGATATGCCTGAAAAGAACATTCACTTAATATGTAAAACAAAGGAGAAAAGTGTTTTTTCACATAACTTCTCATTAATTTAGACCAGTAGTAATGAGTCTCAAATAACACACTAGTGAGTCTGAATCACTTAGGGAGGAGGCCCCCAAACTTAAAACTTTCCTAAATAAAACCTGCAACCTCATTAATATGAGGCACTGAGGTCAGGGTGCACTGGGTTAGGATTTTATTAGCTCGTGTTTGGTTGTCTGTCATGCAGCCAGCACAGAATTATGGTACCAAAGAGCAAGATGTTTTCTGTTTTGTAAGATAACCCAAATATACCCTTAAATTGGTATCCTGAAATCACTGTTCAAAAAAGAAGAAGAAAAAAAAAAAGATCATTCCTTTAGTAAATCACTGAAGACACTCTTCCTGTCCCTTAAACTCAAGGTGCTTGAATGACACAATCAGACACCACTGTAGTTTATTTTGGTGTAATAGTTAATTATGCTAAGATAGGGGTGCCTGGGTGGCGCAGTCGGTTAAGCGTCCGACTTCAGCCAGGTCACGATCTCGCGGTCCGTGAGTTCGAGCCCCGCATCAGGCTCTGGGCTGATGGCTCAGAGCCTGGAGCCTGTTTCCGATTCTGTGTCTCCCTCTCTCTCTGCCCCTCCCCCGTTCATGCTCTGTCTCTCTCTGTCCCAAAAATAAATAAACGTTGAAAAAAAAAAATTAAAAAAAAAAAAATTATGCTAAGATAAAGTTCATCACAACCTGAAAAATGTACTCAACCCAGGACTTGATATGGCCTGCCCCTTCTCAAGGCCTGGCCCATTGGTACTCAACTAATAACATCACTAGGGAATGTATGAGAAGACAAACACACTATTATTTACAGATCTTCTTGTCCAACCCTACTCAGAATACATCCTTGATACTTAATGGTGAAAGAAAATGCTTTCCTCTTTAGATTGGGAACAAAAACAGTCATAGACAAGAACTGAAGTGTTAAAACTTCTCAGGCAACATGATCCAACACAGAAAATCCTAAGGAATCTATAAAAACGCTGTTAAACTCATATGTAAGTTAAACATGGTCCCAGGATACAAGGTCAACTGACAAAAATGCATTCCATTTCTATATACTAGTAAGTAATAAGTGGGAATTACAATGCAGAAAGTAGCCCTTACAATATCATCAAAACTGTAACACATTTAGAAATAAACATGACAAGGGGCGCCTGGGTAGCTCAGTCGGTTAAGCATCCGACTTCAGCTCAGGTCATGATCTCACAGTCTGTGAGTTCAAGCCCCACGTCGGGCTTTGTGCTGACAGCTCAGAGCCTGGAGCCTGCTTCAGATTCTGTGTCTCCCTCTCTCTCTGCCCCTCCCCTGCTCATGATCTGTCTCTCTCTGTCTCAAAAATAAATAAAAACATTTAAAAAAAATTAAAAAAAATAAACGTGACAAAATACATATATGATCTGTACACTAAAACTACGTATAATGTTAACTTTGACAGTTGCTTTCTTTTCTGTAATCCAAGTGTGTAACTTAAACTTTGATGAGACACCCATTGCAAAGACAACCATCTCAGACAAACACAGTGCCAGCTTCACCAGTAGATTCAAGAGCCAGGCTACTCCGTCTCACGGACAGTCCTTTGTTTTCGAGATTTTGGTTTATGTCTCTAACTGACCACTTCATTTTTCTCTCCGAGTACTTTAAAATCCTGCTCTTATGTTTTAAATTCACCAGTAAAGTGTGAGCCCACGAAATCCTAGATCCCCACCCTTGACCTCGGAGTCCCTTGCCCACATGCGCTCCTTGGACCCAAGACCTGGCTGTTTGGCCCCAGGGGTGCTATCTAATTTCCAGGTCTTATAATTAGCAAACCTTTATTTTCTCAAAGGTTGCTCATGGTTCTTGCTGAAGGACATCTTGCAATCATAATAGGATTCACAACAGCCAGTCCAACCATAACACTGGTTATTCACAGGCTGGGGCAGGCACTATTACTACCAAACATTGCTGAGAAAAATTAAAGACCTAAATAAATGGAGAGATGTATTATGTTCACAGAATGCCTTAAGATGGGAATTCCCCCAAATCGATCCACAGATTAAACAGTCATAATACCAATTCCAGGAAGGGTTTTTAGAGTAGAAATCAACAAGCTGCTTCTGAAATTTACACAGAAATGCAAAGGACCTAGAACTGCCAAAACAAATTTAAAAAAGAACAAATCTGGAGGACTAACACAGTTAGTCCTGAGCTGAAATCAAAAGTTGGATGCTTAACCGACTAAGCCACCCTTGTGGCTTATAATATTTTTAAAAGTTTTTAATGTTGTTTTTTTTTTTTTTTTAATTTTTTTTTTTTTTTCAACGTTTATTTATTTTTGGGACAGAGAGAGACAGAGCATGAATGGGGGAGGGGCAGAGAGAGAGGGAGACACAGAATCGGAAACAGGCTCCAGGCTCTGAGCCATCAGCCCAGAGCCCGATGCAGGGCTCGAACTCACGGACCGCGAGATCGTGACCTGGCTGAAGTCGGACGCTTAACCGACTGCGCCACCCAGGCGCCCCGAAAGTTTTTAATGTTTTTAAACGTTAATGTTTTTAACTTTTAATGTTTTTAAAAGTTAATATTTTAAAATGTTGAAACTCAATCTGCTGTGACAGGACATTCAGATCAACTACTTTTCTGTGAGGTACAATTTTTGTTTGCTAATCTAGATCACTGCGTTTTAACTCTGTTTGGATGGCCTATGAATATATAATAAACCCTATATTGCCAACAGCTGAGTAAGGAAAAATTAAACACATATTTTGGATTTATATAAAAGCATTTAATACATTGATAAAAAGGATAGTATAAAAGACTGATCTCAATGATGAATTGTATCTACAATGCAAGCAACTAAGTCCCCCTTCTGGCCCACCCACCCCTTCTTATCCCTGAATACTTGAAGAAAGCATACACACAAAAGACCTCAAATGAAAGCTCCCCCAAGATCTAGAGTAACTGAGAAGTATTTAAGTGATATTTTTAAATTATTTAAAAATTAAAATCAAATTATAAAAAAGGAAGGCATTCAGCTCACCATCAACCTTTACAAGAATATTACAGTACTTCTGTACAATATACCATACACAAGGGAACGGGGACTCTAATGGCACCCTAGGTTCAAACAGGACCGTGTGTCTTTCATAGGAAGGGGATTGCTCAAGGAGCAGCCTGGAGTTCAAGTCCTCAGCAGCCACTCAGTTGTGACCTTCTTCAAATACATTACTCTGTTTCAAGCTTATGGGACAAACAAAATCTACTCTAAATGAGCCATTAAAAACCACAGTTTTGAGTACTACAATATTGTAAAAGCACAGAGAACCATCTAGATATGAATTAAATGCCACATGATTCAGTGAATTAATCAATTTGAAAAAACAAGAAAGAGGTAACAACAGAAATGAAAGACGGAACCTGGCCTTAATATCAATATATCAAGACTATGTCAATGGTGACTAGAATTATCTATATGGTAAAGATTATTTTTTCTAGGAAACATTATTTGTAGAATTTGAGTCCTGAAAGATACACTTCAAAATCATTTACTCCAAGTCCCCTCATTTTCCAGATGGGAAAACTGAAGCCTGGAAGCTAAATTAATTCTTTTGCCTCTGTGCATCGATGCAAATATTAGAACCTTATTCCGGTAAAGAAGCAACACTGGACACTCTATAACCCAAGACACATAGTTTCTGGGCAAAGAATTTGCATGAATGGAGCCATCAGTAGTGAGAACAGGGAAGACGATGGTTTTTTGATTTACCAATGAAAAGCCAGCGTTAAATTTGGCGTTAAGCCAACCCGAAACAAAATAGGTAGGCAGAACTTGTAGGCGTAACACGTTTGGACCGTGCCAATCAGAACCTGGGTGATACAGAGCCAACACCCTTGCCCCTCCAGACCCACAAGAAGTAACATAGGTCGTGGGTACCTGTTTGAAGTTAGGGCTATTTAAGGCTATTCAGAAATTTGGCATGTTCTTCTCCTCTTGGTAACAGGGTTTCGCCCCCTATCTTTGGGCCTGTTTTTTCCTAGAAAAATGAAAACAGTTTAGTAAAAAAAAAAAAAAAAAGGGTCAACATTATTTGCATGGGTCACTAAAATCGGTCACCTTGCAAATGACCTACCTTTAGCATTCCATCTCGTTCCCATTTGAAGAGGCCACAATTACTGAAACAAGAAAAGATCGGATTTACTCAGTGGTGAGGCACAGGCAGATACATAGAGACAATGGGGTTCGCTGCACTCACAGGAAGAGTATCTGCCATTCAAACAAGCTGATCAAGGTAACACTCATAATTATGGGCTAAGTTCTAAAGGTATTGAAAATACACACTCCGAAGATTTGAGAAACAGCCTTCAAATCTGTAAAAAGCTAGAGCTTTCAGAGATGGAACATCAAATGAAAGCAGAACAGAGTATGTTCACTGCAGGTGATGAGCACAAGCTTGGTTTCTCCTGATGGGCATCGGGAAGAGACTCAGAAGAGGAAGCTAGCCCTCTGACACCATACAGTCTAGAGCTTTCCCCGTCCCCTTTTCTGGAACTAAAAGTTTGTGATAAGACACTTCTTATTGTCCTTCTGGTGTGGACAATCTTTCCCCCTTTTTCAAACCTAAAGATGTGTACTCTCTTATTGTTCAAAGGGCCTAGAGTCACTTGTTCTCATTTTTTTAACATGGTGAGGGAGCCCAACCCTGAGAAGAGATGAGGCTACTACAGAGAAAACTTATTTAAAACAAATATTTTTAAATATTTATTTGTTTTTGAGAGAGAAAGAGAGCCAGCAAGTGGGGGAAGGGGGAGACACACACACACACACACACACACACACACACACACACACACACACACACAGAATCTGAAGCAGGCTCCAAGTTCTGAGCTGTCAGCACAGCCCTGAATGCGGGGCTTGAACCTACAGCTGGTGAGCTGAAGTCAGACGCTTAACTGACTGAACCACCCAGGCGCCCCAAGAAAACTTATTTTTATACAAAGTTCACTCTGCTGAAACAAGCAAAACAATCAACTCATGGAAATATGGCTTCCGGTACCCTTGGATTTGAGATGCTCTAGGGCATAGGAATTGTCCTATACCTGCCTCATTCTTCCTCCTAAAAATCTAGACTCTGTTCCTGCCCTGAGAGTCAGCATGCCAGTGGCCTTGGCTCTAAGCTTCTCCACCACCTTCCCTGTCTAAAGATTGCATCAATATTTGTTGAGAGAAATTTTCTAGACTACTAGTAGATCAATGACGAAATTATATATAAAAAATTCTAGTCAGGGGTCAGTAAATTACAATCCATGGACCAAATCCAGCCTGCCACCTGTTTTTATAAATTAAATTTTATTTGAACACAGCCATGTCCTTTTGCTTCTATATTACCTGTGGTTGCTTTTGAGCTATAAGACCTAGTAGAGTAGTTATGAAACAGACCATCTGGCTCATGAAATGTAACATTTAGTATCTGGCCTTTGACAGAAAAAGATTGCCCTCTTCTACTCTAGATCAAGAATTGACAAGACAAAGTCCAGAAAAACAGTTGTTACAAAAATAACAGCAACCACCTGGAGGATGAAAAAGCATCTTAAAAAAAAAGTTTATTTTGAGAGAGAGAGAGAGAGAGAGAGAGAGAGAGAGAGAGAGAAAATGTGCCCTAGCTGGAGAGGGGCAGAGAGAGAGACAGAGAGAGACAGAGAGAGAGAGAGAGAGAAAATCACAAGCAGGCTCTGCACCATCAGTGTGGAGCCCGATTGAAGGCTTGAACTCATGAACTTGCGAGATAGATCACACAACCTGAGCCAAAATCAAGAGTCGGACGTTTAACCTATTGAGCCATCCAGGCACCCCAGGATGAAAAAGCATCCTGTTCTTCCATTTGTGAGTTGTACCTACTGCTTATTAACAGAATTTTTCTGATACTCAAATGTTTTACATAAGCTCTTGCTATTAAAATATGTGGCAGAAGTCAAGTATCAATACACAGATAAATACTTAAAAAAAATTATCATCCAGATCATAACAATTTCATGAAGCAGCTCCTGACAGGGTAATTAAGTAGCATGCGGTCCGGGTCCTCTTCCCCAACCTCAATCAGCCCTGGAGAAACGTGGAGTGAAGTATCGGTTCCAGGAACTAGACAAAACCCAAAAACAAACAAGCAAACAAACAGGTGTCGAGAATATACTCGTGAGATATTCTTGGGAAGATGAAGGCGATCTCAAAATTGCCTCAAATTCCACTCATCATACAAATTCTGTCCTTTAAGGATAATCCAATAAAGTCAGAAATTTAAAAAAAGAAAAAGATGGCTAAAAATCAATCCCATATATTTGAAAATTAAACATTACTAATGCTTAGGTCAAACAGGAAGTCATCAAAGGCATTAAAGAAATAATACACTCAGGGGCACTTGGGTGGCTCAGTTGGTTAAGCGTCCGACTCTTGATTTTGGCTCCAGTCATGATCTCACGGTTTGTGGGAACAAGGTCCACATTGGGCTCCGTGCTGACAGCATAGAGCCTGCTTGGGATTCTATCTGTCCTCTCTCTCTGCCCCTCCCTCTACTCGTGTGGGTGCATGCGCTCTCTCTCAAAATAAATAAACATTAAAAATAAATAAATTAGATCTCAAACAAGTGAATTTTACACCTTGAGGAGTTAGAAAAAAAAAAAAAGAGCTAAGCCCAAAGTTAGCAGAAGGAAGAAAGTAACAAAGATCAGAAGAAAATAGAGACCAGAAAACAATAGAAAAGAGAGAGATTAAGAGCTGATTCTTTGAAAAGATAAACAAAATTGACAAACCTTTAGCTAGACTAAGAAAAAAAAGAGAGAAGACTCAAATAAAATTAGAAATCAAAGAGGAGACATTAAAACATACTACAGGGGCGCCTGGGTGGCTCAGTCGGTTGAACATCTGACTTTGGCTCAGGATCTTGCAGTTCGTGAGTCGAGCCCCGCGTCGGGCTCTGTGCTAACAGCTCTGAGCCTGGAGCCTGCTTCAGATTCTGTGTCCCCCTCTCTCTCCACCCCGCCCCTGGGTGCTCTGTCTCTCTCTGTCTTTCAAAAATGAATAAACCTAAAAAAAAAAAATTAAAACATACTACAGAAATGCACAGGATTGGGGCACCTGGGTGGTTCAGTTGGTTGAGCGTCCGACTTCAGCTCAGGTCATGATCTCACGGTTCATGAGTTTGAGTCCCACATCAGGCTTGCTGCTATCAGCTCAGAGCCTGCTTCAGATCCTCTGTCCCCCCCGCCGCCCCTCCCCAGCTTGTGTTTTCTTTCTCTCTCCCTCTCTCTCTCAAAAATAAATAAAAACATTATAAGAAAAAAAAAAAAAAAACAGAATCATGAAAGATCTCTGAAAGATTATATGCCAACAAATTACATAACCTAGAAGAAATAGATATATTTCTAGAAACCTAAGACTGAATGAAAAAGAAACTGAAAATCTGAACAGACCAATAATGAATAAAGACATTGAATCAGTCATCAAAAAAAACCTCCCAACACTGAAAACTCCAGGACCAGATGGCTTCAATGGATAATTCTACCAAACATTTAAAGAATTAACACTAATCCTCCTGAAACTTTCAAAATATTGAAGGAACAGTTCCAAACACTATGAAACTAGCATCACTTTGATGCCAAAACCAGATAAGGATACCACAAGAAAATCAAAAAGGTAGACAATATCTCTGATGAATATAGATGCAAAAATTCTCAACAAAACTAGCAAGTCGTATTCAAGAACACATCAAAAGGATTTATATACCACAACCAAGTGGGATTTATCCCTGTGATGCAAGGAGGGTTCAACATATGCAAATCAATAAATGTAATATATCACATTAATAAAATGAAAATAAAAATCACATAATCATCTCGATACACAGGAAGCTTTTCACAAAATACAGCACCCTTTCATGATAAAAATCCTTCACAGACTGGGTGTAGAAGGAACATACCTCAGTGTTAATAAGGTCTCATAAACTCACAGCTAACATTATACTCAACGGTGATAAAATGAAAGCATTTCCTCTAAGATCAGGAACAAGACAAGGATGCCCACTCTCACCACTCCTATTCAGTAGAGCACTGGAAGTCTTAGCTAGAGAAATTAGGCAAGACAAAGAAATAAACAGCATCCAAATTGGAAAAGAAGTAAAACTGTTGCTTTTTGCTGATGATACAATCTTATATATATATAGAAAATCCCAGAGATCAAAAAACTGTTGGAGTTATTAATCAATGATTTCAGTAGGGCAGCAGGATATACAATCAACATAGCAGAAATCAACTGCATTCCTTTACACCTGAAAAAGAAATTAAAAAAAAAAAACAAAAACTATCCCATTCACAATAGCACCAAAAAAAAAAAAAAAAAAAAAAAAAATTAAAGGCTTAGTAATAAATTTAACCAAAGAAGTGAATGGAAATCTACAAGACTTTGCTGAAAGAAACTGAAGACACAAATGAATGGAGATACCCTAAGTTCATGGATCTGAAAAAGTTAATATTGTTATAATGGCCATACTACCCAAAGCCATGTACAAGAGATTTAATGCAATCCCCATCAAAATACCAAAGGCATTTTTCAAAAAAAGAAGAAACAACCCTAGTATTTGTGGAGACCCAGAAGACCCTGAATAGCCAAAGCAATGCTGAGAAAAAAAGAACAAAGATGGAGGTATCATGCTTACAGATTTCAAACTATACTAGAAAGCCACAGTAATAGAAATAATACGGTACTGGAACAAAAAATAGATACAGCGACCAATAAAACAAAATAGAAAGCACAGATCTTTCCATATATATAGTTAATTAATGTTTCAACTAACATTCAACAAGGGGCCAAGGATACCCAATGGGGAAAGGATAGTCTCTTCAACAAACAGTGCTGGGGATGCTGTAAAAACACACACAGAACAATGAAATTGGACCATTATCGCACCTCCCTCACAAAAACTAACTTGAAATGAATGAAATACTTAAACGTAAGACATAAAACTCCTAGAAGAAAATGTAGAAAAAGCTCATTGATATTGGTCTTGGCAATGATTTTTTTTTAACATGATGCCAAAACCTCAAGCAACAAAAGCAAAAGTCAATAAATAGGACCACATCAAACTCGAAAGCTTCCTCTACACGGCGAAATTAACAAGAAGCAAAATGAAAAGACAGCCTACAGCACTGGAGAAAATGTTTACAAGCCATTTATCAGCCAAGAGGTTAATTTCCAAAATATGCAAAGTCAGTCAAGAAATGGAAGCCCACTATCATCACTGCTGTTTAACATGGTATTGGAGGTCTGGCTAACCTGATCAAGAAAGAGATAGAGGGTGTAAGAGTGGGAACAAAATAGGTAAAATCATCTTTATTTGTGGATGATCAACTATGTAGAGTAATCAACAAATTACTGGAATAAGAGTTTGATAAGCTTGCCAGAGGCAAGATCAACTTATAAAAAAAGTAGTAACAGTTCTCTACACCAACAACAAGCAACTAGAAACTATACTGGGAAATAAGCTGCCATTCAGAGTATCAGTGAAAACTATGACACATCTAAGAATTAATTAAGAATACTCAACATCTCAGTGGAGACCATTTAAAAATCAATAGAAGCCATAGAGGAGGAGATGAATAAATGGAAAGATACTCCATGATCTTAAAAAGTGGATGACTTCATATGTAAAAGCCATAAGTCCCCACAAAACTATTTGATTCATTTAACATGATCCTAATCAGGGATTCTACTTCTGAGTGGGATGGTCCTTTAGATCAGTGCTCTGAAAACAACTAGTAAAAGGGAATCAAACACAGATATCCTGATACAGATACCAACCACTCTTGGAGAGCCCCAATCTCCATCAACAGTTCTGCTAGTGGTCTTCCACCGAGGCAAGACCCAGACCCTCAGCTTCCCATCTGCCCGCCTAGAGTCTGCCAACGCTCCCAGGCAAAAGTGGCCACAAAAGTTAGCTCATTGCTCTCGGGTTCTACCCCAGTTCTGGTCCCTCGTTCTTGTCCCAGGAACTGTAGTACCTTCAGAGAAATGACTTCTGTCTTTCACTGAACAAACATTTGTGAGTACCCACTGTGGGCTGAGCATTGTACTAAGTAGCAGGGATAGAGCAGCGAAGAAGGCGGGGTCCCTTCCCACCAAGAGATTTTAGGGATAGCTGGGAGCTCAATGAGGCACAGAAATAAGGCCTGAACCTCAAAAAGGATCGTTCGATGTTCCAGTAGAATGGCATCACAAAGGAACTGGAGAAAGGTTCAAGAAATCAATTCTCCTACCTGCAGTGCTTTTTGGGGAGCCTGTCAAGGGAGATGGTTCTGTTTCCACAGGGACACTTGAAAAACCTCTTTAGGCCGTCATGCCAGTGATAGTCGTGCTGCTCACTGACGCAGGTCTCCAAAGGCTTGAAGTGGGTGTAGGCACACTGCATGAAACCAACAGGAGGGCACACATCTGGTCAGGAGCGTGGGAGGAGAAACTGGCTAGCTGCTAGGAGGGCAATCTGTTCCATGAGGACTTCCCGTTTCTTACCACCAGCCAGACAGCTGGGAGCAGAGGAACCACCTTAACTACTAGTTGTGAGGACCCCTGTGGTTTCTGGAGTCCCGCGTAATGATGCCACTTCCCCTCCTGTTGGCCACAAGTGCTGATCAGGCATCAAGTACATAATAACTTTCTGGAACATCAAGACAACAGTAAGGGAAGAACAAAAGCAGTGGAAACCTCTCAATAGCTTCATCAGGTCTGTCCTAAATTCACTGCAGTTGCTCGGTTCTAGGATGACACTGGGGCCTCTTCAGTAGCCCTTTTGTTTCTTCTTAAAAAAGGCCTCAGAGAAGTACTTAAGATTATTCCTATTCGTCTTTCATAAGCAGCAAAACCAAGACAGAGATATGAAGTCACTCACTTGTAATTTTGACCCTCAAAAGTGTTGAAGAGAATAGGGAACAACAAGCAGCAGCGAGACTAAGGAACAGAATGTCTCCAGCACATGGGAAGCCCTCCCTGTGCCCTGTCTAGGCACTGCTCCACTCGCACCCCAGGGGTAATCACTACCCTGCTTTCAAACAGCAAACACTGGTCTGCCTGGTTTTGTACTTTGTATAAATGGAACTGTAGGATACATGTAAAAAAAAAAAAAAGAAAGAAAGAAAGAAAGAAAAAAAAAGAAAGAAGGAATTGGTGGGTGAACATCACAACAGGTACTGGGACACAGCAACGTGATTTCTGGTAATCAGAATCTAGATAAGTGACTTTTGGTTCTGAGCCTCAGAAAGTGCAGAGCAGAGTGGTATGCAGAATAGCACCGCCCCCCCCGAGACATACACCCCCTACCCCTGGGGAACCCGTGGGCACGTCAGGTTACACGGCAAAGGTGGATCAGGGTCGTTGACCGTAAGATTGGGAATCGATCCTGGATTTTCAGGTGGACCCAATGGAATCACAAGGGCTTTTAAAAATGAAGGTGGGAATCCACAGGGAGGAGGTCAGAGGATGTGACTGGGGGGCTCTGAAGATGGAGGAAGGGGTTGCAAGCCAAAGAACACGGGTGGGATCTAGAAGCTGGGAAAGGCCAGGTAACAGATCCTCCCCTAGAACCTCCAGAAGGAATGCAGTCCTGCCACACCTGGATTTTAGCTCCGTGAGACCCACAGAGACTTCTGGCTGACAGAAATGCAAGATAATAAAGCTGTGTTGTTTAAACTATCAAGTTAGTGGTTATTTGTCAGGGAAGCAACAGAAAACTAACACACCAGCTATATCCCTAGGTTTGCTGTTTTGTCAGAGTAAAAGTTGTTACCTGAGCTAAACTTATTCTGAACTTTCTCAAGGAAGCCCTGCCTTTTGGTGACAGCTGGCTCAGGGCTGTCCCCTAAATGTAAAGCAGAGTCTATGGTTTGAAAAGGGATAGAGAAAATCGTACTGGATGAATTAAGTCTCTTTCTCCTCTTGTAAGTGCTTACGAGGGGGGGTTAGCCAAGCGGTATAAAGTGAGTGCTGATGGCAGGATACTGTTCTGCAAGAACTTTTTTTGGTTCTATTTTATTAATGTTGAAGGACAGGGGATTTACCGTTTTCTAAGAGACTAAGGGTAAAAATTCTACAAAGAATATAATGCAATTTACACTTTGCCTTCAAATTCAATTTAGTAGGTTAAGCCCTGAGTAGAAAGAGGCAATAATAGTTGGTCATAACATGTAAGGCCAAAGGAAATCGTTCAGGCAAGGTCCCAGGACTGAACTGTGGACTGAGGGTGTGCTAGAAACTTGAGAAGGACACGGAAGAATAAATGGGGTCCGATGGACAAAGGGGAAGAGAAGTCTGTAAAACCAGGAACTGAGGTCAGATGAGAGAAGACTGCCACCACCAATGCTCTGCCACCAGAGCCAGGAGGCCAAGTCAGCAGGCAGCCAGGCCCTTGGCTGTTGTGAGCAGTTTGGTTTCCAATCTAATGAAATGACCCAGGCAGGACTCTGGTCACAAGACATGGCCCCAAATCCCATAATCTCTCTATGTTCTGCTGAGTCACAGCAGCTCAAAACAGAGCCCAAGGTTAGAACCATCTCCCCCACTCACCGTCTTGCATGTTACTACTCGACATTTCACTTCTCTTATGCTTCTCATCTTTTCTTCCATTTGTTCTTTTTTCACCAGTGGCTCAAAATAGCGTTCCTGCAGCTCAGCCTCTGCCTGGAATGACAAGGCACACAGAAGACCTTGTACCAAATCCAACACATACTCAAGGCACCAGTTCAGTAATAATAAAAACTGAAAAGCCAAGCTAACCATTATGAGGACATCTGATAAGACCTCAATGAACTGCAAACCAAAAGACAATCAAAAGTAGACACAAGCTCTTAATTTTCCAGAAAACAGTGGGAAAGCATCCATGACTAAGAAACAGAACATGTCAAATGTAAACCAAGAGAATTATTTCTACTGTTCCAATATAGACTCAAGCTATGTAAGGTATTCAGTGCCTCCCCACTTGACAGCCCAGTCTATTCGATACTATTTTCCAGACCAAGCACTTGGCCGGAGTAATCCCTGGTTGTTTGGACTAACAGGGAGTAGGCAGGAGGGCAGAGAGAGATTTACAGCAGAATGTGGTCACAGCTCTGCAGTTGGAGCAGCTACACAGGGCCCAAGGCCTTTGGTGGCCACAGAGGCAAAGAGCTCAGCTCTGTAGCCTTCCTGGGCTGGCTCGAGCATCTCTCCGGACCAAGTTTCAGGTCTAGTAGAATGGTGGGATATTTAACTGTCTCGTTAGTCAGTAGTTTATCAAAAGAGCGGAGTATTCAGAGTATTGACACTAAATAAGGACAGAAACTGTCCCCGTGAGGACACTGTGAAAACTGGTGGGAGTACTTTTTTTTGTTACCCCAGTGATTCCTACTTCTGCTACTTGCAGGGACTAGGGATGCTATACCTGTGGTGCACAACAGTCCCTCTACATCAAGGGATTCTTCTGACTATTCTAGACGGCACCCATGTGGATGAAAAACCCAGTTATAACTCTCAAACCTAACTGCTTTATAAACAACTCTACAATAGGGGCACCTGGGTGGCTCAGTTGGTTAAGCATCTGACTTCGGTTCAGGTCATGATCTCATGGGTCATGAGTTTGAGCCCCATGTTGGGCACTGTGCTGACAGCTCAAGAGCCTGGAGCCTGCTTTGGGTTCTGTCTCCCTCTCTCTCTCTACCCATTCATACTCTGACTCTCTCTCAAAAATAAACATTAAAAAAATAATTAAAAAAAATTTAAGAACACTACAGTATTTGTGCATTGTTCAGATATCCATTGAATATTCCAAGAATACAACTGGACAACTCTTCTGTATATAGAGGAACAACTGTAGTTTGTTATCTTCTAAAGGTTCCTGGGTTATTCACGGCTTAAACACACACACACACACACACACACACACACACACACACACACACACACACAAAATGAAAGAAAGAGACCCATGGTATTTAAGTGACCAAAAGACCACACCGAGAGTCTTCATTTCTACTTGTTTCATTTACATTTATCATCCACCCCTCCGACAACTTCTACTTCATTATTTTTCCTGGGATAGTTGTGCCTACACATTTATATAACAAAATACATATATTTTTAATATAACCCCCCCCCCCCCTTTTCACATTATACGTAGGATATTATACTGATATCCTTGAAGTTTCTAGTTAGGTAATTTATATTATCCAAGAATTTTTTTTCAGGATAATAAAGGAGCAATCCAAAATGTGAGGCATTGGAAGCAACTCTGCCCAATGGGTTGTTAACTACTGATTTACAGTATTTGAAAAGCCAATGGAAAAATATTTGAATGGAAAAAAATCCCTTCCCATAAGGCAAGGCAGCAAATAATAGTGGTGAACCGCCTAAATGTTACTTCAAAGCCATTAACTACAAGACAACATTTTTATAATACTGAGGCCCATTAAAACAATGTTACATGATATTCTTCAATTCAAGGACAAAGGCAAAGCTAAATTCTATCAGAAATATTCCTGCTCTTTGAAGTCAACTCAGACGTATAACTACGTCTCGGGTGAGTCCCACAATAAAAAGCCTCAAGTCTGAAGGTCGTCTGTGTCATCTTTGACCTTTTGGGCTCTTACCTCTCTTAGAACCCCTGTGTGCTTCGACTTTGCTTTTAGAATTTTCTGAAATTCGTCAGATTCCAGGTAGGCAAGTTGTTCTCTTCTTTTTTTCCTGGCAGGCTCCAATTCATCTTCAGCTAGAGCAGAAAGGAAAAACGATGGTCATTACAGAGGAATTTCAGGAAGCCAGTGAGCCTCATGGACTCAGCTACCCCCGTCCTCTCCCTCTCTGCCTAACAGGCCCTTCAAACCTAATTTACCCCACTAGGTACCAACAGAGGGAAACTCTTAAGGAGTGAGGCTGAAAAGGAGAGCCTAGAATGTGAGGTATGGCAGATTTGACCACTGAATTAGAATCTCTTTTCCACCTTAAATAGGAGCTTTAATGACAGGAAACATCAACAAAAATCCTTTTTACAAATTGATGGTAAAATGTCACTGCCAACTTCAGAGTTTTAAAAATAAAAACAGGGCAATTTGCTAAGAAATTATGCTCCTTTCAAAGCAAATCTTTATACTAATATATCTGTGCAAAGATCCAGTGAGAAACCTTTCTCCAAGCTCTTAGGTTGTGCCTAATTTCATTTCAATTTAATGCGATTATAGAAAACGGTCAGTTCCAGTTGTCGAAATTCTATCTAGGTGTTGTAGAGAGGTAAATCTAAGTAAAACAATGACTTTTGATATCAGGGATGGTGGTTATAGTTTAGAACATCTTACAGATGGCTTCATTCCCACTGTTAACTCTGAAATCCACAGTACCTTGAGGAGAAAATGTGCTGTTCTTTTCTACACGTTCCTTCACTTCCAGGACATCCTGGGGTCCTTCTGCTTCTTTTTAATGCCGTTTGGATCTGTTTTTGTAAGAATCTGACCTTTTGCCCTTAATTTGGTTATAGCAGCTAACTAGAAGAAAAGAGGAGATAAAAATCTTAAAGATGAGACGGGTATCTGTGATCCTAAATCCTTTTTCTAGTTATTAGCCAGTGAATTCTGTTCTCACATACAAATTGGCAAAATAGATCTTCTCTTTGCTTAGCATTATTAACCTGATTATTAAAATTTTAAAGCATGGAGACAGGTCTATGAGCTAATAAATGAAGTTTCAGTTTATTTAAATATCAATAGTTTCATATCAGCTACACTGTGGGCTTCAAAACCCATAGAGGAATCACATAAACATTTTGGAAGTTTGTTTTAGAATCAGACGGAATGAGGGCACCTGTGTGGCTCAGTCGGTTAAGCATCCAAGTCTTGATTTCGGTTCAGGTTCCGATCTAAAGGTTCATGGGATCAAGTCCCGTGTCGGGCTCTGCACTGATAGTGCAGAGCCTGCTTGGGATTCTCTCTCCCGCTCTCTCCCTGCCCCTCCCCTGTTCACGCTTTCTCTCAAAATAAATAACAACAAAAAAAGAATCAGAATTAGGATTGAATTTTAGCTCTGCCACTTACTAGTTTGTAACCTTACGCAAATTAACGTCTCAGCCTTTATAACATGGAGATGTTTTCCTAGGCTGTGTGGATAGAATGAGAGAATGCACGCAAAGCATGAACCTATACATAGAACATGGCATGTGTGCGTCGATCACAGGTACACGCGCAATTATTATCATTATTCTTACTGCAGATACAGCTTTGGCTTATAACTAGCTTTTGCCCTTCATGTGGTATAGCTACTAATTAGAACAAAGAGAAGACAGGCTCAAGTTGGGGCTCAGGGTGACTCAGGAAGTGGAGAGGTGGGGTTCTGAGCACTCTCGACTCCTACGTCGATCAGAGTGACTTAGCTCTTGCATAAGAGTTCTTTTAAAGGATTCTTCAAACCACCATTTTACAGTCTTGCCTCAGTAATTCCTAGTTTGTCTCTCTCAGGCCAGTGTTTACGCAATGTCTTTTAGCCGTGTAAGGAACAGCGCTGAGAACGGGTTAACGTTAAATTAATGGCATTATGTTGATACCATCATCCTTTGACTCTGATTATCGTGATCAATAAAAAGCTATTACTGTCTTTCCTGGTCATAGATGCATAAAGTCTGCAACTCCAGTCATGTCCTACAGAATGAAATTCAAATGGTGAAAAAAGATGTCACTTACCTTTTTGGCTTCTGCTAAAGCACTCAGTTTTGGTCTTGGTGGCGGGGACTCATCAAAAAATAGAACATCATCTCCTTCTGAGATGCCTCGTCCAAGCTTGGGCATCGGTGTGGCTGGTGTTCCTTCCAGGCTGGGGAACTCAGCCCCCATTTGTGGAGACCGAGAAGGGGCCCGTTGAGAAGAGGGTGGCACAGCCAGGCTTTCGACCCCACTTGAGCTTTGGAGAAATCTTTAAAGAAATATGCAGTCACACGATGTGCAGACTGGCAGACCGCAGGCAGGGGAGCAGCTGTAAGTGGCTGTTTGTAAAATAACTCCCCTCCTTGGTCAATAATTCAGATTAGCACACAGGAAGAAAAACGTTGGCTTTACTAACTCTGGTTTAATTGATTTTTCATAGAATAAGACCACTGTTTTACCAATTTAGAACTGATTACTATTTTTGCCAACGAGCTTTCTAGCAAGTGCCTCTACAGAACGCAGCCTTGCAGGTGGAATGTGGGCCACCCAGGCGCCCCAACGGTAATACCTTTAAAAGGACAGCGCTCCCTATTTCACACAAGGCCACGACTCCCATGTATCTATTTAGCTCGTGTGTATGTAGCTACATGATGCACGCATCTAAAGATATTTCATCAGCAGCTCAAACTCACCTGCCTGAGGCCAAATGATTGCTTGGATTTTTCCAAAGAATTTCCTCTGGACTTTCCTGTTCATTAAACCAATGCCTTTCAGTGGCCCAGATTTGGGACAGTGTAATGGTTCAAATTAGAGCAGAACAGGTGTGAGTCCAAACCTGGCTCCATCAACCACCTGCTCTCTGGCGCTCAGTTGTATCACTCACAAAATGAGGATAAGAGCACCTCACAGATCACGGTAAAGGCCGCGTGAGACACTGTATTTATGCAGGACACAGCATGGCGCTCCATACCCACTGAGCATCTGTGAACCTCGCACTTATCACTGTTCTGAGAACTTGAGTTCAAGATCCTTTGACGTGTTCACCTTCTGTACCCATTTCTACTTGCTTTTGCCTCTAAAAGGACGCCACTTCCCCTGCCTCATTTTCATCATTTACCTGAACAACTGCAAAATTTACTCACTGGCTTTGCCTGTACTTACGACACTAACTGTGGCGAAACTAAAGAATGAGAGACAGGGAACATGTCGCCCTGCACAAAACCCTCTGCAAGTGTTTCTTTCTCTTCTTCTTGGGATGGTAATTACTATAACCTGTGCCACCTGGTCTCAGATTCTCTGCATGAGTCAGAAATCTAGAACTTAAAATGCTTTCTTCTTAGGTTAGGTTAAAATTGTTTTTCAACTTTCAAACTTACAAAAAGGTAGCTAACCATCCAAAACCTGAAGGCACACGTTGGAAATCTATTAAGACACTCTGAGAATCCCTGAGATGAGTTATCTAAACAGAGCATTAAACCTATCCTTCTTACCGTTTCTGTATTTCTTCTGATCTCTTTTTCCTCATCTCCAGCATGTGCTGTTTCTGCTGCTTCAAGAGGGCTGACGCCGAGACAGACTGGAAAGCGGGTTTCAGGCTCCCCGTCAGCCCTAAAACACAAGCCATAGGCTGAGGCGCTCCGAGGGGCCGTGGGGATGCAGTGTGGGCACCAGAGAGGGGAAGGCTGACTCTACCTGATGACCTGGCTTTGGCTAAATGTTGTTTCAAGTTTCTGGCTCCAAATGTAGGCAAGTCCATCAGTTCCCTGAATTCCTCAGAGCAAGACAAGCTTTTCTGATGTATTCCTGGAATATACAAACATCAGCTTTAGAGGACTCTAGTTCAGACAGTTTGAGATCAAGTGATGTCACTTTCTTTGTCCTTTTTTTTACAGTAGGCTCCACGCTCAACGTGGGGCTTGAACTCACAACCCTGAGGTCAAGAGTGCTGTGCTCTACCGAACGAGCCAGCTGGGTGCCCCTCGTGATATTGCTTTTTAAACTCCAGATTCACAACTCAGTTGTTTGTAAATGAAGTAGGTGGAATGCCAAAAGAAAAAAAAATCCTTAGTCTCTAATATGAGACTAGTTGGACTTTGAGGACAGAACAGATAAATCTTATTTCTAGTGATGATTAGAACACCGGTGTCTGTGGGTTCATTTCATACATAACATCTGGCACATGCACGATGGGTATGGTCTGTGCTGGGCCCTCACCACTGTTAGGAACAAAGCCCCAAGTGAGAAGGGCAGAGGTGCCATTCTTTGACTTAAGACTTGTTTTAATGAAAAGGTAACTGATGGGTTTGAGCAGGAACCGGATACTATAGATTCTAATGCTGGACATTAGGAGTTAGACCAGACACATAGAGAAAATTTACAAAGCATACCAAGCAAAGACTCAGCCACGATAATATGCTGCTTTTTTTTTTAAGATGCTGCCAGCCAAGCCTGATTCCTTTGGCTTAGGCCACATCACTCAGTACAGTGATGAGGGAATATTTTTAACTTAGGGTATGGGCCAAGACCATTTTCAATCCTAAAGACGAGATATTTAAACTGCAGAGAGAAATACAGCATCGAGAAAGCAAGTTACCAAGCTTTTGTTGGGCCTCCTGAATGATCAAGTCTGTCCCCTTGACGACCATATTAGTCAGAGTGGTTTGAATCTTCTTTTTAGGAGCAACAGCAGCTGCACTGAAATGACAAGGGTCACCCCCAAAAGGTTAAGTCATGACACTTCAATGTTTTGATGAGGTAAGGGCACAGCTGTGTTCATTTATTACAAGCTGCCAGAAGTTTGTCACAGAACTAAGGAAACTTTCCTAATACTGTGGTCCTACAGAGCAGCAGGTGAATGCATTGCATCAGGCAATCTGCAACTCTGGGTGAGGTCTTTCTGGACAAGCAACATGGCAAAAGAAATAAACAATAGGCCAATACTTTCATCAAGTAGTCTGGGAATTAATCTTAAAATGATTGAGGACTATGCAAAAACTCAGGATCTTAACAGGATAAAATATTGTCTGTAATGTTAAAAGTTGGAAACTCCATTAATGTTTATCCACAGGGAACCGTGTTGTCACAGAGTCACCTAAAAGCATACTAAGTAGCCACTAAAAATAATGCTGTAAGTGTATATTCGATAAGGAAAGCGTTAATTATTTTATGTAGGGAAAAAAGTTACTAAGTATAGGTCCATTTTGATTTCATTTTATATTACTAGAAATTTATACATATGGGGCTCCTTTGGGCTGTGCTGTATGCACACATTTTTCATAACACAGCGGTATTGCTTTTTGCAGTTTGGAAAAATACAGAAATTATTTTAAATCTTAAAAACGTGCTTGATGTGATAAGCTAGGCAGGACGTGAGAGTCCTCTTGCTCAATTTCCGTTAGACTGGGAAGAAAATCTGTTTTGTTCTTGGACCAATGGTAGCTCCCTTGTGCCAGGTCCCCACCTGTCCTCATACGTGCTTCCTACAATACTGTGACAGTGCCACTGATCACCTAGTTTAGGGACTCTATGGAGGGCCTGTGCTCCCCAGAAGAGAGGCCGTGGATGTTTGCCTTGGCAGCACTCCACTCCTAAGGCTTGACTGCTACTGATTCACGGAGTTAAATGTGGATTCCAAGAGGTTTACGAGCTCACGGTAAGAGTCATGAGGGAAATGACTTAAAGGAGGCCAACACTATGATTAACATAGTTCCAGCAGCCATACAATCACCCCTGACAAAGTTGCACTATGACATTAGAAGCCAAAGGAGAAGCGTGGGCTCCGAGGTAAAGACTAATTTCTCGCCCCATGTTCTCCTCTCTACCTAGGCATAAAGGAGGTCCTCGTCTACCCTGTTCCGGGCAGTGAGCTATGAAAGATAAAGCCTGTCCAAGTCTCCCAGGACTATTACAGAACAGGACAACCACTGGGATTCTTCTAAGGAGACAAGCAAGATCCCTGTCGCAAAAGACGCCCGGGAGAATGTCTTACATGGAGGCCGCGTATGATGCAGAAGAAACTCCTCCGTAGTAAAAACCATCCTGACACAGCCGTTCTCTCAGGCTGGTGCCTTTGCGGGCAAACTTCTTTGGAATTCGTCCTCCGGAGAAGGTTGACTGCAGGTCAGCTCGCCTGGCGCTGAGCTTCTTGTACTGGGTCTGAATGTGGTACTGGCAGTACTCACAGTCGTTCTGCAAAGGGCAGAGCAGCGGCATCAGGATTAGGGACACACATGGGGGGAAAACATCAATAAACACTGGTCCTTTTGCTCAGCTTCGAGGGGCACTACTCTTTTTTTTTTTGAAGTCTATTTATGTATTTTGAGAGAGAAAGAACACAAGTGGAAGAGGGGCAGAGAGAGAACCCCAAACAGGCTCTGTGCTGCCAGCGCAGAGCCCAATGCGCGGCTTGAACTCATGAAACCAGGAAATCATGACCTGAGCCGAAACCAAGAGTCACACACTTAACCGACTGAGCGCCCCCCACAGGCACCTTTGTGGGGCACTATTCTAGGTGCAGAATCCCCCTTTTGACCTCCAAGCCCATTCCTAAAGGGGAGATATACACAGACTTACTGGAATTACACTTAAAAGCTCTAGTCACATGAAAGAAAAAGTGATACTGTTCACCCCATATGCCCTCTTTCTAAAATGGAAGGAACATTAGCTTCTAGAATGAACCTCAAGAACATTATGCTAAGTGAAAGAAGTCAGACACAAGAGGCCATATTACCAGTAGATGGAGGTGAGGGGGTAGGGAAGAGGTTCCTTAATGAGTATGGGGTGTTTCTGTGGGGAATGAAAAGGTTCTGAAACTAGAGAGCGGCTGGTTGCACAAGAGTAAACATGATGGGTATCACCAAAGTGTACACTGTAAAATGGTTAACTGCAGATTGTGTGAATTCTACCTCAATGAGCACTGATACAAGAATACACCAACATCAGCATCTAGTGAAATTTTTCTTTTTTTTTCAACGTTTATTTATTTTTGGGACAGAGAGAGACAGAGCATGAACGGGGGAGGGGCAGAGAGAGAGGGAGACACAGAATTGGAAACAGGCTCCAGGCTCTGAGCCATCAGCCCAGAGCCTGACGCAGGGCTCGAACTCACGGACCGCGAGATCGTGACCTGGCTGAAGTCGGCCGCTTAACCGACTGCGCCACCCAGGCGCCCCATAGTGAAATTTTTCTATTCCTCTGGCTGCCTCTTGGACTAATGCTACTCCTTCAACAAAGGAAAAAAAAGGAAAGCAATGTGCTAACGTTCTACAGGGTGAGCCCTTAGGTGTGGGGACAGTGGGGTTTTAATGATTGTGTTCCTACGTGGAGATCTGTAAGACACTTCACTCTGAGACCTCTTTTTCCAACTCCTTACCTCCTGCTATTCCCTGCTCAGCAGGTGATCTGTTAGGCAGGAATGAGGCAACTAACGGAGATGAAACTTGCCATTTAATCCTTTCAGAGAGCTCTAAGTAGCCCCACTTCACCCCCACGAGGATGGCTGTCATCAGAGACCAATAAAGACAGGTGCTGATCGGGACGTGGAGAAAATGCAGCCCTCCTCGCTGCTGGTGAGAAGGTAAAAGCCACCTTGGAAACCAGTCTGGCAGTTCCTCAAAAGCCGAAACACGGGGGTTACCATTCGACGCAGAAATTCCAGGTATATACCCAAGGAAACCGAAAACATACATCTGCACAGTAACTGCTACATGAATGCTTATAGCTGCAGTATTCCTAACACGCCCTACTGAATGATGAATAAACAAAACTGATATATCCACACGATGCACTATTATCCAACCACAAAAAGAGAATGAGGCAGTGACACCTGCTACAACATGAATGAATCCTGGAAACATGATGCTAAGTAAAAGAAGCTAGACACAAAAGGCATATTGTATAATTCTATTAGTAAAATGTCCAGAAGAGGCAAATCCAGAGAGAGAAAGTAGCATAGTGCTTACCAGGGACTGAGGGAAGAGGGTAATGGGGACTGACTGCTAATTAGTATGGTTTGGTTTTGTTTTTTTTTTCTGGGAGGGGGAACAGTACCGAAAATGTTCTGAAATCACATAGTGCTGATGGTTGCACAACTCAGTATTACAACTACTCAAATGTCCACTTTGAAAGGGTGAATTGCATGGTATGTGAATTATATCTCAAATTATCATAATTACTATTTTTTTAAAAGCTCTAAAAAAATACAGGGTGCCTGGAGGGCTCAGTTGGTTAGGCATCCAATTCTTGATTTCAGCTCAGGTCATGACCTCGGTCATGAGATCAAGCCCGTGTTGGGCTCCATGCTGAGCGTGGAGTCTGCTTGGGACTCTCTCTCTCTTGCCCCTCTCCCCTGCTTGCACACACGTTCTTTCTCAAAATAAACAAACATGGGGCGCCTGGGTGGCTCAGTCGGTCAAGCATCTGACTTCGGCTCACGTCATCTCGCAATTCATGGGTTCAGGCCCCACATCGGGCTCTGTCCTAACAGCTCGGAGCGTGGAGCCTGCTTCAGATTCTGTCTCTCTTTCTCTCTCTCAAAAATAAATAAACATTAAAAAAAATTTTAAATAAACAAACATTGGGGGGAAAATGCTCTAAGAAAATAAATGTTGGAGTTAACAGACTAAAATAAGGTTTTTAGTGTATTTTATCATAGTGTTTGATCTCTGGCACTACTCAGAATTGAGGGCAACTAAAATTCCGCCTTCCTCATACCTCCTAGTCAGTTGGCAATAAAAGAGCACTTTCCTTCCTAACAGTTCAATCCTTCCCGCATCCTTAGTTTTTTCAACTGGCAGTTATTAGCCACACACTGAATTGTCTTACTTTGGTGTTTCCCGTTACGTAGGAAACTCAGTTCCAAGTTGGTCGTTACTGCTACGCTATCTACAATCTACTCCTATTAGCTCCCATCTTTAGCAGAAACCGCCCCAACAGAACTGAAACCAACCAAATTAACAGTCTGTGTACACGGCTGTCCATTCTTCTTCTTTGCTTTACAGGTTCCCAGGTCAAGAGCTTCACCCATGATTAAGATCTTCTGAGGATGATCAACAGACAAACATACCTGCGGAGAAGACACAGGGTGGGACTTAAAAGTGGACAAAGGCACGGTCTTTCATCAGCAAGAATGAGTAAGAGGCTGATTGGCGGGAGTTAGCAAGGCGCTAGCAGTCTACAGGAATTGGAAGCCAGGACCCGAAAAAACAGCTGTAGGCATGGGAGGTAGAGAAAACACGTTCAGTTCTCTATGCAGTAGCCATTATCTCCATCTTTGCTGCAGAATCCGGGTTTCTTGTGGGCTAGCCAACGCTCAGCCTTAGATGATGGATCCTGTTTATTTTCCCAGCATCCCCTGCAGCTAGTGATGGTCATGTGACTACGTTCCGTACAAGAGACTGAGGCAGGAGTTCCGGACAAAAGCAGACGGAGTGGGGCTGGTTCACTTCCTGCCTTCAAAGGCGATGTGAGGGCGAGAACTTCAAAGCCATCCAGGGACCAAGAGGAGAAGGCTGAGAGGCTCACAGACACTGACTGACATCACTACATTGCCTATGTCGGGCTTATTGATTATGTGAGAAAAACAAACCCCACTGTTTACCTTTAAAAGAAATGGTAGGGAAGTTTTTGTTACTTGTAGCCAAATACTTCTGAACCAACAGATGAAGATTTGTTGCCATTCTCTGGTGAAAGGAAAGAAGTAACTTTGCCTCTCACTCTCTGGTATTATATTAAAGATAATATGTAGTAACAACAAAATGATGCTTCTTGCCGGTCAGGTGGAGAGAAGGTCTGCTCCTGTTCACAGGAGATCTCGGTTTGCTCTCCTGCTGCTTGAGAAGATGACCTCACTGATTCTGAGCTGCAGCTACAGCTGTACTAATGAATGGAGCCAAGTCCCCTCCCCTATAAAATCCTGCCTTCTTGATGCAGCCACTGAAATCTATGGGAGAGATCTAAGGAGATCTGAACATAATAATTCAAAAACACTCCAGGAATCTTCAAACTAATTTGGAAAGATAAGATTTAAATTATGAAACACTTAAGAGTAGGTAGGAATTCAGAATATTGGTGGGTAAAGAACAAAAAACCAGATGAGGGGAACATAAAAGTATGACTCAATATGCAGGGGTGGACCAGTCACAAAATGTTTCTCATAAAACTTGGCTAAGCTGCCAAGACCAAAAAAAAAAAACCAAAAACAAAACAACAAAGAAAGAAAACCACGGAAACAGATTTTTACCTCCTCAGCACCATCCCTGGGCTTCATGGGGTTCGCGTTGAGCAACCCTATGACAGTCCCCTGTTCAGTCTTCCAGAGTTGTTTGTGAACTTCTCCAAACAAGAACAACGACACGTACCGCGTCAGGTCACGGAGATCATTCAGTCGCCAGATACTAAATGTTTTCCCCTGGAACAAATATTTATTCTTATTTTTACTAAAAAAATTTTTGAAAAAATTTAACGTTCTATTTATTTTTGAGACAGAACACGAGTGGGGGGAGGGGCAGAGAGAGAGGGAGACGCAGAATCCACCAAGTAGGCATCAGGCTCCGAGCTGTCAGCACAGAGCCCGATGCTGGGCTCAAACCCCTGGGGCACGAGATCATGACCTGAGCCGAAGTCGGAAGCTCAACTGACTGAACCATCCAGGCGCCCCTTATTTTTACTAAGTTTTGCACAATGGGCTATACTGTCTCCATGTATAAGTGCTCTATTGTGGAAAAATATATAAATATATCCACCCTGAATACATAATCTTGAGAATGTCTGCTAATTATATATTAATCCTCTCTCTAGGCTTTAGTATTTATTACCTCTCTTTCATTTTTTTTTAAATGTTTATTTTCGAGAGAGAGAGATAAGAGCATGATCAGGGGAGGTACAGGGAAAGAGGGAGACACAGAATCTGAAGAAGGCTCCAGAATCTGAGCTATCAGCACAGAGCCTGACACAGGGCTTGAACTCATGAACTATGAGATCATGACCTGAGTTGATGTCAGATGCTTAACTGACTGAGCCACCCAGGTGCCCCTGCTGTTCTCATTTTAGAAATGAAGGTGAAGTCAGGCAAGCCAATGGCCCATGTGTTAGTGAAGCCTCTAGTTCTCAGGTCTAAGTACTCAATGGGACAGTACCGCCTTTCTAACTACACACACACAGTGTTGAAAGGACCACTGAAGTAGTGGCACTACCATTTAATAACTTACTGATATAAATTTAGTGGATCTACTATTTATCACTGATGATATTATTAACATTAATAACAAAGTATCAGCTCTATGCTATTAAAATCTTTGCCTAGTTTAGAAGAAAAACAAAAGCCTCATTTAATGACAACTGGCTACGTTTAATGGTCAAATTTCAAAAGCATTATCATGGATCTGAAGAAATGTAACTCAAAATGCTGACTGTATCAACAACTTCCACTTTCACAGATTTCTTTTTTTTAAAACAAAATAATTTCAATACACGATCAAGCTATTTCACAGAGGCAACCCAGAGTGGGTGTGGTTATAGGTTATGGTGAGCCACTGACTGGATTTGAGTGTTCTATTTTCCCATGGATTTGTACAATGCCTCTCAATGTCATCATAGCCACTTACGACACAATTCAGAACCTAATCAAATGAACCAGACGTGTTCACGTTCAACTCGACAGTAATAGGGCTAGAGAAGGACTCACTAATCTGAAAGTCAACTCGTTGTTGAGGAGGCCAGGCCTTGTAGAAAAATCCAAGGTTGTCCAAGATCTCAATTAAGAGAAAGAAATCAGTAATGACCATGATCATAGTATTTTGAGAGGTGGAAGAGAATTCTGATAGAATCAAAAGCCAGTTCCTTCCTCTAAAAAATAAGCACATGGAAGTCCTCAAAGATTAAAGGTAAACCTAAGTTCACATAGTTAAAGGGAGAATGAGGCTTAGAACCCAGATCTTGTGACTCGCCATGCCACAAGATAATCTTCTTGTTATGCCTCAGTCAACTGCAATTTTAGAACTTGTTAGATTTCTTGTAATATTCACTGTGCTCACAAGGACGGCAATTTCAGAATTTCTGCAGTTGCCCTCTTACTTCCAGTCAGGCTGTCCAGAGAGTCTGTGCTCAGCCTCTCCTCCATAAGCGGGAGGACACCGTCACTGGGGCAACCCACATGTACCACAAAAACAATGACAAGTGAGATGCAGCAAAAACAATACAATGAAAAGCCCAAGGACCCTCTACAACCAGATCTTCTATAAGTAGGGCATTCTCCACATATACCACTCTCAGACAGCAATCCAACAAAGGTGAGGCAATCTGGGAACTTATGAGCAGCTATTTCAAAATGAAATACTGATGGGCTTGGGCTAGAAAAATCAAGAACATGAGTCCCCACTGTTAGTTTGTGATTGAGCAGCTAAGAAATCAGTAAGATGCTTACACTATTACAACTCTGTGGAGTGATTTTCTTCAATATAACCCCAAAAGTCACCCAGTCTATTTCTTCCAGCTTCTCACTTGCCATCTTTTCCTTGAGCTGAGAAAGTCTGATCAGTTTTCGGCCAATCATTTTCTTGTTCATCTCTGTGGAGGACACTCGAGGCCGCCTGGGTGAAGACACCAGCAATTATTAGATTATTATTCTAATAAGAGATTCCCTGGCACTGTAGCAGTTTGGTAAGAAGAGATGTTATGGACAGAGATCTTCCCTGAAGTCTCGGCTCTCAGGGAGGTTTAGTTATGTAGTACGGGCAAAGCAAAGATGGTTTGTTTTTTTAAGTAGGCACCATGTGTGACACAGGGCTCCAACTCACGACCCCAAAATCGAGAGTCGCTTGCTCTTCCAACTGAGCCAGCCAGGCGCCCCCAAGGCAAAGATTTTTATGGCAGATAAATAAAAATAAGATAATTCTTAAAGCTAGGTTTGTGCTTCCTTCAATAGAGAAGTGGAGCTTATATAGAAAACAAGAAAGACCATACACTCTTTTTCTTATACATTATAATGTATGTTACAATATTCTCTTAAAAGTGATCTCTGAGTTTAATACAAAATCATAAATTGAGATTACAAAATAAGATATTTAAATTTCATCAACATTTTCAGAGAACAATAAACCAAGGCTTCGATTAATATATTCTTATTCGTAATGAGACTCCAACAACTGTGTGATCCCCTAAATCTGCAAGCCACTCAGGAGCTCTGGCTGAGTAGTTCTGACTTTGTCTACCCACTTCAATTTACGAGCACAGTGCACTCACACTCGCAACATCTTCATCTGTGGGGGATTTCAACCAAGAACTTGTTGCAGTGGACAGGACCATCTTGGTAGGGGGACGTATACCTTGGAAAAACCTTGCAGCGCCCTCAGTGAGAACCACAGCTTTTACTGTATTCCATGCCACACGTCCCAGGTGTCATTAAAACACTGAGTACTTTCTTCCGATTTTGGAGAGTATGGAGTCTTTAAATACACATCTACGGTGTGGTGGCACCTACCTGCCTCCCCGCCACCGCTCAGTAACGTGTAATTTAAGATCTTAGCAGTTTTAGTTTAGATTGACAAGGGTTAGGTGTTCTAGGATAGCACCTAGCTACTCAGATGGACTGTACTGAAAGCAATCTGGTCTCAGCGTAAGGATTATTGCCCTGCCCTGGGCTTCGACAGAAGTGTTTGTGGAGCTGCAATGGACTAGTGATGGGGGCACAGAAGACTTAAAAGTCCAGGCTCTGAACTGAACTGATCCTGGGATTTATTCCTATTTTAACAGAGAATCTTAATCTCCCCACACAACCGAAGCAAAGGACATAAACGTGCCTTGAAAGTTATTAGAAAGAAAAAGAGCGCAGGTATTTTTCTTAACATTAATTACAAGATACTACGATCCCGGTTAAACTGTGAACACCTTTATGTATTTAAAAATAGTCTCTATCACTGTTTCTGATTACGTACACTATTATTTATTTGCCCATTTCCTTTTTACAGATGCATTATCTTTTACTCACCATGTAAACATAAAAAGTCTTCTTTAAACATTTCACATGCCAACTGTACCGTACGTTATGGTTACTTTTACTGCCAAGTTTTGCCAAGTTCAAGAGCTGTTGTTGTTAAGTGGATCTGCTGTACAAATACATTGTTTGTAGAAGGCTCAGTCCTCGGGAAGGAGGACAAGGCATCTAGTGGGGCAGGAGAACAGAGTGAGAGGCCTTTACAGTTACTGACCTGAGTCTCAGGCCTGAGAAGGCTTCCACAGAGATCACGGTCTGCGGTTCTCCAGAACTCCTGGGGGTCCCTGCGCTGTGATCTCTGGTCAACCCACTAGGTTTGTTTCCAGGAGTAGTTCGGAGTGGTTGGGAAAGTGTACTTGTCGTCCCTGAAGACGAACTTTTGGGCTCTAAAAAATTAACATAAAAATTAAGTGAAAGGAAAATCACACCAACCCCTACAAAATTTGTTTTTATAGAATTCTTTTTAAATCAATACGCAATAACCAAATTTTGAGAGAACAAAGGAAGCCCACAAGACCATTGCTGTACTACTCTCCAAATCTCTGCAGTGCAGTCTGAAAGAACTTCCTGGGACCATGGAAATGTTTTATACCCATGCTGTCTGGTATGGTGGCCACAAGCCACATGTGGCCATAAGTACTTAAAACTGATTAGTGCTTCTGAAGAAATGAATGTCTAATTTTACTTAAACTAATATAAATGTAAATAGTCACACGTGGCTAGTGGTGGCTATATTACAGTGCAGCTCTGAAACAGAGTTCCTTTGTGCAATGACATTGAGCATTCCCTATACACAGAGCACTGTGGTAGATTGCATAAGGGAGTAAGAGCCCTCCTTCAGGGATCAATGATTAGTGATTTGTGTACAGATCAACTTTCTACCTGAAGAAAATGTGAAGTTAACTCCCTTTTGTTTCTGGTTTCATCTCATTCCATTTGGTTCCATTTCATTTTATTTACAGGGTGGGGCAGGCAGATCTAGGGGGACCAGGGTATTCTACTGACTTGCTTGCATTAAACATCCCTGATGTGGTTACTATTCTTATTTTAGAAGCATTTGATAATGTTCCTGAAGGTCAGAAAACCTGGATATTTTTCCTTAATACAATTTCACTCTCTCTTATTTTTTTTTTTATTTTTTTATTTTTTTTTTTTTCCAACGTTTATTTTTGGGACAGAGAGAGACAGAGCATGAACGGGGGAGGGGCAGAGAGAGAGGGAGACACAGAATCGGAAACAGGCTCCAGGCTCTGAGCCATCAGCCCAGAGCCCGACGCGGGGCTCGAACTCACGGACCGCGAGATCGTGACCTGGCTGAAGTCGGACGCTTAACCGACTGCGCCACCCAGGCGCCCCAATTTCACTCTCTCTTAAATAAGACTGTGTTGTTTACTCTCAAACAAGACTTTGGATCAGCGCTCCCAAGCTAGGAAGCAGGGCAACCCAAGAACTTGAGAATCTCTAGAAAGCATGCCCATGCCCCACGCCCTCAAAACTGAACTTTGGACATTGCCTAATGACATAGTAATGTTAAAGATCCTAAAGGGATGGATGCCATTCATAAGCGGATACAAGGAATACATAATTTTTGTTAAATAAATATGAACATGCAGGGCTGCTATTCCCTACTAGAGTCATATGCCACTGCTGTTCTAAAGGGCCTTTTTGAACATATGTGGCCTTTTTGAACCCTATGTTATCCAGACCATTCTGTCTTAGATCTTCCAAATAATTATTTTTTTTAATATTTCATTATACTTCTTTGAATTTTATTTTATTTTTTAATTTACATCCATGTTAGTTCACATATAGTGCAACAATGATTTCAGGAGTAGATTCCTTAGTGCCCCTTACCCATTTAGCCCATCCCCCCTCCTAAAACCCCTCTAGTAACCCTCTGTTTGTTCTCTATACTTAAGAGTCTCTTACGTTTTGTCCCCCTCCCTGTTTTTATATTATTTTTATCGTCCTTCCCTTATGTTCATCTGTTTTGTATCTTAAATTCCTCATATGAGTAAAGTCATGTGATATTTGTCTTTCTCTAATTAAATATTTTTTAATGTTTATTTTTTTTTAACTTTTTTTCTTTAATCTTTATTTCTGAGAGGGAGACAGAGTGCAAGCAGGGGAGGGACACAGAGACAAGGAGGCACAGAATCTGAAGCAGGTTCCAGGCTCTGGGCTGCCAGCACAGAGCCCAATGCAGGGCTTGAACTCACAAGCCGTGAGATTATGACCTGAGCTGAAGTTGGATGCCCAACAGACTGAGCCACCCAGGCGCCCCTAATGTTTATTTTCAAGAGAGACAGAGAGCGCACATGTGAGCAGGGGAGGGGCAGAGAGAGGGAGACAGAGGATCTAAAGTGGGCTCTGCGCTGACAGCAGAGAGCCTGATGTGAGGCTCGAACTCACAAACCGTGAGATCATGACCTGAGCTGAAGCTGGACGCTTAACTGCCTGAGCCACCCAGGAGCCCCGAGATCTCCCAAAGAATTATTACCATGTGCAAACTGAGGCAGTGCAATAAAATCAACACATAGCGCTTATGAATATTTTTCAGTTTAATTCTATGTGCTTATATGTGGGCTGAACTAGAACGGTGTTTGAATATACATCTCTACTCGTGGCGAAGAAGTCTTTTCTAAAGAATGGACCCTCTGCTTTAATACAACCTCACTTCAGATAAAACCTGGCCATTAAAAGGAATCTGTGCCTTGAACTCACAAGCCTGAAGACTCAATCTCTGGATTGCACAAGAACTCAATGCAGTGGTTATACTTGCTACAATTCAACTACAGGACTGTAGAGCTTCAAAAACATTTAATTCGTTGTTTTAGTAAATACCTACTCTGCACCTGAGGGTTTTCTGGGCACTTTAAGATGCAGAGGAAGATTACAAAATAGAGCACATGGCTCTCACTCCCAAACAAACTTACTTTTCTCAATGGGCAGTTAAGACAGACCCCCAGCTGTCCCTTGCAGGTATGACAGTGCTGAACCGAAGTTTAAACAGAGCCAGACTGGGGCGCCTGGGTGGCTCAGTCAGTTAAGCAGCCGACTTCGGCTCAGGTCATGATCTTGCGGTCCGTGAGTTCGAGCCCCGTGTCGGGCTCTGTGCTGACAGCTCAGAGCCTGGGGCCTGTTTCAGATTCTGTGTCTCCCTCTTCCTGACCCTCCCCCGTTCATGCTTTGTCTCTCTCTGTCTCAAAAATAAATAAACGTTAAACAGAGCCAGAGTAGCGAAAAACCAGGCAGGCCTTGAGTACTGTACCTGCAGGTGAAACCTTCGGAGTCCGAGCCACCCGCTTGGTTTTCGGTAGAGCAGGGACATCAAGCTCTGCAGCAAAGCACGTTGACTCCTGAATTCTCTGAACTTTCTTCTCCTTTAGAGGGGGACGTGGGGACTTAGCTATGTTATTAAAAGGAAAAGAAATTAACAAAGAAAATTTAGAAAGGAACTCAAAGCCTATTTTACCAGCAGCTGAATGCAGAAGTAATGCTATAATTTTTCTTTCTCTTTTTTAAATATTTTTGAGAAAAAGAGAAAGTATGCCATGTGTGCGAGCACGAGCAGGGGAGGGGCAAGGGGGGGGGAGAAAGGGGGAGAAAGAGGGAGAGAGGGAGGGGGAGAGAGGGGGAGAGAGGGGGAGAGAGGGGGAGAGAGAGAGAAAATATGAATCCCAAGCAGGCTCAGCGCTGTCAGTGCAGAACTTGATGCAGGGCTTAAACTCACAGCCCATAAGATCATGACCTGAGCTGAAATCAAGAGGTGCATGCTTTACCCACTGAGCCACCCAGGTGCCCCTATAATTTCTCACTAACAGAGATGCACGTTATTCCGAGAATTACAGTCTGATTACCAGGAGATTTATGCAGAAGGGCTGGCCTTGCAGGCTGTGTAATTGTTGCTATTTTTAGCTGTTCTTGTAAGGATTTCATCTGCTCTTGCAACTTCTTTAATTCATCTAGGAAAGAAAAGTATATTGACTTAAGACCCAGAGCAGAAGAAATATCACACATGGCAAAAATGCTGGAATTACTTTTGGTGTCTACTCCCTCACCCTGAAATGCCAAGAGCCACAATATAATCACATACTGAGAACTCACCATTAACTTTTGCACTAAGAGGTCCCTTAGAGAAATAAACTTTGTATTTTCAGTAATCAAGTCTCTAATACCTAAGCTAGTCATGAATTTGTTCTACTGACAAATATCACAGATACATATCCCCAGTTAACAAGTTTTTAGGAATCAAGAAAAGTGATTACTATTTCATAAACTGAATACCGTAATATAATAAATGCTGGTTCTTGCATTAGAAGAAACAGCAAACCACTGAATTTTATTATAATTTCAGAATATATAAGAGGCGATGCCACGAATAAGAAAAGGGCACTCCACAAAGCTTCTGTTCAGAAATGGTCTCCTGCCCAAAAATAATGTGGAGAAGCCTGCCATCTTGTCCCTGGCTCCCCATGCATATGAGTCTCTGGGTAAGATTTTTCTGTAACAGGCACGAAAGATGTTAGAGCCATTCTGGGAGGGACTAAATTACAGCTGGCCTTTGCATGCTGAAATGCTGGCTGTGAATGTCTCCTCTACTAACTCCCACGATTTCTTTCTTTCTTTTTTTTTTTTTTTTTTTGCCAAGTCATGTATCTCCACTCTTGACTCAGCAGCTATTTTGATGAAAACTGTCAGGTTCCATCTAGTCTACCATGAAGAGATTAGAAAAGCAAGTAGTTAGGGCACCTTGCAACTCTTGATTACTTTTCCCTTGACTGGGAGCAGGAGCAGTGGGGACACTGTTTTTAGTTGACTGCGGCGTGGGAACTTCTTCTTCATCTGTTAAGTCCCCCATATCTCCAAAGAGAGTGGCCAGATTTTCCTTTCGGTCCTCAGTCTCTCCCACTTCTCCATCAGCAGGCTCCTCTGAGTAAGATTCACCGTCATCATCTGCATCAAAGAGCTCATCAAATGCATCAGGTTCACGATCTTCCTGGGTCAAGCGGTGACTCTCTTCTGAATTACAGTCCAGGGCTAACTCATTCTCCTCCAGCAATGCAGTCAGCAGAGACAAATCATCTTCCTCCCCTGGGGAAAAAGACGAAGGACAGAAAGTAAACCTACCTGAGAAAAACTGCTAATGACAAGCAGCTAATTAAAACACTCAACATTAATAAGGCAGTTAAAATGGCTCACCATTTTGCCTGGTAAATTGTTGATCTTCTGTCCACCTTTCCTCTTCCCAAGTGCTTATAGGGCACTGGGTGAAGGACAAAGGGGCCAACACCTGCATAGTGACCACACCGGGCCGTTCACTGGGCTGATCTTTCTCCCTGTGCTACTTCAGCTAGTGACATAACGTCCTGCATACCAACTTCCATGAAATCCAACCCATAAGGGAATAACTCAAAAATACACTAAACATGCATTTAGGCTTTAATTGTTCGAGGCGTAAAAAAAATTCAAATGTAGAAAAGGCACAAACAACCACATAAAAAGTACTTATATTTCATCAGCCAGAATGAGTCATTTATGTTTGCTTCTTGCCTTTACGTTAGATAAGTAAACTTAAAAAAAAAAAAAAGTTTAGAGTTTATCATGCCAAATCTTTTTTTCAATGTGTATATGGTTTTTTTTTATGTGCACATGTGAATTTTTTTATCATGCCAAATCTTATCACAATTTCTAACCACTGCCTCCACACCCTACGGCAAGAAGCATCCTAATTTTGGTGTATCAGTCTAGTCCGTTTTTCAAAATTTTAACATAAATACATAAGTATTCATAATCCATATAGAGTATTTGGTTGATTTATAATATTTTCGGGACACCTGGGTGGCTCAGTTGGTTAAGTGTCTTACTTCAGCTCAGGTCATGACCTCACGGTCTGTGAGTTCGAACCTGGTATCAGGCTCTGTGCTGACAGCTCAGAGCCTGGAGCTTGCTTCGAGTTCTGTGTTTCCCTCTCTCTGTCCCTCCCTCACTCATGCTCTGTCTCTCTCTCTCTCTCTCTCTCTCAAAAATGAACAAACAGTAAAAAATAAAATACTTTCATAAATTGTTGCGCACTGTAGGTATTCCTCTGTATCCTGGTTTAATTCAACATTGCATGTTAAGACCGACCTGAATCAAAACATACAGTTCTAGTTTCTTTCAATGGCTATATGGTAATTCTTTTCCAATTCTTTCCCACCACAAACTATGCAGCAACCATGACGATGTCTTGCATACGTGTGACAGTTTCCCAGGAATACCTAGCACGAGTGGAATTGTTGGGCTGCTGGGTGCACATTTTCCGACTTGCCCAGATACGGCCAAACCCGCTCCCAAAGTGATTACTCACTAGCACTATGCCAGTGCCACTTCTCCCTAACACCTCACCAATATCTGATGTCACTAAGTTTTTTTGCTAGTCTGATGGAGGATATTAAAAGGCATCTCAGTGTTCCGATTTGCATTTCCAGAGAAATCTCATGAGGTAAAGAATTGTTTACATTTATTGGCCCTTAGGATTGATTTCTTTCTTTCTTTCTTTCTTTCTTTCTTTCTTTCTTTCTTTCTTTCTTTCTTTTTTCCTTTTGGTGCCCATTTTTTTCCCCCCTGTTTGGGTATTAATCCTTTATAAAATCTGAGCCATTTTAAGACATTAAGGATATTTCATGCACCGTGCCCCCCTTCACCTGAAAGACAAGAGTTAAAGTCCAGAGACATCAAGGGTCTGTTCAGGACCATATGGCAACACAGGTCAGCACAGGAGCCTGGCTTAGGATGGAGATCTCTAGGCCAGCAACCCAATATTCTTTGCACCGCTCTACACTCTCTTACCAGATGGAAAAGAGCCAACGCACAAACTCATGGGCTAGAATCTGATGAAAGGGTCTAAGGCTTAAAGTTAGATAATGATCTGCTGGAATTTCTTGCTCAATAATCACTGCAAAACTGGAGGGCACAGGAAGAAGAGGCGACCTGGCTCCCTGTGCTCTGGGTGAGACTGCCACATTCCCTCAAGGGAGCCAAGAGGCCTTCCTCTCTCCTGTTCTTAGCTGCTGAAGAGAGTACACTTCAGGAAGAGGCTTTGGTTCACACCACTCATAGTTGATGATAAATGTTGCCCAGAGCTAATCTGTGATGCCTCCCAGCCCGGTTCAACTCAGTCACCACCAATAATCCTGTCTTCATGTTATGCTGACCCAACCTCCCTGCTTCATTTATACACTGGACCCTCTTCCTCTCAACCCCCCAAGGATGTCAGCCTATAATCATCAGCTCTCCTCCCCACATCACCCATGATTCCCTGTCTTCTGGAGCATTCCCCTCGGCATATGAATTCTTTCTAGTGTCTTCCATCATACCAACCAACTACCTGATTATCTTCCTACTTATTTGTTCTTATCTTGCTCTCTGTACTAGAATGGAAGCAGGAATGTTGTGCAACCGTGTTTCTCTAGCACCAGTGTTTCTCTAGACCAGATTTCGTCCACACTGGACCAAACTGTTAGCACTGTGCCAACCAAATGAATGTTTATTAGATACAACGGTTTCTTAGAGGACACATGCCCATTCACCACTTATTTTCATAACTATCTCATAGCAAATAATTATACTTTATATTATATTAACCGCCCTGAAGGTAATTTGATGATTTCAGGAAACAGGACGCTATTATTATACCAAAGGTATAATCAATGTCACGTGTTACCACAGTGTGAAGAATTTCAATAATATTTGGTTCTACTTTTTTGAAAAAGGAAGAGAGTAATAAACTTGGATTTAAAACCAAAATCTAGTTTCAGATAATGAGCTCATTATGTAACCAGAAAAATAATGCATTTTATTTGTCAGCATCTCTTTACAGCCAGCACAATCACTGCTAAGCTACTCCCAGGCTAAGCTCTGTTAATCAGAGTAGCCTCTTTTTATTAGGTAAATATTGTGCATACACCTCTGCAAAATAAACAAAATGAGAAAGGACTACAAGAATTTAACTCACAGCTACACTGAAGCGACTTCAACATTAACTGTGAACTCTGAAGTCAGGCTGCCTGGGTTCAAATCCCTACTGTGGCAGTTTCACCTGGGACAAATTACTAAACACCTGTCTCCTGGTGTAAAAAATATGGCTGCTCATAGGGCACCTGGGTGGCTCAGTCGGTTGAGTGTCTGACTTCGGCTCAGGTCAGGATATCATTGTTCATGAGTTCAAGCCCCACATCGGCCTCTGTGCTGACAGCTCAGAGCCTGGAGCTTGCTTTGGATTCTGTGTCTCCCTCTCTCCTTGCTCCTCTCCTGCTCACAATCTGTCCTCTGTTCTCTTTCTCTCTCTCAAAAATAAACATTAAAAAGCAAATAACATTCTCTGATTGAAGTGAGATCTTTTCTGAACCACTCGGACAATACTTGAGGGTGAGGTAGCCATTTTCACTATTCCGCAAGTAGGATAAATAACAAGTCCATGGACAAAAGGGTGGTTTTCCATGAAACACACATAACTTGAGACAGCTGCCAGAACTTACCATCCATGCTGTCAAGAGAACAGTTGTGATAGAGAACTTCAAAGGAGAATCCAGTGCCCAGGAGATGGCAGGAATGTCGAATCTCGGCTATGAAATCAACATTAGAAAAGTCACCCTTGATTGTTCTCACTTTCTCACATCCCATATATAAAGAATCAGGGATCTCACAAATCCTACGGGCTTGAAGCTGAGGATTCGTCCAAAATCTGACTATTTCTCCCCCCCCCCCACCCCTTTTATCTTGTCTTCAAACTATGGTGTAGAAACTCAGTTGAGGGGCGCCTGGGTGGCGCAGTCGGTTAAGTGTCCAACTTCAGCCAGGTCACGATCTCGCGGTCCGTGAGTTCGAGCCCCGCGTCAGGCTCTGGGCTGGTGGCTAAGAGCCTGGAGCCTGTTTCCGATTCTGTGTGTCCCTCTCTCTCTGCCCCTCCCCCGTTCATGCTCTGTCTCTCTCTGTCCCAAAAATAAATAAACGTTGAAAAAAAAAATTTTTTTAAAAAAGAAACTCAGTTGAGCTATGGAGCAGTTTGCTGGGTACTAGAGCACATGGATGAGACTGACTGTGAACAAGTATTATTGAGAATGGCCTAAATATTAGGGTTATTATCCCATGTTATTTACTGTGACACATTTGATGGCTCCCTTATCCACAGCAATCTAGTGTGTGGCTCTACTTAGTTGCAACCTTCGTCACATCAGGATTATAATTCAATACTACTTAGCAAAACGCAGAGGTGGCAGAGCTAATTAGGGTAGATTCATGTTATTGTGTGCACTTTCCTTTTTTTTCCTTTAAATGATTTTAGTGACTGCAAGATAAAAGCTCAACAGATTTTGTCTAGGCTCTTATTCAATGAATATGAGCTTCTATAGATGGCTTCGGGAAGTGCACGGTCAAGTATTAATTATGATGCTTTCTTTTTATTTATTCGACAAATACTTCCATGGACCTATTGTGTGCTCCCCACTGTGTTGTCTCCTGGGAAATCTGCTGGACTGTAAGCTTGTTGAAGGGTAGCAAACGGTCTCACTCACCTCTATAACCAACCGCCCTCCCCACTCCCCCCCCTTCATACTCTACCTCACCCTCACATCCAGGCCCTCCCAACAACTATCGGTTCTATCTCCAAAACAGTGCTCAATCTTTTGTCTGAACCATGAGCTTCCTGTATCGGTCTCTGTGTCTCTGTAATCTCATTTCCATACAGCAGCCACAGTAGTCTTTTCTCTCCTTAGTAATTTCTGAGGAATATAAGCCAGATGGTAGTATTCTCTTAACTAAAATTCTTTAACGATTTTTCATTACCATCAGAACAAAATTCAAAAGTCTGTGAGTTAAGTGGATACTCTCTCTCTTGCCTACTTCTACTCAGACTAGCCTGCCTACAACTTCTTGAACACAGAGAGTGCTCTCAGGCCTCACGCTCTTTGGAAAGTGCTCCCCTAGCTCCTTCTCACTCTTCAGTTTCCCCTTAAGCATGGAATGTTCCGAGCCTTCCAGACCACCCTATCTGACCGGCTCCGCGGCGCCCGCCCACACCTCATCCTTTTCGTGACTTCACTGCACTTTCCACTGTGGTGTGCGTGTTATCTGTTATTCTCTTTAGATTCTAAGCTTCACGCGGGGATGAGTAATGTGTGTTTGGAGGCCTGCACATGGCACACACTCAATAACTTCAAGCAAATCACGAATTGAAAACAAAAAATGAAAAAAATAAAAGTCTCCACGGCATGCATTTTAAAAGGTTACTTGAGAAAGAACCCAAACCTGGTCCCTTAAGCAGAGAGGATGGCCCGACGCCTGGTACCTCCTTGGTGCCTTTAAGGCGCCCCTACCTTTCGGTCGCTCGGCACCCAGAGCCCACCCGGCCGCGCGGACACCGCGCTCGCCCGATTCCAGTTCTCCCCCACCTGACCGCCTCGGGCTCCGCGCTTCTCGGCCTCGGAGCTCTCCAAACTCTCCCGCAGACCCGCGTGGCGGGCCCCCTACCTCACCCCCCGGGTGACCACCCACACACCCAGACCCCAGCTGCTTACCCTACTCGGCACCCCTTTCAGACCTACAGCCAGACCCGCCAAAATTCCAACTTGGCTCCACCCCCCCGTCTGACGCCAGACGCACGCCGACTTAGGGCCGCGCTGATTGGCTACGTCAGCTTTCTTGGCGACGACTATCTGGCAGAGATGGTAAAAAGCCCATCTTGCATAGAGCGATCTGATTGGCTCACGTGACCGGGCGCCCTCTTTGTTGGGGGCAAGAAGACTTCCGGTCGGTGACGTCCTGCGCTCCTTTAGATAAAGTGGTGTTGTGGTGCCTCCCAGCGCTTGGAAGTTTAAGTGTTCCTGGAGGGTGTTTTTACAGGAGGTCGGAACTGAATTCCAGACAATCTCCCGGACTGTCATCCACTCCTTTCTACGAAGCGAGGCGGAAGGTAACGCTTGAGGCCGAGAGGCCTGCACGGAGACGCTTAAACCGGAAGCACATTGCAAACGTTTCTCCTGCCCTCACAAATGTCCTGTGGTAGGACTGATCCTAGAGAAGTCTGACCGAACGTGCTGGATGATTATTTAACAACCTCTTGTGTTCCACTGAGATGACTGGACTCAAAATCCAAACTCTGGTTCGCTTTGAACTCTGCCTGACCTTGGGGAACTAACTTCTCCCTTTGGGCTTCTGCTTCACCATCTGTGAAATGAGACCTAAGGTCTAGGGGACATTCTTTGAGGCAGTGGAAACGACATTTTCCAGAGGATTTCGTGATCCAGAGAATTGGAGAATTGTAACTTGTGTCGGACTAACTTGTTAGGAGGTCGTTTTTTCACAGAACATTTTTTAGTAAAATTCAGATTTTTTTTTTTGGTATTTACATTCTAAAAATGGTGTTTGTACATAATTCTGAGAACTGCCCTTTCTAAATGCACAATTCTATTTAGCTTATACATAATTTAAAAGAATTCAAAGCAGAAGAGTTTTTGATGGAGCAAATGACCATTTTAAGTCTTTTCCCCCCTCTCACAGGCACTATTCAGGCCCTGTATTCCCACCCTCCCACCCCGCGCCAGTTATTTCATATAAGATGGTATCTCTCTATCCATTGTGTTTGCCTTCGTTTTCATAAAAACTAAAATCAGCTTTAGGATGATGAAAATAAACAGCCCAGATACCATCTACATTGATTTTTTGGGTGTGTCCTAATGAAGTATTAATGCTCCTTATTATCTGAGCTTATTATACTGACCCAGGAATGGAAATAATACCACTTTTGAGAGCTGCTAGTGTTGAAAAATTCACAGTAATGTTAGCACCATTGTAATCAAACTGACAAAAGGAACTATCGGCACAGAGCCCGACGCGGGGCTCGAACTCACCGACCGTGAGATCATGACCTGAGCCGACGTCGGACGCTAACCGACCGAGCCACCCAGGCGCCCCCAAAAGGAACTTTTAAATGCATCACTATATCTAATTGCAAAGGTTCATCACAGACTTACTAGCCATGACACGGACATTCCTGGACCAATTCTGATTTGTTTTCCAAAGTTCTTCAACTTGACTTTTCAGGTCCAGTGTGCACCCAAAGCCGTGCGAAGAAGTAGAAAACAATACTGGTCTAAGCCCTCAAATTTTCGTCCATGGAGGGATCAAGAAACTATTACTGGAATTAGCACAGCGGTGATTTTCAGAAAGAATTAGAGGGGTACCTAGGTGGCTCAGTCGGTTAAGCGTCCGACTTCGGCTCAGGTCATGATCTCACCGTCTGTGAGTTCGAGCCCCGCGCCGGGCTCTGTGCTGACAGCTCAGAGCCTGGAGCCCGTTCCAGATTCTGTGTCTCCCTCTCTCTCTGCCCCTCCCCTGTTCGTGCTCTGTTTCTGTCTCAAAAATAAATAAACGTTAAAAAAAATTTTTTTTTAAAGAGAAAGAATTAGAGTAGATTCTGGAACCACTGGTGGAAGGGAGGGAGGCAGAAGACAGAGAAAGGAGTTCAGGGTGTTTTTCTGAGGCCATGCACTGAAGTAGAGAACACGGGCAGCGCAGAACAGGTTTAAGGGAGAAGACAGACTTGGTTTTCGCTTTCAGAACGAGGTATGAAAGACGCTGACTTAGAAAAGCTTGATCTGCAGATCTGGGATTCAAAGGAGAGGTCTGTACCGCAGGCTCTTACCCTTCTGGCAAAGCGTGATCACCGACCCCTTTGAGAACAGAATGAAAATGGTTTCTTTTTTCCCCCAAGAAAAATGGACACTCGTACATTCGAGATTTTGTATACCTTCTGAGGGGATTCGCATGTCTTCCCAACGACACCCCTTCAGATAAAGAACCTCCGGTGTAGGAGGCCAGTGCCCTGGGGGCACAGACTTCTGAGCCAATGAGAGAAGGTGGGCAGGTGCAGCTGGAGTGTGGTCAGGAAAGCAGTGTCACTCTTGGCCCTAAGTCTGGGCCTGACCTCCTCGTGTCCCTGTGCCCGTCGTCCTCTGGCTGTGTCCCTCCCCACAGGGTGAGGCTCACCCAAATCCTGGGCAACTCTTGGTAGCCGAAGCTTCTAGGTCCTGGGACCCTGGGATTGCACTGAGGAGGCTTTGAGGTCCCGCGTGGCCTCTTCCCCAGGTTGTCCTTTGAGGGCGGATCCCTCTGTCTACGGGGTAGCTCTTTGGTGGTGGTCGGGCAGGTAGGGGGGCTTGAGTAGCGGGCAGGGGTGTCCGCACACATGGAGAGAGGTGGCACCCAAGGGCCGCACAGAACGGAGTCTACATGGGAGAAGAAGCAGGGTTTACAGGGCTGGGCCCACTTCTCAAGATGCCATGTTTCTGTGGGAAACTCTGAGGAGACTGGTAGCTTGATGTCTAAACTTTAAAACTTCACACACAGGATCTCTGTATTCTCGCCCCCCGTGTAAGGGGTGGGCCTGTAAGAAAAAGATGGCACAGGATGCCAAGGGAGCAGTTTTAAGAAGGGAAATGGCAAATATCAATGTGATGCAGCAGGGGTTCTCAAAATCTGGTCCCCAGAGCAGCAGCTTCAGCAGCACCGGGGGACCTGTGAGAAATCACATGTTCACCCTCCGTGCCAGACCTACTGAATCAGAAACCCTGAGGGTGGGACCCACCATTCCGTGTCCGGTCTCATGTGGCCACTGCGTCTTTCTATAGCAGTGGTTCTAAAACTTTAGAGGGCACCAGAATCATGGGTGAGCCTCTAAAACATATCACAAAACAAGAAAGGTAAAAGCAGAGAGAGAAGTTAGCGGGCCCCAGCCTCCTCCCCCAGAATGCCATTGGGCCCTATGGCTAAGTACCTCCCTCATCACCCCTGCCGGAGGTGCCCATTCTCTGTGTCCACTCACCCCGTCTTCCAGATCATCTCTCGCATCTCCTGAGCCCACCCCCTCTTCTCCATCCTCACTTCTGTGACCCTCCCTGACCCCTGGGCACCTCGCTGTTTTTTACTTCTAACTAGTCCCCATCTGATCTCACTCACCTCCAATCCATTTCCCTTATCGCTCCCAATTACAACATCATTTTGGCCTGGATGTTCCCTGAACAAAATTCATCAACAGCTCCTCAGTTCCTGTAATTCCAAACTTCTTGCCATTCAAGGACTTGACTTACAGACCTGAGTCCTGCCTACTTTTCCACTAACCTCAGCTCTTTTCTTTCTCCATGGAATCAGTCTTTCTTCCAGCCACGCTGACCTGCAACTTCCTCTTCCTAAATATTCCGGGCTCTGGCATGCCTCAGAGCCTTTGTACATGCAGACCTCTCTGCTTCCAAAGCCTCAAACACTGAATCAGCTCCTACTTATCCAACCAACCTCAATGCAGGCATCACCTCCTTTGGGAATCTTCTCTGGCCCTTTGGACTAAGCATTGCTACTCAGTGCTTCCTAGAACTCAGGAGTAGGAGGGTACATAGAACTTTCCACATTGCATCCTAATCGTGGACCTCTTATGCTTCTTCTCACCATGATGTCAGCATCTGGAGACAAGGGAACTGTGTCTTGTTCATCTTTCTATCTCTTCTCTGTCTTCCCTCCTGCTGCTGGTGGCCGGCACACAATAAATGTTACAGAAAGAAAAAAAAAATCGAGTGGAGTATTTGCTCCTTAACCAATCATTTAGCATTTGAGGGCGAGTTTCTTCCTCTGGAAAGTGCTGATATTGGCAGAACGTGGAATAGGGGCTATTTTAGGAAGGATCAAATGAGGATTTCCAGTACATTTTCACACACTGGTTATCAGCCATAATCACTTACTGCCTCAAGTGTACGTGATGTTGGACAGAGATGTGGCCCATATTCTAGGAATTTACACTCCAAGTTGGGAGATGTGACATATGTATAAAATATAAATGACATAAGGTGACGACCAACGAGCACCAATCTTGCTGGACAGGAGGGAACAGACAGATGAGGTCAAAACATTAAAAGAAGCAGATCAGACAAATCATGTGGAAGATGAACAGGTCAAGAGCGATATTCTAGGGGCAGTGAGCTTGTGAGCAGGTGCAGGAAGCAGGTAGATGTAACGAGGAAAGGAGTGGCCTAGTGCTTAGATGCGAGTGAATTAAGACTGCACGGCTTTTAACCTCCTGCCCCATGCTAACTGTGCAACCTTGGGTAAATTACTTAACCTCACAGTGCCCCCACTTGCTCATGTGCCAAACAGGGATACTGACAGTTATTTCATAGGGCGTTGTGAGGATTAATGACAAAAGCTTGAAAACACCATAGTGTGCCCAGCATATGTAAACATAAGTGTGTATTAACCTCAGGGTGCCTGGGTGGCTCAATCAGTTAAGCATCTGACTCTTGGTTTCAGTGCAGGTATGAGTTCGAGCCCTCCGTTGCTTGGGATTCTCTCTCTTTCTCTCTCTCTGCCCCTCCCCCTGCTCTCTCTCACTCTCTCTCTCAAAATAAATAAATAAACTTTAAACAATTAAATAAAAGTGTATTAACTTCTATTCTTGCTACTTTTCTAAATACTGCTTAGGGACAGTAAGCTAAAAGACAGGTGCTCAGGAACTGAATATACCAGAAAGTGGAGGTAGAGAAGCCTGGCCAAAGATCTTGACAGTCCCAGACTGCGGGAGTTCAAGGGAAGAGGCCAGTGGGAAAGACATTATGAAGGAAACCCTCTCTGCTTTGGTAACTGGCCAAAGAAAGTTACTTTTTGCAGGAAAAGGAGAGGACGATGGCCAGGTTGGCATCACTTGGGCACCTGGCAGAATTATGGGAAGGGACGGGAGTGCCCAGGAGGAGGTTGCCGTGGACAGTGGGGAGATGGCGAGCTCAGTCTGAGGCAATGGTGTAGATTTCAGCAGGTGCCTTTGGCCCTGTGACCGAAGCCAGTGGGACATGCAGGGCTTCATGTAGGTCTGGGGTGTGGTTTGGTGAGTACACATGAGTTCTCCAAAACAGAGATGGTAAAAGCACAATATCCTCGAGTATGTCTACCTGGTTATGCACCAGACCATTAAATCACCTCCTCTATCCTGAGGCCTGGCAGGCAGTGCTCTTCAAAATCAGAAAATCAGACCTTCTAACTGGGAGTAATAGTCCGTTTCTAAAGCCCCTCCAGCACCATTTCCCTCCTGCCGAGGTCTGTTTACATCTGCCTTCGTATCTTCCTTGCTATACATGCAGAACTCTCTAAGTCTTATCCCAAACTGGAATTTGTCTGGACAAAGATTCTGTACTGAGAAAAATGTGATCCTTGCTCAGAGGGAACCCTCTACTTAGAGAAAGAGGGAACCCCACCTCCTTGATTTTGTTAACAGGTTACTGTCTCTGTTAGGCAAATAAATATCTATTGCTTTTCAATCAACCTAGAGGTTACTTTAAACACTACTCAAACCAGCCTTGCTGGTTTTAATTAATTCATAAGATTGTTGAACACATTTTTTCCTTGATTTTGCTGGGTTTACAACCCAGCAAATAACAACAACAACAACAACAAAATATAATACATATATTTGTAAAATAAATTTTACCTGTAATTATGACTCCTTATATTTAAAAGCCAACATTGCTACATAAATCCATCAGCCTACTGAGAGTTTCTGAGTACTTTTTGTTTTTTGTTTAAAAAAATTTTTTTAAATATTTGAGAGAAAGCGAGAGAGCAGGGGAGGGGCAGAGAGAGAGAGAAAGAACCTCAAACAGGCTCCATGCTGCCAGGGCAGAGCCCAGTGTGGGGCTTGAACTCATAAACTGTGAGATGATGACCAAAGCTGAAATCAAGAGCCTGTCACTTAACTGACTGAGCCACCCAAGCGCCCCTGAATAAAAAATTTTTGTATTACGTTTTGCATCTTTGCAATTACTTGGACAGAAAAAAATACCACTTAAATTACTCACCGATGACTAACAGATTTATAACGAGAGTATGTAATGTTATCTCAGTAATTTTTAAAATGACGAATGATGTAAATCAAAGGATTCAACAGACTGTAAAATTATTTCTATGTTTTATTTGCTTTTCATAGCAAAGCAGTTTTGGTATCTTCCATTGTTCTACTAAGACATTTGAATATTGGTTCATATACTTGAGTCCTGTTACACTTAAAAGCTGCAATTGGCTGTTGTATCAGCTTTCCTCCATTGAATTAATGATGGCAAAATACATTTGTTTCATTGAAAGCAATTCCAAGTTACCCCTTTCATTATGGGTCAAATGGAAGTGTTAGCCAATCTTCACAAGAATCTTGATTTTATGACACACACAATACATTTTAGGTTCATATTAAATAATCTTCTCAAAGTTAATTTTTTCATTTTTTAGGAAATAACGGACTTTATTTTTTTAGAACAGGTTTAGGATTACAGAAAAATTGAGTGCAAAGAAAGAAGTTCCCATAAAGCCCCTTCCACACACAATTTCTCCTATTATTAACATCTTGCACTAGTATGGGGCATTTGTTACAACTGATAAGCCAATATTGGTACATTGTTTTTTAAAATTTTTTATGTTTATTTTTGAGAGAGACAGAGACAGAGCGCAAGTGGGGGAGGGACAGAGAGAGAGAGGGAGACACAGAATCCGAAGCAGGCTCCAGGCTCTGAGCTGTCAGCACAGAGCCTGATGTAGGGCTCGAACCCATGAACCGTGAGATCATGACCTGAGCCAAAGTCGGACACTCAACCGACTGAGCCACCCAGGCGCTCCGATACATTATTTTAAACTAAAGTCCACAGTTTACATTAGGGTTAACTTATGTCATACAATGGATTTTGACAAATTTATCCACCATCACGGTATCATGCAGAATAGTTTCATTGCCCTAAAAATCCTGTGTGCTCTCATCTATTCATCCCTTCCTCCACCTAATCCCTGGCAACCAGTATTTTGTCTCCATAGTTGTAACTTTTGTAGAGTATCATACAGTTCAAATCATGTAGCATGTAGGCTTTTCAGACTGGCTTCTTTCATTTAGCAATATGCATTTCAAGTTCCTCCATGTCTTTTTGCAGTTTGATAACTTAGTTCTTTTTAGTGCTGAATCATAGTCCATTGTTTGGATGTACCATACATATTTATGCAATTATCTATTGATGAAAATCTGGGTTGCTTCCAAGTTTGGGCAATTACAAATAAAGCTATCATAAACATTCATGCACAGGTTTTGTGTGGACATAAGTTTTCAATTCACTTGGATAGATACCAAGGATTGTACACTTTGTTTTGCAAGAAACCGCCCAGCTGCCTTCCCAAAGTACCATTCTGCATTTCCACCACCAATGAATGAGAGTTCCTGTTATTCCACATCTTCTCCAGCATTTGGTATTGTCAGTATTTTGGATTTTAGCCATTTTAATAAGTGAGTGGTAGTGTCTTACTGTTTAAATTTGCAATTCCCTAATGACATGTTGAGCATCTTTTAATGTGTTTATTTACCAACTGTACATCTTCTTTGAGGAGGTATCTGTTATCTTTTGCCCATTTTTAAATTTAGTTGCTTTCTTATTAAGTTTTAAAAATTCTTTGTATATTTTGGTATCAGTCATTTTTCAGATATGTTTTGTAAAGATTTACTTCCAGTCTGTGGCTTGAGTTAATTTTTGTGAAAGGTTTAAGGTCTGTGTCTAGATTCATTTTGTTGCATGTGGATGTCCACTTTTTGTTCCAGCATCACTTGTTAAAAATACTATCCTTTCTCCATTGAATTGCCTTTTTTCCTTTATCAAAGACCAGTTGCCTACCTGGGTCTATTTCTGGGCTGTCTATTCTGCTCCATTGATATAATTGTTTATTCTTTCGCCAATACCACAATCTTGATTCCTGTAGCTTGAGAGTAAGTCTTAAAGGTGGGTAATAACTGTCCTCCAACTTTGTTCTTCTTCAGTATTATGTTGGCTATTCTGGGCCTCTTGTGTCTCCATATAGACTTTTAGAATCACTTTTTCAATAACCACAAAATAACTTCTTGGGATTTTAATTGGGATTGTATTGAATCTGTAGATCAAGTTGGGAAAAAAATGACATCTTGACAATACATGAACATGATCTCTCCATTTATTTAGTTCTTTGATTTCTTTCCTCAGATCTTATACATATTTTATTAGATTTATACCTAAGTATTTAATTTTTTTGTACTAACATAAGTGTTATTTATGTTTCTAAAGTTCCAACTGCCCATTGCTGTTATACTGATATTGGTAATTTGTGTCTTCTGTTTTCTTAACTAGCTAGAGGCTTTTTGTTGATTTTGTTGATCATTTCAAAGAACCACCTTTCAGTTTCATTAATTTTCTCTGTTGATTTCCTGGTTTGAATTTCATTGATTTATGTTCTCATTTTTATTATTTATTTTCTTCTGCTTTTGTGTTTAATTTGCCATTCCTTTTCTAGTTTTTTTTTACTGTGGAAGCTTTGATTACTGATTTTAGATCTTTCATTCAATGCTGTACACTTCCTGCTAAGCATGGCTTTCACTTCATTCCACAAACTTTGTGTTATATTTTCATTTCATTTAGTTTAAAGTGTATTTAAAGCTCTCTTGAGTATTCCTTGGCCCATGTATTATTTACAAGTGTGTTTAATCTCCAAATATTCTTTGAGGGTTTCTAGTTATCTTTCTGTTTTTGATTTCCAGTTTAATTTCATTGTAGTATGAGAGCATACTGTGTATAATTTTTGTTGTTTTCAATTTGTTAAGCTGTGTTTTATGGTTCAGAATGTGGTCTATCATGGTGAATGTTCTCCATGAACTTGAGAAAAATGCATATTCTGCAGTGGGTCTATTAAATGCTGATGGACAGATTTTGAATTCTTTAACTATTCATCTATTTTTTTTCCTTGCACTTCTGTCACTTTTTGCCTTATGTATTATGGTGCTCTGTTGTTAGGTGCATATATGTTAAGGATTGTTATGTTTCTTAGAGAATTGACCTCGTTATCATTTTGTAATGTCCCTTTTTTATCCCTGACAACTCTCCTTGCTTTGAAGACTTCTTTAAATTAACAGTTATCCCACTTTCTTTTAATTAGTGTTAGCATACTATTTCTTTCTCCCTCTCTTTATTTTTAATCTATATGTGTCTTTATATTTAAAGTGGGTTTCTTATAGACAGCATATAGGTGAATCTTGTTTTTGTTTTTGTTTTTTTTAAATCCACTCTGACAATTTCTGTCTTTTCATTGGTATATTTAGAGTATATATTAGAGGATGTCTAAAGTGAGTATTGCTATAACTGGATTAATATCTACCATATTTGTTACTGTTTTCTATTCTTACCCTTGTTTTTTGTTTCTTCTATTGTCTTTCACTCTATTTCTGGATTTTCTGCTTCTAACTTAACATTTTATGTTATTCCATTTCTCTCCTTTCTTAGTGTATCAATTATACTTCTTTAATATTTTTTTTTCAGTGGTTGCACTGGAGTTTGCAATGTACATTAACTACTAATCCAAGTGTGCTTTCATGGAACACTGTACCACTTCGTGGGGAGTGGAAATACTTTGTAACAGAGTATCCCACTTCCCCTGCTCCCATCCCTTATAACATTGCTGTTATCCATTTCATTGATCCATTAGCTATAATCACTGAATACACGTGGCTACTTTTATTTTGAACAAACTGTTAATCTGTTAGATCAATTAAGAATACAGGAAACAAAAGATTTTATCTTCATTTATTGTTTCTCTAATGATTGTCCTTTCTTTACATAGACCTCAGTTTCTGACCCATGTGACTTTCATTTTCTCTGCAGAACTTTTAACATGTCTTATGAAGCATAAATTGGCAACAAATTCCATAAACTTTTGTCTATTACAAAAGTCTATTTCTCCTTCACTTTTGAAGAAAATTTCCATGGACACAGAACTATATGTTGGTGGGTTTTCTCTCTCAACATTCGAAATATTTCATTCCTTTCTTCCTGCTTGCATGGTTTCTAAAGGTCTGACATATTTCTTATCCTAGTTCCTCTACAGATAAGATTTTCTTTCTTTCTGGCTTCTTTCAAGATTTTCTCTTTGCCTTTGATTTTCTGTAATTTGAATATGGTATACCTAGGTGAAGATTTTTTTCTGGCATTTAACCTACTTGATGATCTCTGATCTTCATGATCAGTAGTTTTGTGTCATTAATTCTTCAAAATTCTCAGCCATAATTACTTCACCCAGCTTCTTTCTTTTCATTCTGATATTCTCATTGCACATATATTACATTTAAAAATTTTTCCCCACAGTTCTCAGATATTCTGTTGTTTTGCATTCTTTTTTCTCTTTGCATTTCAGTTTTGAAAGTTTCTGTTGACATTGCTTCAAGTACACAGATTTTTTTTTTTTCTCATCCATGTTCAGTCTATTGATGAGCCCATCAAAGGAATTCTTCATTTCTGTTACAGTTTCTTTGATTTCTAGTATTTCCATTTGATTTTTTCTTAGGGTTTCCATCTCTCTGCTTATAGTACCCCTCTGTTCCTACATGTTGTCACTCTTTTCATTAGAGCCTTTAGGGTAGTAATCATAGTTGTTTTCAATTTCCAATCTTATAATCATCATATCTGAGTCTGGTTCTGATGCTTGTTCCATCTTTTCAAACTGTGTTTTGTTTTTTAGTATGCAGTATAATTTCTTGTTGAAAAATGGAAGCGATGTAGCAAGTAAAAGGAACTGAGGTCAGTGAGTCTATAGTGTGAGGTTTTATGTTTACCTGGCTAAGAGCTGGACTGTGTTTACTGCCTGCTGCAGCTGTAGATGTCACAGGCTGAAATTTCCTCTGCTGTCCTTGTTTTGTCTCCTTTGTTGTCTTCGGATTTCCCTGTATTTTTTCTTAAGTAAAACCAAATATGAGTTCTTCCAGTTGTAATCTCGTTATTATGCAGGCACCTTGTTGATGTGGTAAGGTATGTGTGGGGGAGAAGAGTTCCGCAGTCCTGTGATAAGGTTTCGGTCTTTTACTGAGCTCTGCCTCTAGGGGGTGACCTTTACAAGTGCTTCTCGGACTTTTTTCTCCTCTTTAGGTGAGAGGAGTAAAAAAGCAGAGGGGGCTGGAGTTGGGTATTTCCTTTCCCCCAGGTCAGTGAGGCTCTGATAATATCCCAGCAAGGTTAGACTCCGGTAAAACAGTTTCCCCTGAGGGAAGGCCTTCCTAAGAAGAACAGAGAGCGCGGTGTATTTCAAAATGGCTACTTTCCCCCCTCCTCCTGCTAAAAAGCAGGGGAGAATTTTCAGAAATATTCACTATGAGGAGCTCCTAGGGCTCCTGGAGCTAAAACTCACACAAGTGTGGGGGCCTCTTAAGAATGGACTCCTGCTAGCGTTTTTAATTCTCAAGTTTGTCCACACCAAGCCTTTGGCAATTCTTCAATTAGTTTAAGTTCTCCTACTCAGATGCTGACTGAGTGCTTTCTGCTCCTAAGACCCTGATCTGGTAAAATCTGAGACTCTTTGTACCTGACTGTCTCTCTAATTTCTGGGCAGTGGTTTGCCCTGTGACTTCAGTTCTCTGAGGGATTTAAAGAGAGTTGATGATTTTGAGTTTGTCCAGTCTTTTTCTTGTTACAAGGATGGAAGTGATGACTTTTAAGCTCCTTATAGGCCAGACTTATAGATCAAAATGACTTTAAAATACAATATTTGAAGGATCAATATTATGAAATTAGTTAGGTATAAAATTTTCATTGCCTTGTTCCTATCTCTTTCCAGTTCCCATTTTTCTATTGCTCCCAGTCAGCCACACTTCGAGAACACGGTAAAGCCGGCCCCAGAAGAGGGGCCAACATTCTGATGAGGTGTCATTACCTGGTTACATGGAACCAGGCCTCTGAAGAGACTAATTATTTAGAGAAGGCATGAACAGAGTTTACAAACTGTTTACCAACTGTTTGATTCCCTCAGTAGAGGAGCTTTAATTTAAGGTGACTTTTTGAACTAGCCTTCTTTTGCAATCCTTTTAATTATCCAGCAGACAATTTGATCACAGGCTTAATAAGCCCACTCACACTGTTACCTCAGGGTTGGGATCAGCTTAATATGTTTACTTGAACAACATAAAAGGATAGTCTCTTAAATTAAACGTGAAACCATTTGGGTTGCTTTTCTATTTAAGATACTGTTGAAATCTATTTCCTCTAATATAAAATAGTAAGGAAAAAAGCTTAAACTAGAAACGATAAATAAGAAATTAAAAATGAGAATTTCATGGTTATTTTAGAAATGTCTTTAAGAAGCATTCTCTGTGGACTGACATGGGGGAATCTTAGTTATTACTGAATCTGTGCAGTGTGGTCTCTTGGCATGAAGACAGAATTAGCAGTTTTGATTCCTGGTTTAAAAAACACAGATGTACACACACACACACACACACACACACACACACACACACACACACACGGGTGTGTGTGTATTAAATCAAGTTTGCCTTATTTTCTTCTAAATGTTCTAGGATATAGACACACAAGGACACTGTTTACTTTTATGACTGGCCCAGTATTAGCTAATCTCAGTAAACTGTAGATTTACAAAATATGGCAAATCTCTATTTTTTCACCTCCTTAGCAAGAATAATTTTTAATTCAAACAACAAATACTAGCCTCTAGCAAAGGGATTTGTATATATTCATAGACTTAGCAAAACAGATATGAATAAGTATTAAGCCTCTATGAAGCTGAATATGGAAAATACAGCCTATGAAATTGGCCAATCATATATGAACGATGTGAAAGATTCAAAAGCAAAATTGTATTTTACAATACCTATTTTTGTGATAATGAGTATACAGCTTGATCCAGGAAAATCAAAAGACAGCTGTTCTATTTTAGAAATTAATAAACTACTGTACAAATCCATATACCTGCAGCACAATAAAACCAGTGAACCTGATGTACGTACCTCACATATACTGATATATTGTCACTTGTCTGGATGATCAAGTAAGAGCCCACAGTGCTCATATGAAAAGAGCCATATCACCTTTGGTACAATTACTGTGGCTGCAATAAAACTACAACATACACACAACCCCATATAAATGTGTCTTAAATCAAGAAAAATAACAATTTATTTTAAAAAACCTCCAAAGATGACTTTTCTTGATTAAATCTGTAGCCACTTCATTTTTCCTGCCTCCTTAAAAGGTTCTCAATGTTCATCTGTGAGGCCTCTTCCATTGGTTATATTTACCCTGTCCCATGATGTCACACACTTATTAACTGCATGAACAGTTCAGCTCACATACATGGAACCCCCTCAAAAATAAAGAATCTATCACAAGAGTGGCACGTTAAGGATTCTAAGGAAATCCACAAAAAATGTCCTACTTAGGGCATATTGATTTTCTTCCCCCTAAAATAAGCATAATGAGGCAAAATGTCTCAGTGAAAACAAATAACACAGAAGCACAACTCTTGGAGGAAAAAATCTGATATTTACCAACAGTTTGGGGGAGGTGGGGTGTGAACACTTAAATGATGCAGTCCATAACATGGATCTGTAGCGTGTCTATGTCAGGCAGAACTTCTCCACATTTGGGGCACGAATGAATTGGAATATTCCGCTGTTGCTGCTGCCTCCAGTTGGTATCCTCATCTCCTGAGAACAAGCATTGAATGAAACACTCTTCCATTTCTTCCATGTTGCAAGTGGCTTTGTTTGTTTGATTTTAATAACAGACAATTAATTTTAACATCCATTAAACTTGGCAATTGGTACCCAATGGGGAGGGAATACAGGTTTTTTGGGGGGTCTTTAACTTAAGAAATCTACACACACACAGAAAATGTGCCCACGTAGTACCTGCTATCCTACTGCTGTAGGTTTTGGGCTCTAGTCCAGGTTTTTAGTATGTGAAAATACGTGGTTTCAGTTCTAGGTACAGAACAAGACAAGGTCTAATACAAACAGGAATATTTGAGAGAAGAAACAAGATACATAAGGATATGAGCTCAAGAGGAGAGAAGGTGGAGAAAATAACGAGTGGCACACAGAGAGGTTTCCTAGAACAGTATGAACCCTCTCAGAAGCAGAGATAATAACCATGTTCATTCCGCCCATGCATCTGAGCACCTGGGAGGTGGAAGAGAGGGGTACAGAGATGAAGGGGACTTCAGGAGAGAAAAGCGACAGTGGGTGTGTGTGAGGGAAGGGCCACACTGTGCCACGTGAGGCAGGTTAGCGGGAGGATGGGAAAGGCACCAGGCTCAGACTGCTCTGTGCAGAAAGGCCGCCTCATGAGACCCACAGCACCTGGGAGGAGTTTTGTGGATATGTAAGGGCTGCCCAGGCAAAGTGAGTGGGGAGAAAGAAGGGAAGTATGCGTTGTGTCATTCTGTCCAATTTTAGAGCTGGCCCAAGGTTCAAGTCTAAATTAAAGAATGCTTGAAATAAGCCTTGACTCTAAGAAGGTCCCACATGCAAACTAATCGATGTTGGAAATGACTTTTGGCTACCAGGGCATCTCCTTGATCTGACCTTTCTGGACCAGTGCAAACCATTTTGGTCTCAGAACTTGCAGTCGGCGCCCAATGTTTGCTTTGGAGGCTGATCGTGGAGGTAACCTTTAACCTTCAATTCAATTCAATTATTTGAATTGAATAATGGAGACTATGGTAGACAGTCTGTGTTCAGTGAACTTCAGAAACACCACTGCACAGAAATACTGATCACAAGCTGTGATTTCTAGAAGCATGGATCTTTCTAGTGATCTCACGGTCCTAGATCAGGAGTCAGTAAACTTTTTGTGTGGGCTGCAGTTTGCTAAACCCTGCTCTGGAGGGCAATAGGCCACTTATTGGGGACTGGTGATTCTTCATTTTAAACTTTATTTCATCCATCTTTGCCTTTCCTTTCGTCCTGTCTAGGTTTCGAGACTCAGACTTGAGCCGTCGTATGAGGTGGTTAATGGGTTCCCTCTACCTTCCTGCTCTTTGCTATAAAGTAAACTTTGTTTTTCATTGTTAACCCATCACACTCCTTTGTCTTTGACCTTTTATTCTCATACCGTACTGACTGAAATCCTAGCTTTAAGGTCAAGCTTAAAGTCGGGCCTTTTCAAGGCCTTTCTCAGCTGCCCTGGCCCTCAGGGATCATCCTTCCCTCTGACCTTAAGTAGCATTATCTCTATTACTTAAATCGTATCTTGTTTTATGAGTCCATCTTCTTATGCGCACATCCTGTCTCTCCAACCAGACTATCAGCTGCTTCAGACCTGACCATTTCTTCCCTCGTGCTCAGCTGAGTGTCCTATTTCTTCGTACCTATTTCTTCCCTCGTGCTCAGCTGAGTGTCCCAGACCAGGGCAGATGCTTTGCTGGCCACGGGTGACCACAATGATGAAAGAGAGTGAACAGGGGCTACTGTCTAAGGCAGCTTTGTTACGAAGCTAAAAAACTAAGATCAAAATCTGAAGACAGTCTGTGGAATATTACGTTGTAGAAGAGAAGAAGCTTAGTAGGAAAGTCATGAATAAACATGTACTTTGCGATAAGTTTTGGATTGTAAGTCAAAGAATGTCTGTTTTTGTTATTTTTTTTAACGTAAACAGGCATTTGCCTTATTTAATTATGACCAAGGAAAATCTTCCTCTAAGAAATCCAGACGCAAGAGACTGTCCTTTTGGACCCAAGACAATGTCGCACTTTTGATATCAGAGGTAGATGGGTGTTCCTGGGATATTTAAATCAGGTTAGAGAAAATGTCTGGTGGTGCTCAAGTGTAGACGCAGGTTTGACAGAAGAACACAGCTTTACCCTACAACGCTCAACATGCCTGAGGCTAGTGTTCATGTCAGTCCATGTGCTACCTCTACATATGCCCCATGAATGCGGTTGATTTTTAACCTGAGTTACTACCTCTAACATTACTTAAAAAATTTTTTTTTTAACATTTATTATTGAGAGACAGAGAGAGACAGAGCATGAGCAGGGGAGGGGCCGAGAGACGGGGAGACACAGAATCCGAAGCAGGCTCCAGGCTGGGAGCTGTCAGCACAGAGCCCGACGCGGGGCTCAAATTCACAAACCACGAGATCGTGACCTGAGCCGAAGTCGGAGGCTTAACCGACAGAGCCACCCAGGTGCCCCTAACATTACTTTAACTTATTTTTTTCCTATGAAAGAACTTTGGTGGGGGGACAGGGGAAGAAGGAAGGCGAAAGGGATACTCAGAGAAACTTCCCCAAGATTGAACAGGTGACGATACATCCTGCTTGCTTCCTTGCTGCTGCTGACACTGTGATGTTTCAGTAATCGGTTGGTATATGGAAGGGACTCAGACTGGTCCACCATTAAAAAAATGTTAAAAAGCCAGTTTTATGTGAAATTTGGGATGGCATCCTAAACCCAGATTCTTTTTAGTGGCAGCTCTGTCAGTCTTCAATCCTTTGAATTCTTTTTTTTTCTTATCTAGACTCCAGGATAATACTTCCCTTTCAGTGATGTACTACAACACAGGGATTTATTATACATTACAAAACATTACTATAGTGTATTAAAACCATGTAATAAACACAGCACTGTTAGTAAGTGTCAAGACTGATTTCACTCAGGCAACTAAAATCTGGATGTGGCACATAATTAGATGACAACTTATTACATGCGGTAGCGTGTAGTGGTTAAGAGTCAGATAATCTTGGGTTTTCCGTGTCCAGTTCAGCCCCTAACTAACCTTGTGATCCTGGGTTGTTTAACCTTGTCTTCTGGAGAACTGTGAAAATATATAACTCATGAAATTTTGTGAGGATCACAAGAAATAATGTGTATGAAGTGATCAGGACAGTGTCTATGTACAGTAAACTCAGTAAATGCTAACATTATTATGTGCATAACACCAAGAAATGGGCGAAGATTCAAGTTCTGGGACAGCTTATTTAATACAACGCCTAGATGCATATTTAGAACACATCAATAATTATAACATAGCAGATGAGTCCTATAAGAGGAACAGAGTACTTTGGAAATTCAGGAAGGAGAGGTTACATTCTGCTAGAATCACAGGGATAGTATTTGAAATGGGTTTTGCAGACGGGGTAGGGGTTCACTGGAAAGAGACAGGAGGGGGACAGGGACGTGTGTGAGGGAAAGATGCCACATAGGGAAGTATATGCAGGTATGCAAGCCTATGACGAGTTCAAGGAACAGGGAGCGATTCTGTTGGCTAACAGCTGTAGGGAATTCGAGGGGGAGAAGGTTAAAAGTTAGGCTATGCCAGGCCTTAACTGCCAGCACGAAGAGAGTCTGGTGTCTGGAGTCAGTCTGTAATGGATGGAGAATTAGGGTACTGTGAAAATAAGACTGCGGGGTGCTACATTTTTCACAGTCTGATCTGAAATTCATTTTGTAGAATGTAGTGAAATTGTCTTCAAGCGTTCTCTTCATAGAATAGTTATCCCCTGGAGCCCTGAAAACCAACAATCACACGGGACTCACCTCTCTGAGCGAGGTAGGCCTGCTGGTCAGGGTCACTTGTTCTTGCCCCATGACGGCTCTGCATCTCCATCAAGGACTGCCTACTGGGATGAAAAGCAACACTATAGTGATGTTTTAAAGCCCTGAAATATGACAACATTAAGCAGACATTCAAGAGCAATATGGGGGGGAGAGAGCTGAAAAAAAATGCAAGTTTCATAAAAACCAGAACTTAAGGGTTAACTTGAGTTTGAAATATTATTGGTAGTAGCACAGTGTAGTAAAAGAAAATAACAATTAAGATAAAAAAATCAGTAAATAAGCAAACTGTCTCTGGATAAGGAAATGGATTAGAAAAAAGGGGCGTATTTCTAAAAGAAGACACTATAGGGCAATTCAAGAGAATGAAATAAATCTGCGCGCACACACACACACACACACACACACACACACACACACACCCAGAGTCCAAAATCACAGTGTTCCATAAAACAAGCTGCAGAACGAGACCTAGTAATTTTTTTTTCTTTTTAGAGAGAAAGAGAGAGAGCACGAGCGAGCGCAATAGGGCAGGGTAGAGGCAGAGAGAGAATCCCGGGTAGGCTCCATGCCCAGTGCGAGCCCAACATGGGGCTCGATCTCACAACCGTGAGATCATGACCTGAGCAGAAATCAAGAGCTGGACGCTTAACGGACTGGCCACCCAGGCGCCCTGCAAACATATTACAGAATTGTTTCAAGTGTTAAGAATATTGACCCCCGACAGCGGCAGGCTAGAACCTGGGAACACACAAGGCCTGAAAGCAAAGAACACCTCAGGTTCCCGCGAGACGCCACCAGGCCTTGTTGTAAGTCAGGCTGAGTGTCTGAGTGTCGGGGACGCAACCAAGTGAAGTGAGCCCAGAGTACTTCCTGCAGCTCGACTGGAGAAGCACCTCTGACCACCGCCTGCCCTCCACCCGCGCCCCGGGCTCCGGGTGTGTGGCCTGAGCCCTCCCTCCCCTCACCTGCCTCCATCTTCAAAAACGTTATTCTCTTTCAGCAGAATTGCCAGCTGCAAAGCCAGCTGCTCCTTTTCTTCGTGTATTTTCTCTCTTGCCGCTCTTTCAGCATGAAAGTCAGAACAGTAAACTTCCATCTGGAAGAAGGTAAAAGACACAGAAGTTACTGCCTGGATGGATTTGGATGCTCCACAGTCACCTGGGGACAGGGCGCGGAATGGGTGCTGCCTCCTGGGATGCACCTTGTAAGTCACAGGTGCATCTTCCTGCTAAAAACCAGGGTGGTGACCGTGACCTTCCAACCACCTTCTGACAGAAGACAAGCTGTGTGTGTGTGCACTTTAGACAATTAGAACTCGGCAATGACACCAAGGTAGGTGGTTTAAACACTGCACGTACCATTCATTCAGTAAAATTCTCTGAATTTTTAAAAAATTTTTTTAAATGTTTACTTTTGAGAGAGAGAGAGAGAGTGAGCGGGGGAGGAGCAGAGACAGAGAGGGAGACACAGAATCCGAAGCAGGCTTTTAGGCTCTGAGCTGTCAGCCCACAGCCTGTATGGGGCTCGAACCCATGAACCACGAGATCTTGACCTGAGCTGAAGTCAGATGCTTAACCGACTGAGCCACCCAGGCGCCCCAAAATTCTCTGATCTTTTGAAAAAATAATATGCAGGGTTAGCTTAATACAGCACATGGTTTATTTACTCTGTCAGGTATGTTTATGAAGGCTTTCCTTAAGTTAAATTTTAAATGGTAATAGTAAATAGATGGTATTTATTGAGTCCAAACATGCACAAAATCCTCTGTTGGGTGCCTACATTCCTATCTTATTGCACCTTATCAAAAATCCTGGGAATGTAGCCTTGCTATGCTCATTCTACATTTACAAGTTTAATAGCTCTTAATCTTGGTAAGTGTCATACCAGCACTTGAACCGAGACTGAAGCCCAAACGCCGCTTCCCACAGTAGTAGCCAGCCTCCACGATGGCTCCAGGGACCCTCAACTGTTGGTATTCACACCCTTACGTGGTGCCCTCCCACGATGAACAGGGCCAACCCACGTAAGCACTAGGGTAGCGCAGAAAGGACGGTGCGTGGCTTCTGAGCCTAGGTCATGAAAGACACTGTGGCTTCCGCCTCATTCTCTCCGGGGTGACCTGCAGTGGGGGAAGCCAGCTCCCATGTCACGGGGGTGCGCAAGCCAGCCCGTGGAGAGGCCCGGCGGGGTGAGGAACTGAGGCCTCTCGCCCACAGCCATGGAAACGGGTGTTCTAGTCCATCCTGAGTGCAGCCTCACCAGGGGCCCTGAGCCGGAATCACCCTGCTAACCTGTTCCTGGAGGCCCGACCCACAGAAATGCTGTGAGGTAACGAATGCCTGTCATTGTTTTAGCCGCTAAATCGGAGGGTAATTTCTTACCTAGAAACGTAAACATTATGCCACGATAGCGATCTCTTCACTGTTACAAAGTTACAAAGTAAAAATGGGCTACTTAATAGAGAAATGCCCATTGCTCTAACAAAAGCAGGTTTTTTTCCCCTCACATTTTATGGTTTCACTGGACGGTCTGGTGCACTTTCCACACGTGATGTGCTTCCATAAAATTTAAACAAAATGTGTCGGTGGAAGGAATATAAAATCCAAAAATATACCCGAAACACCATCGCCTTCCCATGTGAGACCACAACCGGGGTCGGCGCCACTGAGCTCCGTCGCGACGCGGCTCACCTGAGCCCTCAGGACGGTCATGGTCTCCAGGTCCTCCTCCTGCTTCGCGATGGTCTGCTTCATCTCGTCCATCTGAAGCTGCTTGGAAGCCAGTGCCTTCTCGGCCAGCGCCAGTTTCTCACTTAGTTCTTGTAGTACCACCTTATCCACTTTTTCTGACTGCAAGAGACAAGTGTATTCTAGAATGGTTGCGACAGGATCCAACCTGCTGTAGTAAAATATTAAAGGAAGTTTTGTCTGTTTTTAAATGACAGGCTCTGAACTGTTCTGTTCATTGGCAACGGTAACGTGCTCAGAAAGTTGTATTCATTTAACTCACAGCTTGCAAATGATAATTTCTTTTTTTTTTTTTTTTTTTTTTTTTTGAGAGAGAGACACACACACACACACATACACACAGCGTGAGCAGGGGAGGGGCAGAGAGAGAGAGAGACAGAATCCCAAGCACGGTCCACACTGTCAGCACAGAGCTTGATGTGGAGCTCGAACTCACGAACCGTGAGATCATGACCGGAGCCGAAATCAAGAGTCAGATGCTTAACCAGCTGAGCCACCGAGGCACCCCACAAATTATAATTTCGTAGTTTAAAACAATGAAAAAACCCCACTAAAATAAGGGAAATAATAACAAACCTTGATCTCAGTGACGCTGTAACTCACTGCTACTGTTATTTTCCCCACTAATGTTACTCTTACTTGGTGAACTCAATGGAAAAGAAACGTGTTTAAGTTAAAAATTTATCCCATCACACCTGTCAGAATGGCCAGTATCAAAAAAGACAAGAAAGAACAAATTGTTGGTGAGGATGTGGAGAAAGGGGAACCCTTGTGCGCTGTTGGTGGAAACGTAAACTGGTGCAGCCACTTTGGAAAACAGTAGGGAGTTTCCTCAAAAAATTAAAAATAGAACTACTGTATGATTCAGCAATTCCACTTCTGTGTATATACCCAAAGAAAATGAAAACACTAATTCAAAAAGATATATCCACTCCTACGTTTACTACAGCATTATTTACAGTAGCCAAGATTAGGAAGCAACCCAAGGGTCCATCAAAGAAGTGATGTGTATATATGTATATGCACAATGGAGTATTAGTCAGCCATAAAAAGACTGAAATGTTGCCATTTGTGACAATATGGATGGACCAAGAGGGTATTCCGCTAAGTGAAGTAAGTCAGAGACACAAATACCATAGGATTTCACTTACATGTGGCATCTAAAAAACAAAACAAATGCACAAACAAAACAGAAACAAACTCATAAATACAGAGAACAAACTGGTGGGTGCCAGAGGAGAGGGAGATAGGGGGATGGGCGAGATAGGTGAAGGGGGTCAAGAGGTACAAGCTTCTAGCTACAAAATATAAGTAAGCCAAGGGAAAGCACAGTACAGCGTAGGGGATACAGTTGGGGTTAGAACAACACGGGGGTTAGAGGTACTTACTCCTGCATAGTCACAAATTTACACATAACTTTTGACTCCCCAGAAATTTAACTAGTAATAGTCTATGGTTGACTGGAAGCCTTACTGATAATTTAGTTGGTTAACACATACTTTGTGTGTTATATGAGTTATATGCTATATTCTGATAATAAAGTGAGCTAGAGAAAAGAAAATGTTATTAGGAAAGTCATAAAGAAAAAAATACATTTATAGTACTATACTTCAAAAAATCTGCATATTAGGGGGCACCTGGGTGGCTCAGTTGGTTGAGTGTCCAACTTCAGCTCAGGTCATGATCTCGTGGTTTGTGAGTCTGAGCCCCACATCGGGCTTGCTGCTGTCAGCACAGAGCCCGCTTCAGATCCTCTGTCCCTCTTTCTTTGTTGCTCCTCTGCTTGTGCTCTCTCAAAAATAAACACTTTTTAAAAAATTTAAAAAAGAAATAAAAAAGCTGCACATTAAGTGGACCCGTGCAAACCCCTTTTGTTCAAGGGTCAACTGTACGGTCAATACTATCATGATAACTTTGTAAGGTGACAGATGGTAACTACAATTATGAGCATTTCAAAATGTGTGTAAATATCAAATCACTATGAAAACTGATCTGACATAATATTGCAACTATACTTTAATTAAAAACAAATACATAGGGGCACCTGGGTGGCTCAGTCAGCTAAGTGTTCGCTCTCGATTTCGGCTCAGGTCATGATCTCACGGTTTGTGAGTTTGAGCCCTACACTGGGCTCTGCACTGACAGCATGAAGCCTGCCTGGGATTCTGTCTCCTTCTTTCTCTGGCCCCCCACCGCTCACTATCTCTCTCTCAAAAAGTAAATTAACAAACATTAAAAAATAAATAATCAAAAAAATTTACTAAGTCTTAGGAAAGACTTAAGAAAGACTTAAGAAAAATGAAAAACAAAGAGTACATTTATAAGCATATAAACTCAAATTCAGAGCTTCCATGATCTTTACTTATTTATCCCAGCTTTCTTCAAGTAAAACTGACAAATAAAACTAAGATATTTAAAGTGAAGAATGTGGCAATTTGACAGGTGTATACAGCATGACAGGGTTCCCCCAACCAGGTTAATTAACATCCATCACCTCACATATCTACCCATGTTTAAACTGCCATATCATGGTGGCATTATACTAATGGAAGTTGCAGTCTGGTGAGTCCAGGGTCTCAAGGTCACTGACAGTAGCAAGCTAGCCCCATGATAGCTCAACGGACACGACCCCTCCAGGGGCAGCCAGTGGTCTCACCGCGCCCCGCTCACGTGGGAGCCCATGCTGGTAGCTGTCCTACAGACCCACCCGCTGTTAGAAATCCTAAAAGCTTACTCCCCGACTGTAGGAATCAGCACCATCCCTGCACGCGAAGCACGTTACACATAGGTAGAACACTGGAACTCACATGCACTCGGACATGAGAAATCAATTTTAAAATGAAGGGCACCCTTTGAAACCAGACTTAGTTAAGGATTGACAACTACTTTACATATAAAAATGTTTAACAGTTTCTTTTTATTATGAGGCTACGGAAGTAATTTTCTTCTATGAGTACCTCTTTCCTTTTTAGTTCCTCGATCGTTTTCAACGAATTATTGTATTCTTGAAGAAGCTTGTTATGTGTCACCTGGAGAGTGGCTACCTTGGACCTATTGAAAAAGACAGTAAGAAATGGAATCTTGGGGGAGATATCAGAAAAACTTAGTCTTGCTTTCCAACCCCCTTCTGAACACTCAACTAGCAAATTCTTCTCTCCTACCTTTGCCATCCCACCACCTGCTAGCATTTTCTTACTCTCAAACAATCTTTACAAAAAAAAAAAAATCAAGATTGATTACAAGTCACGTTAATAATTCTGTTATAATAAAACAAATGTTATCTCCTCAGAAAAATCTCCTGTGCTCCTTCAGATACATAAAAGAAAATCTTTTAATGTATTCTCAAATCCTACTTCCAATCTGATAAAAGTGCTGTCCCTATTTTCTTCCAGCAAGTAGTCATTTGGTCGTGGCTACTCACTTTTCATCTTCAGTTTTAGCTTGCTCCATTTTGATTTCTGATCGCATGCTTTCCACTTGTAGTTCCAACTTTTTGTTGTTATAAACAAGCTCTTGCTTTTCATTCAGCTCTGATGGGGTTGCAGAATTCTTCCTTTCAAGGGCCTGACATCTAAGAAAGATCGATATTTCATGAGGATGAACGACGCTCCTTCATTTCTCAGTGGCTCTTAAATCCCAAGACTATGTAGCAAATACAAAGAAATTTAGGATTGCGTTTTTCAAGGAGTATTTAGCAATGCAAACTAAAATATTTTATCCTCCTTGCTTCTTTACTAGAAACAGGCAGTATTTCTAAACCCTCGTGACTAAACATTAAAAAAAATACAGATCTTTTCTTGGAAAGTAAATTTACATATTTCGGAATCCGTATGCCTAATGTAAAAAAGTAGAGATCTAAGACCACACAAGCCTTATGCGGTCATGTAAAAACTGCCTTATGTAGTCATGTAAAAACATATTTTTGTTCTTCAGACACAGACTAAAATAGTAATTGGCTAAAGGTCCTTTTCACATACTGATCCATGGATATTGTCAATATTTTAAAAAGTTATGGGTTCTGTTAAGCACAAAGAATATGACTTCTGACAAAGTTTTTTTTTTTTAGTGTTTATTTTTGAGACAGAGAGAGACAGAGCATGAGTGGGGGAGGGGCAGAGAGAGGGGGAGACACAGAATCAGAAGTAGGCTCCAGGCTCTGAACTGTGAGCACAGAGCCTGACATGGGGCTTGAACTCATCAACCGGGAGGTCATGACCTGAGCTGAATTTGGATGCTTAATTGACTGAGCCATCCAGGGGCCCCATGACAAAGATTTAATAAGGGAAAAGAAAATGTCCTAAGCCCTCTTAAAGATCAGAAAGAGAATTTCAGTATAATAATAGTAAATATGAAACTACGGTGGCCATATGCAAGGCATTAACGCCAAGCGTGTCAAACATCTCAACATGTTACGAAGTAGGGATAATGACACACATTTTACAAATGATGAAACTAGGGCTCAGAGAGGTTAAATAACCAACTTGCCCAAGCTAATACCACAAATGAATTGTAGATCCACATTTCAACGAGGTCAGTTTGTCCAAAGTCCCTAGCTTTCGCTACCCTGCTGTGCCAGATTACCAGAATACTGTTTAGCCTTGGTAAATTTAACTCCAAGGCAACATATGCTCCTACACTGTGCCGGGAATATGCTTGCCAGCCAATCCCAAAGAACCACATAAACTTCGCTTTTCTAAATTCTGGGTAACTCGTTACATCAAGAAAAACAAGCACATGCAAAGTTCTCAGTGTAAATAGTAGCCTTCATAACTGATTGAAAATGATTTTCTTTTCCTCAATAAATCTCATTCCAGTTCTTTTTGCTCTTTGCAGCTTTCGTTTACGTGTCCTGGTATCAACGCTGTTGACTCAGGAAGGTCACGGGACATCTGGCTTACTGCTTTTTTACAGGTCCTCACGGAGGCTAGTGCATTTCACTGACACCCGCAAACAGCTGAATCAGATTTCCCCGCAACCCCCCCCCTGCATTTTAGTACAAGTATTTCACGTGAACCTGTGCATTCACCTCAACATTCATGTTTTCCAAATTCAGATTTTAATTAGGTTTCTATTTTTCTTTCAGTAACACAGTAGCGAAACCATGTTTTTACACGGTATTTTGTAAAAATGTACACTTTCCGAAGAAGAAAAAATTCATCCCTCGCTCTTACTTCTCTTGAAGTCTCTTCTTCATTAGCTCAGCTTCGCTGAGTTTTGTATGAGCCTCTTGAAGCTCCTTAAATAGGGTGGTCACCTGAAGGTTCAATGTCTCCACTTCGCTTCCAACCTGTCACACAGAAAATCCCAAGCACGCACATGCAATTCACATCAGAGATCAAACGAACCTCTTTGTGAGAAAACAGTGTGAACCATTAGTGTCCAACTAAGACTGATGGGTGAATTGATTAAACTTTGGACAATGAACACCCCAAATATTGTACATGAAAAGAAACGTTTTAGATACAACTCTGTCACCTGATAGGTCTGTATTTACTAGTACAGTTTATATTTCACAATGTGTAATTTATATGTATAATCACTAATAAATATAAATAGATAAATATAAATAAGTGTAACATATATATGTATACACAAAATGCTATTTTTCTTACATAAATGATCGATTCGGATGCACTTGTGATAATGACTTTATCATAATTAATTTTTTTTCTTATAGAAATCGGTGGAGTTTATTTAAATGGAAGAAAAACGTCTCCTCTTTGATACTTGGCAACCCAAGAACCTCCCTTCTTAAGACTTGTAGGAGCCAAAATTCTAAGGTTTTGACTTTTAAATAGAGAGAGGCCGCAGGCATTTTAGGTTTTGCTAATTTGTGCTCGTCCTTTATCATAACTAAGTTAATACTGATCACGGTCCAGGGGATCACAGAACATAGTGGTGTCCGAGCACAATCTAATTTATCCAGACAGCAACCCATGCCCATCCATATTCCCTGGCTGATTTATGTTTCCAGTTTACTCCACTTTTTTCACTGAACCGCCTTTTTCCCGGCAGTTCTGGCAGAATTGCTGGCAATGAGTTTTACGTTGCCTTGGAAGTCTCGGTACTTCTCTATTACTGACAAATGATTTTAGTCAACCAAGTACGATTACGCCCAGGCTGCCTCTTCATCTCTGTGTTTTAAGTGGTCGTCAGTCTCTTGAAGTAGGAGACTCAGCCCCGGCCATGGCATATGGTAGGCACTCTGCATACATTTGCTGAATAAATGAATCCGCTGAGGTGAGCATCTTACGTCCACGCTTGTCACGTGGGCAACTGCAGCCCTCACAACTTCCTGGCTTCGCCAGCCTTCCCTAAGCTGAAGACCATGTGGCAGGCTCCAAGGGCACATCTCTGAGCTGCCACGGAACACTGGCGGTACAAGCTTTTCATTCAAACTATGTCATTCAAACCAGTAGGAGGGTAGAACCAAAAGCTTTTAATTCGATCTCGAGTTTCTGGGTCATATTCTCAAATGATCTTATTACAAAGTGGACAACATTCCTTTCTCCATTAGCAGGCCTGTTCACTCAGTAAGTTAGGAGAGAAATCAGCCAAGAAGAGACAGGGGCGTGATTCCCTAGAATCACTGGGATGGGAACACATCTCCCTACAATTTACTATGGATGAATTTCAAATCGGGACATGGAATAGGAGAGAAATAGAATATATCCAACATTAAAATTATTTCTATTTCTAACGCAAAGAACCCGACACAAGACTCGACTTCAGATACCACGCTTTGGGCCCTCGGTGGGGGGTGATAGAGTCTGAGAACCTGAGTACCCACGGTTTCTGGGCCTCTCTCCTCTTCTTTCTCTTTTTCTTTGCTCGTCTCTGTCTGGGTCTCGACTTCCGCATGATCACTGGCTTTCTTTTCAAAATATGAAACTCTGAAAAAGTGCAGAATATGGAAAAGTTACTTTCTCTGTGGCTTCAAGAAGAGAAGCAGTTGTGGAAGCACTAAGAGAACACCGTTTGAAATCGATAAGAGATCTGGGGCTTCAAAATCTCTCTGCACTTGCTACGTTAACTTTTTTGGGTTTTGCTCTCATCCTAAAATTGGCTAGAATTGATTGAAGGGATGGGTTTAGGCAGGGTAAAAGGCATAAATCATCCCAAACACTGAAAAACACTGCCACTTTTCACGTAACAGTAATATGCAGAAATATTTTTAAAATCTGTGTTTTTGTGTGTACGTAGGTCATGCATGTGTGTTACAAGAGTGTGTGTCCCTTTATAAGGATTCAGCAGAGAGAGGATGCCTTTTTAGGACACATCGAAGGTCGCAAGTCCCTAAAAACACACAAATGGACAAACCTTCCTCCACTGAATCATAACCACATGAAAGCCAGCCCAGCGCAAATAAAACAAGAAGAGATTTCTGGTTAAAGATGGTATACTGAATACACGCATGTAATTCTTGTCCCACCCTGAGCCCCACCAAAATGACTTTTAAAAAGCCACGTATGAGAGAAAGGGAAAGGAAATAACAGCAAGAAGATTTGGGGGGCACGGCTACGAGTGGGAACTGAGCCAACAGAGCTGGGTCTGAAGCCAACAGTAGGGAGAGCCAGTGTGAGGTCATCGACACTGTGGGAACCAAAAGGCTCAGGAGTCATCGAAACCAGGTACCTTGGGATCTGGGGACAAAGATGGGGCCCGTTTAAGAGGGACTACAAGATCACAAAATAAAGGGTTTCTGGAGTCAGACATTAGTAAGAGATGAGAAGTGGGTTCTTCTATAAGGGGAACTTACACACAGAACACTAAGACCCTCAGCCACCTATTCCTACTCAAGGACTTTGACATCTAGAAAAGTACCTTCCAGGCAGGATGCTGGAAGAGTCTTCGTTGGAGTACATAAGGATACTCCAGCATAAGGGAAAAGATTTAAAGTTTCTGACACAGAGCTTCCCCGAGAAAACCTCCCAGCCAGATCTCCTGAGATGTGGACCCAGAGCTGCAATCAGCTTCTAATACCCTATTATCCTGCTGAATCTGAGCAAACAGGCAAGACTGCTGGACATTTAAGGGAAATCTTAATATGAAACTGAAAAGAGTAATTTACTGAAAACAGAATATGCCAGTGGGGAAAAAAAAAGTAAAAAAAAAACAGCACTGATGAAGGATCCTTAGACACATAAACACTACAACCACCAAAAAAATGGAACACAATAAAAAAGATTCTCTCCTGCAAAAAAGGAAGATGAAAGTTGATCAAGTCTATCAGAAAGGAGAAAGAAGAAAAAAGGAGAGCTAGAAAAAGGGAACAAGGAGTTAAACCACAGGAGATCCAATTCAAAAAGAACAGTGATGCTAGAAAGAGAGAACAAAGAAAACTGAGGGTTAGAGATAATTACTAAATGAATTCAAGATCATTTTTAAATTTTTTTTTAATGTTTATTTATTTTTGAGACAGAGAGAGACAGAGCATGAATGGGGGAGGGGCAGAGAGAGAGGGAGACACAGAATCCGAAGCAGGCTCCAGGCTCTGAGCTGTCAGCACAGAGCCCGACTCGGGGCCCGAACCCACGGACCGTGAGATCATGACCTGAGCCGAAGCCGGACGCTTAACCGGCTGAGCCACCCAGGTGCCCCTCAAGATCATTTTTAAAGAACTGAAGGACATGAGTCTGCAGAATGAAAGAACCCAAGAGTGTCCAGAACAGACAGATGAAAAACAGGTTCACCACCAAAGCATGTGAGAAGTCTCATCACCACAAACATGAAGAATCACAATGGCACTGGGTTTCTCAGCAGTAACACCAAAACCGAGGGCACAAGGAAGCCACGTTTTCGAAAAGTGGAGGGAAAATTATATCCGATTACAGAATTCTATACCTAGCCAAACTATCCATGAAGTATAAAGGCAGGAGGAGAGATTTTCAGATATGAAGGTGTCAGAAAATATACTGCCCATAAATTCTTTTTTCAGTAAGTCGGTGGAGATATGGTGGGCTTGATTTGAAAAGAAATTAAAAAAAAAAAAAGCATAGGAAAGGCATTAGATTCAGGAAACAGGTGATGGAACACAGGAGAGATGAAGGAGTTCCCCAGGGCAAAAGTAAAGGGAGGTGCCAAGATGAGTTCAATGTAGCAGGACCTGGGAAGCAAGCAGGCCAGATTGCAGCAAGAATACTATTAGACTACTAACACATCTGAGAGGTTTCCTTGTTGGGGAAGAGCATGGGGAAACTAAGCAAGTTTTAAAAATGTAATTATGCATAGAGACAAAAAAAAAATAAGTTGTATAAAAAAAGGAAGAATGTTCAAGGCACAGAGCAGAGCTCAACTGAGAGCTCCATGTGCATGTCTAATAACATCAACACGGAGTACTTATCTCACTACATTTCAACATAGCCGATTTTGGAGGTGGAGCAGGCAAGCCAGGTCCGGAAGCATCTGTGTGCGATGACAACGAGGGGGGTGAAAGACAGTTAAATCTCCATCTTTCAGAGTCGGAGGTCAATAGATTGTGTTCACAACAGGGGGAAAATTCAGCAGCAATTTGAGCCCGGTACATGGAGGGAAGCATCAAAATGGCTGGAACCAATGCAAATTGCCAAACCTAAGGGGCTGCACGGGCACTCTTTCAGGCCAAGCCAAATAAATGGGTTAAGGGCCAGCTGGTGCTGGGTTGATGGATGAGCCTTCATTACACTATTCACATCCGACACAGGGCTCCATGGGAAAATTCTTCTCCAAGGAAAATTTTCATCTTGGACTGAATTTCTGTGCTACCTCTCGATTCTCTTGGGCTACACTTTCTACACACTTCTCCCACTTACCTGCTGTCAGTTTAAGTTTGTTTAGAAAACAAAAATTGCATGAAATACTAATCCTGGAAAACAATGGGGGAAAATAAGACAAACCTATTGGCTTCTCTCCCCACAAATCTCCTAAAAATTTTCAGAATAAATTTTAGACTGTTTATACCCTTATTTCTCATGATTAATGAAGAGAGTTGAAGACTCACTTGTTTGAGAAAAACACATGTTAGGTCTTGGAATGTGTTTTCATAATTTCCTATAGAGCATGAAACCAAAGCAGGCTAACCAGGTTTCTCAGTTTCAGTCCTGCCTTAGCTAGGAGAAAATCATCATCCTGACACTCACCTAGAGAACATTAGTCTTGGTAACTATCACTGACTTCCCGGTTGTTAAATACAGAAAGAAGGCTGGCACACAAAGTAGAAATTCAATGCGACTGGGAATGGGACCCTTCACAGGTGTTCAAGGGGAGAGACTAAAAACAGCCATCTCAAAGGCAGGCCGGACTTCCTAAGGCAGGCTGAAGGGCTGTGGCTGCAGACAGAGGGCTGTAATTATTTTGGAAGCAGGAATTATATATATCTCATATGAACGATCAGGATGTATAATTAGCAAATTCCTAAGTTCCCACTTCCACCATGAAAGCTGATCATGCTAAATAAGGATGAATTACTGGCTATACCTAACTTCTGAGAATGATGTATGGAACATAGGAGGGGTAAACATGACTATAAAATACAAACACACGGATTACTCAGGCTACTGAGGGCCTTCCTCAACACGTAACTCCTTCCCTTCAAAAACCAGCTGTGATAACTAAGGTGTAAAAGGAGGGCATTCATCCATCCATTCCTTTGTTCATTTATCTGTGCACTGTTAACTATGCTTTTGGGATTTGTCTAATAGATAGGACAAATATTGTGCTCCATGAGAATACATGGTGCTAATCTCCTAGAAGTCAACCTTTGAAATTTTCTAAGGGACAGCAGTAGCATATGGTGTAAAATCCTAGGATTTAGAGGCAGCATGCCCTTAGCACCTTTGAGAAGCTATCAGATAAATCACCAGACAAAGGCCAATGTGTTTTCCAGATTAACCTCATCTGAATAAATAACATAGGTTTCACATTTTAAGATCTTTCTATAGTTAAAAATTTTAACTGCTTCAGTTAGAAAGTACTTTTTTTTTTTTTAAGTTTATTTTGAGAGAGAGAGATAGAGTGAGCAGGGGAGTGAGCTGTTAGCAGTGCCTGACGTGGGGCTTGAATTCATAAACCGTGAGATCATGACCTGAGCTGAGATCAACAGTCGAATGCTTAACTGACTGAGCCACCCAGGGACCCCAGGAAGTGCTTCTTATAGTGCTAGAATTTTAAGAGCAATAAGGCATCTATAACTTCTGAGAGAATTAATTATATTGTAGTATATTTATGATTAAATGTTGCAATCACTGGAGTCCTAAAACTACTGTGTAACCTCTTCCATGTCTTACGTGATTTAGCATTTTGCACTTCTAAAAAGTACATTTGCACATAGAAATTTATTGACTTCACAACTCTATGCCGTAGATGAATTTTACCCCAAAGTATTTGTGTGTGTTTACACGTCTACCACATTCTATGAGGCTGGTATCTCCCTTATACCAAAAACAGACACAGGCATCACAAGAAAAGAAAATTACAGACTAATACCCCTTATGAATAAAGATGCAAAAATCCTAAATAAAATTTAGCAATCCAAACTAGCAACATATAGAAAGGATTATACATCATGACCCATGGGATTTACCCAGGAATGAAAGGTTTAAGGTTTAACATGTGAAAATCAATCAGTATAATACATCATATTAACAGAAGCTTTAAAAACCCATATAATCATTCCCATAGACATGGAAAGCATTTCACAAAATCCAAAACCCTTCATGATAAAAATTGTAACAATCTATAACTAGAATGGAGTTTCTCAACTTGACACAGCATCTATGAAACCTTACAGCTAACATTGTATTTGATGGTAAAAGGCTGAAGGCCTTCCCTCTAAGGTTAGGAACAGACAAGCATGTCTGCTTTTTCAACTTATATTTCACATTGTGCTAGAGATTCTAGCCAGTGGAATAATGGAAGAAAAAGAAATACAAAGTATTTCTTGTTGGTAAGGAAGAAGTAACACTATCTCTTTGTAGATGATGTGATCTTGTATAAAGAAAATCCTAAGGAATCCACTAAAAAACTAATACTGCGAATACGTGAGTTCTAACAAGGTTGCAAGCTACAAGATCAATATATAATATACAAAAAAAAAAAGCCAGTGATATTCCTGCATACTACCAAAGAATACTCCAAAAATGAAATTAAGAAAACAATTTCATGTATACAGTTCTAAAAAGACCAGAACACATAGGAACAAATTTTGAAAAGCAGTGTATGACCTATATGTTGAAAACAACAAAACATCACTGAAATACATCACAGCTGACCTAAATAAATCCATGGATTATCTTTCATGGATCAGAACATTTAACAATGTTAAGAGGGCATAACTCTCCAAACTGAACTCCAGGGTCAATGCAATCCGTAACAAAATCCCAGCTGGCTTTCCACACCACCGCCCCCCACCCCACCCCCAACAGAAACTGAAAAACTTATCCTAAGATTTATACAGAAAAACATGAAATCCACAGTAGCCAAAATAATCGTCCTGATTATTCCTGATTCCAAAATTTACTACAAAACTATAGTAATCAAGACAGTGTAGTATTAGCAAAGAATAGGCATATAAATCAAAGGAATGAAATTGAGGGTCTAGAAATTAATCTTTACAGGTATGGCCAACTGATTTATTCCAAGGGGGGCAAGACAGTTCAGTGAGGGAAAGAATGGTCAACAAATGGTGTTAGGATGAATGGAAATCTACACATGAAAGAATGAAGTTGGTCCCCTACCTCACACCATATACACAAATGAACTGAAAATGGATCAGAGACCTAAATGTAGGAGCTAAAACTATAAACCTTTTAGGAGAAAACATAGGAGTGAATCCTCATGACCCTGGATTAATCAATGGCTCCTTAGATACAACACCAAAAGCATAAATGACATAAGAAAAATGGATAAACTGGACTACATAAAAATAAAAAAAAATTTGTGCTGCCAATGACAGCACCCAGGAACTGAAGAGATAATCTACAGAATGGGAGAATATATTTGCAAGTCATATACCTCATAAGGGATTTGCATCTTGAATATATAATGAACTCTTATAACTCAGTAATAAAAAGGCAATCCAATTTTTTTAAATGGGCAAAGGATTTCAAGAGATGTTTCTTCAAGGAAGGTATACAAATGAGCAACATGAAAAGATATTAGTTGTTAAGAAAATGAAATCAAAATCACAGTGAGGATGTGGGAGAAAGTCGAACCCTCATATATTGCTGGTGGAAACATAAAATGAAGCAGCCAATGTGGATAACAGTTTGGTATTTCCTCAAACTATTAACCACAGAGTTACCAATGACCCAGCAATCCCACTCCTGGGTATATAACCCTAGAGAATTAAAAAAATATATGTATATATACCTCCACACAAAAAATTGTGCATGAATGTTTAAAGCAAATATTATTCACAATAGGCATAAACTGCGAAGCAAAACGTTCACCAGCTGATAAATAAACAAAATGTTGTCCAGCCCCATGGTGGACTGACTCTTTCTTGGCAACAAAAAGGAAGCGAAGAACTGACACACGCCACAACATGGATGAACCTGGAAAACATGCTACATAAAATAAGTCAATCACTAAGGTGCACATATTACATGATTCCATTTATACGAAATGTCCAGAAAAAGCAAATCTGTGGAGACAGAAAACCGATTACCGGGGGTGGGGAATGAGGAATCCATGTCAGTGGGAAGGGGTTTCCTATTTGGTGGGAAAAAATGTTCTAAAATTATAATGTGGAAATGGTTACATAACTGAATATTCTAGATGACACTGAAATGTATTCCTTAAGTGGATGGATTATCTGGTATCTTAATCACATCTCTCTAAAGCTGTGCCAGGGCATGAATATTTCAAATTACCTATTTCATACCTTTCTTTGGCTTCCTTGAGTGCAATTTCAAGTCTCTCCACCTTCTGGTTTCCTTCCCTTAGACAAAGCAGGAGCTGACTCACAGTTAATTCTTCAAATTCCAAATAATTCCTGGCACCGTCTGCAAATTTGCTCCTAGATCAAAAACAGCATACAGATTAAAAGGTTTTCATCAGAAAACAAAAATGTCAAAGTATCTGTGAGTATAACTGGAACCAACTTAAAGGAACTGCTTCCCAGAACACTTTCCAAATAACGCTCATTTACAGACCAAACGCAGCTGGCCCTGCGCCCACCAGGGCCCCACTCCTCCATGCTTTCTGGGAAGTACATGCTCGCTTCCTCCAAATGGCCGGTGTGCCCACAACATCAGACCACAGGGCCCACAGGACCAGAGGTGGCCCTGGTTTCCAGTGCCTGGCCTTCCTAGAGAACCAGCCTCAGAGAGGACCACAGTCATACAAAGGACACAAGGAGGCCTGCTGCCTGTGACACGCAGACCACCGGCCTTTCTCCTGCTTGACGTTCTCAAGTCAAGAGAAAAAAATCATTTTTGTTTTTGATTTCAAATCATTAGAGCAGAGAAATGTAGGCACTGTTGGCATGTCAAATATTTTTCTTGATTTCAACTCTGATGGAATCAAGAAGCAGTTCATCCACAAATAAAACCAGGACCACCGCTGTGGTAACTACACCTCCCGGGTGACTGTGCCGATGCTCATGGCATCTAACCAAGTTCACATGTCTCATAAACAGTCAGGATTAAATGCCGGTTCCTGACTCCAAAGCTCAAACTCCAAACCCAGAAATCAATCTATGACTCCTTGATATAATAATAATAATAATAATAATAATAGTTATGTTTATTTAATGTTTATTTTTGAGAAAAAGCGAGAGAGTGTGAGGGGGGGAGGGGCAGAGAGAGAGGGAGACACAGACTCCAGAACAGGCTCCAGGCTCTGAGCTGTCAGCCCAGAGCCTGATGTGGGGCTTGAATCCACGAACCATGAAATCACAACCTGAGCTGAAGTTGGATGCTTAACCCACTGAGCTACCCAGGTGCCCCACTTTCTTTTTTTTAAATGTTCATTTATTTATTTTTGAGAGAGAGAGAGAGAGAGAGAGAAAAAAGAATGAGTCGGGGAAGGGTACAGAGAGAGGAGAAGAGAGATGCCTAAGTGGGCTCTGGGCTAACAGCACAGAGTCCGGTGTGGGGCTTGAACTCACAAACTGTGAGATCATGACCTGAGCGGAAATCAAGAGTCCAATGCTTAACCGACTGAGCCCCCCGGATGCTCCCTTAATATACCTTCAAACAAGGCAAGGAAGCTGTTAGTGACAAGAACTGTGGCCTGGGGGCACCTGGCTGACTCAATCAGGAGCCTGTGGCTCTTGATCTCAGAGTTTTAAGTTTGAGCCCCACATTGGGTGTAGAGATTACTTAAAAATAAAATCTTAAAAAAAAAAAAAAAACCTGTGGCTTAAAAGGGGAAGTGGTTTTGGCAGGTGGATATAAATGAGGAGGAAGTGGCTTGGAAATTTCAAACAGGGCTTTTTTCCTTCCCACCACGTTCAGGAAAGTCCTCCGATACTAAAAAAGCAACATGGGAGAAAGCCGCGGAATTGTTAAGTAAAAAAGGGATAACTTTCATTGATGCCAACTGCCCTGTTGGATGTAAGAATATCATCTAACATTTATTTTCTTCCCTGTGCAAGAGCTTGGTAACATAATTGGAAAAAAAAAAACACCACCCATTTTGACGTTTTATAAATACACTAAGTTCTAGAAACAAAAGGTATTAAAAGCCTATGAGAGAAGAGATTCCTAGAGACATTTTCAGGTAACTGTCTCTTTCAAATAGACTAACACGGCAGTAATCCGCTCACAGAGGATGAGCCAACAGCCCACTCCGTGTGAGTGCAAGGCGCAAGAACCCAGATTGCCCAAGTCCTCTCCCATCTCTTCCTCCGAGCTCCCACCCCACCCCCGCCGCCACCATTTAAGATGTCTGCTTCCTAGTTATCTACCTGCAACAGGTCAATTTGAGACTCCACATGTAAGACCTCCGGAAAGTGGGTAGGACAGTGACTCAGGGCACTAACAGTCATCCCTAGAGAAGGTTACTCCCTATCAGTCACCCTGGCTTATATTTGGGACTGATCAGGGAAGAGAAAATGCTAACAACCCCCTTTATCAAGCTGGACAGCTTGGTCCAGGTCAAACTATACTGATAAATTGGGAAACAGAAGTCTTGATTAAGAGCGAGTTTGTTTTCACTTCTCATCTGATGGGAGTTGAAACACATCTAAACAGAGAGGTGAGGGGGAGTTAGCCTACAAAGGCACCCAACGTTGTTTTGATTATCAGCCAGTTGGGGCTGCAACATATTAAGTATCATTCAAACCGAACATTCTTCAAAGGTCCTGGTATAAATTAGTAAGAATTGACTTTTGCAGCCCATCATGTTTGACCTCCGAGCAAGGGTGTCTCCGACGGCCTTAGCCCTTCTTCACCTACGTGTCAACGGAATCAGTTCTTGTGGGCCCAGGACTTGTCTTGATTTCTTTCAGTGCCACACCTGCTTCTCCTTCCTGTCAAGGCAGAAATGAAAGGGATTTGACATGATATGTCTGCGAGAAAAATGCTTTCCCAGAAGAGAAAAAGGCAACAGATCAAGAATTTTGATGGCATGCCACCCAAGGAATCTACCAACATTTGAATGTGAGATGTTTAAATTAGGTCACTGAAATGGAACGGAACTTTACCCTTCCCTCACCCTGCACACCCTGTCAGGATTATAAATATCTAGGGCCACGGCGTGAAGGTTGGTCTCTCATCCCGAGCAGTCAACCTGACCCCAAACACATGAAAGCTTATCTCCTCCTTCTCCTTGGCAGTTCCCTTCTTTCCCAAATAAAGGTCACACGGAGCTAGTGACAACTCCACACACTTTCCCTATACAGGCCTTTAAAATGCACGATGTCGGAACTTGCCGAAGCCACGTTGAAAAAGAGGCTGCTTTCTGTGGACAAGGCTCACACAAAGCCCAAGGTTGGCTCCTATTAGAAATTCATACACACCGTGGGCCGTTTAAGGGAAGAAGAAGTCTAAGGCCCGTTAAATGATTTGAAAGACACGTATATTCCAATGAACTTGCAGGAAAAATCTTCCGAAAATGCACAAAGATAGTTAATTCTGATTGTGTACGTTCTTCCTAAATCTTAGGCAGAGTTTTCTGGTTCACAGAAACAAGGCAAGAAAAGCACATTTACGCTAAAAATAACTGTCACTATCAGATCAGTGAAGGAGCATATTATGCTAACCACGTGCCCTAAAGGAAGAAGCCTCATTTGGAAACTTCTGATATGTTCTTGGGACTTCCTGAATTTTGCCAGTTATTTGCAGAAGGTGAAAGCTGTTTGATCAAATTTGTTTCATAATCTTTGGTCATCTGCAGAAAGGGCACTCTCTACTCTGGCAGAGCGTGCTTTCCACTTGGTATTTTATTTATTATTTTTTTAATGTTTATTTATTTCCTAGAGAGAGACAGACAAGACAGACAGACAGACACAAAGCGTGAGCAGGGAGGGGCAGAGAGAGAAAGGGAGTCACATGGTCCAAAGCAGGCTCCAGGCTCCAAGGTGTCAGCACGGAGCCCAACGCGGGGCTTGAACCCACAAACTGTCAGATCATGACCTGAGCCGAAGCCGGATGCTTAACCAACTTGAGCCACCCAGACACCCCTCCATCTGGTATTTGAATTCTCCTGATTTCAGCTGCCATTAGTGCACCCAAAGATTTATTTGGGAGCAAGTTTGGCAAGGTTATCGAGAGTCATCTCCCCATCCTATTACTCTTTAGGGCAGCAAATGAGTTGGAAATCAGAGATAGTCGTGCATTGCACTAGTAATTCCGACACACCCAGAAGTTTAGCCCTTTATGAGTTCCCCACTACTTATTTCCAAGGTACATTTTTCTCTCTCAGATACACGATCTCTTTATCAGATGTACGGTTTGGCAAAGCTCAAATGCCAGTGTGTATCACAGAGGACCTCGTCCTTAGGTGTTCTTCTCCCTCATTAATCCATCTTTTTTAGCAGCGATGAAGGGGAGGCCCTTCTGTGGTTCATCTACCTGCGCTGCTCTTCGGCCAGACCACGTGCATACCCAGATGTGGCCACAACAGATGCCACTCATGTGCTCAGGAACAGGCTGGCACCTGCCACTTCACTGTGTTACTGAGCTCACTGCATTTTCGGTTCCACAGAAATGTGTCAGACACTGTGGGCTTTAAACTCCGCTCTTGGAGGCACCCGGGCAGCTGCTATTAGAAGTGGGGGCGAAGTCAAGGTCGACCCTCACCCATAACTCCAGTGGCTTTGCTCTTTTCTCCACTTCTTGTTTTTAACAAACCACAGTTCCTTGTAAGACTCGTTGGAAAAGGAAGGTTCTATTATTTTAAAGACATCAGTTTCCTGCATCAGATCATGATTCTACTCACCCAAGGCCAATGCTGACCACCCCTAAGGACCTGGCTTGAAAAAGTTGTTTTGTTTTTTTAGATCTGTCACAAAATGTCTGATTTGTCAGGACACATGGAAAGAAAAAAAAAACTACCTCTTTTGTCATAAAAGGTAATCAACATTCTTCCATTGCAGCTACGATAAATCTTACGAGCATTATGTTATGCTTATAAACAGGAGCCAATTTATCTTGGCGATGGCGATGCTGAAATTCCCCCACCATCTAGGTGTCTACGTGAGGTTTTTTGTAATTTGCTTAAAACAAAATCAAAACCAGGACACTTACAGCCATCCTGATTTCAACAAAGGAGTCTTCTGAGGGGCCGCCTGAGTTCAGCTTGAGCTGTAGTTCAGACACGATGCCCAGCAGATCTGCCTTTTCAGCTTGAAGACGGGCCACCTGGGTCTTCAGCTGTTCCATTTCCTGGTCTGCTTCTGCCTTGGGGACTTTGGGGTCCCCAGTGGGGTCCTGGAAACGACGAGAAGCCAAGTGAGTCAGTGAATCAAACGAACACCTGGTCGTCAAACCTAAGTGTCCCCACACCCCACGGCAAGACAATTATGTTTTATGGTAGAAAATTCTAGCCTTTTCTTGGAGATGTATTTTTACGTAAATTTTAAAAAAGAAAAATTTACATGATTTTATTACATTCAAATAGAAAATTAAAATAACCTCATGACAAAAAGGAAAGACTTCCTCAGCACACTGGAATAATCTGATATGAAGACAACCAGTCAGACTTCGACGATGGTAAACTCGTAAGTTGTAGTCCAAAAATCTCAGGAAATAAGGGCATCAACCTCTTATCTTTTTTTCTTCCTACAAATGCAGAACCCCCAACGCCCCCATACTTGCCATGTATAGTTAGAAGCCAAAGCATCAAGACGTTTCATTACTTGACACATAAATGGCCAAAGACAACAAAAGTTCCAAAATTCTCCAGGGCATGCAGGCTGGCTGCTATAATATACTACATTGGTGTTTTCAGGTGGCTAAAAGTAAGCCTGGTGAGAAATAAAAACTGAAAATTCAAAGGCTGCTACCAAAGGTAAAAAAAATTAACTTCTGGCCTATATACACATTAGTAATAAATATTCACCTTTCACTAATATCAAGTATGCGCTGCTTTCCTCTTGTTGTAATTATTGCACGTGGCATAAGAGAGAGACCCTGTTTAGATGCAATGCTTGTACTTGGGAGTAAGGAAAACAGATTTCAGTCCACACCCTGCTAATCGCTGTGTGTGCGGCCATGAGTGCATTCACTTAATGTCTTGGCCTCTTTTGGTTTTCTTTTTCTTGGGTTAGAAAGGAAGATGGTGGCACCAAATGGTTTCGTTGGTCTCTTCCAGCTGTGACCTTGTAGACCTCTCTGGTTTCCTCCTCAGGAAACGTTCATTGCTTCTATAAACGTGGGACCACCAGAAATACATACCTGAGATCATCAGAGATTTACAACACATCAGAAAGTTCTCTCTCTCTCACACACACACATACACACACACCCCATGTCTCTAATAGATTTCCTAAGGAACTGTAAACTGACCCAGAGGCTCTGAGTGGAACCAAGAAAGCACCAGAAAGAATACGTACAGATGATAAACCAGCTGGTTCAAGAAATAGTAGAAAGTGGAAGGAAACGGATTAATATGCAATAAGAGAGTGCCCCTCACACCAGTGACATCATGCTGTTCCTTCCCCAGGGGCCTTCTCTTGCCATGAAACCACCACAGGCCCGAGAGAAAAGAACTCATGGTGAACCTGAGGAGTCAGGCATGCAAGGAATGGTTACCAGCCTGTGCATCCTGTCTCGGTCATGACCCGTCCCAAAGAAACATAAATGTGCAGGGACAGAAACAATCAAAGGAGAGGCACTCTTGGCCTGGGACCAGGAGGTAAGCAGGTGAGGGTGAGGCCACGCCCTATTAGGAATCTTCGCATTTTCCTGTTGGACCCGTCTGAGGACATCTTCTAAATGGATTTTTAAAACAATCTTGGCATAAAGGGTAGGAAACAGTTTTAACCAAGTGTCTGAGGACAAGGGATATAAAGCCACGATTCTGGAATCTCAGACTGTCAGGTTAATTTCCTTTTTTGCAACGGTGAGGATCTCTTCACTATCCTTGGGCAATTCGGAATCTACTTATTTGGCCGTAAAACCTTGCAAAATAACGTGTTAAATCTCTTCATTTTACTAATGAGACCCTTTCCATTCCCTTCCTGGACTAGAATGCGCACATTTTATTCTCTCTGATCAACCCCAACTCCATCATTTGTTAACGTCTTTTATTACTGTTGAGTGCCTGCCATTGACTTTCACGCAACACAACGACTCTACTTCTTGTGTGCTTGTATCATGTCTCCATCACGCTGTCCTGGAAATCTGCCCAGGTGAACATGCCATTTCATAATCCTAGAAGAAACATCCATCTAATTACCTCTGCCTCACAATCTGTACAATTAAAAGTTAAAAAGTTCTCTGTACAGGTGACTATAATTTATGATTCCATGAAATTGGACAGAATAATTAATACCTCAGCCTCACCCTGACAACCAGAAGGCAGACCTCCAAGGAAATTCCCTACTCCCCTTTCCTTGCGTGGCACAGAACGCGTGAGAGGCTCTGGTGGCTAGAGGGGACTCCCTGGAGAACCAGCAGCGAGGATGGGTCAGCAAAAGTGAGAAAAGTCAGAGGCTTTGAGGGCTTCAAGTCAGGAAAATGAGAGCCTAAATTTTACGAAATCACCTCAACTGGTCCATGAAAAAAAACAGCAAAGAGGAGGCAGGGAAGCAACAGGCAGGCCTGGGAGGCGTATTTTGGGGGGGAAAAGCTGATGACCAAGGGTTTTAAAGAGCTGTAAGTATCTCTGTCCAAGCACCCAGGTCCTGTGTCCCAAGGACTCACTTCTGAGTCTTGCTTATAGCTTGTTTTATCTGATCTTCTGCATTGCAAGAAGCTGTCCAGAGCTCCAGCTCTGTTCTCAACTTCTTCCAATAGTGGGACGTTTTAGGAAAACCCATAGGCAGACTATTTCAAGCAAAGTGCTTCTGGAAGCTTCTTTCTGAGCTCCAGTGCAATAGTCCCCAGCAGGCTGATGCCAGCTGTCAGTTCACATCCCAAAGACCAAGGAGGAAAACAGTGTAAGATATTTTCTTCCAGAGAGTAGAAAACACATTCATATATCCCACCAGGTGATCATGTCTTCAGAGCATTCTACCTCGAAAATATTTCGACACTGAGAGACTTCCCCCAAAGTAGTGACTTCATGCTCTTTGAACTGTAAGACAAGTTCAAGCATCAGATGTGAAGAGTCTTATCAGCAATGAATCGTTTCCCATACACACATAAGTTTATGAAAGCAGAATGTCCACGCTGTCCCATGAGCAGGGATTGAGGAGTAAAGCACTGACCTAAACCACAATATTTCTCTCAACAGCTCTTCATTCTTTAGATTATTCCAGCTTGTCCTCTTCTCATTACTTTCTTTCCTTTATCTTTCTTTCTTTGCACTCTTTACCCAAGAAATTAGAGGTCAATGGAGCTCACGGTATCTCAAGGAAATCACTGATGCCTCAATTCCATCCTCCCTGAGCCAAACCAGTGCTCCATCCTTCTGAGGGCTGCTAAGTTCAAGGTTGGGGAGAAAGTGACGAGCAGATGTCCATCCTAATGAACAATGTCCAGTGAGCCTTAGAATATGGGCAGACGCTTCAAGTGTGTTCTGACACAACCTGTTTTCTTCCACTCGCATCTTTAACATCCACTCCCAGCTGTGGGCACTTTTCTCCGGTTCTCTGGGTCGATGAAAATGTAGCAACCCTACAGCCTCCTGCCACAACATGATGTGTCGCACCATTTTCCAAAAGTAAATGTAAAATGTAAATTGAGGAATCTCTATGGTAGACTGGGGGGAAGGACAAGATCGGTAAGCAAAACTTCCCAGTCATAGATTTTGTTTTTTTAATGCTTATTTATTTTTGAGAGAGAGAGGGAGAACGACGAACGTGCGCAGGGAGGGGCAGAGAGAGAGAGGGAGACACAGAACCTGAAGGAGGCTCCAGGCTCCGAGCTGTCAGCACAGATGCAGGGCTTGAACTCACAAACCGTGAGATCATGACGTGAACCAAAGTCGGACGCTTAACCAACTGCGCCACCCAGGTACCCCCCGAATCATAGATTTTTTTTAATGCAATTTTATATCAAAGACAGAAACTAAAAGCTAACCCTTGGGTGGTTCTAGGCAGAGGTAATCTGCACCGTCTACAATGAATACAAAATACTGATTTATAACTACAACCTTCTTTTGACTATAATCACTATGGTCAAAGCGGGACAAACTTCCTTGCCCCAACAGAAATCATACATGACCCTTGAAGTTGCAACCAACCTTCTCAGCAAGAACAGTATTTTCTTTCTTTTTATTTATTTTTTTCAAATGTTTATTTATTTTGAGAGAGAGAGTCCCAAGCAGGCTCCACACCGTCAGCGTGGAACCTGACGCGGGGCTCAACCCCATGACTCCTGGGATCATGACCTGAGCCGAATCAAGAGTTGGATGCCCAACTGCCTGAGCCATCCAGGTGCCCCAATTTTTTCAAGATGATACAAAACACTTGTCTAGATGGGACGCCTGGGTGGCTCAGTCGGTTGAGGGTCCGACTTTGACTCAGGTCATGATCTCGCTGTCTGTGATTTCGAGCCCCACGTCGGGATCTGTGCTGACAGTTTGGAGCCTGGAGCCTGCTTCGGATTCTGTGTCTCCCTCTCTCTCTGCTCCTCCCCCGCTCGTGCTCTGTCTGTCTCTGCCAAAAATAAATAAACATTTAAAAAAAATTAAAAACAAAACAGAACTTGTCTAGCCTGAACCGTAAAAAGTTTGATCTAGAAGTCTAGACGAGTAAGATTCCACTCTAAATGTAACTAAAAGAAAATAAAATCATAACAGATCAGTCTGCTCACTCACCTCAAGGGGCCTTTCTGTTTTCCCTTTTAGTTTTCTGAGTTCTTCCTTCAATTTTTCATTTTCATGACTCAAAGCCACGAGACGCTCTTTGGCTTCCTTGCTCTGCATCTCAAAAAATAGGCGTTCTTCCTTCTGTTTCTCTGTCCAGGCTGAAAGCTCTTCAAATCGCCCTTTCATAGCCTGATTATTCAGCTTCATGGCTTCTGTAGGGGGTTCAGAGTGAGAGTGTCGCGCATCAGACTTGACTGGATGAATCCCACCTCCCTCTGGACTACCCTCACCCTGTAGCTCGGAATCCAAAGAAGCCGTACTTGGCCTGGGCCCCAGGCTCAGCAGCAAAAAGACTGTAGCAAGGTGAGTGGTTTTTGTTTCCAGATAGGACGAGGGGGTCTAATGTTGTTTCTCGTCCTCCAAAGACTCCAGAAAACAAAACTGGTTTGGGTACCTCTGCTACAGCCCACGTGGTAGGGCACAGCCTCCAACACCGGTCCTGCCAGAAGCCACAGCCTGAGGCACTGGGATGCTCTCTGTGAACAAGGGCATATTTAGGACTAACTCTGGAATAATAGTAGCGTTTCTCCCTGTTTCCTTCTAAACGGGCTAAATGTCACCGTGCCGTTTCCCTGAGGTATATAAGTGCTTTTTATTCTTACCTGCATCCCGAGGTAAACATTGGCAGCAATGTTAGCCTTACCAAAAGCTAAACTCTGGGCTCTCTCTCCAGGTAGTGAAACGGAGAAAGGGAGCTCACCATCAAGGCTTTTTGCAAAGAGATGCGGTTCACCAAGGCCCAGGGTGGATGGAGAACACGGGGGCCGGCGGCCGCTCACCTTTGAGCTGATGGTTCTCAGTCAGGAGCTCCTTCATCTGCTGTAGCAGTTCCTCTGGTGTGAACGTGTCCAGATTTGGGTGGACCAGGTTGGGGGGTCCATTTCCTGTGGTCTCACTGGGGCTGTCCCCCTTTTCAGTCAGGCAGCTAAGTGGTTGGTGGGACATGGCAGAAGGACCTACGGAAAAGTCACAGGCTGAAGACAGAGCTGTCTTCCCTCTGCGAGGGGTCCCCATGAGCCCCGCAAATCCACTGGCAATTGCTGGTGAGTTTTCCAAAAGGTGCCTACTTCCCCTCCAATTAGATTTCGGACATTGTTGATTCTTCCTTTAAAAAAAATTTTTTTTAATGTTTATTTTTGAGAGAGACGAGGGGGGGAGAGGGAAAGGGGGAGAGGGAGAGGGAGGGAGAGGGAGGGAGGGAGAGAGGGAGAGAGGGATAGAGAGAGAACAAGTGGGGGAGAGGCAGAGAGAGAGGGAGACACAGAATCCGAAGCAGGCTCCAGGCTCTGAGCTATCGGCACAGAGCCCAACATGGGGCTTGAACTCACGAACCGTGAGATCATGACCTGAGCCGAAGTAGGACGCTCAACTGAGCCATCCAGGCGCTCCTGATTTTTCCTTTTAAACAAAACATGTCTGTGCTAGCTTCAGTATGTATGCATGTACATGTGCGTCCATGTAAGTGGGGGCAGCGAGGAGCTGCGACATGAGGAAGAAAAGAAAAGCATGACAATGTGATAATCAGGACAGAGGGATTCATGAAGGCTTTAAACATGTATTTGTAGACATGGGTAAAGTATCATTAAATTGGTTTTCCCAAGCAAATCTTTGAAGTTCAAATCTCTCTGCTGTGGGTGAACTGCACAGAAAGTGAATTATATGTCAATAAAGCTGTTTCAAAAATCTCTAGGGGCGCCTGGGTCTCTCTGTCTCTCAATAATAAATAAACGTTAAAAAAATTTTTTTTTAAATCTCTGTATTTCAGCTCTTATATTTTTGGCTAAGAGAAAAGGAAGAACTAATGCATTCTAGATGCTTCCTACATGCTGAATCACTGCACCAGACACGTCAGTTTCTAATCCTCACTCAAACTCAGCTAGATGGCTATTTTGCAGGGACGGAGCTGAGTTTGCAGAGGTTTTATAGCTCGTCCAAGGTCACTTAAGAAGAGCTGTGACTGGGCGTTAGTGATGATTCCAAAACCCAGCCCTGGAATACAATAAAGATGCTACTGAATATTTAGGCTTCAGAGTTCAACAGTTCTGCAAAGCACACTTACAAGATGAAGAGATCCTGCTTACTGACGGCATGTTCTGAGAATATTTTAAGCACACCACTTTATTTTGTAGAGGGGTCAATGTGGTCATAAATAAGACAGACGAGTGAATCCCAAGTCCATTTATACATGTCCTACCACCTGGGCAAACAGAGGAATCTCTTCTAACAACTGGCTACATGCTATAGGCAAATGTTTTCTTTTTGGGGCTTCGTGAAGATGATGATAAGTCTTTTCACGACAACTACAGAGTCACCGAGCTGGTCAGTGGAAGGCGCAGAAGGCTACGCGTGCTCTCTCTGATACATCGCTGGCTCAGGACATCTCCGTATGCTCACGGTGACCACGTGTTAAAATGCAACCAGACACAGGTGCCTCTTCCCCATCCCGACAGGAGGCAAGGCCTGGGACTCTCTGGGGGTCCCCTGAACCCGAGAGCCTCGCGACTTGTTTTTGGTCTGAAGGAAGCCGCACGCAGGACGGCAGGCCCTGACTCCTCCCCTGTGCGGCCAGCTTAAGGAGAGGCCTTCTCATGAAACGCTTTAATGAGGATAGGGATTTATGAAGTGAAAAACACTGACGAAGCAGGCTGCTCAACCGTGAGCCTTTAGAAGGTATCTATGGTTCATGTAGCCTAATACATTTACAAGAGAGGTGTGCCCTTGGCCTTTGGTGACTGGAATAGACTGCTTTTGTTTTCCCCAATAATTTGGACAAAAACAATTTGGAGAATGTCAGTTTCTGGCTTTCCATAAAATTCAATGTTGCACAGTATGAGGTCGGAGCTGACACTTAATAAACATGGATTTTTCCTAAATAGCCGAGGAATACTAAAATTCTAGGTAAGAGACCTAAAGATACAATCCTCGCAATGTGTACCATCTACTTGCCAATGTTCAATTTGCTCAGCTCTTCAATGATTATACTTTGCAAAAGTAAATGAGGGGCGCCTGGGCGGCTCAGTCAGCTTTTGACTTGAGCTCAGGTCATGATCTCATGGCTCGTGAGTTCGAGCCCCACAATCGGGCTGTCTGCTGTCAGCAAAGAGCCCACTTAGGATCCCGTCTCCCTCTCTCCCTCTCTCTGCCCCTCCCGCCTCGTGTGTGTGCATGCTCTCTCTCAAAAATAAATAAACACTTAAGAAAAAAAAAAAGTAAATGGAAACATTTCACGGATGTTTTTTAAGAAGCCCCCAGGCAGTTCTCTAGAGATGTGCTTGGTTTCATTTTACTGTATACACATTTCTCCTTCATGGTTTTTCCAAGAGAGAGGAAAGGGGAGAGAAAAGGAGTGAAGAGGGGAAGGGCAGGCAGGGGAGAGGAGAAGAGAAAAGATTTTCCCTTGAAAATGATTCCGGTATTTTTCCTCCTCGACCTTCTTTACACCCCTCCCAAGGCTTTAAACACAGCTCCTATAAAGTTAAAACTGGTTGTGGCTCTTCTAACTTTTTCAGGTTGCCCAGATTTTCTAAGGACATGAAGGGAAAAAGCAGGCTCATGCTAAGGAGGACGGCAGAAAAAACACTGGGTACCTGAAACAGATGTGTGACCTCTTATGATGATTTACTGACCTGTCGAGCAAATGATGATCATTTCAGTTGCTTTCAGCCGTCAAACACCAGGAAAAGTATTCTTGAGTTTCTATGAAGATCGGAATCCAACCCCACCATCCAATACCCCAGCACCCTCGCGGCCATGCCACCCTCTTTCACTAATACATAGGCCTGTCCTAATCACAGCAAGCTCTTCATTATCCAGCATTGTAGGAAAGACTTGGTCATTCAAATGTCATGGTAAATAAGTTAGCATATATGCCAAACATTAGCATGTACATTCTCGTTACCAAATTTTTACTAAAAGCTATTGAATCGCTTTTCAGGGATTCAAAGAGTACCCTATGATTTTAGAGTATTTTGGGAGCATTGTTATGAGTTGATGAGTACACTGCCTATGTGAAATGTCTATCGGTAGAATACCTGTTAGAGAAAGCTGCATTTTCTAAGTCTTTAACACCACCTGATGCTGCATTCAATTGAACAAACACGGAGATGCATTATAACTTCTTGCACACATCTTCAAAGGTTATAGAAATTGGAACTAAGCCATTTATTCCAAGTTTCTATCTAGTAACAGATTTTCTTTCTGTTGTTTTTTTTTTAACAGAATTTCCCATAAAAATCCAAATAATCTGGATCTAAAAGGTGTCATTTCTTTTTTTCTTTTTCATTTTGTTTAAAAAAAATTTTTTTTAACGTTTATTTATTTTTGAGACAGAGAGAGACAGAGCATGAACAGGGGAGGGTCAGAGAGAGGGAGACACAGAATCTGAAACAGGCTCCAGGCTCTGAGCTGTCAGCACAGAGCCCGACGCGGGGCTCGAACTCACGGACCTCGAGATCATGACCTGAGCTGAAGTAGGTCGCTTAACCGACTGAGCCACCCAGGCGCCCCTCTTTTTCATTTTGAATGTAAGTTTTATGTCCAACATGGGCCTTGAACTTGTGACCCCAAGGTCAAGAGTTGCATTTTCTACCAAATGCAACCAGCGGTTGGTGGTGTCAGTGGGCCAGCCAGACACCACTGAAACATATGTCTTTTCCCTTCTTTCTTTCTTTCTTTCTTTCTTTCTTTCTTTCTTTCTTTCTTTCTTTCTGTGAGTGGGGGTGGAGATGGGAGGAGTTGAGGGAGAGAGGGAGAAGGAGAGGGACAGGGAGAGGGAGGGGGGAGAGGGGGAGAGGGGGAGAGGGGAAGAGAGAGAGAGAGAGAGAGAGAGAGAGAGAGAGAGAGAATCCTAATTGGCTCCAGGCCTAGTGCAGAGAGGCTCAATCTCACACGGGGCTCAATCTCATGATCCTGAGATCATGACCTGAGCTGAAATCAAGAGTCAGATGCTTAACCGACTGAACCATCCAGGGGTCATTTCTTTTGTTTTCTTTTTTTTTTTTTTTTTTAATATAACTTATTGTCAAGTTGGCTAACATACAGTGGATACAGTGTGCTCTTGGCTCTGGGGGTAGATTCCCGTGATTCATCGTTTACATACGACACCCAGTGCTCATCCCAACAAGTGCCCTCTTCAATGCCCATCACCCATTTTTCCCTCTCCCTGGCACCCCCATCAACTCTCAGTTTGTTTTCTGTATTTAAGAGTCTCCTATGGTTTGCCTCCATCCCTCTCAGTTTGTAACTATTTTCTGAAACGTGTCATTTCTAAGCAAAGGTGGTATTTAACGACAGAAGGGCAAATGAATTTAGCACGGGATCTGTCAAGATTCCACCCATGAGGAAGAAGGCGAACTACCTGGACGGTGGAAGTTCAAAGGCAAGATCTCCTAGATTTTATTCCAAGATCTGGTATTTGAATTCTTAAACATATTATCATTTTTAATTCCAGAGGTCAAGTAATTATAGCAATGACTTGACTTTGTGGGCATGATGGGCACGAGATTAAATTTCATTTACGAGTTGGCTTTACAAATGATCCAGTCCAGACATTCAATGCAAGAATGTCTTGTTTGATTTCCATGGAAGACGGTCATATAGAGCAATCTTGAAAGACTTCAAAGACAGAAAATACGCGCAATGACTTTAGCAGGCAACTGCCTGTTCTATTACAGGATGGTTCGTATCATCAGAAACTCATTTTGTATCGGGCATAAATCTGCCTTGTACTGTCCACCCACTGGACGTTGGGCCAGTGAGCATAATACAGAATAAGTCCAGACCCTTACCCCGGTATGTCTGATGTTCCAAAGTTGCTTAATAAGCATTCATAGGTTCAACCCCCACATGGATAAATTAATTTTAAAACAGTGAAAATCCATTTCTTGACCAGAGACAATAGGTGGCTATCGGCAAATTCTGGTTTGGGATCACAAAGGACTAAGAACCCACGACTGCATCAACTAAAACCATCGTCATCCTGGGAAAAGAATTCAAAGTATGTATCCTATCAAGGGAGAAAAAGAAGCTTCACATTTTCTGCCAGAAATGGTACTCTGATTTTGGAATTTGCTGACATACGGAAAATGGAAATAACCTCATCACATAAGGCAGGGCCTGGGAGTCATCCTTGTTTCTCCATTCCCTCTTATCCCGAGGCTAATGGGTCACCAAGTCCTGGCACTTGTTACCTCCTCCCCGTCCCTGCTAGCTTAGGTCCAGCCCTTCTTGTTGTCTCAATTACAGCAATGATGTGCTCCACAGAGCATGGGATTTTTGTCTATTGTGTCCACCACTGTGTCCCCAGCACCTAGAAAACCTGCTGAAGAGTCTCCTACATGGTCTGACTTCTGTCTTTCCACCGCAGGTCCGCCACCTCCCCGGTTTCTTACCCCGCATGAAGCCACCGTCCTGCTTAAAACCCTTCCCATACAACACAGAGTTCCAGCTCCCAAGTGGGAAAAACTCGGCCTTCCAGAGTCTGGCCCTCACTCACCCACCGGTATCATCTCCTGTCACCATGCCACTCGCACCCAAGGTACATTGAACAGCTCACAGTTCCCTGCCTTCTTCTGCTTCTCTGCCCTTATCTCTGTTCTCGCCTCTGCACAAAATGTGTGGTCCCACTTTTGCCCTGGCAAATACCCACCAGATAGTTCAATGTCCAGTTGAAACAGACGTCCTGTGAAAAACAAACTTTTCTTTCCTCTAAGTACTCAGTAGCACTTGGCCCTGGCCTTGGCCTGCAAAATCCTATAATCATCCCTCGCCAGTCTATCTTCCATCAAACTTGCGCGAAGGTCTCCATGTTATTCTTCCTTGGGAGCAGCACACAGCAGGCTCTCAGCAAATGTTTGTTGAAATGAAGTGAAAATACAGTGTAACAAAGTATTTTAAGGACTAACACTTACAAAACACTTTCTGCTATGTAGGTGACAAACCCAGCATGTGAGTACTACGACTTTTTCTACAGTTCTGTGGCACTCATTTCCAGATTCTTGAACTTGACTTTTAAAACTCGTTTTGAAAATTAGTACTGTTTCTTCTATCACCCCCAAAGGTATCTGGATATCATTTGGGAATCTACATTCTATTATTCAACCCTCATATGCGTGTCAAAATGAAAACCTTTAAAATAATATTTTCCTCTGAGTGAAATAGATTTCACTTTTTAAAAACAGACTGCAGTTTCTTCATTTTCATTTGGATTCACTAATCCCATAGATGCCAAACAACATCTCAAATAGTTCAAGTCTCTATAAAATTCAGAAAAAGCTGGGCTTGGAGAAAAAAACACCCATTTTCCCTACTTAAGGGAGAGGGTTCTGTAGGAAAGTAATACAAAAGCCAGTTCTTTTCAAGAGTAAAGTTGGGTTTTTTTTTGTTGTTGTTGTTGCTTTTTTTGGTACTTAAAGTAAGTTTCCTTTTTTTTCTTTTTTTTAGTATTTATTTATTTATTATTATTTAATTTACATCCAAGTGAGTCAGCATATAGTGCAATAATGGTTTCAGGAGTAGAATCCAGTGATTCATCCCCTACATATAACACCCAGTGCTCCTCCCAATGAGTGCCCTCCTGGATGCCCATCACCCATCTAACCCACCTCCCACCCAAAACCCCTCCAGCAACCCTCAGTTTGTTCTCTGTATTTAAGAGTCTCTTCTGGTTTGTCCCCCTCACTGTTTTTATATTATTTTTGATTCCCTTCCCTTCAAGAATAAAGTTTTTGTTTTTTGGAAGGATTAATTGGATTCCATAGCACAATGTACAACCTGAGATCAGTTACCAAAAAAAAAAAAAAAAAAAAAAAAAAAAAGAAAAAGGGCTATTTTTATAATGTTGCACGTAATATACAAAGAACCACTAAAACTGGCCCAGGAGAAAAACAGAAAACATTCACCCGGAAGATTCCAGTCACTGTCCTGTCTCTCCAGGCCATATTTAAAGTTCACTTACCTTGTGCATTTCAGGGCAGTTCCTAGCCTTAGCCTCTGCTCCAAGATCTCTCCTCCTCAGTACAAACCAGGCATCTCCTGGGAAGTAGCCAGGATTCCCTAGGTCTTCTCTCCCTCCCCAAAGAGCAGGGGGCGGGGGGTGGTTCTCCTGTTAATAGTGCTGCCTTGCTTAACCAGATCTGAGGCTTTTCAGGTCCTAGCACCACCTTACTGGTCTACGGCTCTGTTTTCCATTTCATCCTTCAACAAGTTCTGTGGCATACATTTCCATACAACAGTTTTCCCCGGGAAGGACGCCAGACCAGAATCTGGGTTTCGTTTTCTCTTTGCGGTGTTTTACTCTTCCTCCAGCTTATGCTTTTCCGACAGTAAGAACTATTCTTTGGGGTTCTCAGCCTCAACTAGTATTCATAGCTATGTGTGTTTATACACACAAACGCATAACATACACACATGCTCTCCTGGACACAACGGCTGTTCAGGAGTCCCACTGCCTTAGAGACAGGTCACTTGTTCCTTAGTGTTCCTGGGCTATCTCATAAAGCTAGGTTAGTTTTTGTTTCTCAAAGGTGTACCTTTAACCGCTTCCCATATATGGAGGAACTGGCTGGCTGATCATTCCCAACCTGCGGGAGGATGTCATCCTTAAACCATCTCCGTGACCTACAGAGGAAGTCACCTGCGGCCAGCCGGGCCGGTAAAAAAAAAGGGGGAGGGCGCTTTGCGATGGCCGCCCCGCAGCCCTTTCCCACCAGGTCAGGTTCCGCCCAGGCCTGGAAACCCTCCCAGGAGAGGGGACGCCCCACCCCTCGCCACCCACACCCCCACAGGCTCGGGGTCGCACGGAAGGGGGCCGCGGAAACAGCTTCCAGGGCGGAAAGTGGGTCGCCGCCTCGCCGAGCCCCTGCCCGCCCCCTGCCCCCACTCACCCAGCGCCGGCGCTCCGGACTCTCTCGGGGTCACTCCTTCCTCGGCATCGTGCCCGCAGGGGGAGGGCTCCGGACCCGGATGCAGACGCCGACCGGGGCACCGGCCGGGGGCGGCGGCGGGCGCTCGGGGAGCCTCAGGCCGACTTGCTGCCTCGCGACACCGCCCAGCGCCGCTCAGCTGACCGCTGCGCCGGCCTCCGCGCCTCCGCCGGGAATTTCCCGTGCCCCGCCCCCGAATCCCCGCCCCCCGCCGCCGCGCCCCCCCACAGGCCACGCCCCTCCTCTCGCCTGTGCTCGTCCCCCGTGGGCAGGGTCCGAGCCCAGCAGCTCGCGTAGGTCGAGGCCCCCGCCCCGGGAAATGAGGGTTACTCTCGTCAGTGGACTGCCGTGACCCGCGGCGCTCATTTAAACAAATTAAAGGAAGTGTGTGGGGGCAGTCTTCTGCGCTGGAGTCGCAGGGGCTCGACCGAAAAAGGAGGACGATCCCAGGCATCCTTGGATGGAAGCCTCGATGTCTATTTAAAAGCTTTACATCTAGATATAGTTAAATGAGCATGCTTGACTTTCCATCCGGCTTTGCCCTTAAAATAGACCTTTAATTAAAGACACAAAGCCTGCAGGGTGCTTCTTGGGCCCTTTGTTCCCAGGGAAGAGGCCAACTGTTGACGCCTGGATGAATCAGGTGTGCCAAGGCAGGTGGGATTACTGGATGGCCTGGACTGTTTGGGGAAGTAGAAGTATTGATTTACTGTACCGGAGGAGGGAAGATACCTCCGGATTAGATAGAATTAAAAGGGAGGAAACAAGACGAGGAAGGAGGAAGGACCACAATAATTTGCAACCTAAGCACCGAAATAAGGGTTGAACAAGGACTCAGACGCAAGACCCCGAAGGCAGCTGATAGCGAGGTCAAGGCGGTGCAGCCGGTGACCCCGCAACGGGACCCCTGTGCAAGACAAGAAAACAGAAATGGGAGAGGGGGAGGAAGGGAAAGGGGAGGGTCTGAGAGCAGGTTTGTGCCAAAGATCAGAAAGGACTTAAAACACCAGACATATACCCTAATCTGTAACTCTTGACCCCAGAAGAAGTCTGAGGTTTTATTCTCTGAACTGCAAAATATCAGGCACTAACCCTAACCCTACCCCCTAACCAAGACAAACAAAAACAAAAACAAAAACAAAAACAAAAACAAAGACTGCATACGGGGAAGAGCAAGTAGCGATGAAAAGGCTGACGCTGCCCAGCAGGAATACGGCAGCATGTGGTTGTGAGTCCAAACTGCCTACTGGTTGGAAGGAAATGGGGGCGGGGAATCCTAATCCTAACGGGAAAAGGCAGACGCGCCCTCTCCTGGCATCTCGGAAGAATTCTGTTTCACTTTCTAGACCGCCAGCTCGTCAGGCTCCGCCTGCCGGATCTTTGACATCAATCACCCTTGAGTTAACCTCCAGAACTGGGCAGAGGGGTAGCGTGTCAGTACCCGCCGCCACTCGCAATTCCCGAGTGTCCCTCCTGCCTCTGTTAGGGGTGCCTGGGGTGAGTCACACTCCCTTTGGGTTTCTTTCTACTATTTTAAACCATATTAAGGTGAGATAAAAGGAGTATTCGAGAATTTGGGGGCGGGGAGGTGCGGGAGGAAGGTCGTACACAGGCTGCACTCGGCTGGGGAGTAGGAAGGTTAGAGTAGAGAAAGTGGTCGAGGTGGTTTTCTCAGCAATGAAGAAAGGGGCCTTTGAAGCATTGAGCACCCCTACGACTTCTTAGCTGTGTGACCTTGGACAAGTTACTTCATCTTGCTGTGCCACATTCTCTTTATCTGTAAAATCCAGAAAGTTCTGAGGAGCAAAAGCCTTTCAGTTTGCAGGAGATCCGCGTTCACACCACCTTCTCTTCCTCCTCCTCCTCCCTCTCCTCCTTCTCTTCCTCCTTCTTCATGTTTATTTAATTTTGAGAGAGAGAGAGAGAGAACACAAGGGGAGGAGGGGCAGAGAGAGGAAGAGGGAAAATCCCAAGCAAGCTCCACGCTGCCAGTGCAGAGCCAGATGCTGGGCTAGAACTCACAAACTGTGAGGTCATCACCTGAGTTGAAATCAAGAGTTGTACACTTAACCGACTGAGCCACCCAGGCGCCCTGCTTCAGACCTTCTTGGGGAGTTATGTTGCAGAAATTACACACTTTGTAATACATTACTGTATCATCTTTCTGAAATCCAAAAATCTCTGAATTCTGAAACCGGGGCTTGCTCCAGAGGCTTTGAATAAGGACTTTGGATCTACAGCGACGACTGCCTAAGGCCGTTGTGAGGATTAAAGGCTAAAACGTGTTAAACTAACCCTGGTGCACAATGCCAGCTGCTGTTACGTTGCTGGTGTTGCTGGTGTTAGAGCCCTCTCCATTTCTGAGCCCGAGTCCAGGGTGGTGCTTCCTTCCTCTCACCCTTCCGTGAGTAGATAGAATCTAAGTGTAGATAAGAAGACTAAAATTATGACACGCTTTTAGCTGTTCACTGATGTGGTCTTGTGGTAGGTGAGCGCAAAGCACTGGGGCAGGATATTTAGTGAGATATTCATTTGTTTCATGCTTTCTGTGTTCCCCCCACCCCCCACCCCCGCCCCCGCTCTGTTTGTAGAAGGCAGCTCATCCCTTTGTGGTTCCTGGTTCCTACCTCGAGGACATTTGCAGGATTCTTGGATAAACAGCCTTTCTTCTTGTCTTTTGAGAAAGCCCAATGTCAGTAAATACATGATCTACCCCAGGTGTCCTGGAGGGGAGGGGAGAGAGGCCAGGTGGTGTGTGTTAAAGCAAAATGAACAAAATGTTTAGTGGAGGAGGAGGAGGAGGAGGAGGAGGAGGAGGAGGAGGATGATGCCTGGTTGGCTCAGTTGGTTAAAGCATCTGACTGAGCCAGCTCATGATCTCACAGTTGTGAGATCGAGCCCCACATTGGGCTCTGTACTGACAGTGAGGAGCCTGCTTGGGATTCTCTCTCTCTCTGCCCCTCCCCCCTCAAAATAAATACATAAAAAATGGTTTTTTAAAAAAAGGAAAAGAGTTTTATGTGAGCGCAAGTGAGGACAGCTGCTCTGGATAAATAGTCCTCACAAAGAGGAGAGTGCTCTGGAGAAAGAATGAGAATGTTTGATGCAGGGTTATATATGTTGTTTACATCAAGGGTTACAATTCACCATGACATAAGACATTTCAGAAAATTACAAACTTTATCTTATGTTTTAGTATGTACAAGGTTGCGGGGATCAGAGGCATGGGAACTCAGGGGGATTCTTATTCTTATCTCTAGAAATGTTTCTTTTTGGTTATTTACTAATGAAGCAGACGCATAGTGTGTGATCGCAGCAGAAATAGTGCCCTGTTTTGAAGTTTGGTTAAATCATTCTCACTTTGGTGAGAGTTAAAAACAGGAAGGCAAACCATAAGAGACTCTTAACTACAGAGAACAAACTGAGGGCTGCTGGAGGGGAGGTGGGTGGGGGATGGGCTAAATGGGTGATGGGCATTAAGGAGGGCACTTGTCGAGATAAGCACGGGGTTATATGCAAGTGAGGAATCACTGAATTCTACTCCTGAAACCATTATTACACTATATGTTAACTAACTTGAATATAAATAAATTAACAAAAAAAATATAACTTCCCTGAGAGCCCAGGAGCAGAGCCCACAGCATGAAGAGTTGAAATTTTCTTTATCAGGTGGGAGGCTTTCACAGCAGTTGGACCAAAGTGTGACTCCCCCAAAGTGGAAGAAGTGTAGAGGTTGGTGGTCTCAGGGGCATCAGGCTCAAGCCTCAGACCCTTTGCCTGTTGATGATACTGTGATTGAACATCCCGAATACGGAAGTTATTCTGCTTTAAGGTGACGAAAGAAAAAGCATTTGTCAGTTTCTCTTGGAGGCTGGCAGTGTCACAGAGAAACAGCTTAGGGTTCACTGATTCTAAAGTTAAGAATTTCTTGAATAATTTTGTTCTCTGAACCCAGTTTCGCTGCCTTGTGAAATGATTCTTTGCAGTAAACAAACTTTTCATTTATTTCATCATAAAAACTTTCACATCTGCATGCTTATGGGAAACACAGGGTAGGTGGGCTGGTAACATGTAAGAAAATTGCAGTAAGATAGTAAACAAAACCCTCTACCATTTTAATGTGTTTCCAGTGGAAAGTATTTTGAGTGTTTATTTCTTTCATTTTCAGTTTATTATTGTTCACTTGATGAAATGTTTTTAGTGCTAAACCATGGATGTTGCAGCTTAACAAAAAAAAAATCTAAGAAAAAAAAAACCCCAACTATACTATAGATCTGCCGGTACTATGATTCCATCTATAGGAAACGTCCAGAATGCAGAAAGCAGGCCTGTGGTTGCCTGGGGTTGGGTATGGCTTTGACTGCCAGTAAGTTCAAAGGGATTTTGGGGGATGATGAAAATATTCTAAAACTGGATTGTAACTTTTATCACACACTCTATTGGCATAATTGAAATCATTTTTTAACGTTTATTTATTTTTGTGAGACAGAGAAAAACAGAGCACAAGCAGGAGAGGGGCAGAGGGAGACACAGAATCCAAAGCAGGCTCCAGGCTCTGAGCTGTCAGCACAGAGCCCCACGTAGGGCTCGAACCCACAAACTGTGTGAGATCATGACCTGAGCTGAAGTCGGAGGCTTAACTGACTGAGCCACCCAGGCACCCAGCATAATTAAAATCACTGAACTTACAATGGGTGAATTTTATAGCGTGTAAATTATACCTCAGTAGGGCTGCAAAGCAACACCAGAAAGCACACTGGAGCCTGAAATAAATAAGCACGATGTCTGATAAAAGGGTTACACCCCTTCCTCTGTTGGGCCTGCGGTGTAGTGACCGTGGCAGTCAACTACTCCATAGCTGAGCCCGATCTGGGCTTTGTTTAAACTCCAATTAGATTCGGCTCACCATTGGCTCCAAATATTCCGAGGATGGCTTCCTCAGTGAAGTTCAACAGCATGACCACGTGACCCAGCAATTTAAGGCCTAGAAACACCCAAAGCATTGCAGACAGGGGCTCAAGCAAAGGGCATGTATTTCCTCTTACAGATATCTGCCATTGTAGCACCTGCCGGTGGGAGTGAGGTGGGTAGTCGAGGCTTCCATCAGAATGAGGCTCTGGAATCAGAGGCTAACCTGCCACCGGGTTGTGAGCCAAGTACCCCGCGTGCCAGGAGCCGTGGCTTTGCTTTAGGAAAAGCCAGAGCACAGCGTGTGTGGTCTGTTTTTAATTCCTCTCCTTTGTCCCATGTCTCTAAATCTTGAAACTGCAGACTTTGGGAAGGAGTCATTGTTTATGTTTTCGGTGCTCATCGGCCCTCTGTGAGTAGTTAATAAGAATACCATAGTAACACTACTACTTATTAATTACTTCCTGTTCCAATCCGTTATGTCTACACAGAAGCCATCTTAGACCCTGTCACCGTTTCTATCAAGATTAAACATTAAGAGCACAGATTAAACATTAAGTTCTTATTTCATGTTTCGCTTTAGAACTGTTAAGAATTCCTGGAATAAAATTTTCTATTAAAGTACTTATTAGAGTCAGTGATTTGGGAACAATAAGACACCACAGCTCTTTGTCAGGGTCTGAAGAGCACTGCCATTGTCTTAGTTGTGTGTGTGAAGGAGGGAGAAATGGCCTGGGGGTCTCATTTTCTAGTAGTTTCTTCTGATGAAGCCCGTATGATTTTGTCTTTTTTCCTTCTCACTTTTTGTTTTCCAAAATGAAATTTCTCACTTCTCAGATGTGCATGGTGGAGAAGGGGACACAGCCCTAGGCAACAGGCTACCTAGGCCTGACCTGAGAACACATGAAGTGAGGTAGAGAGGCCGGGACAGGTGATCTCTTAGCTTCTTCCTTCCACTGAAATGTGGCATTCTTTCTGGTTCATTATATTTGGCATTCTAGCTTAGTAGATGCCAAAGCAACTTAATTTCAGTTTAGACTTCTTTCTATTTACTTATCTATTTATTTATTTAAAATTTATTTTTTAGGGGCGCCTGGGTGGCGCAGTCGGTTAAGCGTCCGACTTCAGCCAGGTCACGATCTCGCGGTCCGTGAGTTCGAGCCCCGCGTCGGGCTCTGGGCTGGTGGCTCAGAGCCTGGAGCCTGTTTCCGATTCTGTGTCTCCCTCTCTCTCTGCCCCTCCCCCGTTCATGCTCTGTCTCTCTCTGTCCCAAAAATAAATAAACGTTGAAAAAAAAATTAAAAAAAAATAATAAAATTTATTTTTTAAATTTACATCCAAGTTAGTTAGCATATAGTGCAACAATGATTTCAGGGGTAGATTCCCTAATGCCCCTTACCCATTTAGCCCATCTCCCCTCCCACAACCCCTCCAGTAACTGTTCTCCATATTTAAGAGTCTCTTAAGTATTATCCTCCTCCCTATTTTTATATTATTTTTGCTTCCCTCCCCTTATGTTCATCTGTTTTGTATCTTAAGTTCCTCGTATGAGTGAAGTCATAAGATATTTGTCTTTCTCTGATTGACTAATTTCACTTAGCATAATACCCTCCAGTTCCATCCATGTAGTTGCAAATGGCAAGATTTCATTGTTTTTGATTGCCGAGTAATACTCCATTGTATGTATATACCACATCTCCTTTATCCATTCATCCATCGATGGACATTTGGGCTCTTTCCATACTTTGGCTATTGTCGATAGTGCTGCTATAAACATGGGGGTACATGTGCCTCTTTGAAACAGCACACCTGTATCCCTTGGATAAATACCTCGTAGTGCAAATGCTGGGTTGTAGGGTAGTTCTATTTTTAATTTTTTGATAGACTACTTTCTTATGTTAATCACAGTTCTCTAGAGAAACAACCAATTGGATATATGTGTGTATGGGTTTATACAATTTTATTTTGATTTTGTAATGTGAATTATAGATGTAATAATATATTCATTATGAGGAAAATTGGCTCATGCATTTATAGAGCCTGATAAGTTTCTAGATCTGCAGTTGGCAAGCTGAGATCCAGGAGAGTTGATGGTGTAGTTCCAGTCCAAAAGCTGGCAGGCTTGAGATCCATGAAGTTGTTGTTTCAGTTTGAGCCTGAAGGCAGGAAAAAAACGATGTCTCAGCTCTAGGCAGTCAAGAAGGAAGAATTCCTTCTTATTCGGGTGAAGGTCAGTCTTCAGTTCTATTCAGGCCTTCAACTGACTGGATGAGACCCACCCACACTAAGGAGGGCAATCTGTTTTATTCTGTCTTATCAATTCAAATAAACTCATCCCCAAATTCCCTTATGGAGATACCCAACATGGTGTTTTTCCAAATATCTGGGTACCCCATGGCCCAGTAAAGTTGACACATAAATTAACTGTCTTATTTCTGTAGAGGCTGGTTTAATGCCTGGCTAGTTAAGTGATCATAAATGATTTTGCAATTGGAAAAGTCACAAGTCCCCTGTTTTCATGAGAAAGTACATTCATGCATGGCTTTCAAATAGATAATGATAAACCTGGTTACAACACCTTAGCTGGATTGCCCATGACCTTTTGTACCCACAAAACCTCAGCATTGCCCTCACCAGACTACATTAACCCTTTTCTGGTTTTGTGGCTGGAGGTTCTGATCCCCTTGTCATAGGCCAGTAGACAGTTACTAAGTTTATAGATACGATGTCCTGCTGAGCAGTAAATCAGCTTTCTCTGAGGTTGGTCTCCTCAGGTCTTCACAGCTGGATGCCAGGAGCCCAGTTCTTTCTTTCCTAAGGTCCATGGGTCAATTCTCCATCTAACAGAGCTTCAGATTTCACCACCAGTTACTCCATTGATATTTCTGACCTCATTCATTCCTCTTACCGGTTCCATTGGAAACTCAGGGGGCGGGAAATGACTTTGATTACACAGGGAGTCATTCCACTGTGGAAGTCACATAAAGCAATTCACGTAAAGCAGTTCTCACCACGTTAATATGACCTGACCCCAGGAAGATGGGAAAAAGTCCCAGCCAAAATATACTTCTTGCAGAGATAATTGGATATTCATGGACTATCATGGCATTGGTGGCCAGTTTTGAAAGCTGACTGCAAAAACTCTAATAGGAAGGTCTATTTGTGGACTTGGAAGTGCTGAGGCATTATTTCCTAATGCAGTGATTTCATAGATCTCACATAAATTGAGAGCTTTCCATTCACTGGATCTTACTGAAATTCTGGGGAACTGCTTCTTTCTGTTTATCATAGAAAAAAGGGAAGGAGTCTGTGTGAGTCTTTTTAGAAAACGATTTCCTGTCTACCTAGGCTCACGTCTTCATGAATTTTTTTATTCACCTTCCATGCAAAAGTATATTTCAGTTGATTCTGAAGCATACCTTGTTTGTCCCACCCTCACTGTCTGTGCCACCAGCCTTTCCCACTGGAAGCCTGTGTGACAGCAGTGACTTCTTGGTGTGCTTTCAGTGTAGGTTGTGACCTTTACAGAGCCTTTTGCATTTAAGATAATTTCTAACATGGTAATAAAAATTTTGTCTATTAGAGGAATTTCAGGGATCCACTGGCAGGGAGGACTTTTTTTAAGGTTGGGCCCTTCCCAGTAAGCCTGAAATTGGACATATAGGGGACCTCGATCTCAGCTACAAAAAAGTCATATATGTGACTCATAAAATGGGGGACATACTTGGGAGCTTTTATACGTGAAGTGGACAGAATTTCAGGATGGTGAGATGTGACTGTGGTAAGAAGAGAGTAGTTAAAACAATAAAGAATTTCTGCCTTGGGGGGGGCACCTGGGTGGCTCAGTCAGTTAAGTGTCCAACTCTTGGTTTCATCTCAGGTCACGATCTCACAGTTTGTGAGATCGAGCCCCATGTTGGGCTCTCCACTGGTGGCACAGCCTACTTGGGATTCTCTCTCTTTCTCTGCCCCTTCCCCACTCTCTCTCTCTCTCGAAATAAATAATAATAAAAATGGAATCTCTGCCCTGGGTGATTGGATAGATGGTGGAATCATTAGCTGAGATGGGAAACACAGATGGGCAGCATTGGTGGGAAGATGGTTAGTCCTGTCTGAGGAATTTGAAAAATGTGTGGGGCAGGTGAGTCAAGTACCTGAGTCAAGTCACACACACCAGGTGTGTGAAGTCCCTGTGGTTCAGGGAGTGAACATTTGGGAAAATGAACCTCAGGAGAGAGATTAGTGTCCAAAGCCGCAGAGCCATCCAAAGATTGGGAGCCGAGAAGTAAGTTTGAAATTTGGAGACTTTAGCCAATCTATTCCCATTGACTTCAAAAGAATAAAGCAATAATACTCAACTGTTGGGATGTGTTCTTTATTTGATTAAACATCAAATTAAAAGCCAAATCAGAAACTCATTATGTAAAAATGACTCTCTACAGATTTGGCCATTATATGTAAGCTGCATGATACAGTTTATATGGTCAGCTATGTATTTCTTGGACCTTAATCAGACCCTGGAGAATTTGAAGAGAGCATTTGTTCTAAACCTAATTCTACACGTATCTCAATGCTTAGTTAAAATAAGAAATGCTTTCTTCCTTCCCATTCCTGTCTCCTTGATGCTGCTTGATGCCTCATTGGCTTCCTTTGCCTAATTTTTTGGAGACAAGAGCAGGTAGATGAGAGACAACGTGTCTCTTTTTATTGACTTGGTGGCTTTGGTTATTTCTCGAATGTCATCTCTGGGAGATCTGCAGCTTGGTTTCCATCCTTGGTGCTCATTTTACCTTTCAAGATCAAGAACTCATTTCTCAATACGATTCATCCTACTTAGTGGCTCGTGCTAATTACAGTTGAGACTGCTTGCTTCCACTGCATTTTAGAGGATGTCATCTTATCATGTTCCTCTCTTGTGTTTGTAAACACTGGCTTGCTCATTTCATATTTCCCCTTCGTTTATTCCAAGATTGATATCTCCGCCGCGGAATTGGAATCCTTCTATCTTTGGAACGGCATGCAAATCCTTTCTATCCTTCTCAACGCTGTTTCTAAACTGTTGAATCTTTTTATGATAATTAAGAACCAGTTTTAAAAAAGCCAGTGAAAATGACTAAATCATGATTAAGACTGCCCAACCTTTCTGGATATATAAATTCACTGCAGTTTAGTCTTGCCAGGCTGTGGGTGAGGCTGCCGTGCACAGTTGTGCAGGCTACTCGTGGCACCGGGGTGTTTGGCCACAGGGACGAATGCAGGCTGCAGGCACCCAGCACTGTCCTCACCAAGCCACCCACCTTGGTGTGTGGCTGCATCTCCTCAGGGAATCAATTCCTTTTTCTGTTTTTTAAAAATGATTGTTTGTTGGGGCCCCTGGGTGGCTCAGTCGGTTAAGCGTCCGTCTCAGGTCATGATCTCATGGTCCATGGGTTTGGGCCCCATATCGGGCTCTGTGCTGACAGCTCAGAGCCTGGAGCCTGCTTCGGATTCTGTTTCACTCTCTCTCTGCCCCTCCCCCACTAACATTTATTTATTTATTTTGAGAGAGAGGGAGAGAGAGAGAGAGCAGGGGTGAGGCAGAGAGAAAGGGAGAGAGACACTCCCAAGCAGGCTCCACGCTGTCAGCACAGACCCCGATGGGGGCTTGATCTCAGGAACCACAAGGTCATGACCTGAGCCGAAAACAAGAGTCAGACGCTTAACCGACGGAGCCATCCAGGCACCCCTCCTTTTTCTAATTTATACGAAGGCACTGCATCGATCCGTGGAGTCCTGAATTTGATCATTTTAGGTAGCTCCTCAGCCTATGATACTATCACCAAAGACAGGAAGCAGAACAGACCTTGTCTTAGTGCGAGCACACCCAGAAAGTCTGGAAGAACATAAATCTGACCTTCTGCTTCCACCTATATGTTCCAGCTCCTACAGAGCCCACAAGGGGGTGTAGCCATGGGTGCTCCGCTATGTGACTGGCTCCCTGCTCCTCTTCTCCACTGGTGCCAGACCATACTTGCTCCAACATGGCCATCTAAGGAGGTAAGCCCCTTCCCATTCAGACTTCCTGTTCCCCCTCTCATCACACATAACCCTTCTGTGCTTTTCTCTCACCCGCCCCATCTGCCATCTGGTCTTGTCACTGAGTGCCCTGTTGTTGATTCCTCATGGGCGGAAATGCAGGGCTGAGCACAGAGAAGGGACAGGGACAGCATATCCCAGTTGCCTTTTATGCTCTCCCTTATACCAGAGAGGCTAGAAGTCTGGGAACTCTATTTCTTTTTTTGAAGTTTCTTTATTTTGAGAGAGAGCGCATATGAGCAGGGGAGGGGCAGAGAGAGAGGGAGAGAGAGAATCCCAAGCAGGCTCTGTGCTGACAGCACAGAGTCTGATGTGGGGCTTGATCCCATGAACTGTAAGATCATGGCCTGAGCTGAAACCAAGAGTCAGATTCTTTTTTTTTTTTTTTGATTTATTTATTGTTTAATTTACATCTAATTTAGTTAGCATATGGTGCAACAATGGTTTCAGGGGTAGATTCCTTAATGCCCCTTACATTTAGACTATCCTCCCTCCCACAACCCCTACAGCACCCCTTTGTTTGTTCTTGAAGACTCTTTTACATTTTGTTCCCCTCCTTATTTTTATATTATTTTTGTTTCCTTCCTCTTATGCTCATCTGTTTTGTATCTTAAAGTCCGCATATGAGTGAAGTTATATTATATTTGTCTTTCTCTGACTGACTAATTTCGCTTAGCATAATACCCTCCGGTTCCATCCATGTAGTTGCAAATGGCAAGATTTCATTCTTTTTGATTGTTGGGTAATACTCCATTGTATATATATACCACATCTTCTTTATCCATTCATCTGTCAATGGACATTTGGGCTCTTTCCATACTTTGGTTATTGTTGATCGTGCTGCTATAAACATTGAGGTGCATGTGTCCCTTCAAAACAGCATCCCTGTATTCCTTGGATGAATACCTAGTAGTGCAATTGCTGGGGCATAGGGTAGTTCTATTTTTAATTTTTTGAGGAACCTCCATACTTTTTTCCAGAGTGGCTACACCAGTTTGCATTCCCACCAGCAGTGCCAAAGAGATCCTCTTTCTCCACATCCTCGCCAACATCTGTTGTTGCCTGAGTTGTTAATGTGAGCCATTCTGGCAGGTGTGAGGTGGTATCTCATTGTGGTTTTGATTTGTATTTCCTAGATGATGAGTGATGTGGAGCATTTTTTCATGTGTCGGTTGGCCATCTGGATGTCTTCTTTGGAGAAGTGTCTATTCATGTCTTTTGCCCATTTCTTCACTAGATTATTTGTTTTTTGGGTGTTGAGTTTGAGAAGTTCTTTATAGATTTTGGATACTAACCCTTTATCTGATACGTCATTTGCAAATATCTCCTCCCATTCCATCGGTTGCCTTTTAGTTTTGTGGATTGTTTCCTTCGCTGTGCAGAAGCTTTTTATTTTGATGAGGTCCCAATAGTTTATTTTTGCTTTTGTTTCCCTTGCCACTGGAGATATGTTGAGTAAGAAGTTGCTGTGGCCGAGGTCAAAGAGGTTTTTGCCTGCTTTCTTCTCTAGGATTTTGATGGCTTCCTGTCTTACATTGAGGTCTTTCATCCATTTTGAGTTTATTTTTGTGTATGGTGTAAGAAGGTGGCCCAGGTTCATTTTTCTGCATGTTGCCGTCCAGTTTTCCCAGCACTACTTGCTGAAGAGACTGCCTTTATTCCATTGGATGTTCTTTCCTGCTTTGTCCAAGATGAGTTGGCCATACATTTATGGGTCCATTTCTGGGTTCTCTATTCTGTTCCATTGATCTGAGTGTCTGTTCTTGTGCCAGTACCATACTATCTTGATGATTACAGCTTTGTAATACGTCTTGATGTCTGGGAGTGTGATGCCTCCAGTTTTGGTTTTCTTTTTCAAGATTGCTTTGGCTATTCAGGGTCTTCTCTGGTTCCATACAAATTTTAGGATTTTTTGTTCTAGCTCTGAAGAATGCTGGCATTATGTCACTAGGTATTGCATTGAATATGTAGATTGCTTTGGGTAGTATCGACATTTTAACAATGTTTGTTCTTCCAATCCAGGAGCATGGAATATTTTTTTGTGTCTTCTTCAATTTCTTTCATCAGCTTTGTATAGTTTTCAGTGTATAGATTTTTCACCTCTTTGGTTATGTTTATTCCTAGGTATTTTATGGTTTTGGGTGCAATTGTAAATGGGATCGATTCCTTGATTCCTCTTTCTGTTGCTTCATTATTGGTGTATAGGAATGCAAATGATTTGTGTGCATTGATTTTATATCCTGCAACTTTGCTGAATTCATGGATCAGTTTTTAACAGTTTTTTTTTGGTGGAGTTTTTTGAGTTTTCCATATTGAGTATCATGTCATCTGTGAAGAATGAAAGTTTGACTTCCTCCTGGCCGATTTGGATGCCTTTTATTCCTTTGTGTTGTCTGACTTCCAAGGCTAAGACTTCCAGTACTATGTTGAATAACAGTGGTGAGAGTGGACATCCCTGTTGTGTTCCTGACCTTTGGGGGAAAGCTCTGTTTTTCCCCATTGTGGATGTATAAGCAGTGGGCCTTTCATATGCAGCTTTTATGATCTTGAGGTATGGTCCCTCTATCCCTACTTTCTTGAGGGTTTTTACCAAGAAAGATGCTGTATTTTGTTAAATGCTTTCTCTGCATCTATTGAGAGGATCATGTGGTTCTTTTCCTTTCTTTCATTCATGTGATGAATCGCATTGATTGTTTTGCAGATATTGAATCAGCCCTGCATCCCAGGTATAATTCCACTTGGTCATGGTGAATAATTCTTTTAATGTATTGTTAGATCTGGTTGGTTAGTATCTTACTGAGAATTTTGCATCCATGTTCATTAGGGAAATTGGTCTATAGTTCTCCTTTTTAGCGGGGTCTTTGTCTGGTTTTAGAATCAAGTTAATCCTGGCTTCATAGAGTTTGGAAGTTTTCCTTCTATTTCTATATTTTGGATTTCTTTACTGATAATGGGACTGTTCAAATTTTCTATTTCTTCCTGTTTGAGTTTTGGTAGTTTATATGTTTCTAGGAATTTGTCCATTTCTTCCAGATTTCCCATTTTATTGGTGTATAATTGCTCATAATATTCTCTTATTATTGTTTGTATTTCTTTCTGTAGTGTTGGTTGTGATCTCTCCTCCTTCATGCTTGATTCTATTTATTTGGGTCCTTTCCTTTTTCCTTTTGGTCAAACTTGCTAGGGGTTTATCAATTTTGGTAATTCTTTCAAAGAACCAGCTCCTGGTTTCATTGATCTGTTCTACTGTTTTTCGGTTTCGATAGCATTGATTTCTGCTCTGATCTGTATTATTTCCTGTCTTCTGCTGGTTTTGGGTTTTATTTGTTGTTCTTTTTCCAGCTCTTTGAGGTATAAGGTTAGGTTGTGTATCTGAGACCTTTCTTCCTTCTATAGGAAGGCCTGGATTGCTATATACTTCCCTCTTATGACTGCCTTTGCTGTGTGCCAGAGGTTTTGGGTTGTGGTGTTACCATTTTCATTGGCTTCCATGTACTTTTTAATTTCCTCTTTAATGTCTTGGTTAGAAATTCATTCATTCTTTAGTCTCCAAGTATTTGTTATCTTTCCAAGTTTTTTCTTGTAGTTGATTTCAAGTTTCATAGTGTTGTGGTCTGAAAATATGCACAGTATGATCTCGATCTTTATTTACTTGTTGAGGGCTGATTTGTGTCCCAGTATGTGATCTAGTCTGGAGAATGTTCCATGTGCACTCGAGAAGAATGTGTATTCTGCTGCTTTAGGATAAAATGTTGTGAATATGTATGTTAAATCCATCCGGTCCAGTGTGTCATTCAAAGCCATAGTTTCCTTGTTGATTTTCTGTTTAGATGACCAGTCCATTGTTGTAAGTGGGGTGTTGATGTCCCCTATTGTTATGGTATCATTATCAATGAGTTTCTTTATGTTTGTGATAATTGATTTATATGTTTGGGTGCTTCCACATTTGGCACATAAATGTTTACAGTTGTTAGGTCTTCTTGGTGGATAGACTGCTTAATTATGATATAATGCCCTTCTTCATCTCTTGTTACAGTCTTTATTTTAAAATTTAGATTGTCTGATATAAGTATGGCTACTAAGGCTTTCTTTTGGCAACCATTAGCATGATAGATGGTTCTCCATCCCCTTATTTTCAATCTGAAGGTGTCTTTAGGTCTAAAATGGGTCTCTTGTAAACAGCATATAGATGGATCTTGTTTTCTTATCCATTCTGTTACCCTATGTCTTTTGATTGGAGCATTTAGACCATTGACGTTTAGAGTGAGTACTGAAAGATACAAATTTATTGCCATTATGTTGCCTGTAGAGTCAGAGTTTCTGGCAGTGTTCTCTGGTCCTTTCTAGTCTTTTTGTTGCTTTTGGTCTTTTTGTTTTTGTTTTGTTTTTTTTTTCGTCTTTTCTCCCCTCAGAGAGTCCCCCTTAAAATTTCTTGCAGGCCTCGTTTAGTGGTCACAAACTCCTTTAATTTTTGTTTGTCTGGGAAACTTTGAATCTCTCCTTTTATTTTGAATGACAGCCTTGCTGGATAAAGAATTCTTGGCTGCATATTTTTCCAATTCAGCACACTGAATATATCCTGTCACGCCTTTCTGGCCTATCAAGTTTCTGTGGATAGGTCTGCTGCGAATGTGATCTGTCTTCCCTTGTAGGTTAAGGACTTTTTTTCCCTTGCTGCTTTCATGATTCTTTCCTTGCCTGAGTATTTTGTGAATTTGACTATGACATGCCTTGTTGATGGTCAGTTTTGTTGAATCTAATGGGAGTCCTGTGTGCTTCCTGGATTTTGATGTCTGTGTCTTCCCCAGGTTAGGAAAGTTTTCTACTATGATTTGCTCACATAACCCTTCTATGCTGTTTTCACTCTCTTCATCTTCTGGGACCCCTTTGATTCTGATGTTGTTCCTTTTTAATGAGTCACTGATTTCTCTAATTCTTAAATCGTGCTCTTTTGCCTTAGTCTCCCTCTTTTTTTCTGCTTCATTATTCTCCATAAGTTTGTCCTTTATGTCGCTGATTCTTTGCTCTGCCCCATCCATCCTTGCCACCGTGGCATACATTCAAGATTGCAGCTCAGTTATAGCATTTTTTTATTTCATCCTGACTAGCTTTTACTTCCTTTATCTTCCTAGAAAGGGATTCTAATCTGTTTTCAACCCCAGCTAGTATTCTTATTATTGTGATACTAAACTCTAGTTCAGACATCTTGCTTGTATCTGTGTTGATTAAGTCCCTGGCTGTCATTTCTTCCTGTTCTTTCTTTTGTGGTAAATTTCTCATTTCAGTATTTTGAAGGAAGAAAAGGAATTAATATAGTAAAAAAAAATTAAAAATTAAAAACAACACAAAGAAATCAAATAAAGGATGCTAGATCCTAGGTGTGTTTTGACCTGGTTGTTGAAAGAAGCTTGATAGATTAGAGAAAAAAGGGAAAAATAAGAAAAAAAAGAAGGAAAAAAAGAAATGTTTGAAAATTTGAAAAATGAATACAATAAAATAGAATAAAATGAAATGATGAAAGTAAAATAGAATTTTAAAAATTTACAAAAAAGTATAAAATATAATATAAAAATTAAGGAAAAATCTTTTTAATAAAAATGGAAAATAAAATAATTTTTTTCTTTCTGTATTCAAGAATAAGAAAAGAAAGAGAAAAAAATTGAATAAAAGGACAAGCAAACAGAATGAGATATGATTGAAATTACATCTGTTTCCCCTAGAAGTCAAACTGTGAAGCACTTTATAGTCTGTAAACTAAGCAAGTGGAGAGACTTGTGTTTGTCAAGAGCACTGTTGGCCCAGTTGGTCAGGGTTTAGTGTAATGGCTCCGTTCTCCACTAGATGGTGCTGCTCAGCTTACTGGGATGGATTGCTGTAGCGCTTATAAGCGTGTATGTGTGAGAGGGGTGAAAATGGTGTTATCCAGCTACCCAGTCTCTAGTATCAGAACTCTGTGCTCTCCCTGACTGGCAGTCGAGCACCCCTCCTTTGTCTCTGGCTTCCGTCCACTCCCTGCTTCTACACTGTGCATGACCATGCCATCAGGCTGCCAGGCAGCACCTCCCTCCTGAGTTTTATCTCAGATGTGGCTGTGTTTCCTGACCCCTCACTTCTGAGGGACTGTGGCTTTGACCTGCTCAGACCGTCTTGGGGAGGGTGTCACTCAGCAATGGCTGGGTGCCCACCCACCCCCAGGAACATTCAGGAGACTGTGCTGCTGCCAATGCCCAGAGACTGCAGCTGGGTGCCAGCCCACCCCAGAAAAGGTTCACGCGATCGTGTAGCAGCAGAGTTTCAGGGTTTATGGAAAATTACAACACACATCTGGTACCAGGCTTCCCCCTTAATGTCCTTGTTCCAGCACCAGCGAATGTGGTTGTTCTCCAGGGTCCACTGGGACCTTTGCTTGTGGGGTGGCCGCACAGCCTCTACCAAATGTCCTCCCAGCAGGGGAACCACCTCTCCCTGGGTGGCCCAAGGACTGCCCGGACTTCACTCTGCTCCTGGGGATTTTCCCTTTCCAGCAGAGCACCGCCAGGTATTGAGCTGCAGAGTTTCAGACTCTGCGCTCCCCCTGTTTATAGAGTCTTAATGGAATTTAAATCCTCTCCTTTCTCCTTTCTCCCTTTTCTTGTTCAGTCCCTGTGGCTGTTTCCACTTTTCCACTTTCTCTCCAGCTGATTTTGGGGGGGGGGTGCTTTTCCCATATTCTCCAAACCACCCCCCCGCCCCCGCCATCTCTGTCCTCTCTCCAGAAGCAAAAACAGCTCCCTGCCTTCCACAGCTTCTCTCTCCTCCAGTTCACCTCTCTGCGCTGTGTACCTGCCGAGGTCTGTGGTTCAGGTTGTGCAGATTGTTGTGTTAATCCTCAAATCAATTTTCTAGGTGTGCAAGATGGTTATGTGTTGATCTGGCTGCATTTCAGGGACAAGAGTTGCAAAAAAAAAACAAAAAAACCTTCCATGCTGTTCTGCCATCTTGACCCCTCAAGAGTCAGATTCTTGACTGACTGAGCCACCCAGGCGCCCCTGGGAACTCTGAGACTCTCTTGCCATTAGGCTTAGGACAGGGCTTCGAAGGTACATCTGTGCCAGACTGGGAGAATTGTGGCCACACAGTGTGTGGGCTTCAACACATGGATTTGCAGCCCCTTTCATATTCCTCTGATGGGTCTCAGTCCCCAGGTTGTGGACATCTGTGACCACTGACAGTCCTTTTCTGCATTTTGCTGACCTCTGGGTGGGACCTTCAACTTCCTGACTTCTGGACCATAGCTCTGGGGACAAACCTGGAAATTAGGGGTGAAACCCCTGATACCCTTATAGGTGCCTTTGTAGGGAATTAGAGTTTTATCCGTAACTCCCCAAATATTAACAACAACTGCCCTGGGGTGCCTGGGTAGCTCAGATGGTTAGGCCTCTGATTCTTGGTTTCAGCTCAGATCATGATCTCACAGTTTGTGGGATCGAGCCCCACATTGAGCTCCACACTGACAGCACAGAGCCTGCTGGGGATTCTCTCTCTCCCTCTCTCTCTGCCTTTCCCCTGCTCACTGTCTCTGTCTCTCTCTCAAAATAAATAAATAAACTTAAAAAAAAAGAACAACTGCCTCACATTTAAATATCGATAAGACTGGCTTGAAATCATTATGCCATCTTTGGAAATATCTGGAAAGAATGATTACCCATGTATTTTGCATTTACACCTTATAAGTTTGGGGCTCCCTTTCATTGGTCATTGATATAGGATGGATTTACCAAGTAAAAGCTGCCTGATTATAAACACCTTGAGGGACTAAGATTGTTCTGTTTATCCTATTGGCCATCTTTTCCTTTCTTGGGCCTTCCTCCCTTGGCCTAGAAACATAAGGCAGTCCCTACCATTCTAAAAATAACTCCATCACTAAGTAAGCAAGGCCTCTCTTAGTTCTGCTTTTCTCTTTACAACCATCAACCACCTTTTCTAATTAATTTCCTGTACCCTGATGTCTTACGTGATATCGGACTCCCTGAATTTCCAATGTTTTTTGGGATTTTCATAGGTTTTTGGCCTTGAAGGAGAGATTATGGGTTACAAAGTCTCTGTTAAGCAAAATTTAGGACACTATTCTATCCGTGGCCTTTACCTTGCTGATGCGCATTATTCACATGGAGTTCAGTATTTCCTAAATGTTTCTGGGTGAGAACCCTTTTGCTCTGTCCAAGGTCACTGAGGACCTCCTATCGCTAAATTCAATGGATGTGTAACAGGATGTAGGATTGTTTTTAGCAGAAGCTGACATTTCAAAATGTTAGCCCTTGCTATTTCTGGCTTGGGGACACCCCAGTGATCTTGCAGCAGACCTTCTTTCTTCTGGGAAGAGCCACAGGAGTTCCCCCTTTTAATTCCTGAGCGACAGCATTTCTGGGCAGAGTATGCACTAACATGCTTACTTATTAATTTTTCCTTGGGCAAGGGTGGGGGGGCCCTGGCTTGAGGTAGACCCCACACCTTGACCCATAGCTGAAGGTTGCCGGAACAATTTCAGGAAGAACTGATACTGACACTAGAGACTTATCTCTCTCTCTCTCTTTCTCTCTCTCTGTCTCTATTTTAGAGAAAGACAGAGAGAGAGCACTCAAGTGGGGGAGAGGGAGCAGAGGGAGAGAGAGAGAATCTTAAGCAGGCTTCAGGCTCAGCACAGAGCCCAATGCAGGGCTTGATCCCTTGATCCTGGGATCAGGACCTGGGCTGAAATCAAAAGTTGGATGCTCAACTTATTGAGGCACCCAGGCACCCAGGGTCTTTGAGGGGGCTCAGAAAATAGAACATGCTGACATGCATTATTCACACAGATTCAGTATTTCCTGAATACTTTTTAAAAATGTTTATTTATTTTTGAGAGAGAGAGAGAGAGAGAGAGAGAGAGAGAGAGAGAGGATGAGTGGGGGAGGGGAAGAGAGACGGGAGACAGAGGATCTGAAGCAGGTTCTGCTCTGACAGCACAGAGCCTGATGTGAGGCTCAAACTCACAAACCATGAGATCATGACAGCCAAAGTCGGACGCTTAACCGACTGAGCCTCCCGGCCGCTCCTTCTGAATGCTTTTGACTGAGACTCCGTCGGCTGTGTCTAAGATCTTCCTCCCTGCCTGGCTTCTGAACAAATTGAGAAATCAGGCAAGGGAGAAGGGCACATGGAAAATTAACATTTTCCTTTATGACTGATGAAGGCTTGGCTGCAGGGTGTGGCTCATCTACTGGGAAACTTGACTTGCTAAGTTTTTATGGACACGTCCACTGGGGCAGCCCTGGCTACCACACCCTGGGGCCCTGGAGGAGCAAAGCAGAGCCCATGCTCTTGCGGACAAGCAACTCCCTCTGAAGAGGAGAAAGAGAAGGGAAGAAATAAATGTGTGTGATTGATTCTTCCCAAATTTATCACTCAGATGAATCACCCCACTGCACCTGGGTTGAAGTAAATGAATGGACAGAAAGATCCAGGAGGGTGGCCTCAGTAAGTACCTTCCTGGCTCCCTTCCTAGAGGAAACACCTGAAATAGGGAAACTGTGTCCCCTTGAAATAGATTAGCATGACTAATGAGATAGGCAGAACTAGACCAAGGCCAGCTGGTACCTTGGGGGTACCTGACGGGAGGGGAGGGGCTTTCCACGCCCAGCAGGTAATTGATGCTGTCATTGCTTCTGTCCCAGGCACACCAGAATCATAGGGGAGATGGCTGTGGTGTGTGTGTGTGTGTGTGTGTGTGTGTGTGTGTGTGTACACAGAGCAGCACCTTGGAGCTATGGCCTACGTTAGCATGTAGTAACCTTGGGGATAGATGGAGGCAACTCTACCCCCCATATCTCACATTGTTGGCTGCAGCCTCAGAAATCCTTGATTTCAAGTACTTCTGGCAGAGAACTGGTGGCTGTTAGCAGAGACACGTTGGGGGACCGGCCACCCCTTCTGCCCCTTCTCTGTTAAATGAGTCTTATTGGGATCCATATCTTCATTGGTATAGCCGTGTGTGGGGTTCTTAGACTCTACATGAGGTAGGAACCCTAAGAATGTCAGAATGGCCTGTTGGCATTTGGAGGACTGGGACTATCCTGTCACTGTGGCTTGAATATTATAGAAATGCTACTTTTTGTACCTCAAGATGGTGCAACGGTGGGGGGAACCTGGGTGGCTCAGTCAGCTGAGCGTCCAACTTCAGCTCAGGTCGTGATCTCACGGTTCATGAGTTCAAGCCCCGCACTGAGCTCACTGCTGTCAGCAAAGAGTGCACTTAGATCCTCTGTCCCTGTCTCTCCCTGCCCCTCCCCTGCTCGTGCTGTCTCTCTCAGAAATAAACAAAACATTAAAAAACATTAAAATGAATAAAACATAAAAATTTTAAAAAGATAGTGCCATGGGATGCATGGCTTGTAGAGACTTCCCTCTGTGTTATTTTGTTGATTCCTCTGCCGCAATGGACACCTGTGATCATGCACTTGGCTTCTGTGTCCTTTTCCTGCTGCCCTGAGTGCTCCTTCTGGCCTCCCTCACAGCTGAAGTTCGTGTTTCCAATGCTCCTCCTCAGCATGCCTCGATGCTTAGTGCTAAGCTCTCTCCTCCCTCGCCCTGGAAAGTCTCCCTGTCCTGGTCCCGCTCTTGCTGTCCTCTGGTCTTCAGACCCTCCGTAACCAGTTGCTGGCTGCAACCCTTTAAACATCTAAAAATCAACACATTCGACCCCCGAGTTCATCATTTTGGCCAAGCTGGTCTTTCCTCTTGGTTCTCCATCTCAACTCATGTCACGGACATTCGCCCAGTTTTAGGAGTTAGAAATTCAGCAGTACCTCTGACTCTTCCCCCCACATTGAGTTAGTCATCAAGACCTGACCCTTTAAAAACAACAACTTCTTGAGCTTTTCTGGAATCTACTCGCATCTCTGCTTCCATCAGTAGTGGGCTGGAAAGTAATTAACAAACAGCTCTGGGGGGGAAGCCTTGATTTGTAGCATTTGATGGTGTCTGTTGCATCAGTACTTTGACCACAGCTGATTTCAAGCCACCCAAGGTTTAATAGTCTCTCCCCCAAACTCCTAAAAACCTCACTGGCTTTTGCAAGATGGTACAAGCCAGCTCCAGTTGACAATGGCCCCAACCCCCTTGGTGCTTCTCAGCCCCTCTCTGTTCAAGCTTCTCCCCACTCAAGCCATTCTGTAGCCAGCTGCTAAACTCAGTTCTGACCACACAGGCTCTCCTGCAGAAATGCCATTGATGGCCTCCTGGATGATTCAGTCCATGCCTCTTACCAGTTTATTGAGCTCTTGGAGACACAACCCTGCCTGCCTCTCCAGGGTCATCTTGGCCCCTATCTTTTTTTTCCTTCAAGGTTCAGCTCAGCTGAAACCTTTTCTCCATTTTTCGGGTTGGGTCAGATGCCCCATCTGAGGTGGCTTGGGTTACTGCACTTATAACCTTGATTGGTATTGATGGGGTTTTGCCTTGATTTTGGTCTTTTTTTTTCTTGTGAGTCTGTAAACTTCTTCAGGGAGAAATCATGTGTTTGGTTTTTTTTGTTGTTTTGTTTTTTGTTTTGTTTTGTTTTTTTACCTGCTAGCTTATATATATGGAGCAGTGGCTTTCTTATTGGAATTGATCAGTACGGGCACCTGGGTGGCTCAGTCATTTAAGCATCTGACTCTTGATTTGGGCTCAGGTCATGATCTCATGGTTGGTGAGTTTGACCTACGCATTAGGCTCCACACTGACAGCGTGGAGCCTGCTTGGGATTCTCTCTCCCTCTCTCTGTGCCCCTCCCCCATGCATGTGTGTGTGTGTTCTGTCTCAAAATTAATAAATAAGCTTTAAAAAGTCCTCTTTGAGATGTGAACTCAACAGGAAAGATGCTTGGCTAGATCCCGGCTCCCCCACTCAATAGTTATCTCACTTTGGGCACCTGTGTCCTCATTTGTAAAACAGTAACACCTGCCTCACTCGCCTTCTAAAACCACAAGGATCAGCTGAGCTAACATATGCCAGCGTGGCTGACAGCGCATGATATGAATGTAACACTCCGCCCTCCAGATGGACCAGGAGAATGTGGTGAGCTGAGCAAGGGCAGTGGACGCAGACTTCAGATCTGAACATTGGACCGGTCACGCACTAGCTGGGCTTCTGTGACGCTTCTCTCTCCTGCTTCTCCTGCTTCCTGTTTGCAGGTCGCTGCTCCTCAGCAGGTACTCCTCCCGTTGACCTCTGATGGCTGCCGTCCTCAGGTCTTGCTCCTGGGCTCTACCCTCGGTGTGTGAACTCCCTCCGGGGCATCTCATCATTGCCATGGCCTTAAATCCTATCTCTCCGCGGTGACTCCCAAATTTATAGCCCCCTGTCACACCTTTTCTTTGAGTTCCTGCCTTCTTGAGACGCCTCCACTCTGGTGCTGGGCAAAAGCAGCCCTGATTGCGTCCTGTCCAGCAGTGCCTGGGACGCCATCCCCACCCCAGTCCCCCCCCCCCTGCGTTCTTCATGTGGCCTCCTCCACATCTCCATGAGCTTGGGGTTCCCCATCTGCAATCGCCTTAACTCGGGGCAGAACCGTTTCAGTGACTCTGTCTTGTCCACTCTCGTTTCCTGTGCAGCATGCCTCACTGCCCTAAGGCTGCGTTCATTTCTTGTTCACTTGACTGTTACTGGTTATCCTTTCTAGAATTTTAGTTCCACAAGGGGATTGTGTCTCTCGTTCACTTCTCCAGCCCCAGGGCCATGCGAAGCTCCTGACCCACAGCAGCTGCTTGGCAAATATCTGATGAACAAATGAATGTGTGTCCTGAGCAGGTTACTAACCTTGTGATAATTAGGTCTGTTCTCTAACATTAAGGGAATTGGGTGAGATATGAGATAATACACTGAGAAGAGCCTAAACCAGGACATGGCACATAGCAGGTATTTAATGTTAGTTCCCCTTCCTATAACGAATTAAAAATTGGGGCGCTTGGATGGCTCAGTCGATTGGGTGGCTGACTTTGGCTCAGGTCATGATCTCTCTGTTTGTGGGTTCAGGCCCCGTGTCGGGCTCTGTGCTAACAAACAGCTCGGAGCCTGGAACCTGCTTTGGATCCTATGTCTCCCTCCATCTCTCTCTGCCCCTCCGCCATTTGTGCTCTATCTCTCAAAAATAAATGAACATTAAAAAAAGAATAAAAAAAGAAGCTATACAAGTTATAAAGAATATATTCTTTAAGCACATAAAAATGTGTGTGGGCTATAAAGACCTTCTGCATCCAGAAGGTCTTAATCAAATATGGTAAAATGTGCATCGCTAAACTTATTACATGCACAACTGTAGAACTTATTACATATACAGGTGCCTGGGCTGTACTCCAGAGACACTGATCTAAATAGTGTGTATCCTGATGCCTATCAGTTTGAGAACCAGTGATACGGAATATAGGTTGAAGTATGGTATTGGGCGTATTAGGGTTCTCCAGATGGAAAAAAAAGAGGTTTTAAATATATGGAGAGAAAGAGCGAGACTGAAAGAGGGCTGGGATCCACAGGATGGGCCAGCAGGCTGGACATTTGGGTAGAGTCGATGTTGCAGCCTTGAGTTCAAATTCCACGGGACAGGAGGCTGGAAACTCAGGCAGGGTTTCTATGCCGCAGTCTTGACCACAAGCCTTTCCACTTTGGCTAGCTTCAGTCTTTCATCTTCAGTTCCTCAACTGATTGGACGAAGCCCACCCACATTAGGGGGAGGGCATAATCAGCTTTACTCAAGGTTCCTGGTTTAAATATTAATTATAGCTAAAATATACCTTCAGAGAAACATCTAGACTGGTGCTTGACCAAACAGTGGGGCCTCAAGTCCTAGCCAAGTTGACACACAAAATTAACTATCATGTTGAGCAAATATTTTAATTATCATTTTAAAAAATGTATTAAGCATCTACTATTTCTCCAGTTTTAGGCTAGGTTTCATGGAGTCACTATAATGCAAAACCCTATTCCCTCATGCCTCCCACCCAGGAGTTTGTTATTGGTTTTTTAAATTTTGGTGTTTCTTCCCTTAACAAAGATTCAACACATAAGAGGTGGGGAGAGGGTTCCTGGTTAGGAGCTTTTTAGGGGCCACCCAGGCAGAGTAGTCTAGAAAACTCTGTCTTCAAAGAAAGACTTCTGTATGTCAGATTTACCCACCTCAGATGATACTTGCTTACTGTCTTATTCAAAAGCCACGAAAACAAAAAAATAATAAATTCCAGAGCTGCTACCACGTGCCAGTTCTAAGGATACAGTGACAGAGGAAATGTGGCTTCTGCCCTCTATTTGTTGATGGTTTTGTCGTGGGGCTCCTTCGTTCTCGTGACTTGCTTGACTAAATAAAACAACGGCGCTTTATGAAACTGCAGAGGGAATAGGACGTAGTAGGAAAGACCCTTCGCTTTTGAGATATTTATTAAAGGTTGGGGAGATTTGTCATAAAGGAATATAGAGCATCAATCCAGTGGGAACACTTCTTCAGAACCGTCCCAGGGATGAGCATCAGTGGGCACCTGATTCCTTAAGCATGACCGAATTTCCCCCAAGCTGTGACTGCTTGTGTCCAGCAGATGGCGCCAAACGGCTGGTTCTAGCTAGGACGCACGGGCTCCTCTGCAAAACATGAAATATATTTCTATAAAGCCAGCATCTTAAAAAAAAAAAGTATATTTATTTTGAGAGAGGGAGGGAGAGAAGCAAGAGAACGGTAGAGAATCCCAAGCAGGCTCTGCATTATCAGCGTGGAGCCCAATGTGCGGCTTGAACCCAGGAACTGTGAGATCATGCCCTGAGCCAGATCAAGAGTTAGACACCCAGCTGACTGAGCCACCCAGAAGCCCCTATAAAGCCAGCATCTTAAAGCACTCATATTATCTGTCTGAGGCCCTTTCTTTCTTTTTCTTTCTTTCATTCTTTCTTTCTCTTTTTTAAGATTTTATTTTTAAGTAATCTCTGCACTCAATGTGAGGCTCAAACTTACAACCCTAAGATCAAGAGTCTTATGCTCTATTGACTGAGCCAGCCAGGTGCCCCCTGAAACCCTTGCTTTTGCTCCATTTTAGTGTGACCTGTGAATTTAATGAGCAGTGGCCACAGAAATGGTTGCCAGTCCTGGAATGTGGTAATATCGTGGAATAATGGAAATGTAGGTGAAACACAAGAGATAGCCTAGTAAAGTAGCCCCCAAATATGGAGCTGACATGGGGAACGTGTGTGTGTGTGTGTGTGTGTGTACATGTGCTTGTGATGAAAAATACTTTAAAAAAAGGTAAAGAGAAAATATTGTAGAAGAACCTATAAAGGGATTAAAAAAGGTGAAGGTGAAAGAGTGTGCTCAAGTAAGCATCAGACTAGGGAGCTTAGTTTTGAGAGTATTAATATGGAAACTCCAGAAGAAAGGGTCCTATTCCTCTATTTCTGGCGGTCCTAATAAAAGGCGACTTGAATATCAATGAATGTCACGTGAGTACAGGATTAGGAAAAATGACACCAAGTCATCCAGAGCCAATTCAATGGAATTCCTTTCAAGGGAGTCTTCCTGTACTCACAAAGACCAGGAAGATCCATACCACACACAGTACCTGTTAGGGAAGGGGGAGTCACAGCTTCAGGTTCTGAAGGAGGATGTTCTGTCCTGCAGAAAAGGAGAAAAGCAAAAAGCAGAGTTGAATTGTCCTGGTAGACCTATTGGGTTCACTTTCTATTGAAGCTTTAAAAATCTCCCACTGAAATGAAGTCTGCATCTGATAAGGTGGAAGATAAGAAGTTTTTTGGTTGTGTGTGTGTGTGTGTGTGTTTTCCTGCTGCAGTTGGGGCATCTATTTCCCAGGTTAGAAGCTGCTTCCAGAGCAGGGCCATTGACTTAGTTTGAAAATGGTTCTCTGTGTCCTGTGTCCCCTACCTGGAGACCCTTCAAAAAGGAAGACAAAAGGAGAGCATTCGTGACATATTCCAATGATCGTACACGGGCGACCCCTGGAGACCAGACTAAGACTCTAGGAGTCTTGCCCAGTCTTGACCAGGAGGATGTGGCTTCTCTCAGGAATTGTGCAAGTTCTAAAACTCCTAAGTGAAGTGATGCTAGAGGCAGAAGTGTCATTGAGGCACAATAGTATATGATTATGGGCTTTGCAATACCTCAATTTCAACGGATTTACAACATTGCTTGCAATAAATAAATGAATAAATAAATAACCCTTTCTTCCAGGAGAGTTGATTTCTTACAGAAGGAGTATGATACCCAGGTTGGTACAAACTGGGACTTGATTCCGAAAGCTATGGAGAGGAACAGTATTTAATCCACATTATTCCAATTCATCATTCAAATAATATCTTGTAAGCATACTCTGACAGGCCAGTAGCTCTCAATTTTGTGTGCTAAAGGATTACCTAGGGTAGGTTATTAAGATATAAATTCCTACCCCAACTCCAGATATTCTGATTGTAGAGACTGGGGGGTAGAGTTTAGGAATTTGCATTTTAGAGATAATTTCATCATTTCGAGTAATTTAGATGCAGAAGATGGAAAGACCTTCCTCAGAGAAATATTACCCGAAGCAAAGGCAGAATTAGTCAATCAGAGAAACCTCTAAATTTACTTCCATTTATTCATTCACTTCCTCCCTTTCTTCTGAACACGTAATGCACCGAGCACTGAACACATACTGCATAGTGCCCTTCCTTTGTACTTGGTGCTGTGGGGCATAGTAAATATGAGGAGACTCAGTTCCTTCCTTAGAGGAACTTATATCTAATCCATGATACAGATATGCATTTACATGTGAATGACAATGTCAGGTGGTAAGCATTGCATTTGTAGAAACGATGTGGAAGTCCAAGATCATTGTAGGGATTGAGAAGGAAGTCATGTCCATGTGAGCTGGCATGCTCGGGACAGCAGGAAGGGCTCTGTGGAGGGGGCAGGACATTGCCTGGGGCCTGAATGATGACAAGTGAGCAGGATATTTGAGATGTAGGAACAGCATTCACTTCATATCCTGCTTGTTAAGCAAGTATACTATTATCATCCATAAGCCTATACTAAAGATAGCAGAGTGGCAAAGTACGGCCAGGGATTAAACTATAATCTCATTAACTACCTTCAGAGAAGAAATAAAGGAGGAGAAAGCAAAAGCTTTCTAATCAGCAACATCGTCTCCTTGTTTTTTTCAATATCCTGTTGCCAACGGAACCGTTCTCTACTTTGCTAAGTTAATAAATAGTAGAAATGCTTGACATGACATGTTTATTATGTATAACTTGCTTTTCACACAGATTCATATCTATTTCATCCAGCTGCCTTCAAAAAGTTAACATTATGATAAGACACACGACAAGTATAGGCAATTAACATTCTAAGAAGAGTAGGACTGTTTGAAGCCACGGAAGGAAGATGACTTAAAAATCATGTATTTAACAAAGCAATCTGTATTCCTAACACTTCTGTTTAGGCATGGTATTTTTCTTAGCTATATTTTGCCTATTTCTTTAGGCAAAAAAAATTTTGATCCAGCTACCTCATTCCCCTTCCCCAGCTCTTCTTACCAGTATCCTACAAAGCATCGGAAAGCAAATATTTAAAGTATCTTATCTTCTCACTGGGCAGGTAGAGGAGTGGCATTGCTACCCCGCCATACTTGATGGGAAAGGACACAGACTCTGGAGCCAGACAACTGGATTTTTAATCTTAAGATCCATCACTTCCCTTCTGGGTAGCTTTGGCAAAGTTACTTAACCTTTAGGGGCCTCAGTTTCCTCATCTGTAAAGCAGACATAAATAGGATTCTTATGATGATTAATGAATCCATACATATAAAAGCACTTAGAAGAGCCCATAGCAACAGCTCAGTCAGTGTTAGCTACTGTCATGAGCTCTGGTGCAAAGGAAGGTTCACAGGGACAAGTTTACTGGGATATATAGGCTAACTGGAGAGGTATTAATATATATTTGAAAACCAGCTATAATATGGGGCTAAAAATTACTCAACCCCAACCCAAGAAAATCATATCTTCTTTTATAACAAAACATTTAGCCTATTTATAAGAATGTGTAATATGAAATCATATAACACATTTAAATTATGAGAATAGCAAGACTAGGGATATGAAAGTACTGGAGAAGAGTCTAGTACAACAATGCATACATGGCAACCTAGGTACGTGCGATGGGTGAACCACACATTTGTCTTCAAGCATTCTGGAAATCACTGCAGAAAAGGGGAACGTGATGAGCAGCAAGATAGAAACAGTCCAATTATTCGGAAGAAACACAGTTATTTACACAATTACTCACACTGTTGTGACCCGAGGACACTCGCCAGGTCAGCTTAGGGTGAGGCTGTGTAGCGCGATACACAACGTCTTCAGCAGCTTTTTGGCAAAGGAGCTACAGGGTTTCTCGGGGCTGCTCCCATGACATTCCTCAAATCAGAACCCCAAGGGCATTTCGGCAAAGCAGTTCTAGGGGGAGATGGATTGTGGGGCCCAGGTGCTTGGCTGCCTGTCTGTCTTGCCTCATTGAGAAGAAGATTTTACGATACCTGCAACACCTGTAACTTTTCATTCTGAGTTGTTCGGTTTCTTTCTTTCTTTCTTTTCTTTTTTTTTTTTTTTTAAATGTTTATTTTGAGAGAGAGAGTCAGAGACAGAGCATGATCAGGGGAGGGGCAGGGTGAGAGGGAGACACAGGATCCAAAGTAGGCTTCAGGCTCCAAGATGTCAGCACAGAGCCCAATGCGGGGCTTGAACCCACGAACCATGAGATCATGACCTGAGTCCAAGTCAGATGCTTAACCGACTGAGCCACCCAGGTGCCCCATGTTTGGTTTCTTAAAAGCCATTTGCAACTATTTTCTCATTGAAGCCTCAGCTTCTGAAACGGGGATCATTAAACCCTTTTTATAGATAAAGAAACTGAGTCCAGGAGTGGTTGGACAGCTAGAACATGGTGGGAGTGGATTGAGGTGCTGGCTCCCTGAGCTCATCTGGACCGTCAGCCCTGACCCAGGACCGGACATCTCAGAGCCCTGCTCCCTCTGCCACATCTTTTTATCCACCAACCTCTGATTGTTATGCCTGCAACTCCATTGAGATTGGTCTGGCAAAAGTCACAGATGATATTTTTGTCATCAAATTCAGTGACCTTTTTCTCAGTTTGCTTTTTTTTTTTTTTAATTTGAACAATCAGTTATTCACTCTGTGGCATTTTGTCTTCCCTTGGTTTGGGGAGAACTAGATACTCCTGGACCTCCTCCTACTTCCCTACTGCTTCTGCTCATTAGCCCTTATGAGCAGCTTCTCCACCCGCCTCCCACATGTTGGGGTCCCCAGGGTGCCACCTTTGGCCCTCTCTTCACACTCCCTAAAAGAGCCAATCCTGTCTGACAAATCAGCTGCCATCCTGAAAACAGCAATTCCCAAACTTACAGAGTGAAGTCACATCCTGTATGAGGCTGAGTTCTAAGATCAGGATCTGTGGAAAAATAACGTTTCTTCAACATGAGACTGGTTCATTGTTTTTTTCAGTTGAATAAGAGACAAAACAGCTGGCTTGAATTTGGAGCTATTATGTAGAAAAGGACGTTTCCTTACAGACGGGAATGACGCTTGGAGTAGTGAGGTGTTCATGTGGTGAGGATATACAAGGGAGGAGGAGAGGCTCCTATCTCCCATTTCACAACCTGTTTAGAGCCTACAACTTTGGGGGGAATGGCAGAAAGAGGAAATTAAATAGTTCTTCCTTTATTTATTTATGTTTATTTTGAGAGAGAGAGAGAGAGAGAGAGAGAGACCCCCAAACAGGCAATTTCACTGTCAGTGCAGAGCCTGATGTGAGGCTTGATCCCACGAGCTATGAGATCATGGCCTGAGCCAAAATCAAGAGCCAAATGTTTAACTGACTGAGCCACCCAGGTGCCCCTATTATTTATGTAAGACCAAGCACATACAGGTGAATTTGTGTGCATTAACAATGATTCCATGTGTCTTCACTGCCTGTTCACTGAATATCTTCATGTGGTTGTCCCACAAGATTCCAAACTCAGCACATCCAATATTTCTCATCTTTATTTTACAGTCAGTTTTATTTAGATACAGCAATATACCTGCTCTGTAGTAGTCCTGTTATAAAGATACTCCCAAATTTTAGTGGCTTAATCAATAAAAATTTATTTCTTATCTGTGTAACATTCCAAGGTAGGTCAGGAGGTGGCGGGTGAAATGGGGCACAGGAGGTCCACTCTACAAGGTTCAGGGGTCCAGACTCAAGAAGGTTCTGCCATCTTCTAGGTAGCTTCCAAGATTGCCTTGGTGTCAGCGTGCAGTCAGGAGAGGGAGCAGAAGAGAGCATGACAAGGGCACATCTATGTTTTAGTATTACATCACTTCTGTTCCCAGTCCACTGGGCCACCTAGACACCAGGGGAAGAGTTTACATCCCAACACTAAATCTGCACCATGGGAGGGAGCATAGTACTGCATTTTGATGGAGAGGTCTCCATCTGTCATTCTCCTTCCTCCCCATTTGAAATTTGTTCTTCAATATTTTGAATCTTAATTTTCACTTTTGTTAAAAAGCACCAACAATTGTGCTCTTCAAAGGGTTTTTGTGAAAAGTGAGAAAACCTGTGTAAAGCAATTAGAATGTGTCTGACTTCCAGTTGATGCTCACAAATGGGTTAACTAGTATTGTTATTAATTAGTTGCAGAATTTCATCAGTAGCCCCATTGCACCAACCTAGAAACTCTCTTCCCTCATCAGAACCACCAATAAGTTGGTGAGTCCTACATACCTAATTAAAAAATACATACATATTTATGTCTTTAAATGCAAGAAACATGTTTCTGATAAGAAAATTGAAACATACAGATTTGGATATTTTTTAAAAAGAAAACAAAAGCCACTCTCCTTGGCGGATCCAATGTATTTATATGGCTTCAACTTCCATCTTTAAAATGGGTCCTATATGCCAGATGGACTTAACAGATATGTTCAGAACATTACATACTAAAACAGAAGACTATATACTTTTTTCAAGTACACATGGGACATTCTCTAGAATAGACCACGTATTAGGCCACAAAACAATCCTTAGCAAATTTAAGAAGATCGAAGACATACAATGCACCTTTTATGACCACAATGCTAAGAAACTAGACGTTGACCACACACACACACACACACACACACACACACACATCTGGAAAGAGCACAAGTGGAGGTTATGTAACATGCTAATAGACAATGAATGGGTCAGCCAGGAAATAGAAGAAGAAATAAAAAATACACAGAAACAAATGACAATGAAAACACAATGGTCCAAAACCTTTGGGATGCAGCAAAAGTGGTCATAAGATGGCAGTATATGGCAATACAGGCCTACCTCAAGAAGCAAGAAAAATCACAAATATGCTAACTTTACACTTAAAGGAGCTAGAAAAAGAAGAATACACAAAACCTAAAACCAGCAGAAGAAGGAAATAATAGAGACTAGAGCAGAAATAAATGATATAGAAATTAAAAACCAATAGATCAGTGAAATGAGCTGGTTCTTTGAAAAAATTAATAAAATTGATAAGCCAGACTTAGAAAAAGAAAAGAGAAAGGATTTCAAATAAAATCACAAATGAGAGGATAACAACCAACAACACAGAAATACAAACAGTTATAAGAGAATATTATGAAAAACCATATACCAGCAAATTAGACAACCTAGGAGAAATAGATAAATTCCTAGAAACATATCAACTACCAAAACTGAAGTAGAAAGAAATAGAAAATTTGAACAGACCAATAGCCAGCAAAGAAATCAAATCAGTAATCAAAAAACTCCCAAAAAACAAAAGTCTAGGACCAGATAGCTTCAAAGGTGGATTCTACCAAACATTTAAAGAAGATTTAATGCATATTCTTCTCAAACTATTCCAAAAAATAGAAATGGAAGGAAAATTTCCAAATTCCTTCTTTGAGGCCAGCATTACCCTGATACCAAAACCAAATAAAGACACCGCTAAAAAAGAGAACTACAGGCCAGTATTCCTGATGAACATAGATGCAAAAATTCTCAGCAACATACTAGCAAACCAAATCCAACAATACATTAATAAAATAATTCAAGTTGAATTCAATGAAATGTTGCTTTACACCTGTCAGAATGGCTAAAATCGACAATACAAGGACAACAGGTGTTGGTGAGGATGTGGAGAAATGTGTTGCATTTGTGGTGGGAATGCAAACTGGTGCAGCTTCTGTGTATGGAGTATGGAGTTTGGCATTTCTTCAAAAAGTTAAAAATAAAACTACCTTAGGACTGAATAATTGCACTACTCGGTATTTGCCCAAAGAATACAAAAATACTAATTCAAAGGGATATATGCACCCTGATGTTTATAGCAGCATTGTCTACAATAGCCAAATTATGGAAACAGCCCAAGTGTCCATTGATGGGTAAAGAAGATGTGGTACACACACGCACACAGTGGAATATTACTCAGTCATCAAAAGAATGAAATCTTGACATTTACAACAACATGGTTGGAGCTAGAGAGTTTTATGCTAAGTGAAATAAGTCAGTCAGAGAAAGACAAATGCCATATGATTTCACTCATATATGGAATTTAAGAAACAAAACAAATGAGCAAAAGGGAAAAAAAAGAGAAAGGGAAGAAAACCAGGAAATATACTCTTAACCATAGAGAACACACTGATGGTTGCTAGAGAGGAGGTAAGTTGGGGGATGGGTGAAATAGGGGATGGGGATTAAGGAGGGCCCTTGTTGTGACGAGCACGCGATGATGTGTGGAAGTGTTGAATCACTAAATTCTACACCTGAAACTAATATTACATGGAAATTTAACTCAACTAACTGTAATTGAGAGAAAAACTTGGAAGAGAAAAAAAGGGTCTTATATGACTGGATTAGAACTCCCAGCTGGAAGGGATCTAGTCAAGTCTTCTTCTTCCCTCATTTTAAAACTGAGGAAACCATAGCCCTGCTGATGACAAAGCTGGGACTCGAATCTAGGTCTTTTGACTCCAATCAAATGCCCCATTGTCATTAATGTCTTCCTACATAAGAACATTCACATGTTCCTCTTGATTTTCATCCCTGTGTTTACCTCCTAGTTTGATGTCACAGAAAAATAAAGTCAGCCAAAACCCACTAAGCAACTCGTCTCCCCTGTCCTCACAGTTATTGATTGGTGTCTGTTGGATGAAAATGGCTGCTGTATGAATTTCCTCTAATCTCCTCTGGTTACCAAGCCAGTGAAAATTCCAGAGTGCTAAATTCTGGCTCTTCGAACATGGTTCCTGGGGTCCCCAAACCTTCCTGCTTTTTATTCTGAGCAGCAGATGGCACTGTGCCCAAGTCTGGAAAGATGTTGAGGGAAAATGCACTCAAGCTTCCTGCAAAACCCTCCCTTAGAGGCATAGGCAGGCTCACCTTCCCGGCTTAGAGTGCTCACAGCTGAGTGTGAGCTGGTTCGAAATGTTGGGGCAGAAGCTGGTTCGTGACTGAGCTCACTTCCTCACCTCCTGGGCGCACAACTGGGCTATATTTCTTGGTTTCTGTTGTAGTGACTGAGCTGCGGCCAGTGCATTGTGGGAGAAAGTGATCTTTCCATTTCCAGGCCGGCCTGTGGAAGTCTCCTGTACTTTCCCCCTCTTCTAGCTGGGTGTCAATGCCTAGGATGACCCTGGAAACCATAGGATGGAGGTAGCAGAGTTGGCATCAGCCTGGGTCCCTTTATGACTGCACGGAGCTGAGTACCCTCTCTGATTTGGGCCCACATTGGGGTGCTACATGAGTATGAATTACTGAAGTCCTCTATACTTGAGTCTGTTAGGCAGGGGGACCCACTCCCTGTCCTCATGGATCTTACGGCAAAGCAAGAGACAGAAACACAAACGATTAACTAGTTATTGGCATTGATATTGAGTGGGGGACAAAACAGTGGGAGCAATCCATTTTTCAAAGCGTAAACTGAGTTTATAAGCTGAGTAGATTTAATCAGTAGCTGGAGGGGACTACAGGGGAGGAGCCAAAGCATTCCAGTCAGGGGAGAGTGTGCACAAAGACAGGGGTGGGGAATCAGGAGCGTAAATAGGAGGAACGAGAGCACTCTGTGATAGCTGAGTTGAGAGCAGGCAAACCAGGTGAGGCTCGCCCTGGCTGAGTCCTGTGTTCTTAACACGGCTACCTGGCTGTGGTAGGCGCCACGCTGTGCCAGATGACACTGTGAGGGCTGTGACTTTGGGGCACCCTTATGAGGAGCAAAAGAGGCAGCTCCTATTTTGATCTGAGTGGTGTAGAAACGGAGCGTCAGATTTGGGTTCGTAAGTGACATAAGAATGACGAGTCAACATCCTTCACTTGTAGACGTGATAATCCTTCTGTTTCTATCATCTCCTATTTTTCTAAAAAGCGTTAAGTGGGCTCCATGTGCTTTTATTACATAAGTCAACCGTCCAAGTTTTTCTCTCTCTGATTTTAACCCTCTGACCTACAGAAACAGAGACAAACAAAAACAAGCAACTCCACTTTCAGACCACTGGTATTAAAGAAAAGTGAGGTTTTATCTTTCTGAGAGTGGAGGCAAACACTCTTCCCCCTGACTCCACCTCCCATTTGGGGGGCAAAGAGTATCCAAAATTGCGTGTGCAAGAAGATCCATTGAGGGGCAGGGGGAAAAAACCCATTGGAACTTCTATTTTTTTGAAAAAAATTATGTAAGAACATTTAACGTGAGATCTCCCCTTTTGACCAGTTTTGAAGGTCACGATTCCTAGGTATTGTGACCTATGGGTACAATATTGTACAGATCTCTGTGTGTTTTTTAAATCTAACCACACTTAATATATAATCAATGCAGACAAATAATTTGTAAATAAAAATATGTGTATGGAAGGTACCTGATGAAATCAGGTAAGCAATCAACAAAGTTTGGAGAATTTCATGCTGGTAGTCTGCATGTTCCTGGTTCCTCCTAAAATCCCACAGGAGGGGCCCTCCTATCCTTACCCTCAGGTGAGCAGCCAAATACCTTCTGCGGGAGGAACTCAGGGAAGTGAGCCCCTCCTGTCTCCTCCCCAGCAGCACATTCCTTGGCTCTGGTCCATTTCTGCTTTGTCTTGTCCTGGCAGGACTTTTGGTCCTGAAGTCTGCTCCTGCCCAGTAGAGTACTTTCCCTCCTGTGTGGTGACTCCACTGTTACCTTTCGGCTATGGTCCCCAGCCCTCCTTTCTCCCTTGGGTGGAACCACTGAGCCTTACCTGTCTCAGGCACACCACCTCCTGACCTCCTGCCCACGATCTCCAGCAGCCAGCTGCCCGCCTTTACACTAGCCCTGCCTTGGCAATATCTTAAAGGACTAGTGCTGCTCCTAGTGAGTGTTTCTGTGATTTTGAAGGAATAGTGATAATACAATAATAATAGTAGTGACAACTGCCATTTGTATGCCCACTAGTGCCTTGTGCTTTACACGATCATCTCTAATGCTGATGGCTTTGTAAGGGGTGGACTGTCATTCTCACTTTTGGGACAATACAATGGAAGCTGAGACTGTAAGCCCAATTATCTGAGCTGGGATTTGTAGACAAATGACCTGTCTGCTACCAAAGTCTGGATCTTTCTGCCACACTCCAGGGCTATTCTCTCCAGTACCCAGCATAGCGGGGCGGGGTGGGGAGGGTAGTTCCATTAACATCAGATCAGTGCTGAAATGGCCTTGCTGGGTGAGAAGTGTCCCCTGCTTCTCCAAGCAAACAATCTAATTTGCAGGCTGTGATAAAAATAGATAAATAAATACAATGGTTGGAAATACTTGAGGTACGTCTGGGGCAGAAAGGAATTCTAACGTCTAGAGCTTTGGGTAGTGCACATGTTGCCCTGGGCCCAGAAATGACCCATGGGCTCCTTCCTCCTACAGATAGCCCCCCTGGGTGCAGGAGCCTAGCCCCACCCGGCCAGGCCAGTCCTGCCAGATGCACTTCCCTCTGTGATAGGACTTGCGGGCACAGCCACATCCACTCCCCCCGCCCTGCCCCTTCATGAGCATCTGGGGCCATGACAGAATGTTTCTCTCTACTCTACCTCACACCCAGCTTCACACCTGGGCTGATTTCCCGATTTCACTTTTCCACCTTTCAGGTTTGTGGTTGCCTCTCCAGCAGAATCAAAACAACAGATTTACACAAAACACTGTGGGTTTGGACCAGAAAGTGTCCTTGAGCAACATGTTTATTCTATGCTTCTCTCCCCCACCCTTAGCTACTACCTGGAAGAACCCATGGAGAGGAAAACCGACTTTCTTGGGAAATAGGCAGAGGCATGCTGAAAATCTGCTACAGCTGTCCTCCATACCTGGGATACATTTAATCAGAACATAATGCACCTGCTGCCCAAAAAACGGGGTGGGAGTCCCTTCCTTGCCAAGGGAAACGGAACAGCCCCTGGCTGCTGGTACATTTGCCCCCCACAGGATGGGAACAGATGGGTGATTGAGGGTTTGGGAAAGTTCTTTCCCTCAAATGAGTGTCCAGTTGATAGTCCTGCTGCGTGTTGCTTATTTCCAAGCACTTCAGGGTGGTTTCCTCTGAACTTTAGCTTCTAGAACCCAAGACCTGGAGGGTTGAGGCTCTTCTTTGGACCACACTTCCACACTCCCTCTTAAACTGCAGGCCAAGCGTTTGATTTCTGCTGCCTTTGTCCTCCCATAAAAGGGATTTGGGGGCATAATTCTTCGAGAAATCTCAAGTGCTTTTAATCAAAAACTACTTTTGATTCTTCATCTTTTTTCTTGCAGCTATTTTGAGTTTTGTTCTCCTCGGTTTGCGGAGGCTTCTAAAAATGCATTAGTTTCCAGCTTCACAGGTGAGAGCCGAGGTCTCCAAAGAGCAAAGTGGATTCTGGCTGAAGCTGAGTCAGTAATCAACTTTGTTGGCCTTTGACTCTACCCAATTTGCTTGCTCTGAGGAGGTGTGTAGAGTGAATGTACACACAGAAAATGTGTCATGGTTCCTGTATTCCAGGAAGAAAGATGCCCCACAGGCTCACTCTCCAGCCTTCTTTTCCAGCAGGTACTGACCAATTTGTTTGTACTTTGAGCTCTAGTCAAGAATGGAGAGTCTAATTGGATCTCCACACTAACCAAAATGTTCAGAGCTTGTATACAGAATACTAATTTCTAACTTGTCATCTTGTAGTCTTTCTGGTGAATAAAGGGAAAGGGTAACCGGGCACATTTTTGTGTATCTTTAGTGGTGATCTTTAGAGGGGTCAGATGCCTAATTTGCCCCAAACAATGGGCCACGTCAGGTGACCTGGCCCTCATTCCCATGCTTCTCTCTCCAGCTGTGACACACGAACTTTGTCTGCTTATAATCATTATTATATAGCTGACTCTTCATGTTTTGCAATGAAAAGATGGAAAATTCAAATGAGATGGTTAAAATCCACATGGCTCTAGATATAATGAAAAACAGTCATGTACTGAGACACAGTGTCTCTCTTTACACACATACACACATCCCACTCATCTATGTTTGGGTTTTTACTTTGCATCTGATTATAATCCTCTTTTGGCTTGTTCCATACTGCCAATAACCAGGGGACCCAGAAGGACAGCTGGGAAAGCAGCAAGATGACCATCTACGTGTTGTCCTTTAGGAATGACTTTCAAGTTCATGGCCGCGGTGGCTGCTACCCAAAGTCAACAGCACAGAAACCTTCCTGTTATATCAGAACCTCTGTCTAAAAATGGATTGACTCAATAGGAAAGCTACAGCAAAAGGTAATACTTCCTTAGTAGGTATCAGTCAATGGAACAAACCAGTCTTGGGTCTTGGTCCCTCTGGAAGGTTTTTGAGAGATCTATTGTTGTCATGAATAAGTCAGGCCATGTAGACAAGACACAGGAGATTCAGCTTGGAGGTCTTAGGACCAAAGCAGATTACTAACGTCTCTTTATATATAACCAAATATTCTTTGGAGTTGACGATGGGACTGGATCAAGTTCGTTTGGGAAATTCTGCATTAAATAAAGTTAAATGGGTTTCGTCAGCCTTTAAAAACTCAGATTTTATTGTGAAAGTCTTAAGTGGGGAAAATACCAGAAAGCTGTTCCCAAACTTTTATGACCTAGAAGTTCCTCTTCACTGGGAATCTCTAACATTTCAAAGGGCCCTAAAATCCCACACCACCCAGTTTGGAGAATGCCATTTGGAGAAGTCAGAGAAGCCCCAGCTGTCCCAGGTCACCAGCTCCCCTGAGACTCAGGTTCTAGCCCAGTGGGCTTCACATTTGGGTATCCACATCCTTGGGGATGCACAAAGGCTTGCAAAGAGTCCAAATTCTAGGTTCATCACTTTCCTCCAACTGCTCTGCCTATTCCTGTGAGCTGTTCCTGCAGGATACAGTGCCTCCTTTTGGTTCTTGCACAGAGGCTGTTTTATAAAACGGGGGGGGGGGGTCCTCTGCCTCCCCCCTACTTGTGATGCTGCATTGCCCCAAGGTAGGCAAATCTCTGGGGTGCCCGGCAAATGCTGTTTTTAAAAGACAGTGAATGAGTCTATTGACTGAGTAATCTTTTTACAACTCAGATGATTTCTACTTCTTTGCTTTCATGCAAATTGAGGGAAGACCTAATTGAATTGTAAGAGAATTAGATCAGTTTCACTGATAGATCACCATATCAGAAGGGGCTTGGTAATTGTCATAGCTATGATAAAATTCCTTCCATTCTAATTTTGCTTCTATAAAAATTCTATCATAGTGCTTACAATAACTGTAACAACAATAATTACAAGATGGGAATAATGTTGATGACAGACCCCATCTATTTTAGCAAGAAGTCTGATGAAGAGTAGTTTTTCCAATAAAATTTTACCTTTTATGGTGAATAATTATTTATAAAAATTGTTATTTTCATAAATTGTGTATTAGTGATACCCATAGTGACAATTCAGTTTAGAAATATTTCTTTGATACCTAGAGCTATATAGTCACAGGAAATTTTAGACACTAATTTCAAATTAATTAAAATGTGAAAGATTAATTTCAAATTATATACGTATTCTTGCTTCAGATAGTTATGCTTGATCAATAAAAGTGTTTCAGACGTAAAACATCACATTATCATACATTCATGTGTGGGAAGTGGAATGGAGATATAACCTCAGGAGTAAATAAAATAATTTTTTGCTTGTTGGCATATACTTAAAATGAATTATGGGGGCACCTGGGGACTCTACCGATTAAGCGACTGACTCTTGCTTTCAGCTCAGGTCATGATCTCAAAGTTGGGGAGATTGAGCCCCAGGTTGGGCTCTGCGCTGACAGCATGGAGCCTTATTGGGATTCTCTCTCTCTCTCTCTCTCTCTCTCAAAATAAGTAAATAAGCATTAAAAAAAAGAATTATGGTGGATATCAAATCGCTATGGTATTAGATTGCACTGGAAACATTTTTGGAGGTAATGTGAGTTTTATTTTTTAGTGTTCAGTGTCCATTCAGCAGCAGATTGCACTGGAAACATTTTTGGAGGTCATGTGAGTTTTATTTTTTAGTGTTCAGTGTCCATTCAGCAGCAGTTATATCCTTGGTAACTATTTAAACAATGAAGAAATATTTTATTTATTTATTTATTTATTTATTAAAAAAAATTTTTTTTTTAAACGTTTATTTATTTTTGGGACAGAGAGAGACAGAGCATGAACGGGGGAGGGGCAGAGAGAGAGGGAGACACAGAATCGGAAACAGGCTCCAGGCTCTGAGCCATCAGCCCAGAGCCCGACGCGGGGCTCGAACTCACAGACCGCGAGATCGTGACCTGGCTGAAGTCGGACGCTTAACCGACTGCGCCACCCAGGCGCCCCAATGAAGAAATATTTTAGATGTTAACTTCAAAGGGTATGAGAAGACGTGTAGCTTTAAAAAATTATTTTCAGGGGTGACAAAGCAGGAAGTTGAAGTCTCTGTGTCCAACAGCCCATAAGGAGAAGGAAGAGGCAGGTCCAGAGATGGCAACATTTGGCCTGAATCAGCTTCAGGTTGTCCCTCCTGCCCCGTGCCCATATCACACTCCCTCCATCTGTGGAGCCCTCTCTCTAGTCTGGCACCCGACATCCATTCATCCAGCTCTAGGTCCTTCCCCTCCCAACCTAAAGTCCCACTTTACCTCTAACCTCCTCCTCCCTCTACTCCTCCCCCTCCTTCTCCTCCCCCTCCTTCTCTCCACATCACCTAGCCCCAACACTCAGTCCCTTTAGACTTGATAACCAGCCATACTAACTTGGCCTTGGGACACCTCCTGGTCTGCTGCCTCACACTCCCCAACTCATTCTTGCCACAATCCCAGAAACCCTCAGACGGTAGGAAGCCCACAGCTGGTTCTGACCTCTGAGCCCCAGTGCACCTGTCACCATCTCAATAATGAGCATTAATCTGTAGGTTTGCAGTTTTCAAAGCCCTTCCCTCTTTGTATTCCCTCATTTACTCTTTACCACAATCTGCCGCATTAGAGAAAGAAACTGGCGCTCAGAGGATTTAATTGATTTGTAAGAAATGGTGGAGTTAATATTTGGATCTGGGTCATCTGTCTTCAAACTCTATGCTTTATCCACAATGCGCAGTGCCTCTGGAGAGTCTTTTTTAGCTCAAGGTCAAGGCAAACCAATTGGGATCTCCTGAGTCTGGAGTGGTCCTCTTCTCAGTGCCCTTAGTGAGCCTGCCCCCTGGAGATGGTGGTGGGTGTCAGCACAGTGTCCTTGTCTGCTGGCCTCTCCCTGGGTTCTCCATCAAGATTCTCCGCCAGAACCTTGGAATAGACTTACGGACAGCGAGAGGGAGATCAACACATACACATACTTGATGCAGAGCAAGATATGATGGTGTGGAGCCAAGACGAGATGACTATAAACAAACATTCACATAAAAATGCACAAGATTTGCCGCGAGTGGTGTTTTAGTCTGTGTAGTTGTACCAGAAATAACACTTGGTTGGAAGTCAAAATACCAATCATCTAGCTTCAGTTTTTATTTTTAATCAAAGACAAAGACTTTTAGAAACCGAGAGAAGAAGTGCTAAATCTGTTTCAACTTAACTCAAGAAGCCTAAATTAATAGGTATTTCTGGCTGGAACAAGTTGACTTTCACTATGTTTCATGTGTTATTTTTGAAAACTTTTGGGGGGAACTTTTCTTTTTTTTTTTTTTTAAAGTGCATTCAGGCTGCCAGACCTATGTATTAGAAAAATAAAATATTCCATTTTGGAGGCTCGATTTTTGATTCCTCTGTGTGAGGTATTTCACTGAAGCTGAGCCCTCAACAATATAAAGTTAATTGGGATTTCTAAAAGTGATGGATTCTCTAGGTTGTAAAGGAGTAAATATGTAGCTAAAATGTATGGTAAATAATTTTAGGCCTCTTAGCACACACAGAAATGATTTACTAAAGAAAGGACTGCAGCATTGTAAACAGCCTGGGATCAGACTCAGTGACCACCCGCAAGTTCCAGTGTGCAGATGGCTAAGAGGTGAGCCACCTGGAACTTACTACACCTGTTCTCATTGGTTGGCTCCAGATGTTTACTTGTGAGTAAGCTCAACTGGATGGTTACTCAGGTTCCACTGATAGCTGGGATCTGCTTGCTTTTGTCACAGTTGATCTAGGGCTGGTGAATGTGTTAACACAAGCTGACCCGCTTACAAATATTAAATTCGTGCATGGAACTTAAAAGCAGATCTGGGTGAAACAGTGGGTGGGGCCTTTCTCAAGCAAATCCTGGGTGACCCGAAGAACTTGCAGATGGTTGTCCCTTGCTGGTTCTCTCTGCTCATCTCTGGTTCTGATATGCCCTCTGAAATGTCACTGAGCACAGGACAGACTTACCTGAACGTAGAACTTAATCCCTTTGTGGCTAAACTTTCAGAGATGGATGTACGTTGACTGTCACCCTGGGAAGGAGGTTAGAGGTAAATGTAGAGCGTAAATGACTACCCAGGGCCATTTGGGTCTGTAGGTGTTTAGGGCAGGAAAGTCTTTTTCTGTGAATCATTGCAGTGAAGGAGAAAGAGCATCCCGCTCCCGTCCCTACATATCAATAATTCTTCTGCCGCGGTTCCCGTGACAGCATTTCCAAACACTGGGGGAGAGGAGGAGAGGGTCAAAGGACTTTTAGCTGACAATGCTGTATACAGGGAGGAAACCAGGGTTCAGGGATAGGGAGTGGCTTGCCTGAGGTCATAATGCAAATCAGTAGTGAAGTCAGGTTTTTACTCTGACATCCATCAGTTGACTCTAATCCCCATGTGGCTATCATCCTTTTGTAAACAAGGGATTAATATACTAATTAATTTACTATTCATGGGCAGTGTTTGTGAAATGCTTTAAAGTCCTAGGCAAAAGATACCACATAACTATCCCAAATTATTTATCATCTATTTATAGCACAAGGCACTATGAACAAGAGCATAATTTACAGACTAAAAATTTACATTGTAATCCATTAGGGAAGTACTTTTTAGAAACAGATCAGAGATAGATAGAACACAGCTGTGCCCAGACTAACAGCTGCCAGAGGCCAGGTCTGGAATATGCTCTTTACACCCCCGTGCTAAGCTCGAAGCCTGGCATGAAGCTGACAGTGAGCCAGTGTTTGCTCACTGCAGCTGAGGCACAGGCATATTTGCGTTTGAGCTGTTCTCCCAGACAGTTCATCAAATGGTGTATCTTGGAGTTTCATTTCTCATTACTCCAAGGGGCTCTGGTTCCGTCTCGCTTAGATTGTGGTGAGGGAACTGGACCCTCACAAGTAGCCCAGGTTGAAACTAAAGGAGTCACCTTGAGAACAGGTGTGCAAGGGGTGGCCAAAACGGGCCATAGGGGCTACTGAGCTACTGGGCGAGGGGCATAGAGCAGGCCCCCTTGCCAGTCCATAAATCCCTCCCACCTGGGAGTTCTAGTGTCTTGAGCAAGATGCCACCTGCCAAATGCTCCAAGCCGCCTGGAACAAGATGCTGTACAAACATCATCCTGATTAGTGTTTCTAATCTGCAGATCCTGGGCTCTGTGTCTGCAAATACAAAGAAAGGAATGGGGCCGGGTGGACAGAAACAAATGCATCTGAGCACACCCCAGGCTGCCCCTTGCTACGTGTCTTTCCAACAAGAGATGTTAAGCCCCTACTTCTAAGCCTCAGCAAGTCCTGTATATTTGTCTGTGATAGGAGCTTCCTCTTCTGGAAATAAATAGTACCCCCCCTCACCACCGCCCTTCAATAATCAAATTTGTTCTTTCCTAGCAGAGCCCCTACACAGGCCCAGGCTGCTCTTTCCCAAAACTGAATTGTGGGGACACTCCTCTGGTCCTCCAGCTTGCCTGTGAAATCTATTAGAGAGAGACCTCTCCAGGAAAAGCTGTGTCTCTGGGTTCTAAGTGATCAGTTTCATCCCTCCACCTGGATCTAGGGGAACAGGGTCGTGTGGACCCTCAGGTTATACACTTGCCAGTTTCTCTAAACAGATGGAAAGACAGTGCCCACAAGACCAAGGTACACTCCTCTGGGATATCTCAGCTGGCCAGAGTGTTCGAAGCTTAAGAAATGGCTTTGCAACCAAATTCAGAGTGTGGCAATTTCTTCAAGACTATGGATCCAGTGTCTTCAACTACTCAATGACATGGGATGAACAGGGCAAAGGGAGGAGAATGTTGTAGTGTGAAAGAAATACAAGAGAGACCTCAGACGCATAATACCTTATACACTGTTTTAACTAAACTTATGGCAAAAAAGATTGCTTTAGATGTTTGAGGAACTTTTATGAAGTTGGGTATCAGATGATTAATTTGTTGGGTGTGCTAACAGCATTATGGTTACGTGCCAGAATATTCTTTTCTTTTTACACGCCTATTGCAGTATTTAGTGGCAAAATAACTTGAACACAGGGACTTGTTTTAATCTATTCTAGCTTAAGAAAAAAGTTACTGTTGTTAAACAGTATGGCAGAATGTCATTGATTATTGAAGCTGGATGACTGGCAGCTGGGAGTTATTTTTGGGGGGGTACATTTGAAATTTTTTGTGAAAATAATTTAACAAAGAAAAAATTAAGTATCATATAAACATATGGGCATTCCTTGTGTGATAAAGGTTCTCAACATATGTGAGTCCTTTACTTTCTGTCTAGCTTAGAGGGAGCATGGTTTTCTAGAAATTGTCCAATTTAAACCCTTTGGCAAGGAGGTTTCTGTTTGCCAAGTTTGGTACAGTTTACCTGAAATTTATTTATTTTATGGGTTTTTTAAAATGTTTTGGAAATACTGCTAAGTTCGTGGATGTCCACAGTTCAAAAGAGATAAAGTAGGGTTCATGATAATACCTCTCTTCCCAAGGGCAATCTATTTCCCTTGTTCTCCTTTTTCTTATTTACGCTGGTTGACGGGCACTTCCTGGTAGCTATTAGACACTTCAGCTCCTTTTTCTCTTCTCCCTAGGGGAAAAGGTTTTGTTTGCATATGTATTTCCATTCAAGTCCATTTTCTGAACTGTATTCCCAAGTGGTTCCAGTTCCAGCGCACCTGAAATCAAGGAACCATGAATGGTATGTGAATGGTGACCATAGTTGTTGTTCTTTTCTTTTTTAAAAAAAATAATATATATTTTATTGAGATATAAGTGGCATATACATTGTGTTCATTACATGGTAATGATTTCACTATATGTATGTATTGCTAAGGCGTTGCCACAATAAGTTTAGTTAACACCTATCACTGTACATAGTTAAAAGCACTTTTTTTCGTGTGATGAGAATTTTTAAGATCTACACTCTCAGCAACTTTCAAATACATGATACAGTATTGTGAGCTGTGGTCACCATGTTGTACATTAAATCATCAGGACTTAATTTATCTCATAAATGGCAGTTTGTATCTTTTGATGACCTTCACCCATTTCGCCAATCCCTCTAACCCCTGCCATTGGCAACCACAATCTCTTCTCTATGAGTTTGTTTTTTGTTTTTTGATTCCATGTATAAGTGATCACAACAGTATTTTCTTTCCCTCTCTGATTTATTTCACTTAGCATAATGTCCTTGAGGTCCATGCATGTTGTCCCAAATGACAAGATGTCCTTCTTTTTTATGGCTAAGTAATATTCCATTATTCCATATACAAAAATTATAATATTTATAGTTCACATTTTCTTCACCCATTCATCCATCAATGCACCATTAGGTGATTTCTGTGTTTAGGCTATTGCAACTGATGCTGCAGTGAACATGGGGGTGCATATATGTTTTTGAGATATCAATTTTGTTTCCTTTGAATAAATACCCAGAGATGGAATTGCTAGATGATATGGTAGTGCTATTTTTAATTTTTTTGAGGAACCTCCATATTGTTTTCCATAGTGGTTGCCCAATTTACATTCCTGCCAGCAGTGTACAAGGATTTCCTGTTCTCTATATCTTCACTAACACTTATTTGTTATATTTTTGATAATTGCCATTCTAACAGGTCTGAGGTGATATTTCATTGTGTTTTTGATTTGCATTCCCTTGATGATTAGTGATGCTGAACATTTTTTCATGTATCTATTAGCCATTTGTATGTTTTTGGAAAAATGTTCATATTCTCTGCCCATTTTTTAATTTGATAGCTTTTTTTTTGTATTGAGTTGTATGAATTCTTTATTTATTTTGGATATTAACCTCTAATCATTTGTATGATTTGCAAATATTCTCTACCATTTGGTAGGTTGCCTTTTCATTTTATCGATGGTTTCCTTTGCTGAGCTTAGTTTGATGTCATCCCACTTGTTTGTTTTTGCTTTTGTTGCTTTTGCTTTTGGTGTCAAATAAAAAATACCATTTCCAAGACTGATGTCAAGGAGATTACCTCGTATGCTTTCTTTTAGGAATTTTATGGTTTTAGGCCTTATATACAACTATTTAGACCATTTTGAGTTTATTTTTGTGTACGGTATAAGAAAGTGGTCCAATTTTATTCTTTTGTATGTGGCTGTCCAGTTTTCCTAACACTATTTATTGAGGAAATGGTCCTTTTCCTGTTGCGTATTCTTGGTCATAAACTAATCGACCATACATGGGTGGGTTTTTTTCCTGACTCTCTATTCTATTCCATTCATCTATGTGCCTGTTTTTATGCCAGTACTATACTGTTTTGATTACTAAGGCTTTGTAATATAGTTTGAAATCAAGAAGTGTGATGCCTTTAGCTTTGTTCTTTTTGCTCAAGTTTGCTTTGGCTACTCTATTCCACACAGTTCTCTTCCCTACAAATGTTAGGATTGTTTGCTCTTTCTCTGAAAAATGCCATTGTACAATTGGTGCTGGATCTGTAGATTGCTTTGGGTATTTGGGCATTTTAGTAATATTAATTTTTCCAATCCATCAACACTGAATATCTTTCCATTTATTTTTCTCTTCTTCAATAGAGACAGTTTTACTATTTCTTTTCCAATTTGGATGCTTTTCATTTCTTTTTCTTGTCTGATTGCTATGGCTGGCACTTACAGTACTATGTTGAATAAAAATAGTGAAAATGGACATCCTTGTTTTGTTCCTGGTCTTAGAAAAAAAGATTTCAATTTTCCACCATTGAATATGATTTTGAGCATGAGTACAAGCTATGGGTTTGTCATATATGGCCTATATTATATTGAATTAGTCCCTCTACACTCACTTCATTGGAAGTTTTTATCATGAATAGATGTTGACTTTTATCAAATGCATTGAGATGACCATATAATTTTTAACCTTCATTTTGTTAAAGTGTTGTATCATATTGATTAATTTGTGGATATTGAACCACTTGCATCCCTGAAATAAATACCACTTGATTGTGGTGTATAATCCTGATAATGTATTGCTGAATTTGGTTTGCTAACATTTTGTTGAGTATTTTTTGCATCTAAGTTCATCAAGGATATTGGCCTATAATTTTCTTGTACTGTCCTTGTATTGCTGGCCTCATAAAATGAGTTTGAAAATATTCCTTTCTATTTTTAAAAGAATTTGAGGGATTGGTATTAATTTTTATTTAAATATGTGGTAGAATTCTTCCATAAAGTCATATGATTTTGGACTTTTCTTCATTGGAAGTTTTTGATTGATGATTCAATCTTTTTATTAGGAATGGGTTTGTTCAGATTTTCTATTTCTTCATGATTCAGTCTTGGTTGGTTGTATATTCATAGGAATTTATTAATTTTTTCTAGGTTGTCAAAGTTGTTGAGATATATAGTTTATATAGTACAACCTTGGTTTGTGAGCATAATTTGTTTCAGAAACATGCTTATAATCCAAAGCACTCATATATAAAAGTGAATTTCAAGAACCATTGGCTCGGCTCGGTAGTGATCATGTGATATTTGGTGTTAGGTACTACTCACATTGCAAGACATCACTCATCAAGTTAAAATTTATTAGAAATGTTTGCTCGTTTTATGGAACACTCGCAGAACAGGTTACTCACAATCCAAAGTTTTACTGTAGTTGTTTATAGTATCTCATACAATCCTTTTTTTTTGTATGGTACTACTTGTAATGTCTCCCCTTCATTTATAATTTTATTTACTTGAGTCCTCTTTTTCTTGGTTAGTCTAGCTAAAGATTCATCTATATTGTTCACATTTTCAAAAAAAAACCCTGCTTTTGGTTTTATTTTTTCTATTGTCTTTTTCATTTCTATTTCATTTAGTTCCACTCTGATCTTTATTTCTTTTCTTCTACTGACTTTGGGCTTGGTTTCTAAAAAATTATTCTAGTTCCTTGTTAGGTTATTTATTTGAGGTCTTTCTTTCTTCTTAATGTAGGCATTGCATCCCATAAGTTTTGCTATGGTGTGATTCATTTTATTTGTTTCAAGGTATTTTTTGGTTTGTCTTTTGATTTCTTATTTGACCCATTGGTTTTTCAATAGTGTGTTATTTGATCTCCATATATTTGTTAAATTTCTAGTTTTCTTCTTTTAATTAATTTGTAGTTTCATACCACTGTGGTTGGAAAAGATGTTTGATATAATTTCAATCTCAAATTTATTAAGACTTTTTTGTGGCTTAACATATGATTTATCCTGGAGCATGTTTCATGTGTGCTTGAGAAGAGTGTGTATTCTGCTGCTGTTGGATGGATGAAAGGTTCTATAAATGTCTGTTAGTCCATCTGGTTTAATGTGTCATTCAAGCCTAATGTTTCCTACTGATTTTGTCTGGATAATCTATCTGTTGATGAGAGTGGGGTATTGAAGTCCTCTACTATTATTATATTGATATCTGCTTTTTCCTTTAGGTCTTTTCCTTAGGTTTCCTTTTTCCTTAGATTAATATTTGCTTTATACATTTAGGAGCTCCTTGATATTCTTGATATTTAAAAAATGCTTTTGGATAATATGCACCCCCATTTTTAATGCAGCTTTATAGACATCACCCTCTTTTTTTTTAAAGTTTATTTCTATGAGAGAGAGAGAGGGAGCGAGAGTGAGAGAGAGAGAGAGAGAGAGAGTGAGAGAGAGAGAGAGAGAGAGAGAGTGGGGGAGGGGGAGAGGGAGGGAGACACAGAATCTGAAGCAGGCTCCAGGCTCTGAGCTGTCAGTACAGAGCCTGATGTGGGGCTCAAACTCATGAATCATGAGATCATGACCTGAGCTGAAGTTGGATGCTTAACTGACTGAACCACCCAGGTGCCCCAAGCCCTTTCTTTTTTAAATTAAAAAAAAATTTTTTTTAGAGAGAGAAAGGAGGAGAGGGGCAGAGGGAGGGAGGGGGAGAGAGAGAGAGAGAGAGAGAGAGAAAGAGAGAGAGAATCTTAAGCAGGCTTCATGCTCATGGAGCCTGATGTGGGGCTTAATCCCACAACCCTGGGATCATAACCTGAGCTGAAATCAAGAGATGGATGCTCCACTGACTGAGCCACCCAGGCGCCCCAGGATGGCCCTTAAAATTTTTTTTTTATTTTGAGAGAGAGTGACAGAGAGAGTGTGAGCTGGGGAAAGGCATAGAGAGAAGGACAGAGTGAATCCCAAGCAGACTCCATGCTGTCAACACAGAGCCCGATGTGGAGCTTGATCCCATGAACCAGGAGATCACAACCTGAGCCGAAATCAAGAGTAGGATGTTCAACCACCTGAGTCACCCAGGCACTCCTGGCCATTTCTTAATATGAATAAAACAAGCAGAATAATCTTGGTTTAATGGAACATATATAAGCATGATATCTTTTGTCCTTGAGAAGATCACAGGTCTAACCAGAGTGACAATGTGGAACCACAGAAAAATTGATACTTTTTGAAAGGGTCACATAATGCAGGAAGCTAACAAAGTGTTTTTTGAAACACATGGTCATTCAATCCAGAACCAGGTTACTAGACCATGATAGCAGTCATGCCAAAAAGTGAGTTTCCTTTGTCTCGCTTTCAGGAAGTTAGAAGAAAAAATAATGTGGGACAAGCTAGAGCAAAAACAGGAGCAAAATACACTGAAGAATGCAGAGGCCACTTCCACCTAGTAAAGGCTCTGTCTGTAAGGTTACCACCCAGAAATGGAGAGAGCAGTGGTGCTCTCTACTTGGCAATCCTCAAATGATGAGAAGACTGGGTTTTGTAGTATTTCTTTTAGTCCTTCTTGTTTTGAATCCAAATGAACAAAATGAAAATGATTTTTGAGGCAGTGTCAAAACAGATTTCTCATGCCACGGAAATTTCCAGAACTTTGAAAGTTAGAGGTGGAATCTGTGGTAGAGGCAGTGGCATCAGAGAACACCACAGCAGTACAGGGGGAGAGGCTGGTAACTCATCTGCCTCCACTTTCATCCTTGATCACACACCTGCACACCTGGTTTAGTTGTAGAACAGGTCATTCTAAATCAGAGGGAAATCGCATACATTATTATACAATTATCCCATCAATATCTGTTGAGAGTTGACAGTATGGCTGCCATTTTGCAGGGTGATACTGTGTGGTGGGGACTGAGACACCGTGTTTTCTGTCCTCAAGTCATTTATAGTCCAGAAATATCTGGAACAATACCTTATTTGTAAAAAGGCAGCATCCTGGTTTTTGTAGATTTGACTATTGGAGAGACAGTGCCCTTTGGATTTTACTATCCTTCTATTTCCTGTATGTGTGTATTTGCACATCATCAATTCATCTTCCTAAGACTTCAACCCAAATCAGTTATTTAGTGGATGGAGCCAAGGGATTGGCAGTAATCTACAAATTCACTCCAATATACCGTGTGTGTGTGTGTGTGTGTGTGTGTGTGTGTGTGTGTGTGTGTGTGTGAAATTGGACAAGCCATTTAAATCCCTAGAGGTTTGGTTTGTTTCTATCATCTGTGAGTGCTGTATTAACTGAGAACTGAGTACTCACATTAGAAAAAAAATGAACTTGAAATCCCAATAAGGTTCTTCAAGTGTCTGGGTGGTCTGGGTCACATGTGTTCTAAATTCTGTTCTGAGCTAGTCCACTGACTTAGTGGCATTGTGACACCATCTAGTGCATCAACCTGGCCATGTAAGCCAAGGGGTCCTAGTCAAACATGTGATAAACATTCTCCTGCAGAATAATAATATCTCCCTAAGAGGAGTGTTGACCTTGGCTTCCATCACTAATTGAGAAGATAGAACATGAGGTTTAAATGCTGGGTCCAGCATTTACTGGCTGTATGACTAGAACTTGGGTGAGTTAATATTGCCTTTCTGAACTATTGCTTTAATTCATTATCAATGAAACAGGGCTAATAATATTTACTTTGTAAGGTCATAGCGATGAATGATGAACTACCCAGTAGAGTGTTGATATATAATAAGGGCACATGGTGGCTACCCAATGAATGGTGGCTGTGAATGAATGAATAGTCAGTGTTTTACTGTAGTGAGAATTCAGAGAGAAAAGAGACAAAGGAGAAGGCTTCATAATATTAAGGGATGTGAAGAAATTCCTGATAAATCATGACTAATGGGAAACTTTTTCTGAAGGAAGCTATCCAATCTCTTTCTCGTTAGGTTCTTTAAAATAAGACAGTATCCATTTGTTGAAAGAGTTTGCCGTAGAGCATATTACCTCCTGAGGTGTATTTTGGGTTCTGGGAAATGTCTTTTAGCAAGAGGAATCACTAGTGAGATTCACCTGTGAACCCAGGAGCTGATGCTTTTCACAAACTCATCCCTAATAAAGGTCCTACCTTCCCCCTTGGTGACAGGCCAGCTGGTTTGCCTTTGGCAGTTTTGTTTTCAAGTTTCCAGAAACAGAGCTCATATTGAAGCAACATTTACAGGTCCTTTAAAAATGACTTGAGATTGCCATGGAAACTGAAGTCAAAATGACAAAGTGCCAAGAGGAGGCATCCTTTGTTAATTGCTCATGAAGATAGATGAACGGAAAGTTTGGGCCTGGTAAAATGATAGATCTGTTCAAGAAAAGGAAATGAAAAAATAGGTAACAACACCCTTGGGAGGCCCAAAACAGCACTGTTGAAATCATTGACTCTGTGGAAGCATTTTGATTAGTTTCAGTTACACTACCTGTCAGATTTATGCTGGTGTAAAAAAAAAAAAAAGGAAGCTTATGTTACATTGACTATTATATGATTAAACTAAGAATCTCATGGAAGAAAAACAAAATGATCAGCATGTATACTTTTTGGTTAGACTTGCAGCCACCCCCCCTTTTTAAAACAAATTATGTAATTTCATCAAGGATTAAATAAGAATGAAAAAGACTGTTTCCTCAGTCTCAGTGAATTCAAGCACTTCAGATTTTTTCTATCATTATGTAAAGAAGTCATATCCCAGCTATCCAATGCTAAGTGTAGACTGCACAGTATTATAAAACACAATGTACTCTTACTAAAGTTTCATTTAAAACTTAAACATGTAGCAGAGATCAAAATTAAACCTCTACTTAAAAAGTATACCTTTGTTCACATGTTCTTTGTAACATCTATAGGCCTTTCAGATCTAATTTCTGTAGAACTCTCATACAGAAGCAGTTTGTAAAAGCTGTAGGTCATTAAGACTTGATGAGGAAGGTACTATTGTATGTAATTTCAAAGCAAATGGTTATTGGTGCCTAGTAAGCTTCTGGGAGAATGACTATTTAATTCTTCTTCATGAGTAAAGTTAAAAAAAATATATCTCATCATGAGGGTTGATGTGTGGGTGCTATTATGATGGTATTATTTCCAAGGACCAATGATGCCCAAATTCCGTTTTATGACTCACTCCTCCTCTGCCAAGGGTTCCTGACCTGACAGTGAAACTAAGGCACAAAAACTAAAGGGGAAACAAAATAACCAGAAAAAGTCCACTTAAATGGAATCCACTTAAAGTAAGGACCAAAATGTCATAGTAGACAAAGTAAAACAGGGTTGATAGGTATGATTTTGGAAAACTAAAATCAAAATTTATAAAAACAAATTTATTTTGCCTTATAATTAACAACATAGTTTTATTTTTTATTATTATTTTTTTTAATGTTTATTTTTGAGACAGAGAGAGACAGAGCATGAACGGGGGAGGGCCAGAGAGAGAGGGAGACACAGAATCTGAAGCAGGCTCCAGGCTCTGAGCTGCCAGCACAGAGCCTGATGCGGGGCTCAAACCCACGGATCATGAGATCATGACCTGAGCCGAAGTCGGACGCTTAACTGACTGAGCCACCCAGGCGCCCCAACCACATAGTTTTATAATGACAGTTATGCACTAATCATTTGCTCAAACAAAAACGTGTTAATTTTAGGGCTGTGGTACACTCTTAACTTTGGTGGTGCTCAACGAACCAAGCTTCTTTGTATTTGTACTCTTATTAGTTCCTTGCATATTGATTTTGGGCTTGGCCATGTTACTAGTTTTGGCCAGAGAACATTAGCGAGGGTGATGCAAGTAAAAGGCTGGTAAGTCCTTGCACACTGGGCCTTATTATCTTGGGATGCTTCTAGGAACCCATCCACCATGCTATGAGAAAACATGAGCAATCATGAGAGAAGCCCACGTGGAGGAGAACTGAGGCCCTCTAGCCAACTCCAAGTGAGCTTCTAGTCAGTAGCCAGTACTGATTTCTAGCCACGGAGGTGAGTCCATTTTATTTTTTATTTTATTTTTAATTATTTTTTAAAGTTTTAAAATTTATTTTTGAGAGAGACAGAGACAGAATGTGAGTGGGTTAGGGGCAGAGAGAGAGAGGGAGAAACAGAAGCAGAAGCAGGCTCCAGGCTCTGAGCTGTCAGCACAGAGCCCGACGTGGGGCTCGAACTCACAAGCTGTGCGATAATGACCTGAGCCGAAGTCGGACGCTCAACCGACTGAGCCACCCAGGTGCCCCTAGGTGAGTCCGTTTTAGGTTTTCTAGACATTCTGACTTCAAGCCTATAACATGTGGAGCATAATAACTTCTGGGTCAACCCACAGAGATGTAAGAAGTAATAAATTGTGGGGTACTTGGGTGGCTCAGTCGGTTAAGTGTCTGACTTTAGCTCAGGTCATGATCTTGCAGTTTGTGGGTTTGAGCTACCCATTGGGCTCTGTGCTGACAGCTCAGAGTCTGGAGCCTGCTTTGGATTCTCTGTCTCCCTCTCTCTCTGTCCCTCCCCTGTTTACTCTCTCTCTCTATCAAAAATAAACATTAAAAAAAGGAAGTAATAAATTGTGGTAAGTGGGGGGTGCTTTGTTATGCAGCAACAGATAACTAAAACAGAAACTATGACCTGGCATTGATTTTGAGTCTGGTAGAAGGAAGGGAGAAATTTGGAGGAACTACAGAAAGACTGTTAGTGGAGTCTGGAAGGGCCGTGAGGAAATTCCTATTGGAAGCTGAAGAACAGAGAACCTGAGTTACATGTTGGCAGAACAATGATCAAAACTGTTTGCTTGTGGTATTCCGGGAAACAGAGAGAGTACCTACTGAACTTGTGGATCTGACTAAGGAGATTTCTGGGAAGGATGTGGAAAGTGCCACTGGCTTCTTTTTGCTCCTGTGGTAAAGTACAGGGGGGAACAAGCTGAACCAAAGAAGGAACTGTTCAGATTTCAAGCAGAACTTAGAACTAAAGAGGCTCTAAACATGTGGGTTTGTTAATAAAATTGTATTTAATCCTCAGTCTCTACAAAAAAATTTCTCAAAGTATGAAATGACTTTCATTTGAAGATGAAATCCAAGGTGTTGGTAGTGAAATATGTCTTCAGGGTTCAGGTCTGTGTTATGGGATCTGAAAGACATAAGGAGTATCTCAAAGATCCTCTCAAAGATATTTCTAAGAAGCTAAAGAGTATTTTCCCATGGGATTCTGATTTGCACTTCCTAAACAGAGAAAGGATTGTCTTGAAGAGATTTGTGTGTGTGATTTTGTTTATTAGGGTGAGTTATAATTTGACACATAAAAATGCAAAGTATGTACTGAAATTATACTGGCCTAGATTAAAAGGACAGAGACAAATTCAAAATAAGAAGGTGCCTTAAGATCCTCAAACTCCTCTGGGGAGGAGGAAGCAAGCCAAGGAAAGAAGCTTAGATGCAAGCCTGGGTCATTTCTCTTGGAAAAATAAGGATAGCTCAGAACAAAGTCTAGAGCACAGAGGGTGGAGGTAAGAGCCACAGAAAATCACTCTCAGGAAATTGAACTAGGTCATGATAAAAAAAAAAACAAAAAACAAAAAACACTGCCTATATGTGTCTGGCTGGATTTAAAAATTGCTATGGACCAGTAACTGCTGTGTTTTTCCCATTTTCAACCTTTTTGAGTAGAAGTACCTATTGAAGTTTTCCTTGCCTCTTCATTGTATGTTGACTGTGTGAGGATCAGAAAACTTGTGTCTTTAGTTGACACGTCTTCAGATCAAAAAGAACTCCACTTAGGAGACCTTGATCGCATCTAGACCTGACTTAGATGATGAGATTCTGTACTTGATGAGATAAGACCTTGAGAGCTTTGGAGAGGGTGAGTGTATTTTGAACGTGGGAAGGGCAGGACACATTAGAGGCCAGAGGGTGCTTTGTCGACTGTACTTTAGTGGTCCTTAGTGAAACTTACCTTCTGGTATTCCCTTCTTTATTGACTCTGGGCTTGGCCACATGGCAAGTTTTGGAAAATGGGAATTTGGCAAATTTGATGCAACTGAGGACTTGATAAGCACTTGTACATTGGGAGTTGCTCTCTTGGAGCAATACTTCCTGAAACCTAGACACCAAACTATGAAAAGCCCAAGAAACCATATGGAGGAGAACTGAGGTCCCAGAAAACACTTCAAGCTAAACTCCCAGCCAATGGCTAGCACCAACTTTCAGCCATGTGAGTAATGTCATGTTGGATTTTCTTATCAATCCAGCATCCTAGGCAATATCATATGAAGTGGAAGAGCTACCAGATTAACTAATAGAATTGTGAGAAATGTTATGTTTTCATTCTTTTAAATTATTAAATATGTGGCTGGTTTGTTATGCAGCAATAGATAAACCAATCATGAAGCTAATAATTTTTATTTCATTTACTTATTTATTTATTTAATGTTTACTTATTTTGAGAGATAGAAAGAGTGTGAGTAGGGAAGAGGCAGAGAGAGGGAGAGAGAAAATCCCAAGCAGGTTCTGCATTGTCATTTGATTCCAAGAACCATGAGATCATGACCTGAGCTGAAATCAAGAGTTGGATGCTCAATGAACTGAATCACCCAGGTGCCCTGGGAGGCTAATAATTTTTGGATAAAATTGTGCAATAGCAGGATAGAATATCTTTTACATTATGTTGAACTTTTGCTATATTATCACAAAAGAGCTATTTTTGTAAAAATAGTCAAGAGTTGTATTTAATTTTTCCCAAGCACTTTGTGAATCCATTGACAGTTGAATATCTTTATTTATTTTTTAAATGCTTATTTATTTAAGAGGTGGGGTGGGGGGGAGACTGAGCCAGGAGGGGCAGAGAGAGAGGGAGAGACTCCTAAGCAGGCTCCATGTTCAGTGTGGATCCCAGTGTGGGGCTCAATCCCATGACTGTGAGATCATGACCTGAGCTGAAATCAAGAGTTGGACGCTCAACAGACTGAGCCACCCAGGTGCCCCCTGAATATCTTTATTTTGAAAGTATCTTTTATGTTATCATTCTTGTTTATTTTCTCTTTGTTAACTGGCAAATTATGCTATATCATTTATTTCTGGCTTTGCATATATTTCAAATAGTTGTATAGTATTTCTTTAATCAACTAATGAAATTCTGCATCTTTTGCAGTATTTACAATTTCTTTTCACAGTAGGCTTCTACTGTATTTGACTTTATTATCTGCTATAATGGTGAGGAAGATATTGATATCTTGAAAGGGAGGGGCTTTGGTTAGAGATTAATTTCATCAGAAGTCAGTTTATTAATACATAGGTTTGCTTTATGATGACTTTGCTTCTCTTAAACAAGTCAGATATTGTACACTCATATATTAAGAGGTCCCCTGTACTGCCATAAATATAGCTGGGCAGGCCCTGGTACCAGACAATGCTGCACTTTCTGGTGAGAGCTGAGTTGAAGCATGTGTGTTTGGCTTATGGTCTAAGAGGAGTTTCCTACTTTTCACCCTGAATCTAAATCTTGGCACAACCCACTCAGGTCAAACTTTGGGGAGGGAGAGAGCTAGAAAGAAGTCTGGGTCACCACACCTGTCTTAGCATGCCATTATAGGTGTGAAAGAGGTGGGAAACAAAGAGATGAATGTCCTGAGAATTGATCTTTCGCACAGCCTGCACAGGAGGAGGCTGAAGAGAAGTTCTTGGTGGCCCTTAAAGGCACCAAGAACCTACTTACTGGTAGATGGGACCTAGTGAATGTCCTATGCTCTTATCAATAAAATTAGCAACTCTTCATCTCTTGTGGGAGGGTGGAGGAAGGAGGGGGTAGAGGAATAGAAAAGTAGAAAGGATGGAAGAATCCCATCCCTCTTCAATATCCATCTTATTGGAGGAGAATCTACCCATTGAGTGATGAGATGTGGGGAAATTACAAAGTTGAGGAATGGGGTAGTTCTTCCACTCTGAGGGCAGATCACTCTGTAATTTTTTCTTCATTCTTCCCGGTGGAATAGAGGAGAGAGAACCAAGCAAAAGAATTGCGCCTCTGGGCAGAACCATTTTAGCAATGGACTAAGAGATGGTGGTCACAGGACGTGAGCTTGTCTGAGTTGAAGTTCTCATTACTTGTTGTTGAAAAAAGTTGCATAATTTTTTAAAGCTAAGTTTTCCTAAAGTCTGGCACCAGAGCTAGAAGGGTATTGACTCCAAGGGATGCTTGAAGTGGAGGGAGCAGGTCTTGAGAGAAGATCTGGAGGTGGGGACAAGATCAAGTTGTAATGGAGGAGCACAAAGACGGGAAGGAACGGGTGTACTTTGAATTGGTTTACTTTAAATTTTTTTTTAATGTTTATTTATTTTTGAGACAGAGGGAGACAGAGCACTAGTGGGGGAGGGGCAGAGAGAGAGGGAAACAAAATCCAAAGCAGGCTCCAGGTTCTGAGCTGTCAGTACAGAGCCCAACGAGGGGCTCAAACCCACGAACTGTGAGATCATGACCTGAGCCAAAGTCGGATGCTCAACTGACTGAGCCACCCGGGCGCCTCTGAGTTGGTTTACTTTAAAGGGTTGTTCCAGAAGAGTTAGATCTACTTTTTATTGGTAAATGTTAAGCTTAGTTATGTCCACAAAACTCATTTTTATAAATAATTAGCAGGATATTTATAGTTATTTTATAGCATAGCTATAATCTATCCCTTTAAACACACAAATTCAATACACAGGAACATTTAAATGAAATAACCAGTTTTAGTGTTGAACAAACTTCAGAAAGCTGATGTTGTACATTTATAGCTACAGAACATGTGCATTCATTAATTCATTCAACAAATTTGGAGCGCCTGATGAGTGCCAGTCACTATATCTAGTGTTCATATTATTAAAGCAGATTCAGGAAACTGATTTTTTTTTAAGTTTATTTATTTTGAGAGAGAGAAAGAGAGAGAGAGAGTGAGCGCACGTGTGGGAGAGAGGGAGCAGAGAGGGGCAGAGAGAGAGAAGGAGAGAGAATCCCTCATGGAGCCTGACACAGGGCTTAAACCCATGAACTGTGAGATCATGACCTGAACCAAAATCAAGAGTTGGACACTTAACCAACTGAGCCACCCAGGTGCCCCTGGAAACTTATTTTTAAAAGCTGTAATGTGTAAAGTGGGGTCACTGGCACTAAGTATTCATGTTTTTAAATGGAACAAATGTTTTAAGTGGAACAAAGTCAGTAATGGAAAATTTGGAAAAAGCAGATATTCTTGTACAAAGTACTTTACCTTAGGTGTAGAAGTTGCTAGAATACTGACCACTTATTCCTTGGCAATAAGAGCAGGGATAGAAAGGTTAATAAATGCAGAGTGCAGGTGAAGAAGCACTTAGGGAAAAACCACTAATTGTAATACCTTTAGGGTTTTGTTAAAAATGCATCAGTTGGATACCAAAAAAGGCCATAATCAGTGCTATCTACTTTCAATTATGTTTCAGAGCAGTATTTGTTAACCCCTTTAATGTGATGCTTTCATAGTAAACATAAGAACACCCAAACTTCTACACTTTCTATTCATTTCTAAACAGTCCTCACAATGTCCTACTAAGCCAAAACGCCTGTGAGACTCTTCCCCCAGAATAAGAGACCATTTCTCCAGCAAACTTTTCAACAGGATTTTAATTCTTCTGTCAGCTGGCAAAAACATTGAGCCAGCAGATTGAAAACACACAGCGGTGTGTATATTTGGAGTCTTTGTAAACTTTCCCATGCATGCAATGCCATTGGCTTTGCACATCCCCCCCCCCAACCCTTCGCCCCAGCAGATACTGACAGATACTGATGAGCTGAGATATCATGCAACTGCTCAGAGGTGAAAACCGGTCTATGCAGTTTTGCATTTGCAGTCTATTGAGTGGGCCCAGCTGCGGGCCTCCCCTGCAGCAGGGGGGCGCTTCCCTTTTAAGAACTTTGCTCCACTTCAGCCTCCGTGGCTTCCAACACTTCCCCAGGAGATTTCACTTCCTATGGGAAAGAGCCACTGTTGACACTGTCTCAGGGAAACTCATGGCAGCTTTGTGATAATCACACATATACCCTCTTTCCACCCCTCCTTAACGTTGGCTTGTTTTTTTTTTTTTTTTTTTCCCCCTTTCATTCCAGGGACATTGATGTGAAAGGAAGGTCAATGAAAACCACCTTGCTTTCAGTCTGAGGGTTAGTTGTACTCTAACATGAAAAAGGAAGATTTTCTTTCAGAGACTGGCCTGGCATGCTTAACCTTAACCTTGTCAGTTACAAGGACGTTTAAACATTTAAATGAAGGCATTTCAGAGGATGTTGAACTAGAAGATTTTCAAGTTGCTTTCTCAGATAAAGGTTGTTCTTTCTCAGATAAGGTTATGTCTTCAAAGACACTTTTTTTTTTCTTTCCCCAACTTATCGATGGTACCAGTTTGACTTTTGGTGGATGTATACCCCAAGGGCACATAGTCTTTGCTTTATTCATTTCTATACTCTCAGGGACTGAAAAGTGCCTGATGCACAGTAGTTGAAAGGTAAATGTTGATAGTTATTTGTTGAAACAAATATAGAGTGATTACTATAGAGTATAGAGTATAAAATGCTCAACCCATGCCTCATATTTCCATTTAGTATCTAAAAATTTACACAAGAGGATGTTGGGGACTTGATTTGATAGACTTAAAATTACAACAGGAATTCTTGATTACCTGAAAAATGAACTGGTCTCCCTGTTTCTGTTTTGCCAACCACTGCCGTTGGCAGTGACTTCGTCAAGCAGTAGAGTGAGGAAGCAAGCATAGCACATTGTTATGGGGTGCTTGTCCACCCCAAACTTAGCTTGTTTTTCTTACTGAAATGCATATACTTAAAATGGCACAGATTAAGATGTCTATCAAGAGGTTAGGCCCCTGTTTCTGCCCTCTCCTGACAGGACAAAACTGTCATAGACTCATAGTCACTGGAAGGGTCATTTAGTCTAAATATTAGTCCCCAAATTGGATGTAGTTTCAACTACTGTAGGCGATGGCCACATGTTCTAAACCTTCCTCCTGAAAATGTACCATGCATTAATGTTTTTTTCTCAGCAGTCCCATAACATTCCTGTTATAGAGCAAGATTCCAACTGTTTTAACATACCAAGTTATCTTATAAGAAAGAGGCCCCATTTGGGAGCCAGGGGACCCCAGGCAGGGATTCTTAACCCCATACCCCATTCCCAGCACCCCCAACTGCCTGTAGTTATGTGACCCCGGGGAAGGCATTTCACCTCTTGGGACTCTAGCTTCTTTATCTGTGAAATAACATTGGCTTCCTGCCTCCCAAGGATACCAGAAGGAAGAATGAGTTAACATTTACATAGCTGTGTTGGGAGACTCCAAGAAAGGCAATGCATAAGTAGGAAATGTGATATAATAGAAAGAATGTCTTTTATTTTTAAGTTGGTCTTTGGTCAATCTTTCTGTGTCTAATCTCTATGTATAATAACAAAAGAACAGGCAAGTGTAAAAGAAAGCTCTGAACCTAATTCGGGTAGGATCACTCTGAATGATAGCTGCTGGGGTGTTTTGTTCATTTGTTAACTTTGGGGTGAGGTAACTTGCTATCGGGAGAAGCGTTTGACTCGGGACTGTATTTAGGCAAATCAGTAGGCAATCCTATTGGAGAAGAGCAGTTGGCATAGATGGACTGGTTGAAATTTGGAGTTTATCAAGATGGTAAGCTCCCAGAGGGTAGGGATTCTGTCTTGCATCTTTATGTCTCCCATATCTTTCCAGAGCCTGACATAGAGCTGCTAATTAGTTAGTGTTTGTCTAGTGAGTGCACTAGGATCTGAAGTGTAGCCTCACTCTTTGCCTGTATTGTGTCCTTCTTCCTGAATTGCAAATTGGGAGTAATGATACCCCCTTGGCAGGCTACTGTGAGGGTTAGATGACTGATATGTGTAAAGTGCCCAGCGCACTGTCTGACACACTTTTGGGGCACATAATCACAATAACTGTTGTCTCTCTCACCACTAATGTTGGGGACACAGGGTAGTGCTGTGGCCAAAGCACAGAGGGGTCTACATCCTGACCTTGATACCTATCAGTTCCCAGAGAGTAATGGTTTAACTTTTTGAAACTTGGATCCTCATCTGTGTAAGAGGGCGCTAAAATTTGACCCGCTTAGCAGCTCAATATCTACACTATAGTCCAGTATAACAAAGGGTCTGGTGTCCTTTTAAAGATCTTTTGTTGTAACATACATCAAGAAAATACATGGAACATATTTACGAAACAGAGTTAATGACTATATGGCTACCACCAAGGTCAAGACATGGAACATTGCCAGCACCCCAAGAACCCATCATGTGCACACAGATCATTTCTACTCTTCTCTCATTTAACATTATATCATGTGCACGTCCTTTGGAATTTATAAAATTTATGTTTAATTGTGATAACCTACTGGAGTACATAAATGTGCGACAATTTGTGAGGCAGTCTCTGTTGACAGGGTGGTTCCCATATACTATATTAAGTCCTTATAAACACAGGTCTGTTTTGTTCCCCTTTTTGAAATATTTTATTTTTGAAAATTATTTTATTTTTTATTTTAGAGAGGGAGAGAGAGGGCATTTGAGTGGAGAAGATGGGCAGAGGGATAGAGAAAGAATCTTAAGCAGACTCCACACTCAGTGCGGAGCCTGATGCAGTGCTTGATTCCATGACTCTGAGATCATGACCTGAGCCAAAATCAAGAGTTGGATGCTTATCCAACTGAGCCACCCAGGCGCCCCTGTTTTGTTCTCCTTATATGCAAGTTGCTCCTTGCATAGTTACTACCATTTCAAGAATTGTAGCTGTACAATATACTTTAATATCTGGAAGGGCAAAATTATTCGTGCTAATCCTCTTTTAAACACATCTTAACTATTCCACTTATTAATTTTCCTTTTTTTTTTTAGTTTGAAGCATCCTCAAATGGACACAAAAGTTGCAGATTAAGTACCAACAGATTTTTTTCCTGAACCATTTGAGAATAAATCGGTCCATGATGCCCCATTATCTGCAAATTAATTAGTGTGCATTTCCTACAATCAAGGGCATAGAAACAGAAAATTAGCATTGATAGATTACCATCATTGAAATGTCAGGCCCTATTCAAGATTTGCCACTTGTCCCAATATTGTCCTTTATAGCAAAAGGACCCAGTTCAGAATCATACTTTGCTTTTACTCTTTTGCATGTCTTTTCCATCCCCTTCAATCTGGGACAGCTGCTGGGTCTTTCTTTGATTTTTGTGAATTTGACACTTTCAAAGACCATAGGCCAATTATTCTGTAGAATATTCCTCAGTTTGGTTTGTCTGATATTTCTTCCCTATTATATTTATGTTACACACCTTTAGCAGGAACATGATAGAAGTGATGTTGTTCTCACTGCGTTTTATCAAGTGTCACGTGATTTCAATATGTCCCATTACTCAGGTGGTTTCTGCCAGACTGCTCCAACTATAAAGTTATCCTTTTTGTCCTTTGTAATAAATAAATATGTTGTTGGGAGCTATTTGTAACTAGGTAAATATTCCTGAAATGTTTTTCATTCATGGATTTACGATTGTAAATAGTAAACTACAGTAAAACCTTGTGTTGTGAGCAACTTGTTCTGCGAGTGTTCCACAAGATGAACAACATTCATTTTTTCTTTTTAATTTTTTAATGTTTATTTATTTTTGAGAGAAAGAGACAGAGCACAGATGGGGGAGGGGCAGAGAGAGACGGAGACACAGAATCCGAAGCAGGCTTCAGGCTCTGAGCTGTCAGCACAGAGCCCGATGCAGGGCTCGAACCCACAAACCATGAGATCATGACCTGAGCTGAAGTCAGCTGCCTAATTGACTGAGTCATCCAGGTGCCCCCATGAGCAAACATTTCTAACAATTTTAACTTGATAAATGAGCGATGTCTTGCAATGTGAGTAGTATTTGACGCTGAACGTCACATGATCACAAGTGAGCCATTGGTTCTTGAAATTCAGTTTGATATACAAGTGCTTTGGATTACACGCATGTTTCTGGAACAAATTATGCTTACAAACCAAGGTTTTACTGTATTTATAATTACAATTATCATGCATAGTAAACTATAGGTTATAATCCATTATTATCATTATTAATTTTAATTGATCACTAAGCTCCTTCAGGCTAGGCTGTGTGTGTGTGTGTGTGTGTGTGTGTGTGTGTATGTGAGGATGTCCCCATAGTCTTAGTGCAGTCTTAGGCTTTAACAACTTCAGAAGTACAAGTGCTATAAATTAACAAAAAAATGTCATTGGGAAGTTTCGTTATTTATACTTGTTTACATTTAGCTTTTTGAATTTTGAGTAATAAATTTTTTTTTTAATTTTTTTTTTCAACGTTTATTTATTTTTGGGACAGAGAGAGACAGAGCATGAACGGGGGAGGGGCAGAGAGAGAGGGAGACACAGGATCGGAAACAGGCTCCAGGCTCTGAGCCATCAGCCCAGAGCCCAACGCGGGGCTCGAACTCACGGACCGCGAGATCGTGACCTGGCTGAAGTCTGACGCTTAACTGACTGCGCCACCCAGGCGCCCCAATTGAATAATAAATTTTTATTTTAAGGCTTGTTTGAACAGTTTTATGGATGCGAATTTCTGAGACCAGTGGCTTGGTTCCCATTAGGGGAAGTTTCCTGGCTTGGTCAGATCTGTCACTGGATGTATCTCCATTAGATTTTTTTCTTGTGAGATCACATCAAACTGGCATGTATGCATAAAATCAACTTTCTTCCAACAAACTAGATAACCTAGGTGAAATGGACAAATTCCTAAAAGGCACAAATTGCTAAAACTGACTCAAAAAGAAACAGAAAATCTGAATGGATTTATAACAGGTAAAGAGATTGAATCAGTAATCAAAACACTTTTGACAAAGAAAAGCTCAGGAACACATGGTTTTACTGGTATATTCTATGAAACATTTAAAGTGCTAATACCAATGCATCATAAAATCTTCCAGAAAAAAAAAAAAGATGAGAAGAAACTCTCATTCATTCAATGAGACCAGTCTTACCTTGATACCAAAACAAAACAAACATCATCACAAGAAATGAAAAATATAGACCACTATCATCACAAGAAATGAAAAATATAGACCACTATCTCTTATGAATATAGATGCAAAAATCCTCAAAAAAAAAAAAAAAACAACCTAGCAAACTGATTCTAGCAACATATAAAATGGATTGTACACCATAACCAAGTGGAATCTGTCCCAGGAATGCAAGGTTGGTTCAACACATGAAAATTAATACACCATCTTACTAAAATTAGAAGATAAAAATCACATGATCATAAATAGACAAAGGAAAAACATTTGGCAAACCCAATACTCTAATGAAAAAACATTCAACAAATTAGAAATTCGAAAAAGGAGGGAACATCCTCAATGTGATAAAGGTCACCTGTGAAAAGCTCAGGTGGAATATTTGTCATATTCATAACAAAATATGAAATGAAATTAGTTAAAAAAAGATTGAGGGGAGAGGAAATTGGCAGTGACTGTTTATGGGTATGGTGTATCCTTTTGGGGTGATGAAAATATTCTGGAATTACATAGCAGTGATGGTTATGCAACCTTGGAATATACTAAAAACCATCGAATTGTACACTTTAAAGGGGTGAATTTTATGGAATGTCAGTTAGGTCTCAATAAAAAAAGCAAAACAAATGAGAGTCTCGAAGGAAAACCTTCATTTTTTGTATGACCTGAAAGCTAGAATTTTAAAGGAAATCTTTTATGTCACTGGGGAGTAACTGATGAAAGTTTTACAAAGTTTAAAAATTGACTAGAATCATGTATGGCACAATATAGTAATTAAATAAATTTAAAACAGTTTTCTTTGTTTTTTTTATATCTTATTTTAGAGAAAGAGAGTGAGAGAGAGAGAGAGAGAGAGAGAGAGAGAGAGAGAGAGAGAGAATCTTAAAGCAGGCTCCAGGTTGAGTGTGGAGCCCGATGTGGGGCTTGATCCCATGATCCTGGGATCACGACCTAAGTCAAAATCAAGAGTTGAATGCTCAACTGACTGAGTCACCCAAGTGTCCCTAAAACATAGTTTTCTTTGTATACCATTGACATACACTAAACTGCATATGTTAAAATGTATATTTTGGTAGGTAAGTTTTGACACATGAATACACTAAAGAGAACATGACCACAGTAAAAATAACTAGCATATTCATTATCCCCAACGGTTTCTTTATATCTCTCTGTAATTCTACCTTCTCACAATCTCTCCCTGGGCTCTAGGCACCCCCTAATCTTATTTCTGATACTATATATCAGTTTGCATTTCTTGGAATTTTGTATAAAAGAAACCATATGATGTACTCCTTTTTTAAGAGTCTGGCATCTTTCACTTGGCATAATTATTTTGAGATTCTTCCATGTTTTGTGTGTGTTAATAGTTCATTCCTTTTCTGCTGAGTAATATTTCGTTGTCTGTCAGTTAGTTTACCCATTTACCTGTGGAAGGATGTTTGGGTTGTTTCTAGTTTTTAGCTATTTCAAATAAAGCTGCTATGGACATTGATATACAAGTCCTTGTATGGAATATGCTTTAATTGTCTTGGGTAAATACCTGGAGTAGAATGGCCTGATCATATTTTTAGCTTTTTAAGAAACTGTCGGGGTGCCCGGGTGGCTCAGTCAATTGAGTGTCCAACTTCAGCTCAGGTCATGATCTCATGGCTTGTGGCTTCAAGCCCTGTGTCTGGCTCTGTGCTGACAGCTCAGAACCTGGAGCCTGCTTCAGATTCTGCCTCCCTCTCTCTCTCTCTCTTGCTCAAAAATAAATAAGCATTAAAAAAATTAAAAAAGAAGAAACTGTCAAATTGTTTTCCAAAGTGGTTGTATTGTTTATATTCCCACCAGCAATGCATGAGAGTTCCAATTCCTTCACATTCTCAGCAGTACTTGGTATGGTCAGTCTCTTTAATTTTTGCTCTTCTGGTAGATTTGTAGGGATATCTTGCAATGGTTTTAATTTGCATTTCTCTAATGACTAACAATGTTAAATATTTTTCCGTTCAATTGGTTGCCAACCTAACTGCAAGTAAAGTGTCTGTTCAAGTATTTTACCCATTTTTTATATTGGGTCATTTGTCTTTTTTTTAAATTGGGTTTTGGATATTCTTTTGTGTCCAGATATGCATCCTTTATAACATATATGCTTTGCAGATATTTTCTTTCAGTCTATAGCTTGATGTTTCATTCTCTTCACAGTGTCTTTTGAAAAGCAGAAGTTTTAAATCTTGATAAAGCCCAATTTTTGTCTAACCCAAGTTAGGAGAGGTTTTCTCTTAAAAGCTTTAGAGATAATTTTTGCATGTGATGCAAGGTATGGATTGTAGGTTTTTATTTTGTTTTTATTTGTTTTTTGGCATAGAGATATCCAATTGTTCTAGCACCATTTGCTCAAAACACGGCCTTTCTTCAATGGATTGCTTCTGAATCTTTGAAGAAAATAGTTGTAGAAAATCATATATATATATATATATATATATATATATATATATATATATGGGCTTATTTCTGCACTCTTTATTCTGTTTCATTGATCTATGTGTCTGTATTCACACCAAAGCATGCTTTATTGATTACTCTAAGTTTGTAGTAAGTCTTAAAATGAGGTAATGTTAGCCTTCAAACTTTGCTCTTTATTTTTCAAGTTATTTTGGCTATTCTAAGTTCTTTGCATTCTGTATGAACTTCGGAATCTGCTTGTCAGTTTCTACTGAATAGTCCACTGGGATTTTGATTGGGATTACATTGAATTTGCAGATCAGTTTGCTTAAAATTGACACCTCAACAATATTGAGTTTCCTGACCTAGTGGTAAAGCATATATCATGATTTTTCAAAGTTCTTCAATTTCTCTCAGTAAATATTTTATAGTTTTCCGTGTACATTCTTTCACATATTTTTTAATGAGATGTATTCTTAGGTATTTCATGTATTTTGATGCAACTATAAATAGGTATTTTTTAAATTTCAATTTCCAATTGTTCATTGTTAGTACATAGAATACAACTGATTTTTGTATATTGATCATATATTCTGCACCTTGTTAAACTTGCCTATTAGTCCTAGTAGCTTTGCTATAGAATCACTTGTATTTTCTAGATAGATGATGATGTAAGCTATAAATAAGTAGAATTTACATATTCCCTTTTCAATGCGTTTAATTTCTTTTTATTGCCTAACCCTGGCTAGAACCTTCAGTAATTTGTTAAATAGAAGTGGTGAGAGTGGTCTTAGGTGGAAATATTTGGTCTTTCACATTAATGTTAGCAGATTTTTCACAGATGCTCTGTATCAGATTGAGGAAATTCCTTTCTATTGCTAGTTTGCTGAGAGTTTTTAGTTAAGAATTCTCTCTTGTTCTCTCTTTTTTCTTTTTGTAATCATGTAACATGTATATTTCTGAGTTCATAAAAGCTTGAAATAGCACTAAGACTTTTGGGACAAAGATGTATATTCATATACAGATAGTCACATACAATTACATTTATTTCTATATTATTTAAAAATAATTTATATTATATTGAAAACAATGAACCACAGGGTTTATTCCATTTTTCTTCCTTTCCATATTTTTAACTCCTTTCTCTGACAGTAGAAAACTGGCTTCCATTATCCTTAATATATTTGTTTATTTGGTCAACTTCCTGTGTGTATCCATTCTCCCATCACTGCCACCATCGCATATCTCCTGCAGATGCACTTGGCCTCTGACACTCACTGCTGGTACCTTCCTGATATGGACACTCTCTTTACCTTGCTAAGACTCTGACTCCATGCCCTGAGCTGCCCTTCTGCATGGACACCACCTTACTCTAACCATCCTCTGACACTCTGCCCTTGTTATCACCTTCCACATGGAAGCCCTTTCCCCTGGCTTATGCACTGACGTCCTGGACTGTACAACTATGTGAATGTCCTCCTTACCCCTGTTGGCTTCTGAAGCTCATGTTGGGCTGTACCCATATGAGGCCCCCTCTTTGCCCTACTTAGACATGAATCTGAAAAAATTGCTCTCCCCCATGGTTATCTTCCTCACCTTCTTGGGCTCCAAAGCCCATGACATGCTGTTTATATGCAGAGACACCCCCCAGCCCCGCTGGAGCTCTGATATCCTACACTGGGCCACTCTTTTGCATGGATCCCTCTTTACCCTTCATGGCTCATTCCTGTGGTGGGCAGTTGTATTCTGAAATCTACTTCCTTTATTTGGTCTCCTATATCCCTCCTCCCATCCCAGCTTGGAGATGTAATATGCTTGGTCCAAACCAAAGGGTTTAGGACTGAGTTTTTCAGGAAGTAATATGAAGAAGAGGAAGAAGAGGAAGAACTCACTCATTTACTTTTTGCGATTAACTTAGAATAATTTTTTAAAATCAAACTCAAAAAAGTTCCATTGTATTTTTGAATGAGATTTTGTTAAACTTATTTTAGAAGGAAAGGCATATTGACAGTACTGGCTCTCTCCATCTTTAGAAGATTCCATCACTAATGGAACTGTCATGTTTCATCACTGCAGAAGAGTCTCCATAAGGCAATTGTAGCCACAGTTAAGGTCAGCTAGCACTATAATTAAGGTCAAAGCTCAGCATGCTTCAGGGTACTGAAGTGAGTAGAGTATAACACTAGTTCTGCCCAAATTCATTGATATTGATGCATTTACTAGAGAGTGTAGATTTAAGTACTGCCAGAGATGGCTCAATAGGTTACTTGATTGGTTGACTAAAATTTGGATTCAATGATAGCACGTATTTAATGAGATTGAGATGTCATAGCTTCCAAGGCATAATGTGCAGGAGGGAATCCAGAGGCTTAGGGGGTTAGGGATATCGAACTAAATGTTTTATGCATTACCTGCACAGCCAGCTCACAACTACATTCCACAAAATGGCCCAAAGATACTCCCTTCCCAAAGGCAATGAGATATATGTTAGTGAGGGGAGCACCTGCATCCTTAAAAATCTCTGCGGTTGCTCACCTTTCTAGGCAAGGTATGACTATAGATGCTGTTGTTCAGTTGGGTTCCCAGATTTTAAAGGGGATGATGGGATTTTGAAGTAGCAGGGGACAAGTGGTAGCATTTAACTGCCTAAGACAAGGTGAGGATATCCAAGGTAAAGGGCAGGAAGGACATAATAGTAATCAGAATGTTTTGAATGGCAGAGATCTTTGGCAGTGGCTAGTTGATCATGGTGTCCCTTAGAACTAAATATATAGAGTCTGCTAGAGTATTGCTTGGTCTGTAGAACAGGAAAAACTGTAGGCCTCATAGCAGAAAACCAGACTTAAGTTGTCACAGAGGAGAGCTGAAGCTTCTTACTCAGTTTCCAGACATAAGTAAATTCACAGAGACAGAGCCTCTGGATTGCAAGATAGACCAGGTACCCTTAAGGAAGGACTGGACACCATTGCCACAAGTATACATTGTAAATATTCTTCTAAGATTTCTTTAAAAGGACCAAAGGCAATTTACTAGAATGTGCACTGGAAAAAGGAAATACCAAGACCTTTTGGGGGATTACTAGACCCTGGCTCTGAAACGGCTTTGAAATCCCAGAGGGTCCCAAAATCAAAGTGAAATTTTACCATGTTCTGATTGTAGATGAAGTTTAGGTCAAATCAGACCCATATTGGGCCGGTTTGGTCCAGAGACTCAGCTAGTGGTTATTTCCCCAGTTTCTGAAGGTATAAATGGAAGAGACACGGTTGACAACTGGCAGAATCCCCACATTTGCTCTCTGACCCATGGGTGATGGCCACCGTGGTAGGAAGGGGTAAGCGGAAGCCCCCTAGGACTTCCATTCATACCGAGACAGTAAATCAGAAGTAAGACAGTATCCCTGGGGGGATTGCAAAAACTAATGCTGCCACTGAAGGCTTGAAAGAAGTGTAGATATGGGGCGCCTGGGTGGCGCAGTTGGTTAAGCGTCCGACTTCAGCCAGGTCACGATCTCGCGGTCTGTGAGTTCGAGCCCCGCATTGAGCTCTGGGCTGATGGCTCAGAGCCTGGAGCCTGTTTCCGATTCTGTGTCTCCCTCTCTCTCTGCTCCTCCCCCGTTCATGCTCTGTCTCTCTCTGTCCCCAAAAAAATAAATAAACGTTGAAAAAAAAAAAGTGTAGAAAGTGGTATGTAGTTTAAGCCCAGATAGTTGGTTCTTTTTTTCTTTTTCTCTTTTTTCCTTTTTTGTGATGCAAATTCTTGATTTAAGCTTTGATTGCTGAGGCAAGCACTTCAAAGAAGCATGCATTTCAAAGACAGCTATCTTGAATGAACACAGTGCCAGCCACAGGACTGGATCAAGAGTCAAGCTGCCCCGAGTCTCCTTTCTTTTAGAGATCTTAGTTGATTTTGATAACCGAGCATTTGGGCTGCTGGTTTTTCTCTTCCCAGGCCTTAATTTTCTGCTTTTATGTTTTAAACTCATCAATAAAGAATGAGTCTGCTAGACCCTAGGCATCCCACCCTCAATCCCAATAAAAGCAGAACTCCAGCCTCCTGCTCTCTCTTCCTACCCATCACTTTGCTCTGTGGCCTCAGGTGTGCCATGTAATTTGCAGGACTTGTAAGAAATATACTTGTTTTTCAAAGTTTCCTGATGGCTATTGCTGATGGTGTCTTGCCATCATAATAAGAACCACAAGGGCTGGTCCAGCCACAGCATTGGTTATCAATAGGCTGAGACCGATGCAAAACATGATACTACGCATCTCCATTGAACTCATCAGTTTCGCCTTTGCAAAAGTCACATGGATCTTGAAGAATGAGTGAAGTCTACTATAAACTAATGAGGTGATAACTAAAGTTTCAGATGCTGTTTGAGATGTAGTATCTTTCCTGGGGCACATTGACATGTTCCTTGGCATTTGCTTCACAGCTCCTGACCTGGTATATGTCCTTTCCTCCATATCAATTTGTAAATACCACCAGAAATAGTTTGCTTTTACTTGTCAGGGCTGACAGTACACTTTCACAGACTTGCCTCAGGGTAAACCAATTCTATTGTTACATTTATTCTGCAAGATCTCGATTGTCTTGACATTCCACAAAACATCATACTCTACCTTGCTGATGGACATGATGATGATTGGATTTGATGTTCATAAAGTGGCAAATACTTCAGGGAGCTTCTAATGTGAACTGGAAGGTGGGCGATCCCACAAAAATTCAGGGGCCTGTGACCTCATTGAAGTTTTTGGAGCTTTAATTTTTTTTTAATGTTTATTTATTTTTGAGAGAGACAGAGACAGAGCGTGAGCAGGGTAGAGCAGAGAGAGAGGGAGACACAGAATCTGAAGCAGGTCCCAGGCTCTGAGCTGTCAGCATAGAGAGCCTGACATGGGGCTCCAACCCGCAAACCCTGAGATCATGACCTGAGCTGAAGTCGGAGGCTCAACTGACTGAGCCACCCAGGCGCCCTGAAGTTTCTGGTGGTTTAATGTCACTTTTCCAAAGTGAAAGTAAAGTTGCTGTTCTTTGGACCACCTACAATGAAAAAAGAGGAAAAATGCTTGGTGAGCCTTTTTGTATTCGGGGAGTACTTGACTGTGTTACTTGGGTCATCTACAGAATCAACTGTAAGGCTACCAGTTTCAAGTAGAGACAAGCAAAGGGATGCCCTGCCATGAGTTCAGGCTGTAGCCTAAGCCACCGTATCACTTGGGCCTTTTTACCCATCAGGTTCAATGATGGTTAAAATGTCTGTGGCAAACGGGCATGCTGTAAGGAGCCTCTGGGTGAAGACCAACAGGCTAGTCACAGCACCAAGCTGTAGGATTTTGGAGCAAATCTATGCCTTGTGCTCGATATGAGTATTTTCCTTTTGAAAAATAGCTTCTATCTTGCTATCAGGCCCTGGTAGAGAATGCCTCACCATGGTGTATTGGGTGACCATGTGATCTGAGTTTCCCATCACGAACTAGGTATTGTCTGACCCACCAGCCATAAATTGTGTGTGTGTGTGTGTGCAGCAATCTATGGTCAAATGGGAATGGTTTGTGAAAGATTGAACAAGGAAGGTCCGAAATACAAGTAAGTTGAATAACAAGTGGCTTAGATTCCTTTTTTTTTAATTTATTTATTTAAAAAAATTTTAATGTTTATTTTTGAGAGAGAGAGGGCGTGCATGAGTAGGGGAAGGGCAGAGAGAGAAGGAAGCACAGAATTCAAAGCAGGCTCCAGGCTCTGAGCCGTCAGTACAGAGTTTGATGTGGGGCTCGAACTCATGGACCAGAAGATCATGACTTGAGCCGAAGTTGGACGCTTAACCAACTGACCCACCCAGGTGTCCCTTATTTATTTATTCTGAAAGAGAGAGAGAGCATGTAGGGGAGGCGCAGAGAGAGAGAGAGGGAGAGAGAGAATCCCAAGCAGGCCCCATGCTGTCAGTGTCCCTTATTTATTTATAGTGAAAGAGAGAGAGAGAGAAAGAGAGAGAGAGAGAACATAGGAGAGGGGCAGAGAGATAGGGAGAGAGAACATCCCAAGTAGGCCCCGTGTTGTCATTGTGGAGCCTGATGTGGGGCTCAAACCAACTGACCATGAGATCATGACCTGAGCCAAAAATCAAGAGTCAGATGCTTAACTCACTGAGCCACCCAGGCGCCCCTTAGATTCCTTTGACTCTGAAGGTGCATTGCCCCTTCCTTTTCCTTCATCTGTGGCCTCTTGGCCATGTTTCTGATGACCAGTTGACTCAGGAAGAAATAACTTAAGCCTGGTTTACAGATTGTTTTGTATTTCAAATGGCTATCACTCAGTGCTGCTCAGGCCCGAACATGAAGGACACTGGTGAAGGAAACTACTCCCAGTGGGTAGAGCTTCAAGCAGCACGTTTAGTTGTACACTGTGTCTAGACTCAGAGATGGCAGGTAGTTTGGAAAGACACTAACTTCTGGATGGTTGTAGTGAGTTGGTTGGGTTGGAGAGTATATTGCTAGTCAAGGTTCAACCAGAGAAACAGAAGCCATAGGCTTTTTATACATGAATATATATATATATATATATATATATATATATATATATGTATATATATATACACACACACACACACACATATATCTATATATGGCTTATATGTAATATATAATCTCAGCCTTATATATATATATATATATAAGCCTTATATATAATGTATAATCTGAGCCATATATATATGTGTGGATATGGATATGGATAGGGGCGCCTGGGTGGCTCAGTCAGTTAAGGGTCTGACTTCGGCTCAGGTCATGATCTCATGGTCCATGAGTTCGAGCTCCGTGTCGGGCTCTGTGCTGACAGCTCAGAGCCTGGAGTCTGCTTCAGATTCTGGGTCTCCCTCTCTCTGCCTCTCCCCTGCTCATACTCTGTCTCTTTCTGTCTCTCTCAAAAATAAAAAAAAAAAACATTAAAAAAATATGTATAAGGATATCTATAGTTACATATACTTAGAATATAGATGTGTGTATCTATCTATATGCATATACATAAAAGGAGATGAATTGGTTCACATGATTGTGGAGGCTGAACAGTCCCCACGATCTGCCATATGCAAGCTGGACACCCAGGAAAGCCGGTGGTGTGCTTCAGTCTGAGTCCAGGGGCCCAAGAACCCGGGGACCTAATGGTGTGAGTGGAAATGCTTCGTTCACTTTTAAGCCCGATCTTTCATTGATAGAATTGCTGCTTCCCCTCCGGGCTACCTTGAGCTCTGCTTGTGCAGAACTTAGTCCCCAAAGAGAAGCTGCTTGCCGGAGGACACGCCCATGGCCCCAGGTAATGAACCCCCCATCAGTGAGGCACTCTGCCAGACGTGACAAAGAAGAGAAGCATGACTGATGTTCCCGGTGAGGAGTCCAGAAGAAAGACAATCTCTCAAAGGTGCTTGTTTCTGGAAAATCCATTCTGGGTAGAGTTGGAAGAGATTTGATTCTGTCCGGTTTATACAAGAAGAGAGAAATCAGCCATACATACTGACTTTTTTTTTTTTTTTTTTTTTTTTTTGCTTGTCTAAATGGAAAGAAAAGTCAGGGTTTTAAGGCCTGTCGAAGTGGACAGATCTTTTCCAGGCCTTGGAGATGCCTGAAGATGCATTTGAAAAACTTTCTTACCATCTTGTCTGTATAAATTGCAGCATACGACAAACACAGAGCAGGGTCGCCGGTTAATTCAAATTTCATGTTAGTCCAATTACATACTGATTTAGCCATCACTGGTGATTATGCTAAGGTTATTACTCTGCATATATTTACTTCTAGATGAACGGCCCACTTGTACCTTTAAAACACTGCCTATTTTGTCCATATTCTCATAATGTAGTTAAACGCATATATTCTGGAGTCTGATGCTGGGGTTTGAATCCTGGCTCAGTCACTGTCTAGCTCTGTGATCTTGGGTAAGTCAGTTAACCTCTCTGTGCCAAAGTTTCTTTATCTGCAAAAAGAGGATGATAGTAGTATCTACTTAGGAGTGTTGTTTGGAGAATTAATTCAGATAACACAGTCAAACTCCTTACAACTGTGCTTGGTCCACAGTAAGCAATAAATACATGTTAGCAATTATTAATATTGTAATTTGGCAACACTTGCTCTAAGTTGGCTTGCCAGGAATATAAGCCATTGTATATCCCCTCTCTGTCTTTCTCTAGCAGACCTACAGAATACCTACTAACTAGCTGTTACGGACTAAATTGTCTCTCCTTCCTTCTCCTCCCAAATTCACACGTTCAAACACTAACCCACAAGGAGACTGCATTTGGGGGTAAAGACTTTAGAGAAGTAATTAAGAACAACGAGGTCACAAGAGTGGGGCTATTCGGATAGGATGGACGTCGTTATATGAGGAGGAAGAAACATCAGATCTCTCTCTCTCTCTCTCTCCCTACATGCACAAAAGGAAAGGTGGAAAGGCCGCGTGAAGACACAGAGGGGAGGCAGCCATCTACAAGCCTGGAAGAGAGACTACACCAGAAACTGACCCTGATGACGTCTTGACCTTGGGCTTTTGGCTTCTAGAACAGTAACAAAAGAACTGTCTGTGCTTTGAGCCACCTGTCGGTGGATTTCGCTATGGTAGCCCTAGCAGACGGAGACGACGACATTATGAAATTTCCTATATTACATATTCAGCGAGAGACAAGCGAGCAGTGCTGATATACGGTGTCTGATGTTATCCTTGAACACCATTTACCCATTGTGTGAAAATCTGGTATCTACCAGGGGGTTTGGGGGTGGGGGTCATATACCATGAGGGCTACTGTTATCTCGAGCCCCACTCTTTTATTTTTTTAAAGATTTTTTTTATGTTTATTTATTTTTGAGAGAGAGAGAGAGAAAGCATGCACAAGTGGGGGAGGGGCCGAGAGAAAGAGAATCTGAAGCAGGTTCCAGGCTCTGAGCTGTCGGCCCAGAGCCCAGTGCAGGGCTGGAACCCACAAGCAGTGAGATCATGATCTGAGCCGAAGCTGGACGCCTAACCGACTGTCTGGTAGGCGCAGACACATCTGTCTGTTTTTAGGCGCATCACAGAGGGTTTTGTAAGAAAAAGAATTTGGTCGATTGAGGCGCTGAGCAGATTCTGGGCTAGTGTGACAGAATGTTAGCTGCGGTTTCCCATTCTCTTAACAGCGCAGGGCTGCCTGGAGTCCTGGCGATCCCACTTCCGGGGATGCCCAAAGCCCTCCCTTGGATGTCCCCCTCCTGCCCGAGATGGCCTCTCTTCTGGCCTCTTCCTCCTGACTCCCTGTCCTGCAGGGGAGGGACCTGCACGGGAGAGTTGCCTTCAAAGACTGCCCTTGCTGGGTGGCAAGCAATCATGAATTAAATTCCCCCGGCTGAAGATTTAGGGGCCACAGGGAGAAGACTTGGGAGCCAGGGGGAGGTGAGGCCCAGACTTGAAACCTTGTCTCCTGCAGCTTTATCCTCTCTTCTCCTTACCTTTCCTTCCAGAATTCCCTGAGTTTTCCCTTCAACGCATAGAAGAATTTAGCTGTGTGCCAAGGCTCAGACTTGCAGAAATAAGATGCTTAAGGAACAGAGGCTTCTGTTTTAAGGCAGTTCTGCTTATAAATTTATTATAAATATACATATAATACCTATGATATAAGTACCATGGGATGCACATTACATGCATGATTATATGTATGATGTAACACATATAAAAATATAAATGTATTTATAAGTGATCATCCTCTTTTTTCTTCTTACTGCATTGGGAAACACTTAACGGTAGTTCAGAGATAAAAGGAGCGGGTGAGTTTAGAGAGAAAGAGACTGTTGAGCCTGGATCTCCCTCAGACTCCTGCACTGACGCACGGACGTGTGAGAAGCTGGGTGGAATTTACTGCATTTATTTCTCAGGTGTAGGGTGTTCAGAAGCTGTAAATAGGAATTATGTAAATCGTGCAGCTTTAGGAAAATCAGGACAGCATGGCTTTTCGAATCTTTTATGAAGGCTTTCCTGAGATTACCATTAAGTCATAAGCAACATGAGAGAGAGCGAGCGAGACAGATCGGCACAAGTTTATTGGCCCGCGCTGGGTTTCCCAATTCACCGCTGCGAAGCAAAAGTCAGATTTGATCTCGACGCGTGTTGACTCTAAAAGAACGACCCAGAAAATGTCAACACGTCTACACGGTACTCACGCAAAGGAACAGCGATTGTTGGTTTGGAACAGGCTTTCCGCCTGGAGAGCTCCGACACAGCGCATCGTGGGGCGCGGGAGGAGGGCCGGGCCGCGGCTCCCAGCAGTCAGTGACCGTCTCCCGCAGGCCCCGCACTCCCCCAACGGCGCGCGGGGCCTCGGGGGACCGGCCCTGCGCGCCGCAGCTCCCGAGCGCCCCTGGCCGGCCGCCCACCTCCGCCCCGGCCGCCTCTCCGCCCTCTCCCGCCGCAGCCCACGCCCCGTCGCGGGGGGCAGGGCAAGAGGCGGGCGGCCGGCCCGCCCCGAGACCCTTTAAAGCGACGCGGACGCGGGCCGGGCGCCGCGAGCCCGGCGGCGGACAGTAGCGGCGCGCCGAGCCCAGCGCGCAGGGCTGCCCTTCGCGGGCCGGCGGGGCGGGCGCTCCCGGCTCCCCGACGCCTCCCGCGCCCGGCGGCCGCGCGCCCCCGCTCTGCCCTGCTGGTCCCGGGCGTCCCCGCCATGCGCCCTGGCTAGTGCGCCCGGGGCGCAGCGCCGACCCGGGCCGCGCCCGCCGTCCGCTCCCGCCGCCGGCATGCTGCGCCCGCTGCTGCTCGCCGCGCTCTGCGTGGCCGGCCGGCTCGGGGCCGCCCGCGGCTGCCAGCTGCCCTCGGAGTGGAGACCCCTGAGCGAGGGCTGCCGCGCCGAGCTGGCCGAGATCATCGTGTACGCCAAGGTGCTGGCGCTGCACCAGGAGGTGCACGGCCTGTACAACTACCTGCCGTGGCAGTACGAGCCCAGCGACGCGGGGCTCTTCTACTCCGCCGAGATCGAGATGCTGTGCGACCAGGCGTGGGGCAGCATGCTGGAGGTGCCCGCGGGCTCCAGGCTCAACCTCACCGGCCTGGGCTACTTCTCGTGTCACTCGCACACCGTGGTCCAGGACTACTCCTATTTCTTCTTCCTCAGGTGAGCGCGGCCCCTCCCGCCCACACCACCTCCTCTGCTCGTTGGCCTGACTTCCCGAGGGCACCGTTATCTGGAGCCGGCTCAGCACCTCCAGGGAAAGCTGTCCAGGCCCTATTAGAATATCCCTTGGGCTCCTTTCCTTGCTCTTTATTCTCTCCTGCTCTGTCCCACGTCTAGACATGGGGGCCTGGGGGCCTTTGGCTAAAGCTGTCGAAAAAACAGGGGTAGTTTCTCTGCTGAATGCACAGAGGAGTGTTTCCAGCAAAAGCTCAGGGTGGTTTCCAAAATCCTTTTGACTCCTTTTTTTTTTTTTTTTTTTTTTTTTTAATTTTTATTTTAATTGGATTCACTGGGAGTAGGTTGAGATGCTGAGGGGTAAAAAAAGAAACAAACTTTGAAATCAGACTGTTGGAGTTCTGGCTCTGCTCTTCGTGTGAGTTTTGAGCAAGTTGCCTTCTGAAGAACCTCCATACTCTCCCTTTCATAATGCGAGAAACAAGGTTGGTGGAGACTAACACACAGTAATCATGCAGAACACCTGGGACAGGTTAGAGGCAGAACAAATAGTCCCTCTGCCACCCCACCCCCCCTGCTTAAATGCCAAGATAGGAATCCTGCAGAATGCATCCCAGCTGTCCCTTTGTTTCCCCCCCCCTTGTCCACCACCAGCAGACCTCAGTGCTGGGCTTTTCAGAATAGCAGAGGTTTGTGTGGGGGCCTGCTGGGGGGTGGGGGGAAGACAGTCTCCCAGTGCTTGGAAGAGAATAAATGAATCCGGCTGGAAGTCCCTCTCTGACTGGAGACTCCTGGAATCTTGTGAAGTTCCGTGAAGATTGGCCTGCAGTCACGATGGAATTCACGTGTATAAGAATTCAGTCAATGGGCTTCAAGTTTGAAATAGAGACTGGCAGGTGCAACGCTAAATGCATTGGCTGTCTCCAATTGAATGAGAGTGACACAGAGCAGCTGAGGGGAACATGGAACTGGAAACTAACCTACATGTCAAGCAAGGGAGTGAATTGATCCACAGTTAACACTAGTGATGGTTCCAGTCTTCTCAGTCCATAAAGTAGCACTAAGAACATTTGGAATGACTATGACCTCAGTCTGCAGATCACTTTTAGCTCTTGAGATTTCCCACCACTCTGGGAAAGAAAACCTTAAGGTCCACCGAGGGGCGTTCATAAGCTCGTGGCAACACATGTTTTCTGTATCGAAGCCAGATCTCTAAGTTTAGAATACATGGCGTGCTTTGTGTTTGCTGCCGTGGTTTAGCTAGATTAAGTTGTTTTTCTTCTTTTAATTGCTGTTGAAATATAGTTTCTAAATAAAGGCAGCGAGGAGTGAGACCATATTCTTCTTGATACAAAGAAACTTAGATTTTTCATATTTTTCTTTAGGAAGGACACCGAGAACCCAGCTATAAAGCTATTAATCACTGAAACTTTATTTTCCAAAGAAGTAAGAGCTGGAGAACTTGAGCAGACATGATTTATTTTCTGATTTTATCATGAAAGAGTTTTGTCCAGGGGCTCTGTGGTGGTCAGCCAGCTCTTTCTTCTTTCTCTTTGACATATTTACAAAAACTTAGGGCAGAAATACAGAGTCAACTGGTAGTCTGACAGATTTCCATTTCACAGAGCTGTGTTGCCCCGAAGTGTCCTGACAACTGCATACAAATCATTCCTCTGCTGTTACTCTGGACCCAGTGAGGCAAGAACAGATTCTGGGCACTGTCACTGGGGAAAGCGGCAATGGCCGCTCCCTGGTCTGCCCTGCACCTTTTTGTGCTGGAGGTTAACTTCTACCTGCCCTGTCTCTGCGTGATTTATCTTTGCAACAGGCAATTTGTCCTTTGTAAAAATGTTAACATCTGAACTGCACTCAATCCATGCCAGATACTTTTTCTTTCTCTCTTTTTTAAAACTTTTTTTTTTAAATGTTTATTTTTGAGAGCGAGAGACAGAGCTTGAGCAGGGGAGGGGCAGAGAGAGAGGGAGACACAGAATCTGAAGCAGGCTCCAGGCTCTGAGCCGTCAGCACGGAGCCCGACGCGGGGCTCGAGCCCACAAGCCTGGAGATCATGACCTGAGCCGAAGTCCGATGCTCAGCCGACTGAGCCCCCCAGGTTCCTCTTCACTTTACAATGCAGTTCTTACACTACCACCAAGAAGGTGCTATTCTCCTCCTCTTTTTACAGACTGGAACAGTGAAGCTTAGAGAATTTAGAAAATTTGTGTCTCCTGTCAGAAGACAAGTAGCAATGGCAGGATTCGAACCTTACAACTGGCTTATAACTGGTCCTTATAACTGGCTTTCCTTTCATCAAGAAACAAGGGACACCCTGTGAGAAAGGCCACTTGGGCGATATACAAATAGACCAACACATCTGCATCCCCTCTCCCCAACCCTTCACCCAAACTCATCTGTTGGAAAACCTTAAGGATAGATTCGTGCAATGTGAGGCAGGGAAACCATTAGAAATAGTAAGTCCTCTAATGAGAGCCATGAGAGACATGGTGGTGTAAAGGCAAGATTGTCACGGTCTTGACAACTGTTGATTAAAGCTGGTGTACCTTATGGCTGTCCAGTCTGCAGTTCTGCTTTTTTTTTCCCCCCATTAGGATGGATGAAAATTATAACCTCTTGCCTCATGGAGTCAATTTCCAAGATGCTATCTTTCCAGACACTCAAGAGAACAGAAGGATGTTTTCCAGCCTTTTCCAGTTTTCGAATTGTTCTCAAGGGCAGCACCTGGCAACTTTTTCCAGCGACTGGGAGATCCAGGAAGACAATAGGGTAAGAAATGGCTGTGCCCTACGTCACAGCAAAGTAATAGAAAAGCTGCATCTTGTCTGAATTTTGTGACCAAAGGAGTCAAGAATACTCTTCCAGAAGCCCAGACCAAAGAGTATTATCCCTCCCACTCCTCTGGCAGTTAAAAAAAAACAAAACAGAACACTGTTCGTAAACTGTAGCTTCCTGAGGCTTTACTACTTGGTATTGGGATCCTCATAAAGTGAGAGAACAAGATGGAGTGAAGGTGGGCACAGTGCCTCAGTTTCCTCTCCTGTAAAATGGAAACAATCCACATCATAGGGCTGATGCAATATGATTTAGCTATGTAAAAAAAATGAAAATATGTAAAGCCCTTAGCGTAGTGCCTGACGGAGTATGTACTCAATACATGAGAGCTGTTATGACTATTATATCATTGATGTTGTTGATAGCAAAAGGCTCTGGGCAGTCTTTTAAGGGAGAAGAAAAAGTCCTCAAGGAAATGATTGCTATAGCTAACACTTCTTTGATGGTTAACTCTATTTGTTAAGACATAGAGATACAGGGTGGCCAAAATGGTTGTGGAATGTAAAGGTTAAGATAGTTTTGGGTAAAGGGGCGCCTGGGTGGCTCAGTTGGTTAAGTGTCCAACTCTTGATTTTGGCTCAGGTCATGATCTCACGCTTTGTGAGACTGAGCCCTGCTTTGGGCTGTGCCAAGATGACGCACAGCCTGCTTGGGATTCTCTCTCTCCTTTTGTCTCGCCCCCTTCCCACCCGCCATGTGAGCACGTGTGTGTGCGCATGTGCTCTCTCTGTCTAAAAATAAACTTAAAAACAGTAATTTGGGGTATGAAAATATAAAAGGGATCTGTCCATCTGGGACAGATGTCAGAGTTGGGGGCAGATTTTGAAGACTGTCACTTTCCCAAATAGCATTGGCATATTCGAGCCAGCTGGGGCTGGCTCAGTAGAGGAGGTGGCCAGTCCCAGTCTCTTAAAAACATCCGAGATGTTTTTAAGGCAGTGTGACAGACTGACTTCTGGGAGTGTTCTGATGTGGGGTTTTGGGTATCCCACGGGACAAGGACTCATATTTTTTGAGTTAATAACCTAATTTGCACATGTTGAGTGGCTCATGAGGGTCCCCAAATCTAGAAGTATAAAATGGTAGTCAGTAGTTTCTCTCTCATCTCTGACACCCACCCACCCATTTCCCACCTACCCTTCAAGTAGCTACTGTTACTAGTTTCTTATAAATGTTTAATGAGTATTTTCATCCAAGAAAGAATTCACACTTGTATATTTACTGTGTTCTTTTACGCAAATGGCAGCCCACTCTATACACTTTGCTATACTTTGGCTTTATTCACAAATAGATCTTGAGGATCTTTCCATATCAATGCAGATCAAGTTGCCTTAAAGAGCTGCATAGTGTATTCCATTGTATGCATGTCACTGTGTGTGTGTGTGTGTGTGTGTATTTATTAAATATAATTTATTGTCAAATTGGTTTCCATACAACACCCAGTGCTCAACCCAACAGGTGCCCTCCTCAATGCCCATCACCCATTTCCCCCTCTCCCCCATCCCCATCAAACCCTAGTTTGTTCTCTGTATTTAAGAGTCTCTTATGGTTTGCCTCCCTCCCTCTCTGTAACTTTTTTTTTCCCCTTCCCCTCCCCCATGGTCTTCTGTTAAGTTTCTCAAGATCCACATATGAGTGAGAACATATGGTATCTTTCTCTGCCTGATTTATTTCACTTAGCATAATACCCTCCAGTTCCATCCATGTTGCTGCAAATGGCCAGATTTCATTCCTTCTCATTGCCAAGTAGTATTCCATTGTGTATATAAACCACATCTTCTTTATCCATTTGTCAGTTGATGGACATTTAGGCTCTTTGCATAATTTGGCTATTGTTGAAAGTGGTGCTATAAACTTTGGAGTACATGTGCCCCTATGCATCAGCACTCCTGTATCCCTTGGGTAAATTCCTAGCAGTGCTATTGCTGGATCATAGGGTAGTTCTATTTTTAATTTTTTGAGGAAACTCCACACTGTTTTCCAGAGTGGCTGCACCAGTTTGCATTCCCACCAGCAGTGCAAGAGGGTTCCCATTTCTCCACATCCTCTCCAGCATCTATAGTCTCCTGATTTGTTCATTTTAGCCACTCTGGCATGAGGTGGTATCTCAGTGTGGTTTTGATTTGTATTTCCCTGATGAGGAGTGACGTTGAACATCTTTTCATGTGCGTGTTGGCCATCTGGATGTCTTCTTTAGAGAAGTGTCTATTCATGTCTTATGCCCATTTCTTCCCTGGATGTTTTTTGGGTGTGGAGTTTGGTGAGTTCTTTATAGATTTTGGATACTAGCCCTTTGTCTGATATGTCATTTGCAAATATCTTTTCCCATTCTGTAGTTTGCCTTTTAGTTTTGTTGATTGTTTCCTTTGCAGTGCAGAAGCTTTTTCTCTTCATGAGGTCCCAATAGTTCATTTTTGCTTTTAATTCCCTTGCCTTTGAGATGTGTCAAGTAAGAAATTACGGTGGCTGAGGTCAAAGAGGTTTTTTTCCTGATTTTTTCTCTAGGGTTTTGATGGTTTCCTGTCTCACATTCAGGTCCTTCATCCATTTTGAGTTTATCTTTGTGAATGGTGTAAGAAACTGGTCTAGTTTCATTATTCATGTTGCCATCCAGTTCTCCCAGCACCATTTGTTAAAGAGACTTGTCTTTTTTCCATTGGATATTCTTTCCTGCTTTGTCAAAGATTAGCTGGCCATATTTTTGTGGGTCCAAGTCTGGGTTCTCTATTCCATTGATCTATGTGTGTGTTTTTGTGCCAATACCATGCTTTCTTGATGATTACAGCTTTGTAGTAGAGGCTAAAATCTGGGATTGTGATGCCTCCCACTTTGGTCTTCTTTTTCAATATTACTTTGGCTATTCGGGGTCTTTTGTGGTTCCATACAACTTTTAGGATTGCTTGTTCTGGCTTTGAGAAGAATGCTGGTGCAATTTTGATTGGGATTGCGTTGAATGTGTAGATTGCTTTGGGTAGTATTGACATTTTAACAATATTTATTCTTCCAATCCATGAGCATGGAATGTTTTTCCATTTCTTTGTATCTTCTTCAATTTCCTTCATAAACTTTCTATAGTTTTCAGCATACAGATCTTTTACATCTTTGGTTAGGTTTATTCCTAGGTATTTTATGGTTCTTGGTGCAGTTGTGAATGGGATCAGTTTCTTTAGTGTCACAATATATTTAATCAAGCTCTCTGTTAATAGGCGGTTGGGTTAATAGATGGTTAATAGGACGTTGCTATTAGAGAATGCAGACATGTATGAAATTATACCTCGTTTTGTGGGATTGCTGAGTCCAATTTTTAGCAAATACTATGTACCTAGTATAAAGCAGCTGCTGTGTTAGGTGCTAGACTTTCAACGTTGAGCAAAATACAAAGTCCCTGATCTCCTAAAGTTTATAGTCCTATTGTTGGTGATTGACACAATCAAAAGGCCCCATTAGTGACTTCATAATTTTTAATGGAAGCAAATGATCCAAAAAATAAATAAAAAGAGAGAATCTGACCTCGACTTCAGGGTTAAGAAAGTCTTCTCTGCTGAATTGATACTGGAGATAAAATGTGATGGATGAAGTGACCTCCTGGTTAATGTTGGGATCAGGGAGAGATGAGTGTAATCCAAAGGAGGACAGTCTGTGGAGAGAGGCCCTGTGGTAGCATAGTACATCATGCATTTGAGGGCATGAAAGAAAGCTCTTGTGTCTGGAGCAAAGGGAGTAAGAAGGATGAGGCAAGAGCTTGAGGCAGTGCTAGACCTAGTGAAGATTTGGGTTTTGTTCTGTGAATGGGAAGCCTTTTGTTTTCTGAAAGGAGGGGTGATGGGATGAAACTTACATTTGGAAAAAACGAACTGGATTGGAGGAAATCCAAATGATGTGTTGAGAACAGGTAGTGGTTATAAAGCTACCAGATAGTTGCTGGACTAGGGTAGAGGCAGTAGGGATGGAGTAAAGGAGGCAAATTGGAGAGTGATTTGGGAAATGAAATTAGTAGGTATTGCTGATGGTTTGGTGGGAAAGGAGGTGGGCGAGGGTCAAAGATAACTCCTGTGTTTCTGGCAGGTAAACCGCATGCCAGGACCAACACTGAGAAATGTAGGCAGGAAAGGTTTGGTGGAGGAATTCATATGGCAGATGTTGGACATACTGAGTTGCAGTGTATTTGAACCATCTGAGTCATTTTGAGCCAAGTGAGATCTGGAATAGGTGATTGCATCTCTAAGTTTGGAGCTTTGAGAAGAGCTCTGAGTGGAGTATAGACCTTTGGGACTTAACAATAATTGGGTGTCCGTTGAGACTGAATATGAATGAAACTCCCAAGGGAGAGTACATAGGAAGAGCAGAGCATGGGCCCTAGGGTAGGACTAAGCCTTGTGGGATGCTAAACCTGGTTGAGAAGGAGCAGTCAGAGAGGGAAAGGGAAAACTAGGAGAGTCAAGGATACAGGGTATTTGCATAAGTATGAGTGATAGAGCCAAAATCTGTTGAGAAGTCAAGTAAATTGATGACTGAAGAGCAACCTCTCTTTGGTGGTCTAAATGAGAACCTAAACTTCCCTAAAAGAGGGAGTAGGGTTATGGGGGATGAGTGAGGGTGGACAACTCTTTGATGAAGTTGGCCTGTGGATGGCTTAATACATATAAGGCTGCAGATGACAGGGCAGAGTAGTTGAGGGGAGGTGTCTTGTTGTATTTAAAGATGGCGGCCATTCTGTTCACACCACTTGGTCTTTGTTTTCCCACTCTGGAGACATTGCCTGCTCAAGTAGACTAAACTATCCAAGGGTAGGGAGATCTATTTTATTTACTGTTGTATATTTGGTCCATTTTTTATGGGCCTTAAACATTTGTTAAATGAAAACTGTTTCTCATCCAGAGATATCTAATGTCCAGAGAGATCTCTGTCTCTTTCTGATTTTCTAAACTATCTAAAATCCATACACAGTAAAATTTGCTCTTTATATGCTGTTACAAATTTTGATAAATGCCCATGGTTGTATAATGACAACTACAACCACAGTGCCAAAAAGTGCCATCACTGCAAAGAGCCTCACTTCTGCCCTTTTTTGGTCATACCCTTCCCTAACCTGAACTTGTGGGAACCACTGAATTGTCCTCCAACACTAGTTGTGCATTTTCCAGAATGCCATATGAGTGGAATCATACAGTATGTTGCTTTTTTTTTTTTTTTTTTTTTTTTAGTTTGGTTGCTTTTACTTAGCATAATGCACTTGAAATTTGTTTGTTTTGTATTTATTCATTTTTTTTAATTGCTGAGTATTCCATTGTAGGGAGGTACCACGGTTTTAATGATCTAGTTCTCAGTTGAGAAGAGACTTTAAGTTTATGATTTTAGGCTATCGGAGCATCCATAAAGATCCATGTACAAGTTTTTGTATGAACGTAAATTTCAGTATGTTTTGGGTAAATACCTAGGATAGGTTCACTGGGCTAGAAGGTAGGTGTATGTTTAACTTGGTAAGAAACTACAAAATTGTTTTTGAGAGTGGCTGTGATGTTTATTTGCATTAGCAATATATGAGAGCTCCAACTGTTCTTCTCAGTACTTCGTATGGTCAGAAAATATAGACATTCTAATCGGTGTGTGGTGGTATCTCATTGTATGTTTTTTGTTTGTTTGTTTGTTTTAGATTCCACATGTAAATGAGATCATGGTATTTGTCCTACTCTAACTTATTTCGCTTAGCATAATGCTCTCAAGGTCCATCCTTCGTCCATTGTTGCAAATGGCAGGTCTAAATAATCCTTTGTTGTATATATACACCACAGTTTCTTTATCCCTTTATCTGTCAATGGACATGTAGGTTGTTTCTGTATCTTGGCTCTTGTGAAAACTGTTGCACTGAATTTTGTGAGTGCAGATAGCTCTTTGAGGTACTGAATTCATCCAATTTGGGTTTATACCCAGAGGTGGGATTGCTGGACCTCATGGTAGTTCTATTTTTAATTTTCTGAGGAAGTTCTACATTGTTTTCCTTAGTGGCTGCACCAGTTTACATTCATATCAACAGCGTATGAGGGACCTACTTCTTCTCCACACCTTGCCAACACATGGTATCTTCTAGTTTTTGGATAATAATTGTCTTAAGCTTGAGGTGCGACCTCATGGTGCTTTTGGCTTGCGTTTTCCTGATGAGAGTGATGTTGAACATCTTGCCATATGTGTTGGTCATCTGTATGTCTCTGGAAAAGTGTCTAGTCAGGTACTTTGCCCATTTTTAAATTGGATTGTTTTTTGGTGTTATGGGAGTTCTTTATGTTTTGGATATTAACCCCCTATTGGATAGATCATTTGAAAATATTTTCTCTCATCCAGTAGGTTGCCTTTTGATTTGGTTCACTGTGCAAAAGGCTTTTGTTTTATGTAGTCTCATTTTTTAAATTTCTGCTTTTGTTGCTTTTGTCTGAGGAGACTGATGGAAAAATATACTGTTCAGATTGATGTCTAGGAGTTTACTGCTTATGTTCTCTTTTAGGACTTATATAGTTTCAGGGCTTACATTTAGAGTTTTTAATCCATTTAGTTTATTCTTGTATATGGTATAAGAAAGTAGTCCCGTTTCATTCTTTATGTTACTGTTCAGTTTTTCCAACACTCCTTATTGAAGAAACCATCTTTTCTGTGTAGTGTATTCTTGCCTTCTCTTTTGTAGATTAATTAACCACATATGTGTGTGTTTATTTCTGGGCTGTCTATTCTGTTCTTTTCATCTGTGTGTCTATAATTGTGCTTGTACCATACTGTTTTGATTACTATAGATTAGTATGAGATGTGGGAAGATGATACCTCCAGCTTTGTCATTCTTTATCAAGATGGCTTTGGCTATTCATGGTCTTTTGTGGTTCCATACAAATTTTGGGATTGTTCTGTTTCTGTGAAAAAGTGCTGTTGGTGTTTTGATATGAATTAGATTACATGTGTAAATTTCTTTGGATAGTATGGACGTTTTAACAATGCTTACTTTTCCAATCCATGAGCATGGTATGTCTTTCCATTAATTTGTGTTCAGCTTATTTCATCAGTGCCTTATAATTTTCACAGTATAGACGTTTCAACTTCTTGGTTAAATTTATTCCTAGGCATTTTACTGTTTTTGGTGTGACTATAAGTGGGGTTGTTTTCTTAATTTTTCTTATTGTTCATTATTAGTGTATAGAAATGCAACAGATGCCTGTATATTAATTTTGCATATTAGGGTTTCCTATATTTAATGTCCTATCATTTGCAAATAGGGAAAGTTGTACTTCTTCCTTACCAATTTGGATGCCTTTTGTTTCTTGTCTAATTTCTCTGCCTAGGACTTCCAGTACTAGGTTGAATAAAAGTGACAAGTGTGGGTATCCTTGTCTTGTTCCTGATTATAGGGGAAAAGCTTTCAGTTTTACGTTGTTGAATATGATGTTAGCTGTGGTTTTTCATACATGGCCTTTATTATGTTGAGGTATGTTCCTTTACTCAGTTTGTTGAAATTCTTTATCATAAATGGATGTTGAATTTTGTCAAATGCTTTCTCTGCATCTATTGAGATAATCTTGTTTTTATTCTTTTTGTTAACGTGGTGTATCATGTTCAGTTTTGTGGGTATTGGATCATCCCTGGAATAAATCCCACTTGATTGTGGTGAATGGTCCTTCTAATTAATTTTTGAATTGAGTTTGCTAATAATTTGTTGAGGATTTTTGCATCTATGTTCATCAGGGATATTGGCCTATTGTTTTTTAATTTGTTTATTTTGTTGTTGTTGTTTGTAGTGTCTTTGGTTTAATATCAGAGCAATGCTGGTCTTGTAGAATGGATTTGGAAAACTTCCTTTAGTTTTTTTGAATAGTTTGAGAAGGATAGGTATTAACTCTACTTTATTTTTTTTAAGATTATTCTAAATGTTTTATTTATTATTTTTAGAGATAGAAAGAGTGGAGGTGGAACAGAGAGAGAGGAAGATAGATTCTGAAGCAGGCTCCAGGCTCTGAGCTGTCAACACAAAGCCCGATGCAGGGCTCTAACTCAGCAACCGTGAAATCATGACTTGAGCCGAAGTCGGACATGTAACTGAATGAGCCACCCAGGTGCCCCTAACTTTAAATGTTTGGTAAAATTCACCTGTGAAAGTGTCTGGCCCTGGACTTTTGTTTGGGAATTTTTTTATTACTGAGTTAGTTTCATAACTGAGTCTGTTCAGATTTTCTGTTTCTTCCTGATTCAGTCTTGGAAGTTTGTATGTTTTTAGGAACTTCTCTGTTTGTTTTAGGTTTTCCAATTTGTTGGTATATTATGGTTGTAGTATTCTTACCCTTTGTATGTTTGTAGTGTTAGTTGCAACTTTTGTTTCATTCCTGAATGTAAGTCTTCTTTTTTCCTTGATTTGGTTAAAGATTTATTAGTTTTGTTTATGTTTTCAAAGAACCAGTTCTTAGTTTGATTGATCTTTTCTATTGTAATTTTAGTCTTCATATCATTTATTACTCCTCTGATCTTTATTTCCTTCCATCTACCAACTTAGGGCTTTGTTCTTCTTTTTCTAGTTGCTTTAGGTATAAAGTTAGATTGTTCGAGATTTTTCTTTTCTTTTGACATAGGCCTGTATTGATATAAACATCTCCCTTGGAAATGCTTTTGCTATGTTTCCTGGATTTTGGAACATTGTGTCTGTAATTTCATCTGTCTCTAGGTGTTTTTTGATTTCCTTTTTGATTTCTTTCCTGACCCATGGGCGGGTTAGTAGCATATTGTTATGCCTTCATGTATTTGTTTTTTTCCAATTTTTTCTTATAATTTCTAGTTTCATACTTTTGATGTCAGAAAAGATGCTTGATAGGAATTTAGTCCTCTTAAATTTATTGAGACTTATTTTGTGGCCTAACTTGTGATCTATACTGGAGAATGTTCCATGTGCACTTGAAGAGATTGTATATTGTATTGTTGAATGAAACGTTCTCTATATGTCTGTTGAGTCCATCTGGTCAAACATGTCATTCAAAGCCACTGTTTTCCCTATTGGTTTTCTGTCTGGTTGATGTATCAATACTGTGAATGGGGTGTTGAAGACGCTCAGTGTATTACTGTCAATTTCTTTTATATCTATTAATATCTGCTTGATGTATTTATGTGCTCCTATGTTAGGCGTATAGGTATTTATAATTGTTATGTCCTTTTATTGGATTGATTTCTTTATCATTATGTAATGCCCTTCTTTGCCTCTTGTGGCAGTCTTTGTTTCAACGTCTGTTTTGTCTACTAAGAATTGCTACCTTGACTTTTTTTTTTAATTTCCATTTGCATGGAATATCTTTTTTCCATTCCTCCACTTTCAGTCTGTAGATGTCTTTAGCTATGAAGTGCATCTCTTATAGGCAGCATATAGATGAGTCTTACTTTTTTGAACCATTCTGTCACCTTATGTCTTTTTATAGGAGCATTTAGATGACTTACATTTAAAGTAATTCTTAGTAGCTATGCACTTCCATTTTGATTAGTGGGGTTTTTTTTTGTAGAATTTTATTTTTTCAAGTATAATCAACCTATAGTGTGATATTTGTTTTAGGTGCGCAATATGATTCAGCAATTCTATACATTCCTCAGTATTCATCACGATAAGTGTACCCTTAATTGTCTTTAATACACGCAGTCCCTCACCCTACTTTTCTTTGACAGCAACCGGTTTGGTATCTGTATTTAAGAGACTTTTTTTCTTCTCTGTTTTTGTTTGGTGGTTTTGTTTCTTAAATTCCATATATGCGTGAAATCGTATGGTATTTGTTTTTCTTGGACTGATTAATTGCATTTAGCATTACACCCTCTAGATCCATCCACGTTGTTGTAAATGGCAAGATATCCTTTTTATGACTAATACTCCTTTGAATATATATACCCCCACATCATCTTCTTTTTTTTAATATTTTTATTTATTTTTGAGAGAGACAGAGTGGGAGCAGGAGAGGGTCAGAGAGAGAGGGAGAGAGAGAATGCCAAGCAGACTCCATACTGTCAGCGCAGAGCCTGATGTGGGGCTTAAACCCACAAACCAGGAGATCATGACCTGAGCCGAAGTTGGACACTTAACCAACTGAGCCACCCAGGTGCCCCTACCCCACATCTTCTTTATCCATTTGTCTATGGATGGACACTTGCATTGCTTCTGTATCTTGACTATTATAAATAATGCTGCAGTAAACCTATATATCTTTTCAAATTAGTGTTGTTGTTTTCTTTGGGTAAATACTCAATAGTGGAAGTACTGGATCATATGGTAATTCTGTTTTTACTTTTTGGAGAAACCTCACCTCTTTATTATGTTCCACAATGGCCGCATCAATTTGCAGTCCTTCTAACAGTGCACCAGGGGTCCTTTTCTTCCACATCCTTGCCAATACATGTTATTTCTTGTCTTGTTGATTTTAGCCATTCTGACAGGTGTAAAGTGATGCCTTTTGTGGTTTTACTTTGCATTACCCTAATGCTGAATGATATTGAACATCTTTTGATGTGTCTAGTGACCATTTGTATATCTTCTTTGGAAAAAAAAGTCTATTCAGGTTCTTTGCCCATTTAAAAAAATTTTAATTAAAAACATTTAAGTTTATTTATTTTGAGGGGGGTGCAGAGAGAGGGAGAGACAGGATTCTTTTTTTTTAATATGAAATTTATTGTCAAATTGGTTTCCATGCAACACCCAGTGCTCATCCCAACAGGTGCCCTCCTCAATGCCCATCACCCACCCTCCCCTCCCTCCCACCCCCCATCGACCCTCAGTTTATTCTCAGTTTTTAAGAGTCTCTTATGGTTTGGCTCTCTCCCTCTCTGGAGAGTGTTACGCTAAGTGAAATAAGTCATACAGAGAAAGATAGATACGATATGTTTTCACTCTTATGTGGATCCTGAGAAACTTAACAGAAGACCATGGAGGGAGGGGAAGGAAAAAAAAAAAAGTAAGGAAGAAAAAAAAGAAAAAAAAAAGTTAGAGAGGGTGACAGGATTCTAAGCAGGTTCCATGCCGTCAGTGCAGAGCCCAATGCAGGCTCCATCTCTGTGAGATCATGACCTGAGCTGAGATCAAGAGTCAGATGCTTAATTGAATCACTTAGGTGTGCCCCATCTTTGCCCATTTTTAAGTTGGATTATTTGCTTTTTTTGTGTTGAGTTGTGGAAGTTCTTTATATATTTTGGATACTAACCCTTATTTGGATAGATCATTAGCAAATATCTATTTCATTCAGTAGGTTTCCATTTTGTTGTTTCCTTTGCTGTGCAAAAGTTTTTTGTGTTGATGTAGTCCCAGTGGTTTAATTTTGCTTTTGTTCCCCTTGCCAGAGGAGACCTATCTAGAAAGATGTTTCTCTTGCCAATGTCAGAGGAATGGCTGCCTATATTTTCTTCTAGGAATTTTATGGTTTCAGGTTTCACGTTTAGGTCTTTAACCCACTTTGAGTTTGTCTTTGAATATGGTGTTTTGTAGTTACTCTGTTGGTTTCTTCTCTTGCTCTTTTTTTTTTTTCCTTTGTGCTTTGATGACTGTACTGTTATGCTTGGATTGCTTTCTCTTTATTATTTGTGTATCTGTTTGAAGGTTTTTTGGTTTGTGGTTACCATGAGATTTATATATAACATCCTATGTATATAACAGTCTATTTTTTTTTAATTTTTAAATTTTTTGAGAGCGGGAGAAAGCACTTATGCAAGAGAGAGTGGGGGAGGGGGAGAGAGAGTGACAGACCAGGTGAAGCCTGATTCAGGGCTCAAACCCACAGACGGAGACCATGACCCGGACTGAAGTCCAGAGTTAGATGCTTGTTGGTGGGAATGCAAACTGGTGCAGCTGCTCTGGAAAACAGTGTGGAGGTTCCTCAAAAAAATAAAAATAGAACTACCCTACAACCCAGCAATAGCATTACTAGGAATTTATCTAAAGGATACAGGAGTGCTGATTCATAGGGGCACATGTACCCCAATGTTTATAGCACTGCTTTCAACAATAGCCAAATTATGGAAAGAGCCTAACTGTCCATCAGCTGACAAATGGATCAAGAAGGTTTATATATACAATGGAATAGTACTTGGTAATAAGAAAGAATGGAATCTTCCATTTACAATAACGTGGATGTAGCTGGAGGGTGTGAGGCTAAGTCAGAGAAAGAAAGATTTTATATGTATTCACTCATGTGGAATTTGAGAAACTTCACAGAAGACTATGGGTGAAGGGAAGGGAAAACATAGCTACAAACAGAGAGGGAGGCAAACCATAAGAGATTCTAAATACAAAAACTGAGGGTTAATGAGGCAGGTGGGGGAGAGGGGAAAATGGGTGATGGGCATTGAGGAGGGCAATTGTTGGGATGAGCCCTGGGTGTTGTATGTAAGCGATGAATCATGGGAATCTACTCCCAAAGCCAAGAGCACACTGTATACGCTGTATGTTAGCTAACCTGACAATAAATGATATTTTAAAAAAAGAGTTCGATGCTTAACTGAGCCACCCAAGCGCCCCTAGAACAGTCTATTTTAGGTTGTTGGTTCCTTAAGGTCTAACACATTCTAAGAGCACTATGTTAAAACCCCCCCCACGTTTTAGGTAATTTGTGTCCTATATTACATGTTTTTATTTTGTGTATCCCTTAAATAATTGTTGTAGATCTACCTGATTTTGCTGTTTTTTTTAACCTTTATGCTAACTTTATAAGTAGTGAATATAATATCTTTACCCTTTTTTTAATTTAAAAACATTTTTTTAATGTTTATTTTTGAGAGAGAGAGAGAGAGAGCACGCGTGCGCGAGCGAGTGGGGGAGGGGTGGAGAGAGAAGGAGACACAGAATTCGAAGCAGGTTCCAGGCTCTGAGCTGTCAGCACAGAACCTGATGCGGGGCTCAAACTCATGAACTATGAGATCATGACTTTAGCCTGAGTTGGACATTGAACTGACTGAGACACCCAGGCGCCCCTATCTTTACTCTTGTTTGCATTTATCAATGGGAGTGTTTTCTCCCACAGTTTTCTTATGTTTGTTTATGGCCTTTTCTGCTTAAAGTGCCTGTAACATTTCTGTAAGGCCACTTTAGTGGTGATGAACTCCTTTATCTTTGGCCTGTCTGGGAAACTCTTTGTCTCTCTGATTCTGAATGGTAACCTTGCCAGGTAGAGTAGTCATGGTTGTAGTGTTTTCTTCTTTGAGCACATAGATTATACCTTGCTCTACTCCCTTCTTGCCTATAAAGTTTCTGCTGAAAAAATCTCATGGTCTTACGGGTGTTCTCTTGTACATGACCAGTTGCTTTGTTCTTGATGCCTTTAATGTTCTCTTTTTATCTTTCACTCTTGACCTTATAATTATTATGTGTCTTGGTGTGAATACATCTGGATTCATCTCATTTGCGGCTGTCTATAATTCTTGGCCCTGGATGTTTGTTTCCTTCACCAGGTTAGAGAAGCTTTCAGCTGTTATTTCTTCAAATAAGTTTTCTGCCCATTTCTCTTCTCTTTCTGGAAACTGTGCAATGGGAATGTTAATCTGCTTGATGTTATCTCAGAGGTCCCTTAAGATATCTTCATTTTTTAAAATTTGTTTTTCTTGTTGCTGTTCCTCTTGGATGATTTCCACCACCCTGTCTTCCAGATCGCTGCTCAGTTCTTCTGTATCCTTTAATATGCAGTTAAATCCTTCCAGTAGGTTTTTCATTTCAGTTATTGTATTCTTCAGCTCTGATCGTTTTTTATATTTTCTCTTTGTTGAAGTTCTCACTGTGTTCATCCATTCTTCTTCCAAGCTTGGTGAGCATCTTTGTGATGATTACTTTGGCTACCCTATCAGGTACGTTGTTTATCTTCATTTCATTTGGTTCTTTCTTAGGTTTTGTTGTCTTCTTGCATTTGGAACATTCTCCTCTGCCGCCTCATTTTGCCTGGCTCTGTGTGTGTTTCTGTGTAGATCAGCTACATCTCCTGGTCTCGAAGGGTTGGCCTTATGTAGAAGGAGTCCTGTGGAGCCCAGAAGTGCAGTTCCACTGGTCATCAGAACCAGGTGTCCCGGGGTGTCCCCTTTGTGGGTACATGCACCCTCCTGTTGTGGCTAGGCTGAGACATGTGGGCATGCTGGTGGGTGGGGCTGATGAGTGAAGCCGACTCAGAGTTTCACCTGTGGTTGCTGTGTGCACTGTTGAGTAGGGCTTCATCCCCTAGCCCTAGGCAGGGGCTGCTTTGGTGGAGCCCTGGTTCTGAGGCCATTACCCACATCTGGGGAGACAGGAGCCACTTTGTGGGGGTGCTGGTTCTAGTTGAGACCACCTAGTAGGTATGGCAGGGCAGGAGCTGAATTGGGGGGGCATATCTGCCACAGCAGGAGCTGATTGGGGGGGGTACTGATTTTGGCCAAGGATGTGGGCTGGGTGTGGTGGGTGGGAGCTGGTTCTGCTAAGGCCACCTGCCAGATATGGAGTGGCAGGAGCCACATTAGAGGGTGGGGTGGGTGGGTTGAACAGGGCATGTTTACAGTGCAATGCAGGGGTGACACAAGCAGTGCTAGCAAGGTAGATGGAAAGTGTCAGAAGTGGTGTCCATCCATGTCAGGCTAGCTAGGCCGAAGGAGGGCAAGAAAAATGGCACATGCCAGCATTTAATGTTCCCGGATAAAATTCCTACAGATCCGAGCCTCTCTGGCACATGCCCTAAAATTGGTCCGTTCCCGTCCTTCATGTATGGCCCAGGTGCTTTTCCAGCTGTTGCCTCTGTGCTGGGTCTTGGAGCAAGTGAGTTTGTGCATGGGCCCTTTAAGAGTGGAGTCTTGGTTTTCTGAAGCCTTTCTGTTCTCCTGGAGTTAAGTTCTACTGATTTTTCTAAAGCCAGACACTATGGTAGCTCATCTTGGTGCAGGCCCAAGTGGGGTTTGAACCCCTCACCTCTCATGGAGGACTTCAATCCCTGTACTGGTCCTTCTGCTTGTGGGTTGCCATGCTAGGGGTGTGGGTCCTGATCAGACTGTCTGCCTCTTCTATGCTTCTTGATGTGGCCTTTTCTTTATATCTTTGGCTGTGGAAGAGCTGTTCTGCTAGTCTTTAGGTTATTCTTAGACTTGTTCTACATGTAGTTGTAGACTTGGTGTGTTTGTGGAATGAGGTGAGCTCAGGATCTTCCTATTCTGCCATCTTTTTTTTTTTTTAAGTGTATTTATTTTGAGAGAGAGGGAGGGAAAGAGAGGGAGGGAGGGAGGGCAGAGAGTGAGCAGTGGGGAGAGAGAATCCCAAGCAGGCTTCTCACTGTTAGCGCGGAGCCCGTTGTGGGGCTCTAACCCACAAATCGTGAGATCATAACTTGAACCAAAGTTGTGTGCTTAACCAGCTGAGCCACCCAGGCTCCACCTATTCTGCCATCTTGATCTTAATCCCACATTGTGTTCTTGACATCACCATTTACTTTGACAAATATATTCATTAATATAATTGAGTTTTAGTTGTTTCTAATACTTCTATTTTTTAGCTTTTATAGAAGTCAGTGTAATTTGCTTACCACTGTTAAGTTACTGCAGTGTTCTGTTTTTGTCTATATATTTACCTTCATGAGTTTCATACTTGTTTGTACTCCTAGATTTCTGTTAAGTATCTTTTATTTCAACTTGAAGAATTTTTTTTTTAATTTTTTTTTCAACGTTTATTTATTTTTGGGACAGAGAGAGACAGAGCATGAACGGGGGAGGGGCAGAGAGAGAGGGAGACACAGAATCGGAAACAGGCTCCAGGCTCTGAGCCATCAGCCCAGAGCCCGACGCGGGGCTCCAACTCACGGACCGCGAGATCGTGACCTGGCTGAAGTCGGATGCTTAACCGACTGTGCCACCCAGGAGCCCCGAAGAATTTTTTTTTGTAAGGCAGGTGGTGAACTCTTGAAGCTCTTGTTGGTCTCAGGAAGTCTTTATCTCACTTTCATTTTTGAAAGTTAATACTCTTGGCCATTTGTTTGTTTCAGTACTTTGAACATATCATCCTGCTCTTTTTTTTTTTTTTTTTTTTTTTTTTGGCCTGTAAGTTTTCTGCTAAAAAGTCCTCTGATAGTCTTTTTGGGGAGGAGGTATATCAAGTCACTTTTGTTGTTGTTGCAACTTTGAAAATTCTCCCTTTCACTTTTGACAGTATGATAGTAATGTGTCTTTGTATGGGTGTCTTTAGGTTTATCTTACTGGTGTTCTTAAATTTTTTTTTTCTCAATGTTTATTTTTGAGAGAGTGAGCGGGGGAGGGATAGAGAAGGAGACAGAGGATCTGAAACAGTTTCTGTGCTGAGAGCAGAGAGCTTGATGAGGGGCTCGAACCCACCAACTGTGATATCATGACCTGAGCTGAAACTGGATGCTTACCCCACTGAACCACCCAGGCACCCCTATCTTATTGGTGTTCTTGAGATATCCTGGATCTAGGTGTCTGTTTCTTTGCCCAGGTTTGGGAAATTCTCAGCCATTATTTCTTTCAGTGAATTCTCCCTTTCTCTCTCTCTTGTCCTTTTGGGACTCCCATAATATATATCAGTTGGTCTTCTTGATAGTCTCTTAAGCTATCTTTGCTTTTCTTAATTTTTTATTGTTGATCTTTTGATGAGATGATTTCTGCTCACCTGTATTCAAGTTTACTAATCCTTTCTTCCACTCTTTATGTTGTACTATTGAACCACTCTATTGAAATTTTCAGTTCATTTACTGTATTCTTTAGCTTGAGGATTCCTATTTGGTACTTCTTTAATATTTAAAATAGTAGCATAGAGATCCTATACATATTTTGTTGGATTTATACCTCATGATTCTATTTATTTGGTGTTATAAACAATGGTACTCTTTTTAATGTTTTTATTTCTAATTGTCTTGTTGCTTGTCTATAGAAATACAATTGATTTTTTTTTTCATATTAACCTTCTAACCCACAATCTTGGTAATCTCACTAGTTCTAAAAGCTTTTTGTAGATTCCATTTTCTGTGTAAATGATGATGTTGTCAATGAAGAGTTTTATTTCTTCCTTTCTAGTCTGTATGCTTTTTGTTCTTACTGTGTAGGGTTTAACATATGAGCTGTGTAGCAATGGTGAGTGGACTGCCTATTTTAAGTATGTTAGGTACGGTTCTGTGGGTTTTGATTTTTGTTTTTTGTTTTTGTTTTGTAGATAGGTTTTATCAGGTTAAGGACATTCGCTTCTATTTCTAGTTAGCTAAGAATTTTAACCAGGAGTTGGAAGTTTAGTATGCTTTCTGCACCTTACATGATCATGAGATTTTTCTTTAGTTAATAAAGTGAACTGCATTGATAGTCAAATTCTGAACTACACTTACATTTTCAGGATAAGATCTATTTACATATTGGTGGAATTATTCTGCTAATATTTTGTTGAGCTTTTACACCTTAAAAAAGTTTTTTTTTTTTGTTATTTTTGAGAGAAAGAGAGAGAGAGAGAGAGGCAGAGAGATATCCCATGCAAGCGGGGCAGGGGCAGAGAGGGAGACACAGAATACCAAGCAGACTCCAGGCTCTGAGCTGTTAGCACAGAGCCTGACACAGGGCTTGAACTCACAAGCCATGAGATCATGACCTGAGTAGAAGTCAGATGCTCAACTGATTGAGCCACCCAGGCTCCCCTACATCTTTTTATGAGGAATATTTATAGTTGTCTTGTAACCACGGAAGGGTATCAGGGTAATCCTAACTTCACAAAATGAGTTTTGTTCCCCCCTCTTCTTGAATGAGATTTTAGATAAGATGTTTTGGATGAGATTGTGTAGAGTTGGCGATTTTTTTTTTGTTGTTGTTAAATATTGATTAGTTTAATACGGGTCCCATAAGAAAATGCTGTACAAGGGGTGGTTTAAACAACAATTTTTTTCTCTGGCAGCCCTGGAGGCTGGAAGTCAAGATCAAGGTGCCATCAGGGTTGGGGTTCTCTGAGGCATCCCTTCTTGGCTTGCAGATAGCTGTACTCTTGCTGCCTATTCACATGTTACTCTGTGTGTGTGTGAGCATCGCTAGTGTCTTTCCATGCATCTGTGATCTCCTCTACTTATAAGACACTAGTCAGGTGGGATTCGGGCACACCCTAATGGCCTTGTTTTAACTTAATGACTTCTTTAAAGGCCTCGTCTCCAAAAACAGTCATATTCTGAGGTAGTGTGGGTTAGGGCTTTAATATAGGAATTTTTCAGTGAATAATCTGGTCCTGGAGTTTTCTTTTGTTGGAAGGCTTTAAACTATTCATCAAATTTCTTTGATAGGTCAGTTCAGGTTACCTATTTCTGCTTGTCTATATCATAATGACTGGGCAGACCTGAGACCTGGGCAGACCTGGTTGGCCTTAGGACAAGGTGGGTGAGAAAAAAGAAAGAAGAAATCCAGAGACTTACTCCATACTCTGTGGTATGCTATGTCCCCTTTGCTGGGTCTTCTGGATGGGAGTAAGGAATTTGTCCTGGAGTTGGTGCTGCCCCGTTGCATGATTCAGCCTCCTTTGGTTCAGGTTTCATTGTCTCTACTTGCTTAGTTTTTAGAGTCATCAGGTAGTTGCTTTTTGTCTTCTGTGCAGAGACTTTCTTTGTCATCACCAGGAGTCATAGGCTGCGTTCAGCTTACTTTTATCCTGAATGGCACTGGAAGTCGATGTTTCTATTTGGGCCCATTAGGGACATCTGGTCAAGCTTGGGTAGACCTACTGCAGGGAGGGAAAGAACAGCATTTACTTGATTTTCTCATGATCAAAAGCAAATAGAAATGGGAAAGAGGATCTTTAGTTTTTAAACTGAGTTTTGAGTCTGCAATGAATCAAGAAAATCATAAAATCAAGACAATACCACATCAGAACTCGAAAAGTGAGTCTCTTAAAAGTTAGTTGCAATGCAGAATCTGAAACCTTATCAATGAAATGTTTGTATTCCTACCTACAGGAAAGTCTGTCTTTAGTCTGTCTTGTACTTTATTTATTTAAATAATTGTTTATTTTTGAGAGAGAGAGTGAGCAGGGGAGGGACAGAGAGAGAGGGAGAGAGAATCCCAAGCAGGCTTTGTGATGTCAGCACAGAGCCCGATGCGGGGCTTGACCTCATGAACCACGAGATCATGACCTGAGCTGACACCAAGAGTTGGACACTTAACCAACTGAGCCACCCATACGCCCCCTGTCTTGCACTTCAAATGAATTTTTTTAAACCCATGTGTGATTTTGTAATGTGATGAATTGGCTATATGGAAAATCAGTTCACAGAGTGACACAGATCTTGCAGATTGACTTTTAATTGTATTTAAAAATCCTAATATCACCATAGATCTCGTGAAGAAAGTCTTTTAGCCCTTGGAAAATGTCAGGCACACAGTGTTCAGTTGGCCAAAATTCCAATTTTTGCTTGAAATTTGAATTTTATCACTGGAAACAAATACTATGAGTTTTTTTTTTCTTTGCAGTGACAGGCTTACTTTATCCATTTTAAAGGAAATGACTATTAGATACTCAAATCTGATTAAGTATAGTTTGAATTTTTTTTTAAGTGAAAATAGTGTTTTGGGAAGAAAGCCACTAGATCAGCTCAGAACGCAATCACCTGAGTGCCTTTCCTCAGGATCATCTTTGTACTTTGATGAGTAGCAGTAGCACTTTATGTGTGCTTCTGATTTCTTCAGAGTATTAAAAATGTGTATTCAAGCGTCAGGATTTAATTAATGATTTTTACTGCTTTACTAAAGATGCTAATTTAAGCTTGCTTTTCTGCCTACACAGAGCACTGGAGATACAATGACTGTTAGAATTTGATGCTAGTGCCTTGATTTGCACCAGGTGCCAATGCTAGTCTTGCTTCGTTTTGCTTCTGTACCAACATTGCAAATGTCAATCCATTGACAGAGACCTCTCGGTATTATTCTGAAGAAGGTTTGCTCCCTTGGATGAGCTGAAAGGATCTTGGGATCTCCCAGGAATCCTAATACTTTCAGAACCACTGCTGTGGATAAATTCGATGGAAGAGGAGAATGGAAGAGGAGGTGGTATTTGGGCTGAGTGTTCAAGTCTAACTGTGAGAGGGGTTATGTGACTTCACATGGAGGCCCAGAGTTTCACAAGACTTGGCGGATGCATTGATCTTGGGATGATTTCAGCAGTTGGGCACCCAGCATTTGAGAATAGTGGAAAAATGCATGGTTAGGGTTGGACCACCTTGTGGAAGGCCATAGATGCCTTTGGAAAGAATCCAGGGCTGGGGATTCTGAGACACTACCAACTAAGTAATGTTAATCCTGGGCAAATCCATTTACCTTTATGGATCTTCATGCCTAGCACATAATTACTATATGCTTAATATTTTGTTCTTTGGGATTAAATTATATCATCTCTAGAAAATGAAGGTTTTTTTTTCAAAGGGTTCTATAAACACTAAACGTTATTTGTGTTCTTAATATCCCCACTGAATCAACTGAGTCCAGATAAGTCTAGTGGAATGTGGGAAGACCGTGACAGAGCTGGAAGTGAGACCATGGTCTCCTGACTTCAGGTCCATTCTCTTTATTTTCTCTATCCTTTCTGTTCAGTGGTCTCCTGCCTCCCATACCTGCTTACAGAATAACTATTACTTCCCTGACCTGCTTTCTACTTACTTTCCTTCCTTCATCCAGCTGCTCTGGTTTGGTCTTCCAGTTATGCTACTAGACAAACTTCATTTTCTGGGTGGCATTTTAACAAATACAATCAAGTAATTATTTGTGCAAATATTTGTTTAATATCTATGTCCCCCACCCAGAGTGTAAATTCCATATAGACTACTACCACTCATTGTAGTCCCAGGACCCAGCATGGTTTCCTCCCATGGTAGGCCTATATACTATTATAAATGAGGGGCTTATTAAATATCACATCAGGGATGAAGACAACAAAGGCTTTAGAAAGTCAGAGAAAGAAGGGACCAGTAAGGCCTTGGGGTCTAGGAAGAGTTCAGAGAAGAGAGAGGGCTTGATCTGGATGTTGTAAGACACCCTGTAATAGATGGTTTTCAAAGTGCTTTTGAGGTATGTAGGATTCACTTACTTTTTAGGTGAAAATAATTAACCTACTCTCAGAATGTCATTACTAGGCCATTTCTTTGGTTAGAATGAGCCCAAACTGTGAAGTATGTAGAGTGGTGGGTCTTTTTCATTCATTCATACCTTTATCTGATGCATGTTTATTGAACACCCACTTCGCGTCAGGCACTGAGAGTTCAAAAGAACACAAGAAAAAAAGAGCTCCCTGCCCTTTTGAGACTTACATTGCATCAGAGCAAGGGAGGGGCAGTCAATATATCAATCAATACATCAGTCAATAAGAAAAATGTCAGATAGTCCTGGGTGTTTGGCAAAGACGTAAGAGGATGGCATGATGGGGAGGAACAGGTAGCTACTTCAGGTTGGGAAGATAAACTGAAATCTGAATCCCACAGGGCTAGCCATACAAAGATCAGGCAGACAAGCATTTCAGGTAGGAAAAAAAGCCAGTGCCATTGACATGCCTAGCATGCATGAGGGATATGAAAATGTGAAGGGAGCACAGTTGTTGGTGAGCGAGTGGAACAAGGTGGATTTGGAGGGGTCGGCAGGGGCCAGACTACTTAGAATTTTCTAAACACAGATAGGAAGTGTTTATACTTGGGAGAGCTGTTGAATGGAACATTCTGATCTGAGTGATAAAAGCTTGATTAGGGAATAGCAGTGGGGCTGGAGAGAAATGGCTGGATTCTGGATGTACTTGGAAAGTAGAGCATTTCTTTTGTTCTTCCAATTTGTCCTTCATCAGTCCATTCCTCTGTCCCTACTTTAAGATATTTACTCTGTGTCCTGTTCCTACAAGGCCTTGGCCACTCCCAAGAGTTGGCTAAATACTCTATTTTGTGCAGCAAAATGTTATACTTGCTTTAAGATCTGCATCTATTAACTAATGATTTGCCTCCTTAAAAGAACTTTAAGATAAATACTATGTGATGTCACTTATATGTGGAATTTAAGGAACAAAACAAATCATAATAATGATAGCTAGACTCTTAAATACAGACAACAAACTCTAGTGGGTGCCAGAGGGGAGATGGGTGGGTGGGGGGAATGGGGGATTGAAAGTACACTTAACATGATGAATACTGAGATATTTATAAAATTGTTGTCATTATATTGTACACTTGAAACTAGTATAACACTGTATGTGAATTAAATGTGAAAAAAGTTTTAAGGTGACCGTTTGCATCTTGATAGGGCTTTAGAATGAGTCTTGGGTTCTAACTCTGCCTCAATACCAACTGTGATTTAAATATCATTTAACTACTCTGAACTCCATTCCCTTATCTACAAAATGGATCTGATTATACCTACTGTGCTTCATTCATGGCACTGTGATAAGTGAGATGACTTGTGTAAACATTGAAAGTGCCAGGTATGTGTGAAACGTTGTATCACGGCTTTCATGCCCCTATATACATTCTCCTTCATCACACAGCACACAAGACTAAGAAGAGGTCTTGAAGCAGACAGGCTTTGATTCCATCCACAAGAATTTTTGAGTACCCCCTCCGTTCTTTGCACTGTGTCGTGTATTATGGAGCTTACAGAAGACAACTTGGAGTCTGAACTCCAGTGTCTACTTAGATCAAGTTAACCCATGTGGAAGGCTGGATACTGCTGCTGGGTCTTTTGAGATGGGAGGGATTTGGATAGGTGTAGAAGAAGGAGGAAGAGCATGAATGAAGGAAGGCCCAGAGTTTAGACTGAGCATGCATTAGAGCACAGCAGAGCTGCAAGGCAGGGAACTGAGGGGAAAATGAGGATACACAAGTGAATGGGTCCATGCTAGAAATTCTTTACTCATTTTTTAAAATTTAAATCCAAGTTAACATATAGTGTAATAATGGTTTCAGGAGTAGAATTTAGTGATTCATCACTTACATATAACACCCAGTGCTCATCCCAACAAGTGTCCTTCTTAATACCCATCACCCACTTAGCCCATCCCCCCCAACCCCCCTTCATAAACCCTCAGTTCTCTGTATTTAAGAGTCTCTTAGGGTTTTCCTCCCTCTCTGTTTTTATCTTATTTTTCCTTCCCTTCCCCTGTGTTCATCTATTGTGTTTTTTAGGATCTCACTCATATGTGGAATTTATTATATTTATCTTTCTGACTTATTTCACTTAGCATAATACACTCTAGTTCTGTCCACATTGTTGCAGATGGCAAGATTTCATTCTTTTTGATTGCAGAGTAATATTCCACCGTGTGTATGTGTATCCTCTTTATCCATTTGTTTCATTTGGTTTTGAGTAGGGGGAGTTCACACTAAGAGGAGGATTCCTTATGACACGTAGAGGTGATGGCTTGTGGTTGTATTGTGCAGGCTGTCCATTCTTTGGATAGCACTACACACTTGGCAAAAGATACCATCAAACTAAGTGTTTCATCGAAACACAACCATTGCTCTTAAACACTGAGGAATGCCATCACTATAGGGTTACTTTTTTTAAAAAAAAGTGTTATTTTAGAATAATTACAGACTCACAGGCAGTTGCAAAGAAATGGAGAGCGGTATCTGGTATCCCTTACCTGTCCACCGCCCCCCGCCCCGAGAACATCTTGGTTAATTATGATGCATTAGCAAAACCAAGCAATGACTGGTCAAGTCCACAGAGCTGATATGGATGTTACCAGTTATAGACTGTACGTATACATATACAACTCTGAAATTTTGTCACATGGATAGCTTCCTGTCCTTACTACCACATTTAAGGTATAGGACTATCCTGTCACCCCAAGGCTCCCTTGTGTTACTTCTTTATAGTGATACCTTCTTTCTTGACCATTCCTGAACACTGGCAGCTACTAATCTGTTTTCTCCCCCTCTAGAATTCTGTTACCTTGGGTGTTCTGTAAGGAGTGCCACACCCTACGTAACTCTTTGAGATTGTCTTTCTTCATTCAGCATCGTTTCTCTGAGGTAATCTGAGTTGTATTTCTTTTTATTGCTGAGTAATACTCTGTTATGGATATACCATTATTGTTCAGCCATGCACTCACTGAATGATATTTAAGTAGCTTCTGGTTATTAGCTATTATAAATCTACTCTGAATAATCATGTAAGGTTTTTGTGGGGACCTAAGTTTTCATTTCTCTGCAGTAAATTCCCAAGAGTATCATTGCTGGATCATATGGGAAATTCATTTTTCATTTTATTTATTTTTTTTTTAATTTTTTTTAATGTTTATTTATTTTTGAGACAGAGAGAGCCAGAGCATGAACGGGGGAGGGTTAGAGAGAGAGGAAGACACAGAATCCGAAGCAGGCTCCAGGCTCTGAGCTGTCAGCACAGAGCCCGACGCGGGGCTTGAACTCACGGACCGTGAGATCATGACCTGAGCCGAAGTCAGACGCTCAACTGACTGAGCCACCCAGGCGCCCCTCATTTTTCATTTTAAAAGAAACTTGCAAACTATTTTTCAAAGTGGCCAAATCGTTTACTTTCTCACCAACAATAGGTGAGTGATAGTTTTTGGCATTACTACTAGCCTATGGTATTACCACTGTTCTTGGTTTTAGCCATTCTGATAAGTGTGTAGTGCTATCTTTTTGTGGTTTCAACTTTTTATTTAATGAGCTGAGTGTGTATTTATTCACATGCTATAAAATTCGCCTTTTTAAAGTGTACAATTCATCATTGGTTTTTAGTATATTCACAGATGTTTACAACCATCCATTTCCAAAGCCTTTTCATTTTTTCGAAAAGAAACCTGGTTCCCACTACCAGCCATTCCCAATTCTGCCCTCCTCCTAGCCTCTGGCAACCACTGGTCTTCAGTGAGTATGGTTTTGCCTATGTTGGTCTCTTCATATAAATGAAGTATTATGGCGGCCTCTTGTATCTTGCTGCTTTAACTTCACATAATGTTTTTAGGATTGATCCGTGTTGTAATATGAATCAGTACTTCATTCCTTTATAAGGCTGAATAATATTCCATTGTGTGGTTATACCACAGTTTGTTCATCAGTGGACAGACATTTGAGTTTCCACTTTGGCCTGTTATGAATAATGCTGCTGTGAATATTCATGTACAAACTTTTGTGTGGATGTATATTTTCGTTTCTCTTGGGTTTATGCCTAGGAGTAGAAATAGTAGGTCCTATGGTATCTCTTTGTTTAGCCTTTTGAGGAACTTCCAGACGGTTTCCGAAAACAGCTGCTCTATTTTACATCCATTCCAGTGTATGAAGGATCCTATTTCTCCACATTTTCAACACTTGTTATTTGCCTTACTGATTCTAGCCATCCTAGTGGCAGTGAGGTAGTATCTCTTTGTTCTGTACGTATTTCCCTAATAACTGATGTTGAGCATCTTTTCATATGCTTGCTGGTCAATAGTATATATCTTCTTTGAAGAAATGTCTGTTCAGGTCTTTTGCCCAGTTTTAATGGCTTGTCTTGTCTTTTTATCACTGGGTTGTAATAGTTCCTTATATATTTTGAATAGTAGACTGTTGGATCAGATTACAGCCTATCAATAGTAATGCTGTTGGCTAGAGATGTCCGAGGTGCTTGCCAGGTCTGTACTGCTTGTGGTGAGCCCCACAGACATGTGACCGTGCTGGAGCCCATGGTGTGGCTGGAATGACCCCTGTGGCTCTTACTAGGATTGCAAGATATACCTCAGGGAACTTTGCTGGGGGAAAAACACCGAAGACTTATTATAGGTTCTGGAGAATACACATACGCTGAAGGCCAGAAAGCAGGGTTACAGGTAGAAAGATAGAGGGGGGTGCACGTACCTGGGGCCCCACCTTTATTAGGGTCCAAGGGCAAGTGGCTAGCATTTGGGAGTTTTATTCTTCATTGTGGAATGGAAAAGAGCAGGAATTGGAGCACAGGAATGGGAAAATGGGATTACTCACATGGTCTGAGTACCTAGGTTACCTAGGGCTTCATAAAAGGGAAATTTCATAATTGGGTAGCCTGATTTCTTACCTAGTTGTCTAGCTAGTATCTGTGTTATCCAGCAGGCAGTGTGTTTATTCCAGATGGATGTCTTTGAAATGGATGCCTTGGCAATCAGAATCTTTATCATATATTTTACAATAAAAACTTAATGTCAAACACTTCCACTATGTAGACCATCATCAGATTCACGATTTGCAAACATTTTCTCTCAATCTGTGGGCTGTCTTTTCACTGTGGTCTCTAAAAAAAAAAAAAAAAAATTTTTTTTTATTTTGGAGAGAGAGCAAGCATGAGCCGGGGGGAGAGACAGAGGGAGAGACTGTGAGAATCGCTAGCAGGCTCCACAATCAGCGAGGAGCTGGATGCAGGGCTTGATCCCATGACCTTGGGATCAGGACCCAAGCCCAAATTAAGAGTCCAATGCTCAGCTGACTGAGCCACCCAGGTCCCCCTCACTGTGTGTTGATTTGTATTTCGCTAGTGACTAATGATGTTGACCATCTTTCCATCTCCATGTTTACCATCTGTATGGCCTCTTGGGTGAAATGTCTTTTCATGTCTTTTGTCTGTGTTTGTCATTTCCTCCTACTGCGCCTATGGCTATAGACCTTTCCCCTTATATATTAAGTGTCCTCAAGCTTCCTTGCAGTAACACCAAAGTGGATCAGAGACACAACTGTTAAGCCACTCATAGCTATAGATTTTTTTATAGTGGTAAAAATACATAATGTGAAATTTACCCTGTTAACACATATAGGCATATAGTGCAGTGTTGAGTATATGCATCTTGTGCTACAGCAGATCTCCAATCCTTTATCATTTTGCATGACTGAAACTCTAGATCGATTGAATAGCAGCTCCCCATTACCCCCGTCCCCCAGCCCTTGGCAACCGCCATTCTACTTTTTGTTTCTAGGGTTTTGGCTAGTTAAATAAACATCACAATTTTTTTTTTTTTTTGGCAGAGAGAGAGAGAGACGGAGGGAGGGAGGGAGACTGTGAACAGGGAAGGGGCAGAGAGAGAGGGAGACAAAGAAATCGAAGCAGGGTCCAGACTCTGAGCTGTCAGCACAGAGCCCGATGCAGGGATCTAACTCACAGACTGCAAGATCACACCCGAGATGAAGTCAAACGCTCAACCAACTGAGCCACCCAGGTGCCCCAGATTTTGGCGACTGTAGATACTTTATGTAATTGGAGTCATACTATATTTGTCCTTCCGGAACTGGCTTATTTCACTTGGCATGATCTCTTCAAGCTTCATCCATGTTGTAGCATAGGACTATAGCTGCGGATTTTGACCTGTGCTCAGTCACTTCTCATGTTGAGCTCCTTGATAAACACACAGTCTCAGCATGACTCTGTTTCTCCATCAGTAAAATGGGTAACAGTAGGTCATTATGGTGCAGAACTTGGGAGTAACTAAACCCAGAGCTGTGTAGATAATTAGTACTCGAGTCCTATGAACTGCCTCACAGATGAGCCCCTATTCCAGAAAGTCAGAAGACAGCAGGACAAAGTTCTCATCCTAGTTTGTTAGGAAGTTTCACTGAGTGGCCTCCCTCCTTCCTTAATTTTTAATTTCTTGCATAAGGGAGTTCACACTTCAATCCCAAAGTCTTTCCATAGTACCTCGGTCTCTATATACTGAGATGGGAACAGCAGTGATCGTAAGGAGTCTGGTCCTTCATAAAGGGTCTTATGTGCCCTTTATGAACAGAATCTTCCAGCCAGTCTCCACCTGGCTGCATGAGGCACCCCAGTCCTGGAGGTTTACTATGGAAATGTGCTCCAGGACAGTACTTGAAGGAAGTGAAGCATTTCTAGAGTTTGGTAGGCTGGGAAATAAAAGTTCTGACTTGTGTTCCCCAAGTCTCCTGCAGTTGCTTTGTTCATTAAATTCTTTCTTAATGTTTCATTGTCCCCATGTGGACAAGGAGGCTGAATGTGTTGACTGTCCTCGCAGGGGCTTTTGCAAAGAGGCACAAGGGTTTTTGTAAGATCTCTGGCCATCAGGATGTGGTTTTAAGTAAGAAATGGTGATCATTCTTTTCCCCTTCTGTCTTGGAAGCGGAAAATCTGCCACCATCTGAGCTCTCCCTGTGGGCATCTTAGCTCATGCAGGCTTTTCTTGCGAAGCTGAACCGTGTCTTTGCCTTAATCCCCACCCCACCCCCCCCCCACCCCCCAATCCTCGCTGTAGGCCCTTTGCTTCTGCATTATCCTTCCTGGCAACTGATCAGCAGCTTGGGCCCTTGCCTGTCTGTGCACACACTGTAGTTTTGCAGGCAGGAGGGGACATTACTGAGGGTTGATCTCCATGGTTAGAACAAATGCTGCCCGTGAATCTTGGTCCATAGGAGGTGTCCCTTGTCTCCCCCATATTGTGCTGGCTGTCACTGGACAGACGCTCCGAGACACTGTCAAGCTTCAGTGCCCCTGGCTGGTTCTTGTCTTTTAGTTTAAGCATGGCAGAGCCATGCTTTCCCCCTCAGCACCTCCCCCACCACAGGGCCTAGGTAAATCCAGATGCTGCCAGCATGTTGTGGGGGTCATGGTCTCTGGAGTGCACTCAGGGTCAGCCCATTATTTCTGCACAGACACAGGATGAAGAACATCTGGGGCTAGAAGGAGCTGAGAAGCCACCTGGTCCAACCCCTTGATACAACATCACAAAAGAATTTCCTAGGAAAACAAAGACCCACCCACAGCGACATCTCTTGGCGTGTGGCCTAGTGATGCTGTTTTGACTTTATATAGAATAGCCGTCATTTGAATGATACAACTACTAATGAATTAGAAGCTAGCATAGGGTTCTAAAAGTGTGCAAGCCTTTGTCACAGCTTTGGAGTAAAGCGAAAACAGTCGTAGCCAAAGAGGAGGTGAAATCCCACGTGTACACACAGCCACACACATGCACAAAAAAGTAAAGGAAGGAAACTCTTGCACAGTATCAGATGGTAACTGTATAGGTGCTCTCTGTTTTATTTCTGTTTATTTCCTCTGAGAAGAGGATCCTTTTCCAGTTCCTTGTTCTCTGGACGGAGAGGAGAGTGGACTTCTCAGTTTTCCAGGCAATTGGTTGTAGTTGTGTGTGGAGACAAGGGCTGGTCTCTCTGTCTGTCTGGTTTTCCTCTCTGGGTTCTCCCTGCAGACCCAGGTTGGCTGCCCACCTGATGCCCACGGCTTCTTGCCTGGTCTCTTTCTTAGTGTCCCATTGTCCAGGCCCCACCAGTACTTGGCTGACCCATGTCCTGTAACCCCAAGGCTTTGCTAGAAAGTTGAAGCTGATCCCATAGAATAAGTCAAGTTAAAGTGATAAACGGTAGTAGTGACATCATATGCTTTCTGTAAACTTGTACATTTGAAACCTTTTGATCCCTTAATTCTAAAAAAAAAAAAAAAAAGGAAGTGGAGCAGGCCTTTCGAACAAGAGGCAGAAATTAGCTTTTCTTGATGTTATACTGGGTCACTCAAGCCACATGGCTGATCCGTCCATACTCCAGCCATGCACAGCCTATGTCCGAGTTGGTTCCTCTGCCCTGTCTTCCCTAAGGAAGATTAAGCCCACGTTTATTTAGGCGTGTCTTTTTAAGTATCTATCTGTATATAATTAGGTCATAAATTACTAATGAACAGGAGCTTTTAAATCTGATCATTTTTGTGGATAGTAGGAAGTCAATATGTATCTACTAATGATGAAATATTAATATGATTGAAGGAGTCAGCACTAAATCTTTCCTAGTGTGTGTAAACTGCTTATAAAATAGCCTTATTGGAAAGACCCTGTGAGGGCTTGGATTTTGTGTTATAAGAGACACTAGTGAATTAAAATCCTGTAGTGAAGGTCATTTGTTTACCCTCTAGCCCATGTTGGAAATAGGTTTATTTCGTGGCTAGAATTTTTTTTTAATGTTTATTTTTAAAATTTTTTTTTTTTCAACATTTATTTATTTTTGGGACAGAGGGAGACAGAGCATGAACGGGGGAGGGGCAGAGAGAGAGGGAGACACAGAATCGGAAACAGGCTCCAGGCTCTGAGCCATCAGCCCAGAGCCTGACGCGGGGCTCGAACTCACGGACCGCGAGATCGTGACCTGGCTGAAGTCGGACGCCTAACCGACTGCGCCACCCAGGCGCCCCGTTTAATGTTTATTTTTGAGAGAGAGAGAGACCGAGCATGAGCAGAGGAAGGGCAGAGAGAGAGAGAGAGAGAGAGAGAGAGAGAGAGACACACACACACACACACACACACACAGAATCCAAAGTAGGCTCCAGGCTCTGAGCTGCCAGAACAGAGCCCGATGTGGGGCTTGAACTCATGAACTGTGAGATCATGATCTGACCTGAACTCACACCCTCAACCCACTGAGCCACTGAGGCACCCCTTGTGGCTAGAATTTTGTGCTCTCTGGAGAGAGCTGAGGAGATGAGTTTAGTTGGTATTGTCAGTATTGTGATCAGCTAATCTGTGGGGCAGTGGGTTTACTTTCTTTCTTTGAGAAACTTTGTCAGTGTTGATACCACCAGGCACGTAGGGATGCCAGGGAACAATGTAGAAGGTGCTGCTTATGCTTTTTTTGTATGCGCCAAAAGTGATGGACGCCATCTTGAGTGTTGGACTAGGGCATACCCAGTGGTTGAAGCCTAGTGCTGCTCCAAACTGATGCTGTGACCGTAGGAAGGTCACTCAGCTTCTCTGAGCCTCAGCTGCTTTATCTGCAAAACCGGGATCACGTTTCACAGGGTTATTTTGAGATTTTTTTAATTTTTATTTTTCATCTTTGTTTTTGTTTTTTGTTTTTTGTGGGGTGTTTTCTTTTGAGATTAAAGGAGCTATTCAACAAGCTTGGCACAGAGTAAGAAGCATTTAGCTGGTGAATGGAAGCTAATTTGGTAAATCCCCAAATGGCTTGCTTTTTGGCCCATTTAATCGCCACCTTTGAATGTTGTGTGTGTATACGTATAGAGCTTGCAAATCGAGAAATGGTGGATTCCAAGTGGACATCTCTTCTCTCTCAATCTTAGACCCCAGAAGTTAGACAAGGAGACTCAAAAGCCTGGCATGCTGTGAAATGTCTCCTGTTTTGGCATGTGGGATTTTCTCTCTGGGGAGAGCAGGTGTTTGATGCCTGCCACGGGGAGGGTTCTGTACAGAGAGAGTACTCAGGGCAAGCAGGCTGGCTGGATGCTCAGGACTCCTATTGTCATCGACTGAATGTGTTTCCCCAAATTCATATGTTGAAATCCTAATCTCCAATGTGATGATTGGGAGGTGATGGTGAAGACCACATGGTGGGATTAGTGCCCTTATAAGAGAGACTTTAACAAACTCACTTGTCCCTTCTGCCCTGAGAAGAGGGCCATCAGTGAACCAATAAGCGGTCCTATGCAGACAGCAAATCTGCTGGCACCTAAAACTTAGAATTCTTAGCCGCTACAACTGTGAGAAGTACATTTCTATTGTTTATAAGCCACCCTGTTTAGTAGTTTTTTAAAAGTTTTTAATTCCAGCTAACATAGTGTTATGTTAGTTTCAGATGTATAATATAGTGACTGAACAATTCCACACATCACCTGGAGCTCATCACAAGTGCACTCCTTAATCCCCATCACCTGTTTATCTCCTACCCTTTCCCCTCTGATAACCAGCAGTTCTCTACAGTTAAGACTCTATTTCTTGATATACCCTCTTGTATCTCTTTTATTTTTTTAATTTACTCATTCATTTTGTGTCTTAAATTCCACATGTGAGTGAAATCATATGGCATTTAGCTTTCTCTGACTTATTACACTTAGCAGTGTACTCCAGCTCCATCCACGCTGTTGCAAATGGCAAGATTTCATTCTTTTTAATGGCTGAATAATACATCATTGTATGTATTTATATATACACTACATCTTCTTTATCCATTTATCCATTGATGGGCACTTGGGCTACTTCCCTATCTTGGCTATTATCAATACTCCCACTATAGACGTAGGGGTGCATGTGTCCCTTTGACATATTGTTTCTGTATTTTTTTTTCTTTTTTTCGTTTTCTTTTTTCTTTTTTAAAATTTACATAAAAAATAGCATATACTGCAACAATGATTTCAGGAGTAGATTCCTTAGTGCCCCTTACCCATTTAGCCCATCCCCTCCCACAACCCCTCCAGTAACCCTCATATTGTTCTCCATATTTATGAGTCTCTTCTGTTTTGTCCCCCTCCCTGTTTTTATATTATTTTTGTTTCCCTTCCCTTATGTTCATCTGTTTTGTCTCTTGACGTCCTCATATGAGTGAAGTCCTATATATTTCTTTCTCTGACTAACGTCACTTAGCATAATACCCTCCGGTTCCATCCACACAGTTGCAAATGGCAAGATTTCATTCTTTTTGGTTGCTGAGTAATACTCCATTTTATATATATACCACATCTTCTTTATTCATTCATCCATTGATGGACATTTGATCTCTTTCCATACTTTGGCTATCGTTGATAGTGCTGCTATAAACAAAGGGGTGCATGTGCCCCTTCGAAACAGCACACCTGTATCCCGTGGATAAATGCCTAGTAGTGCAATTTCTGGGTCGTAGGGTAGTTCTATTTTTAGTTTTTTGAGGAACTTCCATACTGTTTTCCAGAGTGGCTGTACCAGCTTGCATTCTGATCATAGGGTAGTTCTATTTCTAACTTTTTGAGGAAACTGTACTGTTGTCCAGAGTGGCTGCTACAGTTTATATTCCTGCCAACTGTGCAAGAGGGCTCCTTTTTCTCTATGTCCTTGCCAACACTTGTTAGTTCTTGTGTTGATTTTAGCTCTTCTAACAGTTGTGAGGTGTGGTATCTCACTGTAGTTTTGATTTGTATTTCCCTAATGAGTGATGATGAGCATCTTTTCATGTATCTCTTGGCCATTTGTATGTCTTCTTTGGAGAAACACAATGTTAGTGTCTTCTGTATTTTTAAAATGAATTATTTGGTGTTTTTGGGTGTTGAGTTTTTAAAGTTTTTTTTCCCCTATATTTTGAATACTAACCCTTTATCAGATATGTCATTTACAAATATCTTCTCCCATTTTGTAGGTTGCCTTTAGTTTTGTTGACTTTTTTTTTTTTTTGTTTTTTGTCCTTTGCTATACAGAAGCTTTTTATTTTGATGAAGTCCGGATAGTTTATTTTTGCTTTTGGTTCCATTGCTCTGGAGACAAGATAAGAAAGAAGTTGACTATGGCTTATGTCAAAGAGGTTACTGCCTATGTTCTCTTCTAGGATTTTTATGGTTTTAGGTCTTACATTTACATCTTTCATCCAGTTTGAATTTATTTTTGAGTATGATGAAAGATAATGGCCCAGATTCATTATTTTGCATGTGGCCCTCCAATTTTCCCATTACCATTTTTTTGAAGAGACTGTCTTTTTCCCATTGGATATTCTTTCCTACTTTGTCAAAGATTAATCAACCATATAGTTGTGGGTTTATTTCTGGGTTTTCTTTTTTTTTTTATTTTTAAAAAACATTTATTTATTTTGAAAGAATGGGGGAGGGGCAGAGAGAGAATCCCAAGCAGGCTCTGCACTGACATGTGATGTGGGGCTGAGTCTCCTGAACTGTGAGGTCATGACCTGAGCTGAAGTCAAGAGTCAGATGCTTCACTGACTGAGCCATCCAGGCACCCCTGATTCCGGGTTTTCTATTCTGTTCATTGACCTATGTGTCTATTTTTGTGCTACTACCATACTGCTTTGATTACTATAGCTTTGTAAAATAACTTGAAGTCTGGAATTGTGATGCCTCCAGCTTTGCCTTTCTTTGTCAAGACTGCTTTGGCTATTCTGGGTCTTTTGTGGTTCCATACACATTTTAGGATTATTCTAGTTCTGTGAAAAATGATGTATTTTGATAGGGATTGCATTAAACATATAAATTGCTTTGGGTAGGATGGACATTTTAACAATATTCGTCAAGTACATGAGCATGGAATGTCTTTCCATTTCTTTGTCTCATCTTGAGTTTCTTCCATCAGTGTTTTATAGTTGTCAGAGTACAGGTCTTTCTACCTCTTTGGTTAGTTGAATTCTTAGATATCTTTATTTTTGGTGCAATTGTAAATGGGATTGTTTTCTTAATTTCTCTTTTTGATGCTTCATTATTGGTGTATAAAAATGCAACAGATTTATGTATGTTGATTTTGTATTCTGCAACCTTACTGAATCCATTCATCAGTTCTAGTAGTTTTTTGGTGGAGTCTTTAAAGAGTTTTCTATATATAGAATCATGTCATCTGCAAATTGTGAAAGTTTTACTTTTTCCTTATCAGTTTGGGTGCCTTTTCATTCTTCTGGTTGTCTGATTGCTGTGGTAGGATTCCCAGTACTATGTTGAAATAAAAGTGGTGAGAGTGGACATCCCTGTCTTGTTTCTGACCTTAGGGCAAAAGCTCTCACTTTATTCCCATTGAGGATGATGTTAGCTTTAGGTTTTTCGTATAAGGGCTTTACTATGTTGAGGTATATTCTCTCTAAACCCATTCTGTTGGTTTTTTTTTTTTTTTTTATCATGAATGGATGTTGTACTTTGTCAAATGCTTTCTCTGCATCTATTGAAATGATCATCTGATTTTGAGCTTTTATTTATTGTGATGTATCATGTTGATAGATTTGTGAATATTGAAACACCCTTGTAACCTAGGAATAAATACCACTTGATTGAGGTGAATGATTTTTTTAATGTAGTATTGAATTCAGTTTCCTAATATTTTGTTGAGAATTTTTGCATCTATGTTCATCTGGGATATTGGCCTGTAGTTCTCCTTTATAGGGGTATCTTTATCTGGTTTTGGTATCGGGGTAATATTGGCCTCATAGAAGGAATCTGGAAGTTTGCCTTCCTTTTCTATTTTTTTGGAATAGTTTGAGAAGAATAGTTTGAGAAGAAGAGCACAATATTCTTTAAAAGTTTGGTAGGATTATGGGGCGCCTGGGTGGCGCAGTCGGTTAAGCGTCCGACTTCAGCCAGGTCACGATCTCGCGGTCCGTGAGTTCGAGCCCCGCGTCGGGCTCTGGGCTGATGGCTCAGAGCCTGGAGCCTGTTTCCGATTCTGTGTCTCCCTCTCTCTCTGCCCCTCCCCCGTTCATGCTCTGTCTCTCTCTGTCCCAAAAATAAATAAACGTTGAAAAAAAAATTTAAAAAAAAAAAAAAAAAAAAAAAAAAAGTTTGGTAGGATTCTCCTCTGAAGCCATCTGATCCCGGACTTGCATTTGTTGGCAGTTTTTAGATTACTGATTTGATTTCTTTGCTGGTTAATGGTCTGTTCAAATTTTCAATTCCTGTTTCAGTTTTGGTAATTTCTGTTTTTAGGCATGCATCCATTTCTTTTACGTCATCCAATTTGTTGGCATAAGGTTTTTCATAATACTGTCTTATAACTCGATTTCTGTGTTTTTGGTTGTTACATCTCTTCTTTCATTTGTGATTTTTATTTATTCGGGTCTTTTCTCTTTTTTTTCTTGATAACTATGACTAGATGTTTATCAGTTTTATTTTTTTTCAAAGAACAAGCTCCTCATTTCATTGATCTGTTCAAAAAATTTTTTTTCTTAGTTTCTATATTCTTTGTTTCTGCCCTAATCTTCATTATTTCCTTTCTTTGCTGGCTTTAGGCTTGTTGTTTTTCTAGTTCCTTTAGGTGTAGGGTTAGGATGTTTATTTGTGATTGTTCCTGCTTGAGTAAGGCCTGTATTGCTATAAACTTCCCTCTTAGAACTGCTTTTGCTGCTTCTCCAGAGGTTTTGGACCTTGGTGTTTTCATTTTCATTTGTTTCCATGTATTTTTAAATTTCTTCTTTTATTTCCTGGTTGACCCATTCATTGTTTAGTGGTATGTTTAACCTCTACGTATTTGTGGTCTTTCCAGATTGTTTCATGCGGTTGACTTCTAGTTTCATAATATTGTGGTCGGAAAAGATGCATCGTATGACTTCGATCTTCTTGAATGTGTTCAGGCTGGTTTTGTGGGCTATTATGTGATCTATTCTAGAGAATATTCTGTGTTCACTTGAAAGGAATGTGTATTCTGTTTTAGGATGGAATGTTCTGAATAAATCTGTTAAATCTATCTATTCCAGTGTGTCATTTGAAGCCATTGTTTGTTTTCTGTTTAGATGCTCTGTCGATTGATGTAAGTGGAGTGTTAAAGTCCCCTACTATTATTGTTACTGATTAGTTTTTTAATGTTTGTTAATAACTATTTTATGTATTTGGGTGCTCTTAAGTTGGGTACTTAAGTATTGACAATTGTTCTATCTTTTTGTTGGATTGTCCCCTTTATTATTGTATAGTGTTTTTCTTTGTCTCTTGTTAATGGTCTTTGTTTTAATATCCATTTTGTTTCATAGAAGTACCCAGCTTTCTTTTGATACATTTGCATGATAGATATTTCTCCATCCCCTCATTTTCAATCTGTAGGTGTTTTTAGGTCTAAATTGAATCTCCTGTAGGAAACATATGGATGGGTCTTTTTTTTTTTTTTTTTTTAATCCATTCTGTCACCCATTGTCTTTTGATTGGAGTGTTTAGTCCATTTACATCCAAAGTAATTATTGATAGATATACCTTGTTTAGTAATTTTTAAAGTAGGCTGAATAGACTAAGCTACCTGTCAATATTATGATCCAGTGGTCTTACTGGATTTTTTTTTTAAATACTTAAAGAGTTTTATTTATTTTTGAGAGTAAGAGCCCGGGAGAGGCAAAGGTGTGGGGGTGGTGGAAAGAATCCCAGGCAGGCTTTGTACTGCCAGCATGGAGCCCAACATGGGGCTCAAACTCACAACCTGTGAGATCATGACCTGAGCCAAAATTAAGAGTTGGATTCTTAACTGACTGAGTTACCCAGGTGTCCCAAAATACTTTTTTTTTTTTTAGAGCAGTTTCAGATTCACTGTGGATATCAACTAGAAGGCACAGAAATTTCCTATATAACTTCTGCTTCCAAATAAGCAGTATCAATATACCCAATATCCCCAATATCAACAGTCCCCACGGAGTCATATATTTGTTGCAATTGATGAATATTTATTGACTGATCATCATTACCTAGAGTCCATAGGTTACATTAGGGTTCAATTTTGATGTTGTAGATTCAACAGATTTGGACAAATGTATAACGACATGCATCCACCATTATAGTATCAAATGGAGTAGTTTCACCGTCCTAACTTTCCCATATACTCTGTCAATTTATTCCTTTGTCCCCACCCTAGTCTTACTGGATTTTCAGAAAGAATTAAATTATTTTGCATATTGGACAGGGAATATTTAGAGGTCTATCTGTCTTTTATCTATTTATATCATAAGACTATGAATAAAAGTAGGCTCATGGACCAGGTGAGAAAAACAAATTCTATATCCTGTTTCCTTGTGGCCCTGGATTCTTGCCTTGACAATTCATCTTCATGTGGTGGAATTTTGTCTTAAAATTCATGGTCACTCTTGCTCCCATTCCTGCCACTCCTAATCGTTCACTTCTTCTTGCTTTTCCATTATACTAGGTAGTCTGGGGGGGAGGGACCATCTTTGTCTCCTGGAGGTTAAAGCAATTGCTCAGTGAGTGAGTGCATGAATGCTCACTTACTGGTTCCTAAATTGTCACTTGCTTTCATTCAAGACTTTCCATAATCTTCTGCTGACCACAGGCTGCCCTTCCCTCACATATGCTGCTGCCCTTGCCCATCTTTCTACCAAGCCATCTGACAAAAACAGGGTAGAGACCTGGGTTACCAGAGACATGCATAGATTTCTTCTCACCAAGCCAAGGCAGAGGCTTTGAGCAGAGAGAGCAAGGGTGTGAGTTGGTTAAGATGGCATTGCTCCAGTGTCTGGACCTCATTTGGGGAGACTTGAGAGCTTAGATGTAAATCATGACAATGTTAACCCTGAACAGATTCTAATTTGTCTTTAAGGCAGTGGGAGGCAGTGTGGAAGGGTATGTCTTAGGGACCAGGGTTGCATGATTGCACCATGTCCTGAATTTCTAGCCTACCTCATTGAAACCTGGCAAAGTTAAATCTTGCATATGCAAACTGGGACTGTGTTAACTGTCACCCTTATTAACACAGTTAAAGGATGATAGGAGTACAATGCCTTGAGATTGTTCTGTGAAAGTTGCTGGTTAAAATGTACCATGTATCCATTTTTTTTGGTCAACTGCTAGGGCAACTCTTTGAGTGGCAGAGGATGCGGGCAACAGAAGGACTACTGTTAGCAGGACTTGCCCACCTGATGCCTGGTGGTGGGCCCCTGCTTGATCAGAGCCTTCTGCTGCAGGTTTGGCCCTCTACACAAAGGAAGACTTTTGAGTCCCAAGACCGCAGGTGGGGTGTTCAGTATTGATAGGCCCATCCTTCCTCTAATTGAAAGGCAACCAGGGGTGGGTTGGTTTGGTGGATTTTCTTTCTCTTTAAGTCTTTTTCTTCAAAGGCTGCTGAAACCCATTGTGTCCTTTATAAGGCTGTGTTCCTTTATAAGGCCGAATTCGTGTCCACTCAGCAGGTAGAGTAGGAGCTGAGAAGAATATGTGAAGGTTTTTGTGTGTTCAGAACTTGGGCCAGTGGCTATGCCCACAACAAACCTTAGTGTTTCTATTGGAGGGTTTCCAGAGGCCTGGTGTGTGCATGTGTGTGTAGGGGGTGGGTGGGAGGGCCAGTGAGCACTTTTCTCACTAAGCCCTCTGAGATGGGCCAGGGAAAAGGAGAACCTGAGTGGAGGACATTTATTGAGAGGGAGATGGCCCCTGCTCTCTGCTGAGTCAGGGGCTTGGGAGGAAGATGTGAACAGTGGGATTGAAGCCCACAGCACTACAATAGTTTAAACCTAAGAGTGGGACTGACCAGAGAAGCCCACATAATGAGTCACTTAGCATGGACCTGACTCCTGGCCTTGCTAGCTTTTTGAATCTCTTAACCACAGGAACCTCAGATTCTTCATTTATCACAGGGCATACAAGGTAGGCATAACAATACCTGACTTGATGGGGTTATGATTTCATGAGGCAGTGCATACAAAACCCAAGTCTCTGATACATAGTTACCATTTTTCAAACACCTCCTATCAATTATTAAGCTGAAGGAGGACTGTTAGCAGGCTTGTTACTGAGGAGACTGTGCTATAGCTCCAATGAAATCCTAAGAAGATGCAAATCTGGTCATCAACCTTCATCCCTGGATAGGATTCAAGAATATGGTGGTGGTTTGTGCTGTACTAAGACTCATCGAGGAATCCAAGATATTGAGACACCAAAGGGCCACAGCAAGCCTCCCAGTTGGGCAGTGATATGAGATGATGGAAGCCTGCCCATGTAGTGGGCCCCAAGGACCCAACTGCTCAGAATGGTGGGTTCCTCTGCCAGTGGGTCAGCACTGAAGGATGCCCCAGGGCTGCTCAGGGCTGCATCTACTCTGTCTCCTACAGTCTTACAGAAGCTTTCAACAGCTGCATGCCATGCTCCAATTTTGCCACACAGAATGGCATTTCCCAGACATGCTGCCTTTTTCTATTGGGCTACTCAAAGTGACCGTTAAATCATGTCTTGGAGGCCTTGGGGACATGTTTTTTTCAAGACCTGTGAAGGTGAACCATGAATGTGAATGACTGTATGAGCTCTGGGATCAGTCTACTCATGTAAATGATGGGATAATACAACTTACTTCATGGGGGGTTGTTAGCAGGGTTAAATGTGTTAGCTCATGCTTATATACTTGATAAACTTAGAGTAAGGGGTCAATAAATAATGGCTCTATTTTTATTTCTGTGATCATCTTCTATTTTCTCCTGTCTACCTCCATTTTCTCCTTCCATACTCTACTTTCATTTTGGGTTTCAAGAAGTTTCCAGGAAGGGGTTGGGATTGTTGGGACTGGCTGTCTTATATCTTGTATCCCATCCCCTTCTCTCACCCCCACCCCCCATCTCTGTCCTGATGCACTGAGTTAGCCCAGTTTTCCTCCTGTGTGCCTGAAAGAAATCAGATCTTGCTCTCCATAAGGTTGGTTCTGCCATTGCAGGAGCTGGCAAGAGTGTGTCCTTATCAGACCTTGAGGGATGGGTCTCCAGGGCAAGGAGGAAATGAACAGACCATTGGTTTGGGTATACCTGGGGCTTCTCTGGGCTGTGGGAAGAACTCATAAAACAACGTGCAGTTGCCTTTTTGGGATTCAAGGGAGAGATCCTATCACTAGGGAAAACTAGTCCTCTTGTTGACCTTCTGGCTCACCTTTTCTCCTCAAAACTGGGTGGGGGGGGTAGTCTGTTGGCCTGCGGGGTATAGCTCAGTTTTGGGCTTCTTGACTATGAGCTCAGCTCTGAGCCCCGCTGTTGACTTACAGCCAGAGCTTACTCCATCTTTGCCCCCTGCCCTCCACTTGCCATTATCTTCGGGCCAGGTCATCATTCTTTTCTTCCCTCCCCACCCCACGCCCTTCTGCTTCTGAAGGATATTAGAAGCCAAGTTTCAGTGGATACAATGGCCACATGTATGTTTTCCATATTCCTTATGATTGCCGTCAGTTAAATATATCCATCCACTATCAGTCAGCTCCATTCCCTCTGCCGGTAGAGATAACAACTGTAAAAACAATTTCACTGAAAAATAGGAAGAAAGGAATGTGGCCAGTCCCTGCCAGCAGGATAGTCATTTGGGTGGCAGTGGAAACCTCTGGCCTGTGCTGAACTGCCCTGTTCTTATGTTCTGTTGATGATGATGCCTTGTATGGAACACGCCAACCGGCTTGGCCAAGTACAGAAAGCAGCCCGTCTAATAAATGGAAACTCCAGACAGGAAGTTTGAGAATCTGGCCCTGATTTCCGCATGGGGTGAGATTTTTTTTTCACTGTACCTGATAGGTCTTTCCTATCCAAAACATTTCATTGTAGTGGCCTAGGTTATTTCAGATTCAGGATGCTCTAGCCATTGCTCCTTATCCCTTATCATTTGAGGGGCTCCTGGCCATGTCATTTTACCATCTTGGACAATTCTGGATGTCTGCCTAGTTCTTGGGTGTTTTCACTTCTCATTTGACCTTCACAACCACAAATGGCATTATAGGTGAGGACCTAGGAGGTAAGTGACCTACTCAAGATCCTATAGGTTAGTAACAGGTAGGAAAAATAAAATTGAGGTCCTTTAATTTTTTTTTGGCACTCCCTTTTTCTTTTTGTAGTACATCATGCTACTTAGAGAAGAGCTGAAGTGTCATTCACAAGAGGCCTTGGGCATTTGAGACCTGGGTTGGGTTAATCTGGAAGCCCAAAGTCCAGTACACATTGGGAAACCTGGGCCACGTGTGAGAGGATACCTTCTCATTGACATGGAGATAGCAACAGCCTTTAAGTAGCCCTGAGAGCCCACCAGGTAGTCACTTCCTTTGACTTTTTGGAGGAGACTTTCATATTGCAAGAGTATGCTTGTCTCCCCTACCTTTCCCTGAATAGACTATGTTGGTCCAGACAGGCAAGGACTCCTTCCCCAAAGGATCTCCTTCAGGAGTTGGGGATGAGGCCAGGATGTATTGCTTGCTGTCCTGTCCTTTTCCATTGCTCAGGCCTCCCACCTTCGTTGGACTTTCTGTTGAGCCTCCTTGTTCAGCCTTTTAACTTAGCCTGTGGGTTGATCTGCCAAACCAGTACTCCTGCTGGGGTAAGGGCTTGCACTATGCTACTGATACTGTTTCTTACATCCCTAAGGGCAGGGCTCAGCTAATCTATCCCCCCAACCATGATCCAGCAGACTATTTATTAGCACAAGAGACCTCAGGTCTTCAAGAAATAAAATAAGCTGTGGGCTTTGATTTGTCTTCTCTAGGTCTCTAGCATAGCACATAGTGAGGGCTCTATAAATGGTTCTTACGTTTTTTATTCCTCACAACAATTCTGAAAGCAAGGTTGATGTTGACCCCATTTCACAGATGAATAACCAGGGTTGTAGGAGAAGCCTGCCCAGTCACACATGGAGTTGCAGCAGTGGGATTCAGACCCAAGTCAGTCCAGATCCAAAGTTGGGGTTCTTCTGTACCACCATACTTCCCCCTGCTGTGCTGTTCACTCTAAGCTGATTTCTGGGGTTCCTCATTTTGAAAGGTACCTGGAATGTGTTCCTCATTTTTAAAGGCTCTTGGGTTCTCTAAGTGGCTATGGAACAGGTTTCCCTACCCCTCCTGGTGGGAGGGGAGTTGGCAAGAACTAAGACAGGGCTCCAGCAAAGAATGGGGTGTGGCTTAGGGTAGTGAGTCAGGTCCAGTAGGGCACCCAGAATGCCAATCTGGAGAGTAAGGCAGAAGCCCAACTAAGTGGCTTGGACCTATGGCAGAGGCTGGGGGGCATTTGAAGTTTGGGCTTTGGAAATTGGGGAAAAGGTGCAAGTGAAGCCTGAATATGCGGTGCTTTCTTGGAGTTCGAGCCTGCATGGCTGTGAGTAAAATGACAAAACCAGAATATCACAAGTGAAGTTGGGGAGAGGGGCTGCCTTGGGGGCCTTGGGATGGGAACAGTGAGCTTAGTGTGGGTTGTGGATGGTGTGAGAGATGATGGTTTGACATTGAGGGTTGCTGTCCTGCAGGCAGTGAGTGTGAGAGTTGAGGAATCTAGGAGGGGATGTGTGAGGCCATGAGGAAGAGTGAGTGCATCCTGGAGGACACAGGAGAGAACCAGGGTTGAGGAGTCCAGCCTTGGGGGCTTAGCTGCACTTGGGGCTGGGAATAGGGATAAGACTCAGCCCAGCAGACAGATGGAGAGCCATGGGAACCATGGGTGGGAGAACAGGAGTCTACAGTGTGGTGGGATGCACACATGGAGACAGCCAGGAGGAAGAGGGGAGTAGCCATGAGCTGAAATTCAAGGCATGGAAAGGACACTGGATCTGGCGAGAAGGAAGTCCTTGGGGACTGCAGGGAATGGTTTCCTACTTTTCCATAGCTCCACCTATAGTGGTCTATGACAAGAAGTTGTGCTCTGAGGGAGTGGTCTGAGGTCCTCAAAGAATAAGTTGTGTTCACTGTGTAGGATCTCTTTAGACAAGAAAATGTCCTAGTTCATTTTAGGAAGGACACTAGCCATTGTGTTTTCTACCCTGGTATTGGTGCAGCTGATCACAGTGGCCCCTTTCCCACTTCCTTCAGCAAGGTAGTTTTATTCCATCATGTAAATAGTCTACAAGGCCTCCTCCAGGGATGGCAGGAAGGCAGGCATCTGAGGGCAGTAGATGGCTTGAGGTCTGATGCCATGTCATAGCAGTCAAGGACTTTTCTTCCATTCAAAATACACTAACTTTGTCTATTTTTGTATTAGAGAAATTAGCCTTGATGCCACACCTGTAAGTGGATAGATTCCCCATTTAAATGATGGACACTGAGAAGTTGAGAAGTCAAAGGATTTAATGACGTGCCTGCCTTGGCAAAGTGCTTTATAATTGCTTACTTTATTAGTCAATTTGTGGAGTGACTTTTAAAGAACTTTTTAAGATTCTCTAATTTGTGTAGAGACACACTGTTTAAGAAAGAAAAATAGGTCATTTAAAATGACAAAAGAATTAATTTAATTATCTTCTTTGCCTGGGAGAAGACTCCAGAGCTTACAAAAATTCAAGGTGGGGCTTCTGGTAAATTAGGCTATTTATTAAATGGCACCAAGATCAGTGCATTGTGTTGTATCTTGGATCAGCTTTTGAAAGGCAGAACTACTGTTTCGAAGGGAGGTAAAGAGAGGCCTGCATCCACGTCCTGCCCCATCTTGGATAAATCACTCAGCTCTTAAGACTCTTAGGGTGCTGGAAGAAGCTAGGAGAGAAAGATATTCCAGAAAAAGCCAAAAGCACAGGAGGTTGAGATTTGGAACCTTGTGTGGAACTGTGTACCCTGGACAGATCACTTAAAATTTCTGGGTCTCCATTTCCACCCTGGGGTCCAACTGGGATCATAAAACCTGCCTTCCTCCCAGGTTTGTTGAGATGATGCAAAGATAAAATATAGGAAATTGCTTTGACTGCCATCAAGCACTGTACAAAGTATGGTATGGTGAAGCCTTTCCATTTCTGGAAAATGTTGGGATTTGAGCTCACTAAGTAGTCTTTGGCTTCCTCACCTTTGTTCTGATTTAAATGTGTGGAGGATTTTTTGTTTTGTTTTGTTTTTTAAACTGATCAAGATTGTATTGGAAAATCTGGTTCCTATCTGTAGATGAGTGGGCTGTTTCCCAAACTTAGGAGTTTATGGACTGGCCCATCCAGGTGGGCACAGGCAGCCCTAGAAAACCACAGCCATGTCTGTGGGTCCTGATGATATAACATTTTCAGCTTTGATGAGAATGCTGGACTGGCAGCTTTCAAGAGGATAAGGGGTGAGGGTAACATGGAATAAGGCATACTCACTTCCTGGTCCTGAATACACCAGTGAGAATTCACTCTCTGTGTATGGGACGATGTGAGTGAGGGTCCCAGTAGAGACTGGGAATGTACCTCTAACGAAGGACCCTCTACAGAGAAACTAGACATCAGGGGAGAGGAGATTACTCCCATGGATAGTACCATTTGGAAGTAACTCAGAGCCCAAGAATGGTTGCTGTGGGCTTTGAATTCAATACAGACTATTTATATCACTTCCAGATGCCTCTTGTCTACAGACCGTGACAGGTATATTGAGACATCACTTTGGGAACATCTGGGAAAAGGCTTGCAAAGAGGACATATAAGTAGGATGCCTGGATGGGAGATTGACTTTCTACGCTGGAGACTCTTAATGATGTGCATTTGATACTCATTTTCATAGAACTCCAGGATTGATCATCAAAAGTGAATTGTATTCTGAATCCCTTTTGCTAGCCACTTGAGGTGGGATCTCCTTTTTCCACGTGTTATTTTATAGTTCGTATATAGTAATGGAGCCTTCTCTTTAAAGATGAGCTTCCAGAAGTTAATGACTCATGATCGCAGGAGAAGAGAAGCATTAATGATTAACGGAAGATTACTGCCTTGTGTATACATTTTGACTATCATGGCTGATCCTTGTTAAGATGAACTGTTAGTCATTTTTTATTAAACTCTGATGGTTTTGACAGTATATTTGCCTCTTTGTGCCTTATGAGACCTTCAGTGGCTTACAGCTATAATCACACACACACACACACACCACACCACACTCGAAATCACAATCTAATCTTTAGGAGTAGGAATCAGAAATACATATTGAGCCCTAGGTGATGAGCTTGCTAACCATAATTTCAAGATTAGTGTACATGTAAAGTGTGTGTGATTGTGAAAGTATGCATACATGCAGTTTGCAAAATATTGGTATTTGGAAGTCCTTCTCTTAACACCTTTTAGAATACTTTTATAGATAAACCTCAGTCCTGAAGGCCTGGTGTGTTTTTAGCACACCTACTACCAGTGAAATTTTTGGTAAGTCTTTTGCCCTCAAAGCTTTTCTTTTTTCTTCTGTTAACTTATATCACTAAGGATGCCTTTGGTTGCATGTAAAAGGGAAATCTGGGCTCAACTGATATAAAACAGTAAAACTAATATATTATCACAGAGACGAGAGAGCAAAAGCTATGGCAGCTGCAGACCCAGTGTCATCAGTGCTCTGTGTCCCCCTGGGTGACTGTCTTGGCTGGCGTTCTCTCTGTGGTGCCTTTGTCCTCAGCCTAGCTTCCCTTATCATTGCAAAAAGGTTACAGTCATTCTACGCATCAACTCCAGACCTAACAAGATCCAAAAGAGGGAGACCTTCTCTCTTCCTGTGTAGCTTTTATTGAAAACAAAAATTATTCGCCTGAATGGTCCCCCTCCCCCACAACCAGCAAGCTTTCTCTCATGTCACTAGCCATGAGTGTGTCACATACCTGTGCCTAGTGGGGTCTCCTTAATTGCCGTACAACAATAAGGACCCACTTCCCAGGACAGCCCCTCCAGAATAATGGCCGTCAAAAAAAGGGCGAAGCTTTAACAGCAGGGTTAATTAGGATGGGGAAAGGATTGAACCAACCAACATCATAAACCCTATAGGATTATTGTGAAGAATATGTGGCATAACCTATGGCTTAATGAGTGAACACACACAGAACTCTTCAAACACTACTTGGGATGTGGGAAGTACTCAGTATGCATTTGCTTATTGTGACAAATTTATGTTTTGGATGAGCTTGAGTGACTCACCAATAAAAATAGCATTGTGAGTGGTGGTGTTTTATTAAAGATAAAAGGAGGGGGGATGCTCAAGGGAAATAGGGGAGGTAATCCAGTTGATACTTGGAGGCAAAGAGGAGGCCGAGTGAGTAGCTGGCCTATATTTGGTCATCCTCTTTCCATCGGGAGGAGCTAGTCCAGCCTTCTAAATAAAGGAAAAATGCTATTGCCCAAAGTGTTAATGAATTCCAGCCCCAGGAGTCTCCTCTTTCCCACAGCTATTTTCTTTCACTGGTTGAAAGTGGTATTTAACAGCACAAGTATTTTAAAACAGTCAGAGGTTTCTTAACCAAATAAAAACGTTAGACTTTATTGCTTTTCATGAGGGAGGAATGGAGCTCGAAACCCGTGTGTTGTGTGTCTGTGTACGTAAATGTAAATATCTTTTTATGAGACGTACACATACACTTGTAAGAAACCATATAAAATTGACAGTCCTAGGCAAGAAAAAGGAAAAGAAAAAAAATTGGCTCTTGAAGCTTTTAGCCATAACTAAAAATAATCTTCCATGTTTGATACATTACTCAAGAAATCTCCTTTGTGTATCCTGATTTTATAGTTCATTTTCACGCTCTGTGACTTAAAGAGGGTCCCTGTTCAATCTGATGGCCTTTGATGCCATTTGGGACTTTGGCTTTTGTTCTGGCATCTTATTATTTTTTTTTAATTTTAAAAATATTTATTTATTTTTGAGAGAGAGAGACAGACAGAGCATATGCTGGGCAGGGGCAGAGAGAGATGGAGACACAGAATCCAAAGCAGGCTCCAGGCTCTGAGCTGTCAGCACAGAGCCCTACACGGGGCTCGAACTCAGACCATGAGATCATCACCTGAGCCAAAGTCTGACACTTACCCGACTGAGCCACTCAGGCGCCTCTTTCTTTCTTTCTTTCTTTCTTTCTTTCTTTCTTTCTTTCTTTCTTTCTTTCTTCCTTCCTTCCTTCCTTCCTTCCTTCCTTCCTTCCTTCCTTCCTTCCTTCCTTCCTTCCTTCCTTCCTTCCTTCCTTCCTTCCTTCCTTCCTTCCTTCCTTCCTTCCTTCCTTGATATGGCATTTAAAACATAACGGGATAAGTATAAACCTACTTTTCATTTCTTTAAAAGAAGAAAGGGGGGTGTCTGTGTGGCTCAGTCGGTTAGGCATCTGGCCTCGGCTCAGGTCATGATCTCACGGTTTGTGGATTCAAGGCCTGTGTCGAGCTCTGTGCTGACAGCTCAAAGCCTGGAGCCTGCTTCGGTTTCTGAGTCTCCCTCTCTCTCTGCCCCTCCCCTGCTGTCACTCTGTCTCTCTCTCCCTCTCTCTGAAAAATAAACATTTTTAAAAAATTAAAAAGAAGAAAGGAAGAAGCAGTTCTAAATGTAAAAACCCATTTCACATGTTAATGCATCCAGTTTTATTCTGATAGCCTTGAAGAGATTTGGGGGGTTTTTGACTGTTAGGTGTTTTTTTTTTAAAAGCAAAGCAAATGACTTGAGAGGTGTCCATCTGACAGTAGAAGTTGTCATATCAAATCTTCTGCAGGGAAGCCAAAGAAAGCAGGGAGAAATTTTGGAGCTCTTACTGTGGTGGGAAATCAGTTTCTGTTTTCATGCTTTTTGGGCTTTTATCAAATTTTACTTTGAATCTTCTCAGAAAGTAATGTCCCATTATTTATAATCACTTGCAAGAAATTTGATGTTTGCCAGTCTATCTGGTTTGGCACTTAGCATCTACGAGTCCAAGTAATCATCCTTTATCAAAGAAGTACATTTCCTCTAACTTACACCCCTTAAAAATGGGTCAGATGTTTCTCTACATTTCTGGAATCTCTTCTTTGAAGTTGAGACTTCAGTTAGCTATTTGGAAGCCGTATAAGAGGGTAGTTAGAACCAACGTGGATCACCGGAGAGGATTGAAATGGGACCTGTACTGATTTCAGCTGAGGACTTGGGGGTTGGGAGCCTTTATCCATCTGTTGTGCTTGGAGCTTAAATTCCGTTAACTTAACGCAAAGCCCTACTTAGGAAATCAACCTAATGGACATGACCAGCTGTACTGAGTTGCTGTAGGCTTAAGAGCAAACATGGATGGAGAGCTGAGGTACATGTATACTGTGGTCCCAGAGCCTTGGGGAAGAAGCAACAGGAAAAACAACCAAAATTATGCATGCCAACATCTCTTCAAGGCTCACAGTGACCATTTCTATTAATAGTTTTGCTACATAGACTGTAGCTAGGATAATTTAAGACAGATGAAAGCTTTTTCCCCTTTCTCTAATTTTCATGCTACTGGGCTTTATTCTTGTTATGTTTTTCTTTCTTTTTTTTTAATTTACATCCAAGTTTGTTAGCATATACTGCAACAATGATATCAGGAGTAGATTCCTTAATGCCCCTTACCCATTTAGCCCATGCCCCCTTCCACAACCCCTCCAGTAACCCTCTGCTTGTTCTCCATATTTAAGTCTCTTATGTTTTGTTCCCCTCCCTGTTTTTATATTATTTTTGCTTCCCTATCCTTATGGTCATCTTTTTTGTATCTTAAAGTCCTCATGTGAGTGAACTCATATGATATATGTCTTTCTCTCACTAATTTTGCTTAGCATAATACCCCCTAGTTCCATCCACATAGCTGCAAATGGCAAGATTTCATTCTTTTTGATTGCCAAGTAATACTCCATTGTATGTATGTATGTGTGTGTATATATATATATATATATATATATATATACGCACGTATATATATATATATACACACATATACGTGCATATATATATATATATATATATATATATACGTATATGTGTGTATATATATACACCACATCTTCTTTATCCATTCATCTATCCATGGACATTTGGGCTCTTTCCATACTTTGGCTATTGTCGATCGTGCTGCTATGAACATTGGGGTACATGTGCCCCTTTGAAACAGCATCCCTGTATCCCTTGGATAGACACCTAGTAGTGCAATTGCTGGGTCGTAGGGTAGTTCTATTTTTAATTTTTTGAGGAACCTCCATACTGTTTTCCAGAGTGGCTGCACCAGTTTGCATTCCCATCAGCAGTGCCAAAGAGATCCTCTTTCTCCACATCCCCGCCATCTTATTACTTGGTTTTAAAGGAAATATGGGTCTTAAGCAAGGAGTTGCCCCACCTGCTCTTTTCTTTCCTGACATGTTCTTAGGAACAGCACATTTTGTGGGTAGCAATCACTTGTCAGGCTCTGGTGATGCTAGGTTTTCACAGAAGCCCTGGGATGTGTATACCGCTATTACCCTCATGTCATAGATGTAGAAACAGAGGTGTGGTGGGGTTCAGCCACTTGCTGAAGCCACTGAACTAGTGAGGGCAGAGTCTGGGCTGGGGCTTGCATCAGTGGGATTCCAAGCCCATGTTCATTCACAGCACCACATAGAGTGGTTTCTGGATGGTGGTGCTTTTTGCCAACACCTTAAAAGATCCCCATATTGCTAAGTGGAGGGTGTATTTCACCTGCTGTTAAGCACTTCTGTTCCCCCTCCTACCTGCTTTCCTCCCACTGAGTTACCATATTCTAAGAATACCAACCTAAACTGTAAAGGATGAAAAAGTCTAATTGTTACTAAAAAACCCCTTTTGTTTGGGCCGAGCACTTTTTATCCTACCGAATACTTTTCTATTTACCATCCTGCTTGGTGAGGTCAGTAGGGCTCATTCATTCTGGGGGTCAGGGCAGAAATCCCAAGCTTGTGATATGGCTGGTAGAATTTGGGCAGCAGGGTTCTATGGGATCAGTGTTGACTTTTCCAGACCCTTGGCTCTAGGACAGGGTTGTGCAGCCTTGATCTCTTCTCAGAAGAGATCCTCAGGTCTCCTGGTCATTTCCCACATTTCTTCCACTGTTGGGTTGCCCCGCCCCACCTCCTGATTGATTCTGTATACCTTGTCATTGTGGTGGGAAAGTTCTCGAGCCTCGAACAAAAGCACTGGAGGCACATGGAGTGTTGTGGGCTTCCATTTGTTTATTCCACATAGGTCATGGTTGGAATGACCTATTATAAATCTCCCATGCCTGGCAGCTGCCTTCCCTAGGTCAATAAACAGACAAGCCTTGAACTGAGGGATGGGGAATTTCCATCCTCTGAGGCACCAGGACCCAGACACAGGTTCTAGCTCCCCATGATCTGTCTTGCTCAGCCTTCCTCCGCTCTGGCTTTTCTTCCCACCTCTTCCCAAACACACACAATGGGAACATGAAGAAACCATACAATGATACCAAAGGTCTGTAGAGCTGAAGGATAAAAACACAACAGTTTTTCAAAAGTCTTAGGTCTGTTCTTTTTATTGCCTTTGCCTTCAAGGACCATACAGTTATGCTGGGAAAACTCTTAGGAGGGAAAATTTTAACTTTCCTTAAGTCTCATATTCTGGGTGACCTGTGACACAGGTGTTCTGGAAGAGGACCCAGCCCTGGCTTTTTCCCTGACCAGCCTTGAGTTCCTGGCACAGCACTTACCTTCTCTGGGGCTCTGGTGTTTGTATGTTTACTCTTGGTTGTTTACTGTAAACCGAGGGATTTGCACTACATGATACACCAGGTGTTTTTCAGCTCCGACATTTTGTTGTTTGAGTGGAGGAGAAATTGTGTCCATTGTGTCCATAAAGATGATTCTCCCTGCACTTATCCTTGGCTCACCCTTACCCCTGTATATGTAGAACACTTGGGTAATTAGTATTTGCTGAGGAATAATAAAGCATACCTCTAGTCTTTGTAGCTTGTAAAATAATGAGGGTGGGTGAGGAGGGAGTGGTGGCCTGCTCTAGTTTAGGATGAATTTAGGGCAGTTGTAGTAGTCCATAGGTTAGAATCTAAGATGGAATTCTTCATCACCTCCTCCCCACCACTTGTGGACATCAGCTGTTTTTGCCTGCCTTGTTTTGGGCAGTGGTACCCTAACTTTCATTGACTGTCTTTTGCCATTGGGTTCATACATCTTACTTGCCATTGGCTTCATAGAATCTCTGTGATCTAGATCTGGCCATTTAGAAGCCATATTCCCTGGCCGTGGTAAGTGGTTAAGAAATGGGCAGAAATCTAACCCACGTCAGTGAGATTTGCTAGAACTATAGGGACAGAGGCTCTCTATTCCCAGTGGGGTTGCCAGGCAGGAGGAATGTGTGTCTGATGCTGATGGCCATCTTCAACACGATATGGGATGGGCCTACTGAGTGTGAGGTTGATGCTGGGGATACTAGAGCAGAGGAAAAGAGGGGGCTTCTGAAGCCATTGTCCACATACTTGAGTCCAGCCCTGCCAGAATGTAAAGCAAGGCCTGGGCTAGTCAGTTATATAGGCCAATATATTCCTTTTTCCCTGCTCAAGTTTTGGATTGAGCTTCTGTCACCTACAGTTCAGTCTCCATGAAAAGCACTACTGCCTTTCTGTCACATCCTCTGGGCAGCTTTTTACCCTATGGGTTGAATCTGTTGGGATACATTTGACTTCAAGACTGTACCCACAGCAGCTTAAACGGGTGGGGTGTTTATCAGTCTCCTATAACGAGAAGCCCTAGGCAACATGGGTCCAGGATTGGTATTTAGCATCATCAGATGCTTAGGTTTTTCAGGGTCCTGGTATCTGCAGCTGCTGGCTTGGCCTTTAAGGTTGTACCTTCATGTGCAACGTTGCAGCTCTAGAAATTGCTTACTCACATAGCTGCTTGATTTTATTTAGGCTCATCAGGATTCATCTCCTGGAGCTGGAAAGGCCCTTTTCTCTGAGTCAGTGAACAAAATCAGGGTTCCATGGGCAAGAAGAAGGGGATGAGGGGTGGCTTTTGGGTCTACCAATGGGTCTCTATGCCAACTCCCCAGCTGTAATGGGTGGAGGGCCCATTATGGTCCATCTTAACCATATTCCTGCTCCATAGAAATTCTAGAGGGAGGAAAATTGGTCTGAGGTCTCATTTGTTTTGCTCCCTCAGGGACAGCACAGTAGATCTTGAAAGGCATGGAATGATGGGTTAAGAATGTTTTCCTCTTTTTGACCATGGGGATGGTGGTTTGGCAAAACAGCAACATAGTGGCCACAAGTCACTGAGACAAGGATGAAGTTACTGAATCTGGGACTTGGTTACAAACCAGATGATCCACAGGCCTCACTTTGAACTTCCCTCCCCACCCCTTCACTTGCAGCACCCTGCTCTGTGACAACTATGTACAGGCCTAGAAATAACTGGGCTTTGCTTCAGAAAGATGGTACTTTAAGACAGGAATCAGAATTTGAGGTAATAGAGTAGCATGAGGAGTGGAATCCTACTTGAGAACAGGTAGAGCATTTTCTTAAGCAAAAGACTACAGGTTGCCTAACAAATGTGTCCTCAAAAAGTTAATTAGATTTTATTTGAATTAGGAGAGCTCAGTAGTTAAATCTTAGAGTGACTCTATGGAAATGGAAGTAAACAATTTTAGTGACTCATAACTCTGTTTGTTATATCAAAAAGTCTAACGGTGGACACATCTGAACAATACTAGAGTTTTCCTAAACATTTAAAAAATAAGTGATAATTTATGCCCCCAAAATGAAAAACAGTCTGCTATCATGGGCGGCGTGTGGTGATCGCGTGAAGTACTGGGCTGTGAGTGACAGACAGCTGGTGATGTCTAGGTGGGCTAGTCCACAGGCTAAAAATTGAGAGGCAGATAGTAATGGATGTTGGCAGGGCTATCATGGCAGTCTCACAGGTGACGAATGCATCATGACTGTATGGGTCCTGTAAGTTTTCATGGATAACAATCATTTTGGAGTGTTGAATTATAATCGGGCAAATATATATCCTATTCAATAACTGTACCCTTGAAGGAGGTGTAGGACCACTCAAAATAAAAAAAAAAATGGGGTTGTCTGAAGCCTTTCGTGAACATCATGTTTGTCAAAATTTATCCAAATTCTAGAAATACTGATAATTTAGAATAGGTAAGATAATGAGCATTCTGGGTAAACTACTACAATATTTGTTTTCAGACTGAGGATTTTCAGATGTTATTACATAGCGTGACTTCTCCACACTACACCAGAGGTGGGCGAACTTCAGTGCATAGGCCATACCTGGCCAGCTGGTTACATCCAGCCCACTGCCTATTTGTGTATGGCCCTCAGCTAAGTATGGTTTTTACATTAAACAATGTTTATTTATTTGAGAGAGATAGAGGCAGAGAGAGAGAGAGTAGAGAGCATCTCAAGCAGGCTCCAAGCTCAGAGCAGAGCCTGACATGGGGCTTGATCTCCCCAACTATGAGATCATGACCGGAGCAAAAATCAAGTATTGGGTGCTTAAGTGACTGAGCCACCCCAGGGGCCCTTTTATGTTTTTTAATGTAAAAAAATCATGAGATGCGTGAAAATTGTATAAATTCAAAATTCAGTGTATTTAAATAAAGTTTTATTGGTTCACTGCTTTGGTCAACCCTTTACATATTGTGTAAGGCTGCTTCTATGTTACAATGGCCAAGATCAGTAATTGTCAGGCCACGTGGCCTACAAAACTGAAGTTATTAACTGGCCCTTTACCAAAACAGTTTGCTTACCCCTGCTCTAGAGCCTTTCAATGACTTGTTAATTCTCTTCTTCCCACACAGAAGGTCCTTTCTCTTGGGGTCAAGCTGTCTGAGTGTTCCCTAGTGCTGAGTGCCCATGAACTCTCTGGGCCTCTTCCTCAATCACAGATACACAGGGTTGAAACCTGGGTGAGCCCTCCTCTTGGCTCACTGTCCCTCAGCAAATTAAGAAGGGGACTCAGGAAGAATTTTCCCTGCCCACATTTAAATTTAGTTGGTCCCTGAGTAGCAGAGGAATAACATCTCCATGGTATCCCTATGAAAACATGATTAATCATTTACTTCCTATTTTCCTTTTGCTTCAGGCCATATCAGTATTCTATTTGCATGTGTATATTTTAGTCATTTTTTTTAATTCCCTCAGCATTCCCCTACATAAATAATGTGTGAGGATATGCTGAGATGCGCTAAGGGTGGACAGAGGGGTCCAGGAGGACTGATTGGATTATTCATTCCTATCTCCTGTAAATGCTTATTGAATAAGATCTCCTGTTACCCTCAGGGAGCTCAAAATCCCATGGGGGAAATAAAACACATAACCAGATAAATTGCAACAGGATGTTAGAAATACAGCAGCGGTTGTGCACACATTACAGACGTAGTATGGCTGAGAACTTGGCTGCTGCTTCTTCAGAGGTTGGGCTTAAGGGCACATGGTCAGGAGCAACTTTGAAGAAGTCATACCTGACCTGGAACTTCCGGGAGAATGGGTCTGTTAGGGGTCTCAAAGGAGGCTGGTATTTCAGACAGAGGACACCAAATGTGCCATGGCACCAAGTCCTAAAACAATCTCCTGTGTTTGGAGAATTCAAATTAGTTCATTATTGCTAAAGAAAGAGTTTCAAGATGGAGAGGGAAGAAGAAGGTGTTGTTAGGAAGGGAGGAGGGAACTTGGATAGGAAGGGGAAGAGGTGTCATGGGCCAGTTTAGTGTTGAGTTTAGAGGATGCCAACTGAATATGTCAAGCTGGAGACCAATACTGTTGACTAACTAGTTCTCTAAATCTAGCTGAGCATCCTTGTTACACCTCAGTGAAACACGATTTCTTTGTAGTTTCAGGTAAATGTTCACATTGGTAAATAATTATTGTGGGGTTTCAGGATTGTCCTGACTCATTTGTTAAATTATTCATCCAACTAATATTTACTTATGATCTACTTTGTGCCAGGGACTGCTCTAGGAACTGAGAGCAAGCAGTGAGCTGAACAGACTTTTCCCTTGTGGAGCTCCTGTACTAACTGGTGCCCACTAGCTGTTTGTGGCCCTTCGTTGTTGGGCTACATAGAAGGTTTGGAGAGAACCACACAGGCCTGTTTTTTGGTCCTATCTGATTTGGCCCAATCATTTTGGCTTTGTTCTCAGTGTGGCCACAGGAAGTAATTTTCTGTTTGGCACTTACCTCCTTTTTCGGTCATTATGACCATTTTGGTGCAAACACCTCTCTCAAATATATACATGCTTTCAGGCTTCTGGGAGGTGCTTTGGAGAGAGTTTTCTGTTAGCTTGAATTTATCAGGTCTGAAGCCCTGTTGATCATATTTAGTTTATTTATTCATTTGCTAAGTATTTATTGAGCTCAGCCTGTCAGAGGGAGCCCTTAGGTTCACTGCATAGTGAGAGCTTCTGGAAGGATGGATGAGAAAAGGATCCACTTCCAGGAGGTGGTGGGGCTGGATCTGTGTCTTAAAGAGAATAGCAGATGCAAGAAGGGAAAGCCAAAGGGACAGGAAATGTTGGTGCTCTAGGAGAGAAGTCAGGTGTGTGTGCACCTGAAGCATGCTCAGAGTGACAAGTACAGTGCGGTCCCCAGTCCATTCTTGCCACCATTTTGATGCATATGTCTCTGGGCCTCTACAGTCACCAAACATGCATAACCTCAACCTGATGTGAGCATCTCATTTCTTGACAGTCTGCACCCATTGTGATCAGGTTTCAGAGGAGTCCATGGTTACTCTTGTCAGAAAACCCAGACATAGTGGTATTAACAGAATAGTCTTGTATTCAAGAACCTAATATGACCTCGAAGAGACAGGCCAGGCTGTTACTTCCACTGATTTAGAATAATGAGCCAGTTGTAACTTCTCTCTCAGTAAGCAAGCCAGCCATGTTGTGTTAGGTACATTGGTATATATTCTGTAGGAGTAGGTTCAGCTCAAGGACCAGAAAACTGAGGAGGCTGAAGTAGAAGTTTGTTCTTCTCCCACGCAGTAGTCACTGGACAGTCTGTGCTGGAATGGAACTCCAAGGGGTCAAGGCCTTCCATCTAGTTGTGGCACTGTGCACAGCCTCATGGTTCAAGGTGTCCATGCCAGCTCCAGTCATCATGTCTGCATTCCAGCCAGAGTGAAGAAGAAAAGGGTACAAGAAGGACATGGTTTTTTCCTTTATGAAGCACTTCCCAGGAATTGTGTTCACCTATCTAACATCACATGCCAGAACTTACTCATTTGACCACATTTGGCTCAAGGCAGGCAGACATACATGGGCTTTATTCTGGGCAGCTGTGTGCCCAGTTATATACAGTCCTTGTAGGAGCTCTGATGCTGAGGAAAAGGGAGAACCAAATTGAGAGGCCACTGGCAGTGGTGTCTGCCTCTTTTGCCATTTAGCTAATCCGAAGTCTTCCCTCCCAGGAACCTGAAAATCTTCTGTGTTGTTGCAATTCACTCATAGCCGGGGATCCTCGTAATGTCACAAGATAAAAGCAAACTGGCTTATGAGCAGTTGTGAGTTGTGACCAGACTGGTTGGTCTTCAGTTGGTCCCCAGATCTTTATTCAGTGTGGTTAGAGATCAAAGGCATTGGACCTTGAGTCAAGGAAGGGCAAATCCTGTCTGACAGCGACCTTCACATTAGAGTTGGAGAGATCAGCTATCACAGGAAAAGTCCTGCAAGTAGAGAGAAAGAAGAAAAAAAGAAGAGAGGTGCAAGGTGAGGGTAGACCTTTACCTGTGCCATGCATGTGTGCTACCTTCCTTCCTTCCACCACATCAGATGCTTATCCCTGACGTCCATGCCTGTGAAGCCATGCTCTCCCCATTCAGGATAGTGTGGTGGCTAAGATCTGGGCTCTGGAGGTGGACTGCGTGGGTTCAAAGCCTGGCTCTCTTGCTGATGGCTGGGATATCTCTGGTCAGTCCTTGTAGGCCCCAACCTCCTCATCTATAAATTGGGGATGATGCCAGTTATAGAAAGCATCCCCCAGGATTGTCAGGAAACTGAGCTTAGTACTGCCGCTGGCCCTTGGTAAGGCCTCCACAAATCTCAGCCATTATTATTGTATTAAAGGAAATTTACAAGCCACTCATGTCTTCATGCAAGAGGCACGTTCTTTATGAACTCATGATAATGCATTCTACCTAGTCAAGCCCTGTTAACCTTCTGTTTGCCTCCTTCTGTTGTACACACACACACACACACACACACACACACACACACACACACAGAATAAATTAGAAGATCTGGGTTCTTGCCCACCAAGAACCTTGTCCTTGTCTCATGACACCAGTGGCGATATGAGAGCTTATAGCTGAGGTGGTAGTGTGCCACACTGTGGAGGGGGAAAGTAAACTCAGCTGGGATTGCTTAAGCTATTTTGGGCACCCAGCAGCCAGGCATAGGGTTAGAGGCTCAAGAAATGTTTGCTGTAGAGAACTAAGCAGAAGATCATGAGTGTGGAATCTCTGGCCATCTCTGGCATAGACTTGAGGAAGAGTGTCCTATCCTCTGGATTACTAGAAACTCAAATCCAGATCATACTTACCAAACGCTTGATATGCGAGGCCCTTGACAAGCTAAACCCCTCGTCAGGAGCCTCTTTGCCACCTGATGTATCCTTCTGAGTTGGCCTCAGAGAAGGAAGGTGGCGGTTGCTTTAAGGCTACATCAGGCACACCAGAATCTGGGCAGGAGGCAAGGCTGGGTTTTCCCTTTGGAAACTCTGGGGAAGGGAGCAGTTTTTCACAGAAGTAGAAGATATTTCTATTTATTCTATATTTATTTCTATTTATTCTATATGTTTTCTATCTGGGGATAGAAGCAGGAGGAAAAGCCAGGAATAAGAGGGCTGGCCCTTAGTTTCTTTTTTGTTCGGTTTTCTGTGAATTTGATTCCTTCCTGTGGCTTCTGAACTCCCTTATCTATGTGGGGGAGGGGCTGCAGTGACATCCAGACCCCTCCCCTCCACTCCCCCAGGCTGCTCCCTGTCTTTGATCAGTTCTTTCTTCAGAACTAGCAACACCAAGGGTTAGGCTGCAGGCTTTCGTGTTCAGTTCTGCCCTGTTTAGATTTAGGGGCAGAAGACAAGGCAGAAGGGTCAATTGTCTACCTTCTGTGTACACTTGACTTACATTATTAGCTTAATCCTCACCACCAGTGTAGGAAGGAAATGAGCTTATATGTTCAGATAAGGATCTGAGAGGTTAAGTGAGTAGAAGTTAGGCAACTAGTAGGATTCAAACTCGGATGTATCTGACTGAAGACTTGGGCTATTTCTGCTCTGCCTTCTCCTTTGGGCTAGAGAACGTTGACCCTGACCCTCAGGTGATTTCTACAGACAGGAAGCCCTCCAAGGGTCATGTGGAGTGAAGGCCCTGCAGACCCTGTCATTGCGGTCTCCCATGTGCCGGCCACACATCGGAAAGGCGGCAGCTCTGTCCATATCACGTGACGTGGTGGTACAGCCTCGCTCCCAGGAGGAACCGTGAACCGGGCTGTGGCTTAGGGGAAAAAACTATTTCAATGACTCTTTTTCCAGATGCCTTAGTTTTCTTTTTGTGTTGTTGCTTCTGTAACTGAAATAGTCTGATATATTTTGAGCTGTTTTCTTTTCTGTGTAAAACATCTGCCAGCAGGGTCCTGTCCTTTTCAGAAAAATCAGTGCGTTTTCAGACATTTAGGTCTGCTGTGTTCATGAAGAAGAAAAATTAGAGATGGTGAAAGCCCTAGGACAGGCATTTAATCCACCCTGGCCAGCTCTATCCTCCTTTTAAGGGGCCCCGCCTCCTTTGATGAACTATGCTGGTACTGAACAATCTTTGTGTTCTGGAAATTCTTAGGATTGGCCGATTAGTGAATATTTTTATTAAATCATTCTCTGTAAGAAGAGTTATTTTTTGGTCAGTCTTAATGCAATTGACTAAGCCCTTGATTTTCATTACCCTTTTAAGTAATTATTAGAATTTGGTCAGAGTCTCTTTTAAGTCATGCAATAGTATTTTGCATGGCCTTCATGTGAGAGAGACTAACCTTCACAGAGTGTCTGATTTATTCTTAGAGGTCAGCTGATACCGGAAAGAATTGATCCACTCTTATCATTTATTGCCTACCAATAATCTTCATTATAAAATATAAAACTTCCTTCTCAGGCAGCTTAAAAGCTACAGGTCCAAAGAGAAACAAAAGCAAAAATAAGTTATTGGGACTACATCAAAATAAAAAGTTTTTGCACAGCAGAGGGAACAGTCAACAAAACTAAAAGACAACCTACTGAATGGGAAAAGATAATTGCAAATGGCATCTCTCATAAAGGGTTAGTGTCCAAAATATATACAGAACTTCTAAAACTCAACACCCCAAAACAAAATAATCCTACTAAAAATGGACAGAAGACAAGAACAGACATTCCTCCAAAGAAGACATCCAGATGGCCAACAGACACATGAAAAGATGCTCATCATCACTTACCAGAGAAATGCAAATCAAACTTACGATGAGATACATCTTATACCTGTCAGAATGGCTAAAATTAACAACACAAGAAATGACAGGTATTGGTGAGGATGTGAAGAAAAAGGAACTCTCCTGTACTGTTGGTGGAAATGCAAACTGGTGGAGCCACTGTGGAAAACAGTGTGGAGGTTCCTCAAAAAGTTAAAAATGGAACTACCCTATGATTTGGTAAATTACTGAGTATTTACCCCCCAAATAAAAAAATGTTAATCCAAAGGGATACATGCATCTTTACATTTATTGCAGCATTATTTATAATAGCCAAATTATGGAACTAGCCCATGTGTCCATCAATAGATGAATGGGTAAAGAAGAGATGGTATCTATATACAATGGAATATTAGTCATAAAAAGAATGAAATCTTGCCAATTGCAACATGGATGGAGCTAGAAAGTATAATGCTAAGTAAAATAAGTCTAAGAAAGACCAATACCATATGATTTCACTCGTGGCATTTAAGAGACGAAACAAATGAGCAAAGGGCGGGGGAGAAAGGAGATATAAACAAACTGAGAAATAGACCCTTAACTAGAGAGAACAAACTGATGGTTACCAGAGGGGAGGTGGGTGGAGGGTTGGGTGAAATAGGTGATGGGGATTAAGAGTACACTTATCATGATGCGCACTGAGTAATGTATAGAATTGTTGAATCACTATATTTCAGTACACCTGAAACTAACATAACACTGTAGGTTAACTATATGGGAATTAAAATAAAAAACTTAATATAAAAAAATTAAAAGAAAAAGCTACAGGTCCAGTGGGTTGGACAGAGGTTGAGCACTGGAGTACAAACTGATCTTACTCAAAAAGAGGACATCTTTTCTACTAGAATTAGAAATTCTAGTAGAAGATTAGAGGGTGTAGATACATGTAATGATTGGGGAAGAAAGTTGAGGGGCCTTTATTTCTGGGTGTGTGTGTGTATGCCTTTATTTCTCTATAAAGTAGGAAACAAAGTCATCTTCTAAGAGGGAAGAAAGAGTCTGTAGAGAGGAGGGATTTGAGAAATGTGTTACAGGTTAGACGTTGTTAGGACCAAGAAAGAGAGTTGGCTGGATACACACAAAGGAATGACTAGGTAGAGCTGAAGTTGTGGATTCAGTCACAGTGGTAGAAGGAGGGAAGATAGATTTTTTTGTTATATCTAGGGCTGGTGTATTGTCAGGGTGTTTATTAGAAAGGACAAAGGGGAATTGAAGATGTGGTTAAGAATGTAGTTGAAGTCAAGAGTCACATCATAATCTTGTGGTTCATGGGTTCAAGCCCCACATTGGGCTCTGTGCTGACAGTGCAGACCCTGCTTGGGATTCTCTCTCTCCATCTCTGTGTCCCCACTCCTTTGCTGGCGCGCTCTCTCAACACAAAAATATGTTGAAGTCCTAGTTCAATGCTTAATTCATTCATTAAATATTTATTAAGCAACCATTGGAGACCGTGTGACTGGCTAGGGAAGGAGGTCAAGATGGGAGTAAATGGATACTATTGAAGAAATGGAGAGTCAGGAGACTAGAAGCCTCAGGAGGTTGAGGAACAACCAAGGAAGTGAGGGCATGAGAAATCTGGAAGGATGATAATGGAAGCCAGTGTTTGAGTAGTTCTGTATATGCACTAGGCACTATTATGGGTGCTTTGCACACATTAACTCTTTTCAATCTCAGCAACCTCATGAGTTAGAACTACATTACCCATGTGGAAAGATCAAGTAATCTGTCCAAGGTCTTTCAATTAGTGAATGTGGCAGAGCTGCGATTTGAACCCAAGCAGTTTGGCATCAAAACTCAAGCTTTCCACAGTGTGCTTTACTGCCTCTAGGAGCTTATGGTCAGAATAGGATGCAGGGTGTTAAAGGTGGAAGGTTCCAAATGATCACACAGTAGGAGAAAGTGACTAAAGCCAAGTGTGGGCAAGGGTCACTGTAGGCAAGAAGGCTGAGTGCCTTCTCCATGGGATTGCTGATGTCCTCTAGAATGCTGACAGGGCTAGGGGCTTGAAGCTAAAAGCAGTCACAAATATGGCAGGTGATTAGAAGGCCAGTAGATGTGGTGATTGTGATACAGCCAGATGGCCTGAGTCCAAAAGTTCAAGGGTTATTACGTGTGGGTGGAGGAGTAACAGTTGGGAAATGCCATTGTTGAGGGAGGAAGAAACTAATCCTCCTCCCAACCCTGAGCCTGAGGGATTGGGAAGCTGTGTTCTTGGGAAGGAGCCAGGCTTCAGCTAAGCAGACAGATGGAAGGAGTGTCCTTGGTGTGAGGTGAAGATGTTTAGGGATTTATTTTCTAAACCGCAGGATTCCAGGAATTGGGGAGGGAGGAGAGTTTAGGCAGCCTGGTTCACAAGGGTATAAGAACACAAAAAAGTTACAATACGAGTAGGGCAAAGGGTGAGAGATTGAAGGGGCTCACATTCAGGGTAATAACTGAGACATGGCTGATTGTTTGCCTTCAAGGTTCCATATAGGGCCCTGTATGAAGTTGCATGGACCTCAGTCAGTGCAGGCCAAGATTCCCATAGTGGCTGTCATGCAAGGGGACAAGGTAGACCATCCATCTGAGCCAGGCCAATGGACACACTTTCCACGAGACTGTCAGCTTTCCCTTAGCCACAGCAACGAGCGGTGAATGGGCTTATTCTGAGCTCTACTCTAACCCTAGCTGATAGATTTTTAACCTTTACTGTACCACTGAGCTCTTTGAAAGTCTGGTGACACTAATGGATCCCTTTTCAGACTAATATTTTTAAATGCATCAAATAAGATGCCCAGGATTACAAAGGTAACCAATTAATTGTACATACGTTATCAGATTATGAATAACAAATTTGTGCTATAGAAATATACATGCTCTATTAACACATTATAAAATAAAAACTAGCAGCAGGCCTAATAACAATTATAATTTCAAAGTAATGATTGTAAATAATATATTAAGATACAACCTTGAGGTGAAGATTCCTGTGATTTTTATTGCTCACAAAATGTCAGGTACTGATAATACTACTGTGGTCTGTTGACCACATGCGTGATAGAGGGAAATGCTACATTTCAGTAAGAGATTAGTGAAAAAAATATTGTAATATTTTCCCGCCCAAATCCACACAGCTCCTTTGGGTGGTGGGAACCCCAGATTCACAACCCGGTGTAGAGGAAGCACACACGTAGGACCCATAGTCTTGAAATGTGGACATTGGAGGATTTCTGGATTTTCCCATTCCATTCTGTCTGCCATACATGGTGAATAACTACTTAGAAACTCCTTAGTTCATAATAGTTGCATTTCTGGATGGACCTCATTCATAAAGTTTTGGGAACACAGTGTCATTATCTGAGCTTTAGAGTGATTTGTGCCCCTCACTGCGTTAATTCATAGTGGGACCAGAGCCTGGGACAGCCCCATGTCATTGAAACTCCATCCTTACAAGCATCTCCTTTGCTCTGTGCTGCAGCCCTCTGTCTAGGATGTGGGTTTTCACCCTTAGCACTGGTGACATTGGGGGATGGATAATTCTTTGCCGTGGGGGCTGTGCTGTGTACTGGGGATGTTTGGCAATATCCCTGGCCACTAATGGCAGTAGCATTATCCCTCAAGTCATGACACCCCAAATTGTCTCCAAATGCTACCTAATGTCCCTTATGGGTTGAACTCATCCCTGATTGAGAAATTGCTCTAGAACATGGTTTCAGCTGTTAACCCCGATCATTATAGCCCCTATCTGACATGGCAGTTGTCAATTGCACAGGAAGGCAGTTGTGCAGTATGAGAATGGCGTCCCATCCCCTTTATGTCATGTTAACCTCTTAATAACAGGGAGAACATTCAAAAATTGAGGGGGACTTGTCATTGCGATCGTGAGAACATTTCCCACTGTTCCCAATATTCATCACCAGAAATTAATGCTTTCCCTCAGAATAATAGACGATTATACTTTTCACTCTGTGAAATGTTTGCACATTGCTTTTGTGACATGTGTTTTTTGAGGGCACATGGCAAGTATATGACCTGTTGTCACTGAAAAGAAAAGAAACTGAAAAATGTTGAACCATTTCCTAGAAAACTTGACAATCTTCTTTCCTGGACAGCTTTTTAAAAAAGATTAGAGACCTATTTGACGAAAAGGATTTGGCTGAGGTTTTTCCAGGAGCAGGAAGGAGCTTGATGACATCTGGAATTCTGTTCTTCTAACTGTTCAGTTATGGAACACTAAAAAAATCATCATCATAACCTGCTCCCAAGTTAGCATCTCTCATCATTACATACATACATACATACATACATACATATGTACATACATACACACATTCATATGTGTGCAGTGGTTTTATTTGAAAATGGATCTTTTAACCATCATTTCTCATTTTATGTTTGCAAACCACTTTCTAACAGTCTTCAATTCAAATTTTCATGTCTTCATTACAAAAAGACATTTCACGGGCCAGGTACAGAACAGAACGTTGTTCTTCATTCTAACATTTCTCCTATTGTGTCCTGCAGAACAGGAGATTCTACAGATTACCTTACCTCTCCCTCTTTGATTTCTTAGCCTGCTTTTGTATAGCATTGTACGGTTTTCAGAGACCTTCCATATATATTTCCATGTTGGATACTCTCCCAAATTCTGTCAGATAGGCATCATTACTTCCATTTTAAGTATAAAGAAACTACCTCAAGAGGTAGAGCTTACCAGCTCAGGATCATGGTGTTGGATTGTCTGAATGAGGTCAGAGGCATGTCGGTCTTATTCACCAGTGGAGAAAGGGTGAACCAGTATTGGGGCTCCACGAAGGCTAAGAGCATCACTGTGAGGGTCAGTGGCAGACAGTAGTGGAGAGAAGCTGTGGCAGAAAGAGGTAGAATGGGCTTTGTGCCCCATGGACTCTACCAGCATCTGTGGATGTCGGTATCCTCACAGGGAAACCGTAGAGCCACTGGAGTAGAGCAACTGTCCCACTTAGTGCTCCCAAGCTCTGCTTCATAAAAGAGCCTCCTCAGAGCCCCTTGTGGCCTTGCTACCTCAATGTACATGACCTTAAGAAAAGGCAGAGGCAGCTTGAATAGGTCGTCTAACAGGACATGGTGCAGAAATAAAACTCAGAATGGGACAGGGGTCCTGTTTCGGCAACATTCCCCCTGTAGAACTTCAGAATTCTCTTTTAGTCTGATGATCCCAGTTGGCCTGGATCCTCCATATGTTAATCAGGGCTCTTCAGAGAAACTGAACCAAGAAGATAAAGATAGGAATCTGGGAAAACCTCTTGGAAGGAATTGGTTCACAGGATCTGCCTTTTGCAAGCTGGGGGCCCAGGAGAGCCAGTGGTAGAGTTCCAGTCCAAACCTGAAGACCCAAGAACCTGGGGAGCCAGCGGAATGAGCCCCAGTCTGAGGCCAACAGCCCGGAATGAGGAGGGCTGGTGTCAGGGGACCAGAGAAGATGGACATCTCCGCTCAAGCAAAAAGCAAGAATTTGCCCTTCCTCTACCCTTTTGTTCTGTTTAGGCCTCAAAAGATTGGATGATGCCCACCCACATTGGGGAGGGTGATCTTTACTCAGTCTACCAATTTAAATGCTAATCTCTTTCAGAAACTCCCTGAGAGTCACACCCACAAATGTTCTACTAACTTTCCTAGGGTCCCTCAGCCCAACCAAGTTGACACATAAAATTGCCCATCATCTCTCATGGTTCCTGAGATTGAGCCCAGTGTCAGGCTCTGTGATGATAGTGCAGGGGTCTGATTGTAATTCTCTCTCTGCCTCTCTCTCTCATGTGTGTTCTCTCTAAGGTAAATAATAAAAAAATTACCCATCGTACTTCCAGTTGAGGTCAACCTGGTACCTGTAAACATCTTGCTCCCTCTGGGGTGGGTATCAAAGCGGTTCCTTTAACAGTGATGATCCAGAGATGGGGACATGCCTATCCCCTCTTAGGTGCTGGAGGACTAGGAATGTCCTTAGTGGAACAAGAGCCCCTTGCCATATCAGAAGCAGCTCTGCAGGGAGGCTGACACTTCACAGTTGGGAATGGAATGGGGGTCAGGGAACAGACTACTTACATACCTCACACTCAGCTCCAGCAGGGGCTCCTGTCTGCAGAATCACTTCGCGTGCCAGCGCAGACAAAATGACAGATCAGGTGATGTGGATCAGGGTTAAGATTTGGCTGTTGGGGCCACCTGGGTGGATCAGTCAGTTAAGTGTCCGACTTCGGCTTAGGTCCTGATCTCGAGGTTCTTGAGTTCGAGCCCTGCATCGGGCTCTGTGCTGACAGCTTAGAGCCTGGAACCTGCTTTAGGTTCTGTGTCTCACTCTCTCTCTTCCCCTCCCCAGCTTGCATGCGCTCTCTCTCTCTCTCTCAAAAATAAATAAATATTAAAAAAAAAAAAAAGACCGCTGGTATAAATTATTCACACTTAAGAGGAGTTCTAGGGGAGCTTACTAAAGTTATGCAACATCCTTTATTTAAGAGACAACTTTGTTTGGTGCAGTCCTGCGTGCAGTCTTGCCAAGGGTCAGAAAGATGGGTCCCTAATGCTACACTGCTCTTAGTTCACTTCTTCAACTCACTGAGGATATTAAGCATTACAATTCCTGAAAAAACTGGAGAGAGACTTAGCAGGGAACAGCTGAGAAAAGGGAGTCAATTCATGTTTTGTCTTTCTTTCCTTTTGTTTTCTTTCTTACATTCTTCTCTTCTGGGGCCAGGGTCTTTTGAATGTTTTCTTCGCAAGATTTTGGCTTTCCCAGCTCTCTGAGAGAGAGTCAAGTTTGGGTTTGCTGTGGCAAGTGTTGGAAATAGTTCCTGTGGTACCGGCTGGCTTACATCCTATGCCTTGGGCCCTGGTTTCCTTAGACACCTCCTCCAAGCTTTGAGTATGTCTTCATTAAGCTGTATTTGAATAGCATCGAGATGCCATTTGCTGGGCTGTGTTTGAACACGCTGAAGCCCTGGGTGTGCACACCTGCATTCCTTGATGGCTCCCATATGCCCCAGCAGGCCTTGAGGTTAGAAGAAACTTACTTATGACTTGGCAGTGTTCATCTCCTTCAGGCCTAGGGGCCTCTCTGAAGACCTTTCTCCATTTTCGCTAATTTTCTGGAATTCGCTCACAGTCTGTGATGTATAGAACCTAACATTAGTGCTTTTGAAATGCAGATGGAATTTCACTTGAAATTGAATTGAAAAAATGGCTCTGCCCTTGATGATTCTAGCGGGGTCTAAGGGATTCTAATGCGGTTCAAATTGAGTTAAGTAGTTTCAGCGAATTCCTTGCACAATGAGAAGCAATCTCTTTGGAGTGTTTTGGAACAAAGAATGCGAATTAAAGAATTCACTCTTAAAACTTTGCTATTATTACTCTTTATTTATGTGGTGGTACTGATCATCTCTGGATGAGATCTTTGAATCAAAAAGAGCTCTTTTTGCCATTTTTTGGCATAAACGACCCAGTTTCTCTTAAATCAATGGCCTTAAACTAAGAACAGGAAAGAGGATTATTATAGCATAAAAGAGACTCAGGAACAACCAAATGCAATATAGGAGCTTTATTTGGATCATAATTTGAACAAACCAAAAGAAAAAACAAGGACATCTGTGAGGCATTTGTACGGGGTATTCACTAATATTAAGGAATTGTTATGAGTTCTGTTAAATTATGGCTGTTATGCTCTTTAAAAAATACCTTTATCAGCTAGAGAAGCCTACAAAAGTATTGACAGGTTAGATAATGGGATATCTGAGATTTTCTTTGAAACACTTTTTCAGACAATAGTAGGGGAAGGGCCAGTGGGTAGATGAAATAGAAGATGCAAATACTAGGAAGTGTTGAAGGTGGGTGATGATAGGTACATGGGAATTCACTACACCAATCCTTTGACTTTTATGTTTGCCTGGAAATTTCCATAACAGAAAGATTTTTTTTAAAAAAGGATTCCTTTTCTGGGTGGAAATGGAAAACAGGAGTGGCAAAAATCACATCAGCTGATAAGAAGAAGATAGGATGTTAGGGTATCTTTTTTTTTTTGCTGTTAATATCTACTCTAAAAAATCTTTAAGTACTTGTTTTTGTTTTTGTGTCTTTATAAAATGTCACTTTCTCTGGGGAAGTGATTATGTTTCACTAATCTTTCTAATGCCCTCACTGCTAAGTCAGGGTTCCCTGACTTTACTTCATGTATTCTTTTTTTTAATTTTTTTATTTTTAGGAGTATAAATATCTCTGATTATAATGTCTTCACATTCAGTGGATTCTTGATGAAATAGCGCCTATTTTCTTGAGTAATATTTCCACGTGTGGGAGTCTACTTTCCTGATAACAGTATAGCCATACCAGCTTTCTTACGCAGTGTTTCCACGATATGTATGTATGTATGTATACATTTTCCATCTTTTTACTTTGAACCTATTCGTGTCTGTGTATTTAGAGTTCATTTCTTGTAGACAGCATACAGTTGGGTTTTGCATCTGTGTCCAATTTGATCATCTCTGTCCTTTTAAGTAGCATTTAGTCCTGGGCCTTCTAGGAGATGCCAGCTTTTCCGTCCCTGCTCTTCCTTGGCTCATAAACATGGTTTGAGCTTTGACAGCCTTGATCAGACTATCCTTATGCACAGTGCTCAGCTCTGGGCACCATATTAGGATGGGATGGAGAATTTCTTGAGATGTAGAATCAGATCATGAGGGGTCTGGAATAACGCACTGTGAGAAATGGTCCAGGTAGCCAAGGATATTTACCCCAGGATGAGAAGGAAAGCTGGTAAATGCAGATAAAAAGGGCCAGCCAGGAGTCCAAGGCCGGATACTCCCATTGCATGTTGTTGGCTTCTGCAAACATTCTTGCCTCTGGCATCAGCCAGTAGCCAGGAACCAGAAGCTTGACTATACTAGTCCCGCCCAACCTGGAAGCACATGTGTATAAAAGATTAGTAAAACCTGAGCCAGACGCTCAGCCTTTGGTGGTGACTCCACTGGGCCAGCACTGGTGTGACATAAACAGTCTTTTCTGATTCCCTGAGTGCTTGTGGCTTGTCTCTTCCAGGACACCAAGTATTTGCTGCAAGAAGGATAGATAGCACATAGAGAAGGTAGGATGTGTATTCAAACATTTTTCTGTGTGACTCCAGAAACAGGAGTTAAAACCACTTATGGCACATTTGGTTAAAAGGTACATGGGTATAATTACCTTTGGGTTAGGTTGTTGTGCTAGAAAAAAAAAAATAGTGGCTTGGATACCAGGCATGGCTGGATTGTGTTGCCGTAGGGCGCTAACTGACCACTTGTCAGAGGAGATACTAAGAATTTGCCTTCGTTGGGTAAGAGATTGCCTTTGGGACCTTGAAACATATGATTCAGTTGGATGTTGGATGTTGGATGGTCTGGATGTTGAAATTATTCTTAACAGTGGGTTACAAAGGATTTTGAAGTGGGAAAAGGAAATCTTGATCTTTTGACGAGGATGACTTACCTGTTGAATATAAGCCAGAGAGTCAGAGAGTACACCCCAGTCTGGGGACATTAACAGTTCTCCTGTTGGCTGTAGATCTTGGCACCTTGAACCATCTGTGTGGGCTTTGCTTCTTATATGCCTTTTGAGATCTGCTTCCCCACCACCAGCTTCCTGATGGAGACCCAATGGTCTCACCCAAGGTTGTTGCTCTCTGATTGGGCTCTCCTGGGATCATGTGCCTTATTCAAACTATCTCTGCCTCCCAAACCTGCTTTTGCCCCTGAATGATATGGGTGCCTCCCTCTCCATCAGCACACAGAAGCTTCTAGAACTTTAGGCTAATTCCATCCTCTACACCTGTGACGGTGTTACCACTGTCATATCCATTTCTCACTTTCCAGAACTGCAAGTCTTCCTTGAAATGTGTAGCCACTCTTACTTTATTCTCTTCCATTCTTGTCGATGGTCCCCCATGCTCTTGAGACCTGACTTGCCTGCATATTTTGGAGAGTCTCACACACATGCACATACACAGAGAATGTGAGAGAAGAGTAGGAATTGGAGCCTGAATAATCCAGTTTGAAAGCCTGTGTCTTAACAGTGACATTCAGAGGAAGAAGTCAGGAAATGGGTTAGGAGCAGGAAAATGGATGTTAACCTGGGCCCTTTATGGTGAGCACACCTGGCTGTGTCACTTAGCCTATTCTCAGAATCATCAGAGTTTAGCTATTCTTAGGCTGAGTGAAATGTGACAGATTGGCTGCCATGGCAACTGAGTTATAAATTTTGTTTTGGCAACGGATTTCCACTTCAGAAGGCATTCTAGGATTTCTTCTTCAACCCACAGGCATAGGATTTCCTAAAACATAACAGAAGAATATAACATGCTTGCTTCTGTTCAGAAGTCTTTGCGAGCTCCTGGTGCAATGGGTTGCGTATGGCAAAGTGGCTTAAAGACAGAATTGGAAATAAGGAATATCTAGCTCTTTGACTTCTTTGTAGCTTTCTGGGAGATTAGGAAGGGCTGTAAAAACTGAGAGCTTCATCTGGAAGGTTGTATAGCCTAAGCTAATGATACCAGACATTAAAGCAGAAATTGAGGCCATGACAATTCTATAGCATCTGAAACCAGTCTCCTCCAAGGTACAAAATTGAGGTCGCAAATGAATCTCACCAGAACTGGTGTTTCATCAGTTCACCAAAGGGAGGAAATTCTAATCCCTCTTGGTTTCACTGCAAAGTGCAGCCATTCCTTGGGGATGTGTGCACTGCTGAGTTCACGTGTCCTTGTCAATGTTGGCCATGATGCACATGGTAGAGAAGGTTGTGTCCAGAGGCTGTATGCTCAGAGTAGGGCTATGCTCAGAGTAGGGCTCTGACTTGCAAAGCTCGGTAAACTCACATTTATTGAGCACCCAATAAGTTCTGGGCATGGAGTGAGGTGGTGAGTGTTGGAGATGGCGGGGGGTGGGGGTGGGGGTTGCGCAGACACATATGTTGCCTTTAAAGAGCTGATTATCGACTGAGTATAGAGATGAAGACAAGGTGTGCTTGACTGTGATGTGTATCCCAAAGCTAGACCCATCTATCTGATAACAAAATATAACATAATTGGTTCTAATTGCTGCCTCTGCAAGATAAATGCAACAAGAGAGGTTCCAAGCACCCCAAAGTTCAAAGTGGGTGAATTACTTGCAGTGGAGGGATCCAGGGAAGACTGTGCAGAGGTGATGTCAGAGACTGGCCTTGGGGAGGGTGTGGCTAAGCGGATGGGGGTGGAGAGACATCCCAGGTGGAGGAAGCATCAGGGACAGACTCAGAAGCGATCTTTGGGGGCATGTTTAGGGAACAATAAGAATAGTTCAGTGTGTTGGGGCACCTGGGTGGCTCAGTTGGTTGAGCATCCGACTTTGGCTCAGGTCACGATCTTGCGGTTTGTGGATTTGAGCCCCCCGTCGGGCTCTGTGCTAACAGCTCAGAGCCTGGAGCCTGCTTTGGATTCTGTGTCTCCCCCTCTCTCTCTCTGCCCTCCCCAGCTCATGCTCTGTCTCTCTCTCTCAAAAATAAACAAACATTAAAAATATTAAAAAAAAAAAAATAGAATAGTTCAGTGTGCCTGGTAACTTAGTACTTGTGAAAGAGGAATTTTAAATTGGGAAGCTAAGTGTGGACCATCTTTTGGCAGCTCTCATTGCCTTTGAAGGTTTCTGAGCAGAGAAATGACATAATGTAAGTGACCAGCATGTGTTCCCCAAGCAGGGGAACATCATCCAGAGATTACTTTCCCTTCTAGAAGATTAAAGTTACAGACAGTGGGCCTGTGGGACGTCTATAGTAGGCCTTTCCAATCTGGTTTTGTCTGCTCGTTTTCTTTCCTGTGTTCTGAGGCTTTGAGAGGCTCCAGATAGTCTCCTTCCCCCGACTGACTTTTAAAAAGAAATGATTTATTCTTCAAACCTGTCAAGGGATTGTCTTTCTTGTCTCACAAAGAGAGGAGGCAAAGAAAGGACGACATAAGTCTGAAGAGTGAAGATTTCGTAAGTATCAGAGCATGAGTATGTCTTCCAGAGACTCGAAGGGTCCCCTCCTAGGCTGTAAATTGGCTTTTGGGGAATTGTCTCTTTTTACACATTCTGCTGGATGAGATGTGACATCTAAGGGGGCATTTTTGGCCAGACTCCACCGAAAGGGAAGAGGTTGGAAAGGCAGGCACATTAGGGTTCAGATAACAGAGAGACTCTTACTTTCTACCACCTCCTGGGCTCCCCCAGAAAGGGGAGTGAGCAGGGCAGTTGTGGGAAAAAGAGCTGAGAAGGAGGAAGAGGAGAGCAGGGAGCAAAGTGATGGATGGGAGTGGGGGCAACAGGTCAGGGCCATTGGACAGATAGGGCACGAATTCAGTGTCCAACACATCTGCTCAGGTGCCTGACCTTGCCAGCCACCCCACCTTTTAGATACGGTGGCCTCATTTTGTGGAGGGTGAATGGGGTCCAGGAGGTTGGGTCAGCTGCCCAGGACCATGCAGCTGCTAGGAGGCGCTAGAGAGTAACCTGGAGCTCCTGACACAGACCGGCTGGAGGGTGGGGGGGTGGGGGGGAGGGGGGGAGGGGGCGGGGCTGTTACAGGGCTAGGCTGGGAGGAGGCACAGGCAGCAGACCCTGAGCTCTCCCAGCAAGGAGGTCTAGACCGTTTGGAAGGAGGCCCAGGAAGCCGGGGCCCCTCAGGAGCCTGTGCCCTGTAGACTGTTCACAACGCTGCCTTTATTCCCAGACAAAGCTCCTCCGTAAAAATCGAAGGCCATTCATCTGTGAGGGCGGAAGCGGACCCACTGGTAGAAGTTAGGGCAGGGTGGAAACACTTGGGGAGTCCAGAGGTAAGACAGCGGTGATGGCTGCACAACAGAGTGAATGTACTTAATGCCACATGTTTAAAATGGTTCGTTTTATGTTCTCTGTCTTTTACCATCATAATAAAAAAAAATCATTAAAAAAATAAAGGCCTGGGTTTTCCACTGGACAGTGAAGTCTGTCTCCGGGTAGGACTCCCTGGCTTCCAGTTCATTGGGAGGACTGCTGTTGGGGTGAAGGGGGGCTGCTGCCTGCTCTGGGAGCTCGGGCTGACCTCGCAGGAGACGTGCACCAGCAGCCTTAGGGACAGGATCATGGCACAGAAGCCGCTCTGGCCACAGAGGACGCATAAAGTTTGTGAGTGAAAAGGTCACCTTCTCAGGGACTGGAGTGGAATTCAACGTTCATTAATGGAGTTTTTTAAAGCCGGGGCTGACGTCCTTCCTCGCTTAAGTTGCCTTCCTAATTCATTTAAAATTGAATGTCCAGACTGCTCGCAAGTGGGATTATGGAAGAGGGAAGAGAAGATAGTCCTCTGGAATGGTGGTTTTGAGTTTTATTTTTTAGTAATTAGAATCCCCGTATCCCGGATAAATATCATACGTAGTGTGTCTGTGTTCTCATGGGAGCAGCTGGAAGGTGGTGTTTCTGCAAGGAGAGTGCCCTTGTTTGTGCTGCCGAGGGTTGAGGGTCAGGGAAAGCCCTAGAGCGGAAAGCTGAGCCCCCGGGAAACTCCACTTGGGGCTTCAGGCTTGCAAAGTAAATCACCTCCTTTGAAAACCTCAGTAGTCTATCAGTAGAGCTTTGGAGCTTGGCTTTTAAGATAGATGGTCTGGTTGTTGTTTTTTAATGTTTTCCTATTTTTAAAAAAATTTATTTAAATTCAAGTTAGTTAATGGACACTGTAGTATTGGTTTCAGGAGTAGGACCCAGTGATTCATCACTCACATAAGACACCCCCACATTCATCCCACCAAGTGCCCTCCTAACGCCCATCCCCCATCTAGCCCAACCCCCTACTCACCTCCCCTCCAGCGACCCTCAGTTTGTTCTCTGGATTTAAGAGTCTCTCATGGTTTGCCTCCCTCTGTTTTTATCTTATTTTTCCTTCTCTTCCCCTATGTTCATCTTTTGTGTTTCTTAAATTCCACATGAGTGAAATCATATGGTATTTGTCTTTCTCTGACTTATTTCACTTAGCATAATACCCTCTGGTTCCACCCGCAACATTGCAAATGGCTAGATTTCATTCTTTGTATGGCCGAGTAATAGTCCATTGTATATATAAACCACATCTTCTTAATCCATTCATCAGTCGATGGATATTTGGGCTCTTTCTATAATTTGGCTATTGTTGCTAGCGCTGCTATAAATACTTAGATAGATGGTCTGATGTCCAGTTCAAGCTCCATCACATTACCACAGGGCCCTAGGCAAGGTAAGTTACTTCAGCTCTCTGGGCATCGTTTTTATAATCTCTAAAATGGGGGAAATAGTACAACCTGCTATATGGGTTGAATGTCAGAATTTAATAAGGGAATGAATCCAAGACACCCATTACAGTGCCTGGCACATAGTCACTGCTCAGTAAAGGGCAGTTACTGTTATTCTTTCTCTAGCACCAGAATATAGTGAAGGTGAGGTCCTGAGTCTAGGGAATCTTAGTGCCTTGGGTAAATAACTACCCCCATCCCCGGTGACTCAGTCCCAGAGCCATTAACCAGCTCTGACTGGTCAGTGATGGACTGAGACAGTTCGTATGCTTAGCAACTGCCCCTTGGTGACTCGTGGTTGGGAAGCCTACATGCCACGTGTGCTGGGCTCTGAGTCACTGCCAGTCCCTGGGCCAGTCCTCCTCTTTCCTGAGCACAGGTTTTCTCACCTAAAATGACCTTTGCAGAGTGATTCCTGCAGGTTGAGGACTTCCTCATAACACATCTCCCTGGGGGCCGAATGCCCACCTCCACTGCAGCGTCTCCGTGCCCTGGGTGCTCGGGGAGCTCACTGTGCTGAGCAGCCACAGAAGGAACTGCATGGTGCTAGGCCACCAAGGCATATGTGACAGAAATGCAACCCAAGAGCAGATAATCCGTTCAGAGAGTATGACCTGTACATACTTCATCATTTCTAATTGTCCCTGTGAAACATGCGTGCATACATTATCTGTGTAAAATGTGTTACAAATAAAAGCACAGCTTCCTTGACACGTGTGCTCAGACCCAAGCCCCTCCTGGCACCACCCGTGCTAACGGTAAAGATCCTTCCAGATCTTTGAGCAGGGCTTTACATGCAGATATGTGGACCTTAAAAATAAAATGCTTTTGTATCCTACAACATGAATGGTTCTAAAAGTTGGTGGGTTTTATTTTTTATTTTTTCACTTGATAATACATGTTGGAGCTCTGTCCTCTTTCAAGTTTGAATTTCCTATAGTATTTCATAGGATGGATGGGCTGTAGTTTATTTAGCTGTTCCCTTCCCACTGGGCATGGAAGTGGTTCCCAATTTTTCAGTCTTATAAAGAATTCTGCGGTGACCCTCTGTGTTTATGCCATCAGGAACATAACGTGTAGGAACATCTGTGCGTGTTTTTCTAGAGAGGGAATGAGCAGAGAAGATAATGCAACTTTTATAGGTTAAACCCAGTATGAAACAAAATTTCCTGTCTGTATTCCTCGAAGAGGAACAAGACAGGGATAGAATCAAGAGTGTATTTAAGGGAAAATAACGGGCAGGGAGATAGATCAGAAAAGCCTATACTAGGAGCTAATTTTTAAAGTTATGTAATCATCAAATATTAGTCTGTAGTTTTTCATCTATTTAAAATATGTATAGAGCTGCATAGGTCCATTTTAAGGTTTTTCTAGAATCCTTGTAGATCTAAAAAATGTGGCTAAAAAATTTATGTAGTCACATCACATTTACCCAAATAAGTTCTAGGTAAATTCAAGAAAGACACATGAAATATTAAACCTTAAACAAGCATAGTACTTTAAGAAAACAATTTGGCAAGCTAAAGCAAAATTCTTAGAAATACTTATTTGCTTCTAATCTGATAATCTAATAATTTCACTTCCAAGCATTACCCCTAAAGATACGATCCTGTTAAAGAAAAATGTGATATATTTTTCTCTTTAACATTATTTAAAATAGTACAACATTTAGACACAGTGTGTATCCCCAATAAAAGGATATATGGATAAGTAAATTAAAAAAAAACCTTATTAAGGGGCACCTGGGTGGCTCAGTCAGTTAGGTGTCTGACTTTGGCTCAGGTCAGGATCTTATAGTTCGTGATTCCAAGCCCCGTGTCGGGCTCTGTGCTGACAGCTCAGAGCCTGGACCCTGTTTCGGATTCTGTGTGTCCCTCTCCCTCTGCCCCTCCCCTGCTCATGCTCTGTCTCTGTCTCTCTCTCAAAAAGAAAATAAACATTAAAAAAGAAACAAAGAATAAGTTGACTTGATAATGCTGTTCGGGGCACAGGCAGGGTACTGAGATAGGCATTAAGGGAGGTCACACACAGGGTGGTAAGGAAGCTCATCTGAGGAGGTGACACAGGAACCAGAAAGCTGCAGACAAGCTTGCCATGCAGAGTCATGGAACAGCACTCCAGAAAGATGGAACAGAAAATTGTTAAAGAGTTGGCTAGGAATATCTTGCATTGCTTATATGATGGAGCCATAAGGAAGGCATATTTAAAATTTCTCCTCACAGCTAATATCTATTTTTCATTTGTCACAGAGTCTGGCTGTAACTGCCCTGGGTAGAATTCTATGATCTCATGACAGACACATGGAAATGTAGCCTGAACCATGTTATTGAAACTTTCAAGCTCACAAGCACTTGAGCCAGACACCATGCCAGAAAGGACAGCCCTTGAAAGTTGGCAGATACACATCAGTTTGCTTTAGTATTCATTTGTCATCTGTTCTTTAAAGGTTTTCCAATAATATTTTTACCTAATATTAACTGCGAATTGATTCTGGGACATGAGTTGATTGAGGTTGGCAAAATGTAGGGATAACAGTCAGCATTTACTGGCTTTAAGGCTGGCTAAATATATCTGGGCATATTCTCACCAATCTTTTCAGTACCCCTACTTGACAAAAGAAGGAAAATGTCTATATAGCCAGCGACTGGCAGAGCCAGGTTGGAAGGAAGGTCCCAGCATATCGTACCCCAGCTCTTTCTCTGTCTCCAAGAAGAGACAGCACCATGACCACCTGTCTTGATCCAGTAGCAGAAAAGTCTGTTTCTGGGTTTGATAAACTCTCCCAAGCGAACAGACTTTAGGTTGAGTCAGGCCCTGGAGGTGGCTACGTGGACAAGTCTTCAGTTGCTGAGAAGTAAACAGGACCACACTCACAGCTCATAAATTCCCATCCTATTTCCCAGTAGGGCAGGTGGCAGGAGCTCTTTGGGGTTTTCAGCCAGGGATGATGCCAGGAAAACACACTAGCCATTGGGAGGAAAAGTAGAGCCTGGTCCTTAGCTGCCCTTCTCAGAGGGAAGAGCTTGGAGACTGAACCCCAAGTACTCAGAACGCAAGACCTTAAGAGACCCCAGTGAAATGAGCGTCAGATCGGAGGGGAGTCAGGCTGAAGGTGCCTCTGGGGAGAGAGCGTGGGCAGAGCAGACTGGCTCTGGGGGTCCCCTCCTCAGTAGGCTGCTAGGGCCATGGTCCAGCCTCCTCACTTTGAGCATTGTCACGGGCACCGGCTGAGATCAGAGGGGACTGTCTTTACTTATTTAATTTTTAAAATTTATTTTGAGAGAGAGAGGGAGAACAAGCTGGGGAGGAGCAGAGAGAAGGAGAGACAGAACCCTAAGCAGTCTCCACACCATCAGCAGAGAGCCTGACATGGGGCTTGATCTCACAGAATGTGAGATCATGACCTGAGTGGAGATCAAGAACCGGACGTTCAACTGACTGGGCCACCCAGGTGCCCCGAGAGGGGACTATCTTTAGATCACCCTGGATCGAGTTCAGAGGCCTACAGGGCAAGGTAGAAGCTTGAACTTGGTTAATAACCTACTGTTCCCTTGGGCAACAGCAGTGACCTAAGGCATGGAGATTAAGTGGTTCAGTGCCCCTCACTCTGTAGGGGTCAGCGCACTCAGGGCTGAGGCAGGAATGAGCTTGGCCCCTCACCCGCCATGGTAGCACACCTGTCATCTGCTGGGTTTGGGGAGGAGGTTGAATTATGAAGCCCTTTCATTTTTCCTCTCCCAGAGGCCGAGATGCCACAGAGCACATACACATCAGAAGCCAAGTGGTCAGATCTTTACAAAAACCTGAGATTCCAGTGACCTTCAAGGGCATCCATCCCTCCCAAGGGAATTCTGGCATCAGCAAGTCTCTAGTGGACCTGCTTCACCTGGGAGTCTTTTCTCCACTGCACCTTGGAAAGTGCTTAGCATTTGCTGAGAGCTGGTAGCAGCCTTACTCAGGGATCTGTGGTTTCACTTTCTTCTCCCCTTGGTAGGTCTAGAAGAGCATTGGGGGTTGGAATTTGTATTCCATGGTGTAGTGCTCTCCAGTCTTTATATCATAGACAGTGGAGAATGATATTTGCAAAACTCTTTAGGGAGAGGCAGATTCACCCGCAAGAAGCTTAGAACCTAGACTGACCTGTCACAGAATGGAACAAGTTTGGTTTCCATCAGTGAGGTCCACTTGAATACAATTGAGTAATTTTATTCATTCATTCATTCATTCATTCATTCATGTATGTGTATTTTTGAGAGAGAGAGCACACATGTGAGCAAAGGTGGGGCAGAGAGAGAGAGAGGGAGACACAGAATCTGAAGCAGGTTCCAGGGTCTGAGCTGTCAGCACAGAGCCCGACCACGAACCATGAGATCATGACCTGAGCTGAAGTCCGGCACTTAACCAGCTGAGCCATCCAGGCACCCCTGAGTAATATTTTTATATAGAGAGAACAGTAGGGATTTAATAGGAAATTCATTCATTTCATGTATGAGTACTAATTAAAATATCCTCTTTAAAATTAATTAATTTTAAAAGTAACTAAACTCCTATGCCATTTTCAACCACACCAAAGGATTTTCACAGTGGACATTGGACAGAAGTTCTCTGGGGAAAATGCTGCAGGCTGCAGTGGCCTGGCCGGCAGCTCTGAGCGCCTCCCTGGCCAAGAGGATCACAGTATCACACGCTTGTAGTCGTCCATTCTCGCTGCCTGTTGGCGGGCTCTGCTCTAGTCAACTGAATTTGCGGTAAAACAGCTATAGATGTTTATTTAATGCGGGATCAGTGTGCAGGGCAGATATGTTAATGAGTATTACATCAAAGAGAGAGACATAATATGCGGCATATCTGAACTTTATGTGGCCGGAAAAAATCCCTTTGTCCCCATGCAAGTGTCTCATGAGATGAACAGCTCTTTGCAACACTTTGTAGTAAATTCATCTCAAGATAGAACTTTACTTCTCTAGAACTGAACTTAACCAGTATACTTCCTTTTTCATGATGGCTGTCACTAATCCAAGGCAGCACAGACTTTCCTGGTTATAATTAGTTGAGGATTTAAGCCCTGGCTAGCTGAGACCCTGGCCCCTCTGGTCCCCACCCAGCCATCACTGCTCTCTGGAGCCAGCCTCTGCAATGGGATCGCATCTCCTGCATTTACCTGGGTGTCCCATAACCCAGCATCTCCACCTTAGTTTTCACTGTCTTTTCTCCTCTCCTCACTGTTCTGCAACTTTTGTGGGATTTGGTACAGGGATATAGGAAACAACCCAGCCAGTGGGTGGACGGGGAGAGTATCAGAAAAGGAAAATGCATGAATTTCAACGAACCTCAAAGCCTGTTCCTGATCTTCCCAGAACAGGCAGTCAAAACCGACCTTCTTCTTTTAAGAGTCAGGACTTCATAAGGATCACGGTGAACTCAGCACCCACTTTCAAGAGGTAGTTTCTGCTTCTTTGTCAGTTACTCACTTTTAAGTCATTGGGCTTGCTTGGGTTTCCATCTGCATCCTTCCTTCCCACCCTTTATGAAGTGCTTGCTGTGTGGTGGGGTGCTCGTTGCAAAGATGAAAAGGTGGAACTATTGTACTCCAGGGGCTCACAGTCTTAGGAAAAAGCTGGACTTGCCAACAGGCCACAGTGTGATAAACTTGACCAGGGAATTGGAATGGTGACGTGGCTCTGCCTGGAGGAATCAGGGAAGGCTTCACTGAGGAGGTCACTGTTGAACTGACACTCGGAGAAGCAGAAGAATTTTATCAGTTGCATAAAAGTGGGAGGAGTGGGTCGGTGGAGATTTTCTAAGCAGAAGGAGGTACATGTGCAAAGGCACAGTTATGGGAGAGAGCCCAGTGTGGCTAGGGAGCAGTACTCTGACCAGGAAAAGCTTAAGCTCAGGTGAATACTAATAGTAAAAGTTCCATTTATTGTTTACTTTATGCTAGGTGCTATGTCAAGTGTGTGACATGTATTACCTGGTTTCATCTTCAAAGCAAGTCTGTGGCGGAGACGTTAATATCCCCACCTTCCTACCCAGGATACTAGCTGCCTCCTGCTTGGTGGGAGGGGAGGGGAGGAGAGAGGCAGATGGAGGGGCGGCCTCCAGGCCTGCTGCCCAGGGGAAGGAGCACTCCTGCCCCAGGTCCCTCCCCAGACCCTGCTTGCCTGTCCTCACCCCGTCACCTTCTAGCCACAGCCTCTCTGGGGCATTTGCTTTCCCATCTATTGGGCTCCTGGCACAGGGAGACTCCTCTTTTGACTTTGGGTGGAGCAAAGAACCAGATGCCAAGTCAAATACAGTCATAGGAATCTCAGGCTGTTTCTCCAGAGAGTCCTCAGAAGAACTGCCCTGTTGTCATTTCCGTGGCTTGGGAGTTTTTTCGGTAGCTCTGGGGATCATCCAGCCTGTTAGTGCTGAATCATTCAGGAAGCCATTCTGCATGCACCTTGGCACTCCTGCCCGCTTGCTCACACCTCTCTGTCTCTCGGGTTTAAAATGACGGTGGCACACAGACAAGGGGCAAGGAGAACTTGGAGGCTTACCATCGACCCCCCAAAGAGGTCCTGACTCACACAGAGAATGAAGGAATCCCTACCTCTGCCCTTGACTGGATCAGAGAACATGGTACAACATAAACTTCCGGAACTGACAGACAAATTGCATGACCGACAGATCCCCTCATCACCATACTGACAGTGAATGTACCTGAGCAGTGAACATTTGTAGGCTCTAGAGAGCTTCTCTCTCCGGTGTTGCCCGGGAAGCATGTGGGAAACAGTTGGCTAGTCATTTCGGAAAGAGCTGTTTTGTTAATTTCCGTCTGGAGGTTTGAAATTGGCAACAGTCCAGTAGATGGAGTGAAAAGGATCCTTGACGGGGATAGTTGAGAGCCTGGGCTATGACCTGACAGCCCAGAGTAGTGATCACAAATCAGTGCTTTGAAAGTAGTGTGACAAGGCTGAGGTATGAGCAGTGTGGATCTGGGGGCACTCAGGTACCCAGTGTTTTTCCTGTCCCTTTGCTCCCCTTTCAATCTTCAGTTGTCGTCCATTTCCCCAGCCAACAACCCATCCAGTTGTCAGATGTTGCCTTTGCATCTCCATTTGCCTCAGGACACTCTCAAGAGTAAGACTTGGGAATTTGTCCTGCAGCGGGCCAGATAATAAATATTTTAGGCTTTTTGGACCCTACAGTCTGTGTCGCAACCACTCAGCTCTGCCACTGTGGCAACAGAAGTAGCCGCAGACAATATGTAAACAAATGAATGTGGCTCTGTTCCAATAAAACTTTATTCACAAAAGTAGGCAGTGAGCCCGATTTGGTCCACCAGCCATAGTTTGCTGACCCCCTGCTCTAGATTTTAATCCTCGCATTTTTTTTCTTCCCTTTTTTTAATCGCAAGAAGAGGAACAAAGTGTTAAAAAGGCAAGCTGTCGGTCTGTGTTGTTTCTTTTGGACTTGCCTTTCCTCATTTTTAACATTTCAGAAAGTACACTTTGTCTTGTCTTTATAGGTGGTTATTTAAATTGAAAGCAGCTGTGGAAGGCAAGAATCCTCTCAGTGAGTATTTGGTATGTCTGCTGCCATTGAAATAGTAATTTTTAATATACTCTGGTTTAGCCAGGTACAGAGTTTATTGGTATATTGCAGAATAATTCAGGAAAACTTTAAACCATATAATTCCAGGCATGGTATAATAAATGCTTCTTGCTGAAATGAGTGCACATACAGAAGCTGAGACCGTTTAGAAATAATTTTAGAAATTATTTAGAAGTGAGTTGATGGTATATGGATCCTATATAGTGATTCTGTGTGGTAAGACTATTGATCCTTAATCTTTCATATTCTTGTGAAACTTCCCCAAAGTACCCGAGATTGCTAGGGAAAGCAGAGAACACATAGGATGGTTTTAGGCACAGGTGAGAAGCTCTCTGGTTTTTCCTGTCATTGGAGACATGACCACCCCGAAGACCACACACTATGATCACTCAACCTCACGGATGCAAAGGGGCCCATCTTGGCCTCCTTCCCTGCTGGCCGGATAGACGAGGATTAACAATTAGTAATCAGTCTGACAGCTCATGATAGCGAGGCACAACCACCTGACTCACCCTCCCCAAACGCCCATTGAAATGCTCAATGGGAGTGCATACATGCATGTCCAGAAAGTAGTTATGATAAATGCCAAAGGGAAAAACAATTAGAACTGATGGCATGATCCTAATGGCTTGATCTAAGTCTAACGTGGCATGATCCCAACTTTGTTTAAATATTTATACTTGTAGAAACGATCCTAGCTAGAACTATATTAAAATTTCAACAGTGTCTATCTCTATATAATAGAAAGATGGATGATTTTAATGGTCTCTTTTTGGTCTCATAATTTAAAAAAGTTTTTCTATAATAAACAAGTGTTGCTTTTATAGTTCAAAAAGGTGTTATTTAAAAAAGGTTATGGAGATCCTAGCCCACTTTTTGTCTTGCTTAGAATAAAAGAGTAGGCTCCCCTACAACAATCTGCCCATCCACCTTGAAGCAGGCACCCCATTCATTGGTCATGTAGAACTTTCCAGAGAAGGACAACCCTGGATACAGGCTAAATGCTGGGGTGTTCAGACATCTGCTGGGCAAGGGCTTTTTCCTCCTCAGCCAATCAGCACCAATGATTAGGAGTCTGTTGTTTTGGAGTCACCTTATAGGATCATTTGTTTCTCTTTGGTTCTTCAAAGAAAATGTGGCAATACCTATTTCAGCTTGACTTGTTCCTTCCCCTCCTTAGCTTACTGAAAATTACCAGAAAGCTAAATGAACAATGATGTGCCTTATCTTTATTTATATATCTCTCTCTATATCTAGATATCTAGATATATAGATAGATATGTAGGTATATAGATTGATATCTAGGTATATATAGACCTATATAGATAGATATATCTATCTATATATACCTAGATATCAATCTATATACCTAGATATATAGTAGATATACATATCTATATGTGTATAGATATACATATCTATGTATATCTAGATATAGATATATATGTCTAGATATAGATATATATATGTCTATATATATGTCTATCTATATATCTATCTATATATCTATATATATATATTTCTACATATCTAGATATATGTGTATATATATAGCAGATTTCTAAAGAGATTAATTTCATTTGGAAAGCATTCCAGAGAAAGGACAGTTTCTTAAAAGAACACGTATATTTGAAAGCATAGCTCTTGTGTAGAAATTCTTGCTTCCTTAATAGGTGATGGGCAGGATTCAAGCAACTTCCTTGGGATACTGTTGACAAGGGCTTCCTTATTTTATAGGGTTAGCCTCTGTTTGTAGGGTTGAGAGTCTCTCTACTTGCAGGCATAGCCCACTTGACACAGAAAGACTTTCTGCCTGGGAAGGGGTCCTGGGTCACAACTTGGATTGGTGACGTTGGCCAAGTTCCTTCTGTGTCTTTCTCCAACTCAGATCCTATCCAGATCAGGGAGAGGTTGGGGGGATCAAGAATGACATATTCACTAAGGAACTGCCATCACCCTGTCCATCCCATCTTAACTACCCCTGTCCCTCACTCTGCCAACACAGACACACTTCCGGGTGACTCTTCTACCTCGGTTTCTTTAGGCCATCGTCCAAGTGGTCTTCCTCTTGCTCTGCCTCCCTGGAGTAGGTAGCACCTGGCTCCTTGGAGAATGTTGATGCCTTAGAAGTGATCACTAAAGTCCCACCAAGAGTACGGATCTTATTGTATCCTAGTATGTTTGCTTTTATTTATTTTAAAATGCAGCTTTTGAAGAATGTCATAAAATAGAACTTAACTTTCTCTTTGATGTTATGTTCCAACACAATATTGGATTCTGTCCTTCCAAAATTTGAACAAACATGTTAAAACCCCAGTACTTCTGGTTTAATAGAATTTGCTTGGACTCTTTGATCCTGTTCTTGGTTGCAGAATCTGCTATGCCTTCTAGAAAGAGCATGACCTAATGAGAGAGTGGATATAAAGTGCTTAGGCTAGCATAAGGAAACCCACAGGAAACCCTCAGTAGGTTATACAGATAATATCTTGTCATATGCAACATAAATAAGGAGGTCTCAGGTGTCACCTATGCCCACTTTCTTTTCTATTTGAGGGGCTCATTTTGGCCAGAAGAGGGCACTGTTGCATGTGTGGTCTCCGGGCTGTTGAAGTGGCACCCAGGGGGCCAAAGCTCTTGACTAAATGACAGGTATTTTTGGAATGCCTAACTTGATTCAGATCTTTCAGTATATGGCTAAAATGGCCAGCGCAAGAAGGCTACACAGGCAAAGGTGAATTAGGCCTTCAGGCGTCTGTGATATGAGCTGGGCAGTGAGCGTGCTGCCAGGGCTGTGTGGTACTTGCTGTGTGTCGTGTGAGTACCTCTAGAGCGCTATGCAGACGTTACGTACAATTGGAGGCCTGCGGAAGGGAACATGGAGGCAGACCTGCAGAACATTACAGGGTCGAGACCAGCCCTCCACGAGGAAGGAAGAACATGGCAGAGGCTCAGAGATGAGGAAACAAACCAACAAGACAGCCAGGAGCCAGGTTGCTTTGGGCATAAAGTGTCTGAACAGAAGGATGAAAAAGATTGGAGGTGTAGGCTGGGTCCGATCACAGAGGTTAAGGATTTTAAGAGATGGAACTCTCTCTTAATAATGGCTAGCATCTAGTCAACGAGGGGGTCTTAGTCTATTGAGAATGCCATGACAAAATCCCACAGACTGGGTGGCGTATAAACAACAGCAGGGTATCTCCCTCAGTTCTGGAGGCTGAAGTCGGAGATCAGGGTGCCAGCACAGCCGGGTGAGGAGCCTCTTTGGAGTCATACACTCGTCATATCCTCAGGCAGAAGGGGTGAGGGAGCTCTCAGGCCACTTTTATAACCACCGCAATCCCATTCATGAGGGCCCTGCCCCCAAAGACCCCACCTGCTAGTGCTACCACATTGGGCATTAGGATTTCAATATGAATTTTGGAGAGGATACAAACATTGAAACTGTAGCATGGGTATGGTTCTAAGCACTTTCAAGGATTTAAGGAGTTTTACTTGTAAACAACCCTCTGCACTGGGTACTGCGACCTTCCCACTGCACACATGAGGATGCTAAGCATTGCAGGCTGGGCTCTGTGGCAAGCAGACTCTGAGCTGAGAGTAGTAGGCGGGAAGGTGTTTTTAGAGAAGATTTTTGTTGTTGTTGTTGTTATTTTTTTTTTATGTTTATTTATTATTTTTGAGAGAGAGAGAGAGAGACAGAGTACAAGTGGGGGAGAGGCAGACAGAGAGGGAGACACAGAACTTGAAGCAGGCTCCAGGCTCTGAGCTGTCAGTGCAGAGCCTGACGCAGGGCTTGAACCCACAAAGTGCAAGATCATGACGTGAGCCGAAGTCGGACACTTAACCGACTGGGTCCTTCAGACCCAGGGAAGCCGGCTGGGTTCCCTCAGACATTTTCCAAGTTGGGATGCGGGTCCTGGCCTTCATACCCTGTGTCAACCAGTCATGGGATGTGGGTGCCCAGGAAGGAGGTGTGACCTCAGCTGTGGTAGCTTTCAAGGTAGGGGCAGTTTCTGGAGAGCCTCAGTGGAAGGCTGTGAACCAGCAGCCCTCCGGGAAGCAGGAGGAATTGCTCCCTCAGTCCCACAGTGGGGTTGGCTGATGTAGCACAGATCCCACCACCCTGAGTGTAAGAAACTTGCCCGAAGTCGTACCAGTCATCAGGGGAAGAGGCAAAACTTGAGCAGCCTGGCCTCAGAGGCTGGCTGTTTCACCATCATGGTGTATACGTGGGGATCGATGGATGTTTTTAAACAGAGGTAAATTGCAGCTCAAGCCTTACTTTGGTTGCATAACTCTTTTTTCTAAGTTTATTTATTTATTTTTGAGAGGGACAGAGAGGGACAGAGAGAGGGAGAGAGAGCATCCCAAGCAGGCTCCGCGCTGTCAGCACAGAGCTTGATGCGGGGCTCCAACTCATGAGTTGTGAGATCATGACCTGAGCCGAAACCAGGAGTCTGATGCTTAACTGACTGAGCCACCCAGGCTCCCCTGGTGGCATAACTCTTGATAGTGGCATGTAAATGGGTGGGAGAACGATTTGGGAGGTGAGGTATTTTTTTACAATGAAGGTAATGCTAACAAATTTACAAAATTCTGAGAGTAAAAAAGGATGTACGGTGAAAATCTCCTCTGCACCCCTGTCCTCTTGGACACAGCCATCCTGAACAGTTTCTTGTGTATTCTTCCAGACACAGTATATGTGTACTTGAGTATAGATAGATGGGGATGCCATATTTTCATACTCTTGTATCACAAGATTCACACTGTTCTGCACCTTGATTTTATAGTAAGGACATAACTTTGATATTGTTATAGTGCCCATCATGGCAGCTGCCTTTTTCTTTTAGATGGCAGATGTTTCCATCGTATGGATTTACTATAATTTATTGAACCGACCTCTCTTGATGGACATTTTTAGATTGCTTTCAATCTTCTTGTTTCCCGCAGCTTTACTGAGATATCATTGACATCTAGCATTATGTAAGTTTAAGGTGAGCCATGTGTTGCTTGGACACATTTACATATTGTAAAATGATTACCACTTGAGCTTTAGGTAACACTTCCGTCATGCCACATAATTACCCCTTCTCTTTTGTGGTAAAATCTTTTAAGATCTGCCCTCTTAGAAACTTTCAAGTTTATAGTACAGCATTGTTAACTAAAATTACCATCTTTACCTTAGATTCCTATAACTTATCATCTGATAACTGGAAGTTTGTAAGTTTTGACAACATCCCCATTTTTCCAACCTCCCAGCCCCTGGTAACTACTATTCTAGTCCGTTTCTGTTTAGCTTTTTTAGATTCCACATAAAAATTATATCATACAGTACTTGTCTTTCTCTGACTTATTTCACTTAGGATAATGCCTTCAAGGTCCATTCATATTGTCACAAATTTCTGGCTTTCCTTCTTTCTCACAGCTGGAATAATAACCCATTATATATATATATATATATATATATATATATACATTATTTATATATGCATATAATGTATATGTATATATACCACATCTTTATTCATCCTTTGATGGACACTTAGGTTGATTTCATAATTTGGCTATTTTGACTAATGATGCAGTGAATGTGTGAGTGCAAATATCTCTTCAAGATTCTGTTTTTATTTCTTATGTATGTATATGCCCAGAAGGGGAATTTTTAATTTTTTAAGTAACCTCTATACAGTTTTCCGTGGTGGCTGTACCAATTTGTATTCCCACCAAAAGTATACAAGGGTTCCCTTTTCTCTGCATCCTCACCAACACTTGTTATCTCTTTTGATAATAACCATTTTAACAGGTGTGAGGGGATATCTCATTGTGATACTGAATTGCATTTCCCTGATGATCAGTGATGTCAGGCACCTTTTTGTGTACCTGTTGGCTGACTATATACCTCTGGAAAAATGTTCAGATCTTCTGTCCATTTAAAAATCAGATTGTTTGTGTTATTGCTATTGAGTTGTAGGATTCTTTATATATTTTGGTTATTAACCTGTTATTGGATATACAATTTGGAAATGTTTTCTCCTAGAGGTTGACTTTGCCTTTTTTTTAAATTTCTTTAAATTAAAAAAAATTTTAATCTTTATTTTTGAGAGAGAGAGAGAGCGAGAGAGGGAGAGGCAGAGCATGAGTGGGAGAGGGGCTGAGAGAGGAGACACCAAATCCAAAGCAGGCTTCAGGCTCTGGGCTGTCAGCGCAAAGCTTGATGCGGGGCTCAAACTCAAGAACCGTGAGATCATGACCTGAGCTGAAGTTGGATGCTTAACTGACGGAGCCACCCAGGTGCCCCTTTTTTAATTTTTAAAAGTTTCAATTGAAGTATGGTAGACATGTAATATTTCACATGTACAACATAGTGATTGAACAGTTATATATATCATGAAATGCTCACCGTGATAGGTGTATTACAATATTACATAGGACTATACATGATACACCGTGATAGGTGTATTACTATATTACATAGGACTATATTTCCTATGCTGTACTTTTCACCCCTGTGACTTATTTATTTTATAATTGGAAGTTTGTACCTCTTAATCCTTTTCATCTGTTTTGCCTGCCTCCCCCCACTCCTTCCCCTTTGGCAACCACTGGTTCTCTGTATTTATTCAAATCCTCTACCCATTTTTAAATTGGATTATTTCCCTTTTTGGTGTTGAGTTGTAATTTCCTTATACATTTTGGATATTAACCCCTTGTCAGATATATCATTTGCAAATATTTTCATCCATTTGGTGCCTTTTTATCTTATTCATGATTTCCTTCACTGTGCAAAAGCTTTTTAGTTTGTTAAAGTCTCAATTGTTTATTTCTGCTTTTGTTTCCCTTGCCTGAGGAGACAGATCCAGGAAAATATTGCTAAGGTTGATGTCTAAAAAGACTACTGCGTATGCATTTTTTTAAACGAGTTTTAAAGTTTCAGGTCTCATATTTTTAGGTCTTTAATTCATTTAGAGTTTTTCTTTTTTTTTAATTTTTTTAATGTTTATTTTTGAGAGAGACAGAGACAGAATGTGAGTGGGTTGGGGGCAGAGAGAGAGGGAGACACAGAATTCGAAGCAGGCTCCAGGCTCCGAGCTGTCAGCACAGAGCCCAATGAGGGGCTTGAACTTACGAGCTGTGAGATCATGACCTGAGCTGAAGTCGCTCAACTGGCTGAGCCACCCAGGTGCCCCTTTTTAGAGTTTTTCTTATGCACATAGCTGTCCAGTTTTCCCAGCACCATTCAATAATGAGACTTTTTTTCTCCATTGTATATTATTATCTCTTTTGTTAAATATTAATTGACTATATATGTGTGGGTGTATTTCTGGGCTTTCAGTTCTTTTCTATTGATCTGTGTGTCTGTTTTTGTGCCAGTGCCATACTGTTTTGATTATTAGAGCTTTGTAGTATATCTGGAAATTTGGTATTGTGAAACCTCCTGGTTTGTTCTCAAGATTGCTTTGCCTATTTGGGGTCTTCTGTGGTTCCATATGAATTTTAGTATTTTTTTGTTCTAGTTCTGTGAGAAACAGTATTTATATTTTGATAGGTATTGCACTGAACTTGTAAACTGCTTTGGGTAGTATGGGCCTTTTCACAACATTCTTCCAGTCCATGAGTAAGGCATATTTATTTATTTGTGTCACTTATTTCTTTTATCACTGTCATAGTTTTCAGAATGAAGGTCCTTCACCTCATTGGTTAAATTTATTTCTAAGTATTTTATTTTCTTTGATGCAATTGTAAATGGGATTGTTTTCCTTATTTCCCTTGCTGCTATTTCATTATTAGTGTACCAGAACACCACAAATTTCTGTGTTTTGATTTTGTATCCTGCAACTTTACTGATTTATAAGATACAGGTTTTAGGGGATTTAAGATTCTCTCTCTATAGTATCATGTCATCTGCAAATAGTGATATTTTACTTCTTCTTTACTAATTGGATACCTTTTGTTTTTCTTGTCTGACTGCTGTGGTTAGGATTTCCAGTACTACGTTGAATTAAAGTTCCACTGGTGTGTTGAGAGTGGACATCCTTGTCTTGTTCTTGATCTTAGGGTGAAAACTTTCAGCTTTCACCATTGAGTTTGATGTTAGTTATGTGTGTGTCATATATAGCCTTTACTGTATCGAGGTATATTTTTTCTATACCTATTTTCTTGAGAGTTTTTATTATGAAGAGCTGTGAATTTTGTCAAACACTTTTTCTGCATGTATTGAAATGCAGAAAATGCATGCAGGATATGGCTTTTTATCCTGCATTTTGTTAATGCGATCTATCACATTGGTGGATTTGGATTTATTGAACCATCTTTACATCCCTGAAATAAATATCACTTGATTATAGTGAATGATGATTTTAATGTATTGTTGAATGTGGTTTGCTGATATTTCATTGAGGATTTTTACATCTACGTTCATCAGGGATGTTGGTGTGTAATTTTTTTTTTTTTTTTTTTTTTGTAGTGTCTTTGTCTTGTTTGGGTATCAGGCTAACGCTGGCCTCATGGAATGTATTTGGAAGCTTTTTTGTCTCTTCTACTTTCTGAAACAGTTTGCAAGGGATAGGTGTTAACTATCCTTTAAATGTTGCTAGAATTCACACGTGAAGCCAGCTGGCCTGGAATTTGTTGAATTTTTTGATTACCCATTGAATTTTGTTACTATTAATTAGTCTGTTCAGATTTTCTATTTCTTCCTGATTCAGTCTTGGAAGATTTTATGTTTCTTGGAATTTTATCCATTTTTTCTAAGTTGTCCAATTTGTTTGCATACAATTTTTATACTTTCTTTTTCATTTCTGATTTTGAGTCCACTCTTTTTTTTCTTGATTAGTCTGGCTAAAGGTTTATCAAGTTTGTCTTTGCACAGAACCAGCTCTTAGTCGCACTGGTATTTTCTATTTTATTTCTAGTCTCTTTCATTTACTTCTAATCTAATCTTTATTATTTTCTTCCTTCCACTAACTTTGGCTCTGTTAATTTTTTTCCTCATATATGTTTAAGGTTAGATTTTTTTTGAGATTTTTCTTGCTTTTTGAGATAGGTTTGTATCATTATAAACTTCCTTCCTAGAACCGCTTTTGCTATATCTCAAAGATTTGGGGCCATTGGTTTTCACTTTGTTTCAAGGTGTGTCTTGATTTCATCTTTAATTTTTTTATTGACTCACTGATTGTTTAGTAACATGTTGTTTAGCCTCCATGTGTGCATGCTTTTTTCCAGTTTTTTTCATACATATTTCGAGTTTCGTCCCGTTGTGGTCAGAAAAGATGTTTGATACAATTTCTGTCTTCTTAAATTTATTGAGACTTGTTTTGTGGCCCTAACATGTGATCTATCCTGGAGAATCTTCCATGTGCATTTGAAATAATGTGTTTCAGGCATTTGGAGGTGGAACATTCTGGATAGATCTGTTAAATCTGAATGTGTCATTTAAAGCCACTGATTTCTTACTGATATTCTGTCTGGATGATCTATCCATTGATGTAAGTGGGGTGTTCAAGTGTTCTATTACTGTATTACTGTCAATTTCTCCCTTCATGTTTATTATTATTTGCTTTATATATTTAGGTGCTCCTATGTTGGGCCCTTAGATATTTATACCTAAGGGATATATACTCTTGTTGGACAGATTTCTTTATCATTATGTAATGACCTTTTCTGTCTTTTGTTAGCTTTGGTTTTAAAATCTCGCCCCCCACCCGATATAAATATTGCTATCCCTGTCTCTCTTTTTTTGCTTCCATTTACATGAAGTATTTTTTTTTCATCCTTTTACTTTCAATCTGTTTGTGTCTTTAGGTGTGAAGTTAGTTTCAGGTAGGCAGCGTATAGATTTTTTGTTTTTCTTGTTTGTTTGTTTTTTTTTTTTATCCATTTGGTCACATATGTCTTGATTGGAGCATTTACTCCATTTACATTTAAGATAATAATAATTCTTTTTAATGTTTATTTTTGAGAGACAGTGGAGCAGGTGAGGGGCAGAGAGAGAGGGAGACACAGAATCCAAAGCAGGCTCCTGGCTCTGAGCTGACAGCACAGAGCCCGATGTGGTGCTCAAACTCACGAACCCTCACATCATGACCTGAGCTGAAGTCAGATGCTTAACCAACTGAACCACCCAGGGGCCCCAACATTTAAAGTAATTATTGATAGGTATATACTTGTCATTTTGTTTGTTGTTTTCTGGTTGTTTATGGTTGTTTCTCTCTCTTCTCTCTTGCCTTGTGGTTTGATGGTTTTCTTTAGAATTATGCTTGGATTCCTTTCTCTTTATTATTATTTTTGTGTGTGTCTACTACAGGTTTTTGTTTGTGGTTACCATGGAGTTCATATATAACATCTTATGTGGATAGCAAACTTAAGTTGCTGGTCACTAAAGTTTGAACCCATTTTAAAAGCACTCAATTTTTACTGCCCGCTTCATATTTTATGTATACATCACACTTGACATTTTTTTACTTTGTGTATCCTTTGACTAATTATTATAGATTTCATTTCATCAATAGGTTTGTGTGATAACCTCCATACTGCCTTTATAAGTGATTAATCTATTATTTTTACTATGTGTTTGCTTTTACCTGTGTAATTTTTGCATTTCATACCTTTTTTCTAGTTATGGTGCTTTTCCCTCCAACTTAAATAAACTTGTCAAGTAGAGTATTCTTTACTGTAGGTTTTTGGCTTTTATTGAATATACTGTGCCACTCCTTTCTGGCCTGTAAAGTTTCTGCTGATAAATCACACGGTAACTTCAAGGAGTTTCCCTTGTATGTTGCTATTTTTTTTTCTTCTTGCATTTAAGTTTCTCTCTTTATATTTAATCCTTGTCCTTTTAATTATTATTTGTCTTGGTGTGGACCTCACTGAGTTCATCTTGTTAGGGGTAGTCTGTGTTTCCTGGACCTGGATGTCTGTTTCCTACCCCAGATTAGGAAACTTTGTAGCTATTATTTATTCAAATAGGTTTTCTGCTACTTTGTCTAACTCTTCTCATGGGAGAAGAATTCCCTAGAATGGGAATGTTATTATGCTTGCTGATGTCACAAGAGGTCTCTTTAATGTGTCCTCATTTTTAATAGTTTTTTAACCTTTTAATTCCAGTTAACATACAGTGTAATGTTAGTTTCTGGTATACAATATGGCGATTCAGCTTCTGGTGCTTATTACAAGAAGTGCACTTCTTGATGCACATCATGTGTTTAACACATTCCCCACCCATCCCCACCATCCCTCTGGTAATCATCAGTTTGTTCTCAGTAGTTAAGAGTCTGTTTCTTAGTTTGACTCTTTTTCTTCCTTTTGCTTTCTTTTCTTAAATTCCACATGAGTAAAATCATATGGTATTTGTCTTTTTCTGACTGACTTATTAGCATAAGTATTATTAGCATAATACTCTCTTGCTCCATCCATGTTGTTACAAATGGCAATATTTCATTCCTTTTTATGGCTCAGTAATATTCAATTGTATATGTATATATATATCACATCTACTTTATTCATTAATTAATCGATGGACACATGGGCTGCTTCCGAATCTTGGCTATTGTAAATAATACTGCTGTAAACACAGAGGTGCACTATCCCTTTGAATTAGTGTCTTATATTCTTTTTTTAAATGTTTTTGAGAGAGGGAGAGCACAAGTGGAGGGGTAGAGAGGAAGGTGGACAGAAGATCTGAAGCAGGCTCTGCACTGACAGCAGTGAGCCCAATGCAGGGCTGAAACTCATAAACTGTGAGATCATGACCTGAGCTGAAGTTGGATGCTCAACTGACTGAGCCCCCCAGGTGCCCCAGCATTCTTGTATCTTTGGGTAAATACCCAGGAGTGTGATTATTGGATCATAAGGTAGTTCTATTTTTAACAGTTTGAGGAACTTCCATCCTGTTTTCCACAGTGGTTGCACCAGTCTGCATTCTCACTGACAGTGCAAGAGGGTACCTTTTCCCACATTCTCACCAACACCTGTTGTTTCTTGTGTTAATTTTAGCCATTCTGACAGTTGTGAGGTGATATCTCATTGTAGTTTTGATTTGCATTTCCCTAATAAGTGATGATGAACATTTTTTCATGCATCTGTTGGCCATCTGGATGTCTTCTTTGGAGAAATGTCTGTTCATGTCTCTTGCCCATTTTTAATTGAATTATTTGTTTTTGAGGTGTTAAATTGTATCAGTTCTTTATATTTCTTGGATATTAACCCTTTATTGGATATGTCATTTGCAAATATCTTCTCCCATTCTACAGGTTGCCTTTTGATATTGTTGTTTCCTTTGCTGCTTAAAAGCTTCTTGTTTTGGTGTAGTCCCAATAGTTTTTTTTTTTTTTTTTTTTTTTTTTTGCTTTTGTTACCCTTGCCTCAGGAGACCTATCTAGAAAAAAATTGCAATGGCCAATATCAGAGAAGTTATTGCCTATGCTCTTTTCTAGGATTTTTATGGTTTCAGGTCTCATATTTAGGTCTTTCATCCATTTTGAATTTATTTTTGAGTATGGTATAAGAAAGGGGTCCAGTCTCATTCTTTTGCATGTTGTTGTCTAGTTTTCCTGACACCATTTTTGAAGAGGTTTTTTTCTTCTTTGGATATTCTTTACTACTTTGTCAAAGATTAATTGATCATGTAATTGTGGGTTTATTTTTGGTTTTCTACTGTGTTCCCTTGATCTATGTGTCTATTTTTGTGCCATACCACACTGTTTTTATTTACTACAGCTTTGTACTGGAACTGGAAGTCTGGAATTGTCATGTCTCTAGCTTTGCTTTTATTTTTCAAGGTTGCTTTGGCTGTTCAGGGTCTTTTGTGGTTCCACACACATTTTAGAATTGTTTGTTCTAGCTCTGTTAAAAATGCTGGTGGCATTTTGATATGATTGCATTAAATGTGTAGATTGCTTTGGGTAGTATAGACATCTTAACAATATTTGTTCTTCCAATCCATGAGCATGGAATATCTTTCCATTTCTTTGTGTCTTCAGTTTCTTTCACCAGTATTTTATATTTTTCAGAGTACAGGTCTGTCACCTCTTTGGTTAGGTTTATTCCTAGGTATCTTACTGGTTTTGGTGCAGTCGTAATTGACATTGATTCCTTAATTGTTCTTTCTGCTGTTTCATTATTGGTGTATAGAAATGCAACAGATTTCTGTACATTCATTTTGTATTCTGCAACTTCACTGAATTCATTTATCAGTTCTAGTAGTTTTTTGGTGGAGTCTTTGGGTTTTCTATATGTAGCATCACGTCATCTGCAAATAATGAAAGTTTGACTTCTTCCTTGCTCATTTGGATAACTTTTGTTTCTTTATGTTGTTTGATTGCTGTAGCTGGGACTTCTAGTACTATGGAAAAAAGTGATGAGAATCAACATCCTTGTCTTGTTCCTGACCTTAGGGGAAGTGCTCTCACTTCTTCCCCATTTAGGATGGTATTAGTTGTGGAATTTTGCTATATGGCCATGATTATGTTGAGGTATGTTCCCTCTAAACCTACTTTGTTGAGGGTTTTATCATGAGTAGATGTACTTTGTCAAGTACTTTTTCTGCATCTATTGAAATGATCTTATCCTTTTTCTTATTGATGTAATGTGTCATGTTGATTGATTTGTGAATATTGAACCAACCTTGCAACCCAGGGATGAATCCCACTTGATCATGGTGAATGATTTTATTAATGTATTGTATTCAGTTTGCTAGTATTTTGTTGAAGATTTTTGGATCTATGTTCAACAGACATGTTGGCCCGTAGTTCTCTTTTTTGGTGGGGTCTCTATTTGGTTTTGATATTGGGGTAATGCTGGCCTCATAGAAGGAATTGGGAAGTTTTACTTCCATTTCTATTTTTTAGAATAGTTTGAGAAGCCTAGATATTAACTCTTCTTTAAATGTGTGGTGGAATTTGCTTGTGAAGACATCTGGCTCTAGACTTTCATTGGACATTTTTTGATTAATGATTGAATTTCTTTGCTGGTTATCAGTCTGTTCAAACTTTCTATTTCTTCCTGTTTTAGTTTTGGATAGATTATATGTTTCTAGGAATTTATCCCTTTCTTCTAGGTTGTCCAATTTGTTGGCATATGGTTTTTCATAATATTCTCTTATAACTGTTTGTATTTCTGTGGTGTTATTTCCCCTCTCTCTTTTGTAATTTTGAATCCTTTTTCTTTTTTTCCTGCTAAATCTGGCTGAAGATTTATGAATTTTATTGATTTTTTTTCAAAGAAATGTCTCCTGGTTTCATTGATCTGTTTTATTGTGTGTGTGTGTGTGTTTTAAGTTTCTATCTCATTTATTTCTGCTCTAATCTTTATTATTTCCTTCCTTCTGTTCACTTTAGGCTTTGTTGTTCTTTCTCTAGCTTCTTTAGGTGTAAGGTTAGGTTGAGATTTTTCTTGCTTCTTGAGGTAGGCTTGTATTGCCAAAAATTTCTCTCTGTGCTACTTTTGCTGCATCTCAAAGGTTTGAACCATTTTGTTTTCATTTTCATTTGTTTCCATGTACTTTTTTATTTCTTCTATTATTTACCGGCTGGCTTATTCATTGTTTAGTATCATTTATTTGTGGTCTTTCCAGAGTTTTTCATGTGGTTGGCTTGTAGTTTCATAACATTGTGGTCAGAAAAGATGCATGGTATGACTTCAGTCTTCTTCAATTTGTTGAGGGTTGTTTTGTGGGCTAATATTTGATCTGTTCTGGAGAATGTTCCATGTGCACTTGAATAGAATATATATTCTGCTGTTTTAGGATGGAATATTCTAAATAGATCTGTTAAGCCCATCTGGCCCAGTGTGTCATTCAAAGCCTTTGTGTCCTTACTGATTTTCTGTTTAGATGATCTATTGATTTGGGTGTGCTGTTAAGTTCCCCTAATGTTACTGTATTTTATTAATTCCTTTATGTTTTTTATTAACTGTTTCATGTATTTGGGTGCTTTCATGCTGGGTGCGTGATCACTTACAATTGTTATATCTTTTTGTTGGAGGGTACCCTTTATTATTATGTAGTGTCCTTTGTTTCTTGTTACAGTCTGTTTCAAAGTCCATTTTGTCTGATATAGTATTGCTGCTCTGGCTTTGATATCCGTTTGTGTGATAGATTTTCTCCATCCCCTCACTTTCAATCTGCAGGTATCTTTAGGTCTAAAATGAGTCTCTTATAGTCAGCATATAGATGGGTCTTTTATTTATTTTTAAATTTTTAAATTAATATTTTAGTTTTTAATTTTTATTTATTTTTTTTGAGACAGCAAGCATGAATGGGAGAAGGGCAGAGAGAGAGAGAGAGAATCTTAACCTCCAGCTCAGTGTGGAGCCCCATGTGGGGCTTAATTTCATGACTGTGAGATCATGACCTGAGTAGAAATAAAGTGTTGGACGCTTAACAACTGAGCCACCCAGGTGCCCCAAGATGGGTCTTTTATTTTTTTATGTATTCTGTCAACCTATGTCTTTTGATTGTAGCATTTAGTCCTTTTACATTCAAAGTAATTATTGATAGATATATATGTACAGCCATTTTATTACTTGTTTTGTGGTTGTTTCTGAGGATTTTCTCTGATCCTTTCTTTCTCCCTTTCATGGTTTGCTTGTTTTCTTTAGTGATATATTTGGATTTCTTTTTCTTTATTCTTTGCATATTTATTAGTGGTTTTTAATTTGTGGCTGCCATTAGGTTTTTATATAACATCTTTTGTATATAGCAGTCTATATTAAGGTTTTTAAAATTTGAACCTATTCTTTACTCCTTTCCACATTTTTGGCATATAGTATCATATTTTACATCCCCTTATTTTGTGAGTTCCTTGAGTGATTTTTTAGAAAAATACTCATTTTTTCTGCTTTTGTTTTTCCTTTCCACTCAGAGTCACCTTTAGTATTTTTTGCAGGGCTGATTTAATATTCATGAACTCCTTTAGTTTTTGTTTGGGAAACTCTATCTCTCCTTCTATTCTGAGTGATAGTCTTGCTGGAAAGAGCATTCTTAGCTATAGATTTTTCCCCTTCAGCACTTTGAATATATCATGCCACTTCCTTTTGCTTTTAAAGTTTTCGCTGCAAAATCCCTTGCTAGCCTTGTGGGGTTTCCCTTATATGTTACTGTCTTCTTTTCATGCTTTTAATATTTTTTACCCCTATATTTTGCCATATTAATTACTATATATTTTGGTGTAGATCTGCTTTTGTTGAGTTTGTTGGGGTTCTGTTTGTATCCTGGATCTAGATATCTATTTCCTTGCCCAGATTAGGTAAGTGTTCAGATGTTGTTTCTTGAAATAAAGTCTTTGGCTCATTTTCTCTCTCTTCTTCTTCAGGGACTCCTATAATACAAATGATAATACATTTGATTGAGTCAGTCACTGAGTTCCCTAGGTATTCTCATTTTGTATAATTCTTTTTTTCTCTCTTTTATTCACCTTGGTTGCTTTCCCTTACTCTGTCTTATAAGTCATTCACTTATTTCTCTGCTTCTTCCAGCCTGCTGTTCATTCCATCAAGCATGTTCCTCATTTTGTTAATTAAGCTCTTTTTCTCTCCTATGTTAATCCTTATCTCTGTGTTAAGGATTTCAGTGATGCCTTCCACTCTTTTCTTAAGCCCAGTCAGTATCTTCATGATCATTAATTTAAGTTCTCTATCAGGCATGCAACTTATATCTGTTTCACTTAGGTCTCTGGCCATGGCCTTGTCCTGTTCTTTCATTTGGGACAGCTTTCTCTGTCTTCTCATTTTGTCTAAGTCTCTGTGCCTGCTTCTTTGTTAGGAAAGTCAGCTGTTTCCTGTTCCTGAGGGTAATTGCTTTATGAAGAAGAAGTCCTATAGGCCCTACCATGTAATGTTGTCTGTTCCCCAGGGCGTGGAACTTCAGGGAGTGTCTCCAATGTGTGCTGTCTCCACTCTGCTGTTTAGCCCTGGCCCTTTTATCTTTCAGGCCATTCCTCTGCAGAGGGTCTCTTTGCCTGTTGTGGGGAGTGTTTGGCCCCTGACCTGAATGTGAACTAGGTGTGTTCTGGTGTGCTTGTGAAATGAGACCTATCATCACCACTGTCAGGACAGAGGCTCTGCAAAACTCCTGGGTCAGGTGAGGCAGTGTGGGTAAGGCTTTGGACTGGTCTTCCGGGGAATGGGGATTGCCACGATGGGACTAAATCAATCATGACTGGGAAGGGCACTTCCACCAAAGCGAGGAGGACAGAGGCCTTGGTGTAAGCAAGTTAGGTAGCCAGTGTCTGCTCTGCACTGGTCCCTGCAGGTGATCCTGTGGTTATGCAAAAGGGTGGGGGAGGGAAATGGCATCTTCCAGTTCCTCTGTGCCTGAAGGGGTCTCTCCATGAACACTGTCTCTCTGGGACATGCTCTGAGATGAACAAATAACCTCCCCACTGTGTTCCCCAGGCACTCTTTGGATCACTATTTCCATGCTGTATGTCAGGGGCTTTCTGCCCTGCCTTCTTTCCAAGAGCAGTCCCATTGCCCTCTGGGCTCTCTCCAAGCCAAGCCCGCTGACCTTTAACTTCAGGCTTTAAGCCCCACGGATTGCCAAAAGTCATGAAATTTGTCCTCTCTTACTTTTTAAGCTAATTGCTACAGCGATTCATTTCCCCCTGTGCATTCCCCTGTCTTTCTGGGTATTCCCAGACACCCGTCTGTCTTTCATCCTTCTCCATGACCTCACTGAGCATGATGTTTCTCTCCCAAACCATGTCTCCACACTTTATACCTTCTTCAATGTAGTCTCTTCAACCTTTATTTGTGGAGTTTGTTCTGACCATCTTCAGGTTGATTCCTGGGGTATTTAGGATGATTTGATAATTACCTAGTTCTATTTGTGGGACAAGGTGACCTTAGGGGTCCTCTTACTCTGCTGCCATCTTCACCTCTTCTTTAATATACTTTTATCTTTTGACTGCTCAGTGTGGTTACTTGCCATTACTCTGTCTTCCAGCTAGTTAATCCATTTTTCTGCATCCTGTAATCTTCTGTTGATTCCCTCTAGTGTATTTTTCATTTCAGTTAGTGTATTCTTCAACTACCTTTATGTATTTTTGTCTCTTTGTTGAAGTTCTCACTGAGTTTATTTTTCCTTCGAGTCCACTACCTTTATGACCATCACTTTGAACTCTTTATCAACTATATTGCTTATCTGTTTCATTTATCTCTTTTACTGTGCTTTTGTCTTTTTTTTTTTTTTTCATTCGAGATACATGCCTCTGTCTCCTCATTTTGTCTAACTCAGTCTGCTTGTTTCTATGTATTAGGTAGACCAACTACATCTCCAAGTTTTGAAAGTAGTGGCTTTATGTAGATGGGATCCTGTAGTTCCCTGTAGTTTAATCCCCTCTGGTCCCTAGAACCAGGTGCTCCAGGGTTGTCCTCTGTGTGGGCTGTGTATGCCTTCTTGTGGCTGAACCATGACTGATGTGAGCATGCTGGTAAGTGGACGTGGCCCTCAGCTAGCTGGCTGCAATGACGCACTTTACATGCCATGGGCACACTGGTATATAGATCTTGCTCCATATGTGACCAATTTAGAGGTTGGGCTGGCAGGTAGGCAGGGTTGGCACTCAGCCTGGGTGTCTGCACTTACTACTAGGACTACTCTGGGTGTGCTGATGAGTAGCGCTTTCTCCCTGGACAGCCAATGAAAGCCTTGGCTGCAGGAGCAGTGGGTGTACTGGTGTGTGGGGTTAGCTACCTCCTACCCCAGGGTAGGAGTCACTTCTGAGAGGTGTCAGTCCCATCCTGGGCCTGCTTGCTGGGTGTGGGGTGGTGGGAGTCACTTTTGAGGACTGCCTGCCAGGGTGGGGTATGCTCTGCTAGCAAGGTAGATGTGACATCCATTGCTAATACTCTAAGTATTGTCTAGTCTGGGAGAGGGCAAGAAAGATGTTACCTGTCAGCACTTTTGTTCTTAGAGAAGTCTCTTACAGATTGCTGCCTTTCTGGCACTTGTCTTAAAATTAGTCAACAGACCTCTTTCACATGTGTCCGAGGTGCTTTTCAAACTATGTTTGGACAGAGTTATTTGGAATGCTGGGTCTTTAAGGGTGGAAACTTCATTTCCTATCACTTTTAGGGTCTTCCGGAATTAAGAACCACAGATTTTCAATGCCAGGCATTACGGGGACTTGTTTTCCTAGTGTGAGTCCCCAGGGCAGGGGGTGGTGCCCTGTGTGGGGTCTGATCCCCTCTCTTTTCTATATCTGTGATATCCCTCACTTTTGTGATTGGTTGTGTCAGAGGGTTTGGTTCCTGACTACATTTCTCCCCCTTATTACCCCTTTCAGTGGGGCCTTATCTCTACCCCTAGCTGTGGAAGGACCTGCTCTACCAGTCTTTGGGTTGTTTTCAGGGAGAGTTGCAATACATGTAGTTGTTGTCTCATTGTGTCTGTGGGACAGGTTGAGGTCAGGATCCTCCACCATCTTCCCAGTTTACCCCTGGTTGTTTTTTTCATTTTGTTCAAGGTTCCTTTGCTGTGCAGAAGCTTTTAGTTTGATGAAGCCTCACTTGTTTACTTTTGGTTTTGTTGCTTTTTTGTTTTGGCATGAAATCCAAAAATTCATTTCCAAGACTGATGTCTAGGAGCTTATCCTTTATGTGTTCTTTTAGGAATTTAATATTTTCAGGTCTTGCATTTAAGTCTTTAATTCATTTTGAATTAATTTTTGTGTACAGTGTAAGATAAGGGTCTAGTTTTCCCAGCACCCTTTATTGAAGAAACTGTGTTTTCTCCCTCATATATTCTTGCCTCCCTTGTTGTAAACTAATTGATTATGTGTGCACAGGTTTGGTTCTGGACTCTGTTCTGTTGATCTATGTATCTGTTTTTGTGCCAGTATCATACTATTTGATTACGATAGCTTTGTGATATAGTTTGAAATTAGGAAGTGTATTGTCTCATCTTTGTTGCTCAAAATTGCTTTGGTTATTCAGGGTCTTTTGTGGCTACATAAAAACTTTATGGTTATTCTTTTCCTGTGGAAAATTCCATTGGAATTTAGATAGGGATTGAATTGAATCTTAAAGTTTTCAGTGTATAGGTCTTTAACCTCTTTGGTTAAATTTATTCCTAGGTTTCGTATACCTTTTGATGCAGTTGTAAATGGGTTTTGAAATTTCTATTTCGGGGAGTTATAAGTGTATACACTAATAACAGTGTATACATAGCTGATTTTTATATATTTTTGTCTCCTGCAATTTTGCTGAACTTGTGTATCCTAATAGGTTTTTTTGTGGAATTTTAGGGTTTTCTATATGTACTATCCTGTCAACTGCAACTAGTGACAGCTTTACTTCTATTCCAATTTGAATGCCTTTTTTTTTTTTTTTTTTTTTTTTTGGCTTAATTGCTGTAGCTAGGACTTAAAAGTGGTGAGACTGGGAATCCCTATTTTGTTCTTGATTTTAGGGGAAAAGCTTTTAGCATTTCACTGCTGAGTATGATTTTAGCTGTGGGCTTTTCATATATGGCCTTTATTGTGTTGAGGTACGTTCCCTTTATAACACTCTGAGAGTTTTTATCATGAAGTGATGTTAAATTTTGTCAACTGATTGTTCTGCATTGATTGAGATGATCGAATGGTTTTTACCCTTCATTTTATTAATGCAATACATCACATTGATGGAATTACAGATGTTGAGCCACACTTGCATCCTTGGAATAAATCCTATTTAATTGTGGTGTATGATCTTATGAATGTATTATTGAATTTCATTTGCTAATAATTTGTTTTCTGTAGTGTTCTTGTCAGACTTTGGTGTCAAGGTAATTACTGGCCTTATAAAATGAGTTTGGAAGTTTTGCACATGGAGTGGTATTGATATTTCCTTAAATGTTTGGTAGAGGGGCGCCGGGGTGGCTTAGTTGGTTAAGTGTCCCAACTTCAGCTCAAGTCATGATCTCCCGGTTCGTGGGTTGAGCCCTGCATCAGACTCTGTGCTGACAGCTCAGAGCCTGGAGTGTGCTTCAGATTCTGTGCCTCCCTCTCTCTCTGCCCCTCCCTGCCCCTCTGTCTCTCTCAGAAATAAATGAACATTAAAAAAATTTTTTTTTGATGGTAGAATTCACCATTGAACTATCTAGTTCTGGACTTTTTTTGGCAGGTGTTTTGAGTATGGGTCACAGATTTAATGTACTTACTAGTAATTTTTTTTTCTATTCCTTCATAAATTCATCTTGGTAGGTTGTATGTTTCTAGCAATTTATCCATTTCTTCCCAGTGTCCAATTTTAGTATATAATTGCTCGCAGTAGCCTCTTAAAAACCTTTGTATTTCTGTGGTAACGGTTGTAATATCTCTTTGATTTCTAGCATATTCTGCTTATCTTTTCAGAAAATCACTTCTTAGTTTCACTAATCTTTTTTGTTGACTTTTTATTCTCTATTTCATTTATTTCTGGTCTGATCTTTAGACTTTGTATTTTTTTCCTTTCCTAGTTTCTGGAGATGTAAAGTTAGGTTGTTTATCTGAGATATCTTGTTTCTCAGATTTTACTGTATTTCTGTAAATACAGAAACTTTTTACTGTAAGTTTTGGTATGCTGTTGTTTTCAATGTTTATTAATTTTTGAGAGACAGCACGAGCGGGGGAGGGGCAGAGAGGGAGGGAGACACAGAATCCAAAGCAGGCTCAGAGCTGTCAACACAGAGCCTGAGGTGGGGCCGAAACTCAGGAACTGTGAGATCATGACCTGAGCTGAAGTCTGACTCGTAACCAACTGAGCCACCCAGGGGCCCCTGGTGTTGTGTTTTGGTTTTGATTACTTGTTTGACCTATGCGTCAGGAGTATGTTTAATCTCACATATTTGTGAATTTTCCAATTTTCTTATAATTAATGCTATTTTGGTTTGAAAAGCAGCTTGATATTTGGGTTTCAGTCTTTTAATTTATTAAGATGTATGATGTGATGCCAAATATAGGATTGATCAGGGAGAATGTTCCATGAGCATTTCAGAAGAATGTATGTTCTGTTTCTGCATGAAATGGTCTGTATATATCTGTTAGGTCTACCTGGTTTCACATGTACTTTAAGTAGAATTTTCCTTATTGTTTCCTCTGCATAATCTATTCATTTTTGATGGGGGGATTGTAAAGTCCCCCATTATTGTATTACTGTGTATTTTGGCCTTTAGGTATGTTAATATTTCCTCTGTATATTTAGGTGCTCCTGTATAGGGTAAGTAAATATTTGCAAATGTTATATCCTTTTGATGAATTGATTCCTTTATCTGTGTTTATTACAGCCTTTACCCTAAACTCTATTCTTTCTAATAACAGTGTGGTTACCCCAATTAAATTTCCTTTAATTTCCATTTGCATAGATATCTTTCCATCTTTTCACCCTCAGTCTGTGTGTTCTTAAAGCATAAGTGACTCTTTTGTAGGCACCATATAGATGGGTCATGTATTTTATCCATGAAACCACTCTTTGTCTTTTGATTGGAACATGTGGACCATTATATGTACGAATTGCCATTTTGTTCATTGTTTGCTGGTTGTTTTATAATTACTCCATTCCTTTCTTTTTCTCTTGCTCTCTTATTTGATTTGATATGATTTTCATATATTGTTACCCTTTCACCTTGAAGAACAGTCTTTAATATTGCTTGAAAGGTGGGTCTAGTAGTGATGAATTCTTCTTTTACTTGTCTGGAAGACTCTCTGTTTCAATTCTAAAGGACAGTTTTGCTAGGTAGGGTATTCTTGGTTGGCAGGGTTTTTTTTCTTCTCTTTGCATCTATAGGCATACCTCTGGGATATTGTGGGCTCTGTTCCAGACCACCAAAATAAAGTGAATATTTCAATAAAGCAAGTAAAATGAAGCATTTGGTTTTCTAGTGCATATAAATGTTTACATTGTACTGTGGTCTGTTAAGTGCACAGTAGTATTACATCTTAAAAACAATGAGTAGGGGCGCCTGGGTGGCGCAGTCGGTTAAGCGTCCGACTTCAGCCAGGTCACAATCTCGCGGTCCGTGAGTTCGAGCCCCGCGTCGGGCTCTGGGCTGATGGCTCAGAGCCTGGAGCCTGTTTCCGATTCTGTGTCTCCCTCTCTCTCTGCCCCTCCCCCGTTCATGCTCTGTCTCTCTCTGTCCCAAAAATAAATAAACGTTGAAAAAAAAAAAATTAAAAAAAAAAAAAAACAAAACAATGAGTATACATTAATTGTAAAACACTTTGCTAAAAATTACTAAGCATCATCTTAGCTTTCAGTGAGTAGTAATCATTGATGGCTATTGACTGATCAGGAGAGTGGCTACAAAAGGTAGAGGTAACTGGCAAAATTCCCTTAAGACAACAATGAAGTTTGGGGCGCCTGGGTGGCGCAGTCGGTTAAGCGTCCGACTTCAGCCAGGTCACGATCTTGTGGTCCGTGAGTTCGAGCCCCGCATCGGGCTCTGGGCTGATGGCTCAGAGCCTGGAGCCTGTTTCCGATTCTGTCTCCCTCTCTCTCTGCCCCTCCCCCGTTCATGCTCTGTCTCTCTCTGTCCCAAAAATAAAATAAAAACGTTGAAAAAAAAATTAAAAAAAAAAAAAGACAACAATGAAGTTTGCCATAATGACTGCCTTCTTTTCATGAAGGATTTCTCTGTAGCATATGATGTTGCTTGATAGTATTTTCCCAGTAGAACTTCCTTTTCAAAATTGGAGTCAATCCTCTCAAATCCTGCTCTGCTGCTTTCTCAACTAAATTTATGTCGAATTCTAAATCCTTTATTGTCATTTCAGCAATCTTCACAGCATCTTCACCAGGATTAGATTCCATCTCAAAAAGCCACTTTCCTTGCTCACCCATAAGAAGCAACTCCTTATCCAAGTTTTATCATGAGATTGCAGCAATTCAGTCCCATCTTCAGGGTCCACTTCTAATTCTGGTTTTCTTTCTATTTCCACCTCATCTGCAGTTGCTTCCTCCACTGAAGTTTTGAACCCTTAAAATCATCCATGAGGGTTGGAATCGACTTTTTCCAAACTTCTGTTTATGTTGATGTTTTAACCTCTTCCCATGAATCATGAATGTGCTTAATGGGATCTAGAATAGTGAATCCTGGGGCACTTGGATGGCTCAGTTGGTTAAGCATCCAACTTCAGCTCAGGTCATGATCTTGCAGTCTGTGAGGTCAGGCCCTGTTTTGGGCTCTGTGCTGGCAGCCCAGAGCCTGGAGCCTGCTTCAGATTCTGTCTCCCTCTCCCTACTTCCCTCCCTGACTCATACTCTGTCTCTCAAAAATGAATAAATGTTAAAAAAAATTCAGAATAGTGAATACTTTACAGAAGGTTTTCCATTTATTTTACCCAGATTCATTGGAGGAATCACTATCTGTGGCAGCTAAATCTTTATAAAGTGTATTTTTAGCAATTAGATTGAAATATAAAGTGCCTTCTTGAGAGGCACCTGGGTAGTTCAGTTGGCTAAGCATCTGACTCTCGATTTCAGCTCAGGTCATGATTTTGTGGTTCATGAGATGGAGCCCCTCATTGGGCTCTGTGCTGTCAACAGCAGAATCCCTGCTTGGGATTCTGTCCCTCTCTGCCCCTTCTTTGCATGCACTCTCTCTCTCAAATAAGTAAAACTTTCAAAAAAAAAAATGATTCCTTGATCCATGGGCTGCAGAATGGCTCTTGTGTTAGCAGGCATGAAAACATAAATCTCATTGTACATCTCCATCAGAGCTATGGGGTGACCAGTTGCGTTGTCAATGAGCAATAGTATTTTTAAAGAAATTGTCTGTTCTTTGAGAGCAGGTCTCAACACTGGGCTTAAAATATTCAGTAAACCATGTAAATAAATGTGTGTTCACCCTGCTTTTTAGTTCTATTTATAAAACACAGTAGGTGTAGCATAATGCCTGAGGGCCCTAAGATTTTCAGAATGGTAAATAAGCATTGGCTTCAACTTAAGGTCACCAGCTTCATTAGCCTTTAGCAAAACAATCAGTCCTTTGAAGTTTCGAAGCCAGGTATTAACTTCTTCTCCTTAGCTATGAAAGTCCTAGATGGCACCTTCTTCCAATAGAGTGCTGTTTCATCTAAATTGAAAATCTTTTATGTGGCCGCCTTCATTAATTATTTTAGGTAGATATTCTGGATAACTTGCTGCAGCTTCTACATCCGAACTTGCTGCTTCACCTTGTGCTTTGATGTTATGGAGATGGTGTCTTCCTTAAACGTCAAGAACCAACCTCTGCTAGCTTCACACTTTTCTTCTGTAGCTTCCTCACCTCTCTCAGCCTTCAAAGAATTAAAGAGAGTTAGGACCTTTCTGTGATCTTATAGCTGGTTTGATCCTCTCTCCAGACCACTAAAACTTTAGCTTTCTTATCATTTGTGTATCCACTGGATTAGCACCTTTAATTTCCTTCAAGAAAGTTTACTTTGCATTCACAACTCAGTTAACTGGTGTAAGAGGTTTGGCTTGAGGCTTGTCTCAGATTTTGCCACTCCTTCCTCACTAAGCTTAATTATGTCTAGCTTTTGATATAAACTGAGAGATATGTTCACATATCTCTTGAACACTTAGAGGCCACTGTAGGGTTATAAATTGGCCTAATTTCTCTATTGTTGTGTCTTGGAATAGGGAGGCCCAAAGGGAGGGAAAGAGAATGGGAATGGCTAGTTGGTGGAGCAGTCAGAACACACAAAGTTCACCTTCTTATGTGGTTGATGGCACCCCAGAACAAGAGTAACATCAGAGATCATTGATCACCATGGCATATAATAATGAAAAAGTTTAAAATATTTCAAGAATTGCCAAAATGTGACACAGAGACACAACGTGAACAAATGTTGGGAAAATGGCACCAATAGACTTATACAACAAATTGCCACAAATCTTCAACTGGTAGAAAATGCAATATTTGTAAAGCACAGCAAATATACCATGCAAGTTTCTATGGGCTTGCAAAACTTCTGCTGAAAAATCTGCTGATAGTCCTATGTTTGGGGGGAGTCCATTATACATAATAATTTTTTTGTGATTTTTGCTGTTTTTAAGATTTCCTCCTTGTCTTTAAATTTGATGCTTTAATTTTAATGTATCTCAGTGCTAATCTCTTTGGGTTCATCTTACTTAATATTCTGTGCTTCCTGCAGTTGCACACCTGTTGTCTTCCCAAAGGTTAGGGAAGCTTTCAGCCATTATTGTTTAAGTACGTTCTCTGCCTCTTTCTCTCTTCCTCTTTTGGACCCCATAATGTGAATGTTGGTCTGCTTGATGTTGTCCCGTAAGTCCCTTAAGCTATTTTCACTCTTTTTCAATCTCTTCTCTTTTTGCTGTTCTAATTGGATAAGTTCCACTGACCTTTGAGTGCATGGATCCTTTTCCTGTTTCTTCAAGTCTGCTGTTTAACTCCTCTGTAGTATTTTTCTGTTCAGGTATTGTATTCTTCAGCTCTGTCACTTCCATTAAGTACTTTCTTATATTTTCTTTTTGTTGAAATTCTCACCTGGTTCATGCATTATTCTCGGGAACTCTGTGGACATCTTTTATCACTGTTCTTTGAACTTATTGTCAGGTAAATCACTTACCCTCATTAATGTCTTTTTCTGGGGTTTTATCTTGTTCTTTTGTTTGGAACATATTACTCTGTTTCTTCATTTGATCTCTGTACTGGTTTCTATGCATTGGATAAAATAACCATATTATTCTCCTCTGGCTTAGCTCTTGATTGTCTCTCAGCATTTGTGATTGTCCAATCAGCTTACTTTATTCTTAGTAGCTCCCAGTGGTGGAGGCTATGCCAAGACCTTTTAGTGTCTCAAAGGGGCAGATCTCAGCATCTGGATTCATGCCAAATTGGAAGCCAGACCTTCCGGTATCAACTTTTAAAGTTTATAGATGCATTTCTTTCAGGGGAGAGATGGGCATTTTTGTCTGCTCACTCTGTGCTGAGCTCTGTGGTGATAGACAGTTAAGAAGTGTTTCTTTGGTTGTTGTGGTCATGATGAACCCCTGAACATATGCCATGCTCTCAAGGGATATGTCCTGTGTGTCAGACACAAAAGCCAGGGTGCCAGATGTGTACACCAACTCCTTTCTTGGGGATGCTGGTGACGGAGGGAGAACGTGAAGATGACTCCCACTGGCCTCCACTCTCTTGGGAGAGTCTTATCAGTAGGCATTTTGTTGTGTGTGAAATTAGAAGCCTGCTTATTAGGTCAAAACTTTGAGATAAACAAATATGCCTCTTACACAGAAGGATTGGGTGCTTTTCAATCTGCTGCCTCTGTACTAGGCCCTGGAGGGTGGTAGCCATTAGGCCTTTAAGAATGGTTTTAGTTTTGTATAGCCTGTGAGTATCATGGACACAAGCCCTGGTGACTTTCAAAGCTACCTGTTGCAGGGGCTCATCTCTCAGGTACACATCTTAAAAGTTTGAGTGCCAGATAGGGGGTTCAAACACTTTGCTCCTCAAGGAGAGGCTCAGAGCTGTGAGTTCCCTCCCAATTGTGGGGGTGGCACTAGGGTTGGGGTTGATGACAAGTGTGTCAGCCTCTTGTACATATTTCCATGTGGGATCTTTGCTTGTTTCTATAATATGCCGGAGTCACTCAACTAGTTTGTGGATGTCTTTCAGAGGAAAGTGTTCTTTAGGTGGCTGTATGTTCGGTGTGTCCATGGGAGGAGAGGAGTTCAGGATCCTCTTATGTCACTGTCTTGAACTGGTGCCCTGTCTCTTGGTTTTTTTCATAACCATTCTAATAGGTAGGCGGTGATGTCTGCTTGTGGTTTGTATTTTCGTTTCTCTAATGATTCATGCTGTCTAGCACCTTTTCATATACCTATCAGCCCTACTTAGGTACTCTTAGAGAAATATATTGAGGTCCTCTGAGTGAGAGAGGCTGGAACTGTCTCATGGATCACGGCAGGGTCCCTAGGTAAGAAAGAGGTCTCTCTGCCTCTTACCTGATACATGGGGTCGCCAATGCTTCTCCTGGGTCCTTTGGCATATTATGCTGGATCCCATAGCTCTCTCAAAGGCACTATTGCTTAGGGATGGATGGTCAATTTTTGTTGTGGGATGAGGGGACAAAAATGAGAGATGTCTTCAGACAGTATTATTTGTTTTTGTATATATGTTAGTACATGGGGGAGTATTTTTTTTTCATTTTTTAATGTTTATTTATTATTGAGAGACAGACACAGAATCCGAAGTAGGCTCCAGGCTCTGAGCTGTCAGCACAGAGCCCGACACAGGGCTCCAACCCACAAACCGCAAGATCATGATCTGAGCTGAAGTCAGTTGCCCAAACGAGCCACCCAGGTGTCCCCAGGGGGGAGTATTTTTTTAAATAAAATTTACTGTCAGGTTAGCTAACATACAGTGTGCTCTTGGTTTTGGGGGTGGAGTCCCCCATCACTTACGTACAACACCCAGTGCTCATCCCAACAAGCGCCCCCCTGCTCAATGCCCATCACCCATTTTCCCCTCTCCTCCCCACCCCCATCAACCCTCGGTGTGTTCTATTTAAGAGTCTCTTATGGGGGAGTATTTCTAGGAGATGAAGTTCCAAAATGACTAGGTCACAGGCTACATGCAGTTTTCATTTTGGTACATATAGCCAAGTCACTTTTTCTATAGTTTTATACTCACAGTACACAAGTGTCTATTCCTGCAAACACTGACCTTTTGATTTTACCAATCTGAAAAATAGCAATTCATTATAGCTCTAATTTGCATGAATCTTATTTATATTCTTTGCATATTTTAAAGATTTTATTTTTTTTAAGTAATCTCTACATCTACATGGGGCTTGAACCCACAATCCCAAGATCAAGGGTCACATGCTCTACTGACTGAGCCAACCAGGTGCCCCACTTTTTGTATTTTTCTGTCTGGGGTTTTGATCTTTAACTTGTTGATTTACTACAGCTCTTTTTTGATTGGAGTAACAAAATTTAGAATTTTTTTTTTTTTTTAACAGAAAAGTTAAAGAACCAGGGTGGCTTAGGTAAGAAACAAAAACTCAGTTTTACACCTAGGTGGCTCGGTTAAGCTTCTGACTTCTGCTCAGGTCATGATCTCACGGTTAGTGAGTTTGAGCCCCGCATTGGGCTCTGTGCTGACAGCTTGGAGCCTGGAGCCTGCTTCAGATTCTGTGTCTCCCTCTCTCTCTACCCCTCCCTCCCTCATGCTCTGTTTCTTTCTTTCTCATGGTCTCTGCCATGACCAGAACAATTTCCAGAGTGGGGGTATCTGATGCTTACTGTACACAATGCCTGTTCAGTAGAAATGCCCTGAAAGCCCTCTATGGACGATCCTCAAACATTGACTGGAAAATGTTTTAAATCCAGGTTAGAATTGAATAGACAAAGTTGCTGAATCAGCACAAAAAGTGAAAGATCACAAGCCCCCTCAGGAAATCAATAGTATACACGTTGGTAAGCATTTAAAAAGACAAAAATGCCCTTGTGCTTAAAAATTAAATTGTTGAAGGTACCCAAATACAGAAAGCAAAAGAGGGGCTTTATATTTGCCATGAGGGCGGGGTTCACAGGGTGAGATGGAGAAGGGGCCTTGAAGGTAGTCCTCATCCTGGGGTTGGGGCTGTTGGCTAGGTCAGGGTCTGTGTTGTTGGGTACTTGGCAGCACCCAGGAAAATTGCCCTGGGGAGGTTATAATGAAACTCACCTGCCTCTCCCATGGCCTTTGCTTTCCCAGCTCATGTGTTCATCAGTGCAGAAGGCCCTGTTTGAGGAGGAGGACCATGTCAAGAAACTGCAGCAGAAAGTGGCCACCCTTGAGAAGCGGAACAAGCAGCTTCGGGATCGGGTGAAGAAGGTCAAGAGGTCGCTGAGGCAGGCCCGGAAGAATGGGCGCCACCTGGAGCTAGTGAACCAGAAGCTCAGTGAGAAGTTAGCGGCTGCAGCAGGTGCCGTCCCACACATTAATGCCCTGGGGCAGGAGCCACCCGCTGCCACCTACCTGCGGGGGTAGCAGAGACTGAGCAGCGGCCTTGGCTGGCCCTGCTGGAGCATGCTGCCTCTTACCAGGGAATGTGAAGGGATAGCAGGTTTGTCTGTGCACTCTTGTAGATGAATTCTAAATATGAATTTGGTCGAGCGTCGTTGCTTAAAGGGGCAAGTCTTGCTTATTTCCTTGGCTGCTGGGCTCCCTTCCGTCCGTCTTGCTCCCAGGCCTGGTGCTTGCCAGTCCAGAGCCAGGAAGATCCTGGAGTGTCACGTGCTTGCCTAGGGCCTGTCCACCCTGGAAAGTGTACTTACTGTGGAAAGAACATTTTAGAATCTCTAGCTGCACAAGAACCCAGGGGTTCAGCCTTATTTCAGAGGAGAAGCAGTATGATCTCAGCTCAGAGCTCCAGGACCACCATTAGTTCTGAGGAGGGATCTATAGCAAGTCATGGAACCTTCTGATGTCTTATTTGCTACATTTTTGGAAGGAGGATGGCAGTCTTGCAAAGCACCCAAGGCTATCTGTAAATAAACCTGTGCATGGTGTCCCTACCCCTGCCAGCATTTCCTCACAGCTGAGGCATTGTAAGACTTCATATGAGGTCTTAACAGGTAGCGTACTGAGTTGCAGCAGGGGGTGGGGGTGGGGAGCAGGTGATCAAGTAATATGAATTATACCTGATTTCTAACACCAGTTACCCAGAGCTAAAGAGAACACCTATGGGTCAATCTAAAGGGGAATTGCCTATATGGACTGGCCATGTTTTAGCAAACCATGTTCCTGAGCTGGAAGAGTTGACCACTAACATGGCTTGCTCATTAACTCCATCTAGCTGCTCTGATTTTGAGGTGAGTTGACCCAGTACACTATTAACTTCCATTCTGCAAAGACACCTCCTTACCTAATGGAGTCAAGTTTCCCATCCAGGCAGTTCTACAGAGTCTTGCCGCAAGCATTTTCATGGCAAACATTTTTGCCACGTAACACATTAGCTGTAAGGTAACGTTGCTGTCAGAGATGAAATAACTAGTTGATAGTTAGGTTTAATTTCTCCACTGACAGAGTTCCCATTTTTATATTGCATGAATCTCAGGCCTCCTAATGGGCTATACAGTGACCAGTACACATGGTGGCCTTAAAATGGTGCATGATAACTACATATATGGACTTGATAGAAAATACAGCAACAAAACTAAGTAGAAGTGTGAAATAAGACTGTAAGGTCAGATTGCATACCATACTATCATGCAAAATGGTAATTCATGAGTTGAAATAACTTGGCTAGAAAAGCATTACAACATCTAGCTAGAAGGCTTTCATCGTACGATACAAAGCTTAGTTACAAATGTGCATCCTAGTATTTGGAAAACTAACACCTCTCTTAATGTAACATGAAAAAATTATTTCTTATGTCCTTTTTAAGGCTCTTTTATTTTTTGTTATTTTATCTTTTATGGCCACATTGCCTTCTGGTCAATGTGTTATGCAGTGAAAATGCTTGTGGCAGAGATGCCTACAGTGAAAATACCGGACATGGTTCCAGTAATATCAGACATGGTTCCAGGCATTCCAAGCACTTTCCACCTCCCTGGACTGTCCAATCCTGGGAGGAATGTTTTCACATGAGTCCACATGTCAGTGCGTCCAGTTTTGTACATAGTCAGAACTCTTCACCCTCTTTGGAAAGACAGCTTCAAAGACAGTGCAAGTAAAAAGAGTATCCACTAGGTCTAACATCTGAGCCCTTACTTTAGTAGCATTTGATCTAGTCCCAGTTGTGTTACTCAGAAGGTAGCTGAGTGGCCGTCTTGTGATTGTCTTCTGATGGACCTCCAAATCTACAAGTCTCCTTTCTGTGCTGTTCCAGATGGAACCTGCAGGTTCCTCATCAGGAAATCTCCCTCTAGACCACCCCAGACACTTCAGTGCTTGATGATGTTGTCCTTTCCATTAGAAATGCAATTATACTGTCATATCTCCCTTCCACTGCTTGTAGGAAAACCAAGTTCTTGCTCTGACAGCTGGTTGGGAGGATGGACTTGCGTCACTTGAGGGGCAAGCTGATGCTCAAGGGGAGAAGTCTACATCCTGGACTGGATGGAATGGCAGCTTTTGCTTCATTTCCAAGCTTCTGCTGCTCCTTTATAGCTGTATTCTTCATAGCATGATACAATGGTTAATTCTTCCTGGGGCCATTTCATTAAAGCACTTTTGCTTCCACCCAAGGGAATGACAAGCCTAAGGGTGATTTACAGCTAGTGTTTTGAGAACTGTGGAACTGGATCCCTACAGATGCATTATGTTCTACCTTTTTAATAAATATGAGCAGTATTTCAGCCACAACGGTAAGGCGATGTGTGTTTCTTGTGGGTCAGGGAGATTTTAGTATTTCCAGCTTTGGCCTGGAGAAGTACTTTAGATCCTTTTGGGGAAGCATCTATGAGTAACACCTGGGGCACATAGGAGACTGAGCTCAAATCGCCTTTGATGCTCTCCTGGGAATATGGCCTGCCCCCCCCCCCACCTCTTTCCCAGGGTTCCCTTCTCTCAACACACCTGCAGAAAAGCAGTGGTATCCAGGTCTGCTCCTCCTAGGGGACAAGTAGCTTCATTAATCAATGTTTGCAAAAATACATTTGAATCTCTTGCCAAAGGGAACTCCCCAGTTATCTGCTGCCTTGTCATCCTACTGTGGCCCTTGCAACTGTTTGTTGTACTAGTAGAAATTTTTTATGCACTAAGGATCCAAAAATTGCTCCAAAATGTGTAGGCTTAACCAACCTGTTGTAGCTTTCTCTCTGAGATGCAGACCACTGTTTAGTTCTACTTTGGAAAAGTCAATAGGCCTCCTCAAACCCCAAAGTCACAAAATAAATGAGAGGCAGACACAATCTAGAATATTTCAACTATAGACCCAGGAGTTACAGCTGCAACATGTGAACCACAGCTAGTGTGGGGTGGATCCTTAGGTCTCCAAAGTTTGTGAATGCCCTTGTTGGACTCCAGACCACTGTTTCTACTGATACTTTTTTTTTTTTATACCAGGCTATGTCACCCTTTTCCTGGTAAGAGAAACAACACAGAATGTCCCTTCTGTGGTGCAAGGTCCCATCTCCCTTAGGGGAGAGAGAACACAAACTCGGATCACAAGGACTTTGAATCAAATTGTTCATTCAGCAACAGTCCATGTTCTAAAATGGTGTAAAAAATCAAGTACTCAGAGTATTCAGCTTTTTTACCTATATTATCTCATTTACTAGCTCTAATAATTTTATAAAATAGTGATCCTGTTGCTCATTCTTAAGGATCTGGACTTTCAAGAGATTAAGTGAATTGCACAGTGACCACTGTCAGTATAGGTAGCCAATCAAGGATTCAACTCCATCTTGATTTCACTATTATCCTGATTTTATAGGTTAGTAAGTATAAACACTACTACCTCAAAGGCTGTTCAGAAGATTGAATAAAAATTTTCATTTAAATGCTTAGCTTGGCTCCTGACACACTGCAAGCACTCAATAGATACCACAAGAATAATTTTTGTTTCTAATATTCACCACAAAGGCCCGACCAATGCATGTCAGAAATAAGAGCACATTTGGTGGGATTCCATATTAAATTCTACCCTCCTTTCCATTCACCATACACCATCTCCAGTTCTTTTTCATGTTCCTTTCTGAGCCACCTCCCTTTTTCTCACAATCAGAAGCTGTTCCTCCAAATTTGCCAAGAAAACACAGCACATCAGAAATGTGTTTCCCCAATTTCCTTGAATATCACTCACACCATGTAGTTCTGCCATCCTTCTCTCCTTTCACCCCAAAGGAAGGCACATCCGTATTGACCACATCCAGTGTCAAGCCCATTTCTGTTATCTTGAATTCATATTTCTCCTCTCAAAACCCAGCTCCCCCACAATGTTTTCTTTTTATTGTAAATACTTCCCTCACTGGGGACTCCTCCTATTAGCAAGCGATGCTCAATTCTCCCCAGCCTAAGGGGATAAGAACCCTCAGAAACACAGCTTAGAAAATATAAGGGCAACTTTAAAAATGGCAATATGGAAGGCTCCTGAACTCCCCTCCTCCCACAGACACACTGAATGAACAGTGACACATGGAACAATTCCATCTGAAAGAAACCCTTAAATTAGCTGAGCAAGTCTTCCACACTGGAGGAACTAAATGCATCCATATCAAAGTGAGTAGAAAAGGCTTAGGCACACTCTTACCATAAGTGGTGCCTACACACTGCACGGTGCCATACAATCGGGAGAGAATCTCTGAATACCAGCTTTTCTTTGAGAGAAGACTTTGGAGGCCACATCTACAACCCCAACTTCTAAGACTCCCATCTGAGGGACAAGCCCTCAAAACACCTAGCTCTGAAAGCCAACGGGATTTGTGTCCACAAGCCCTACAAGGCTATAGCAAACAAAGGCAGTTACTATTGAGCACAGGTACACTCAACTCCAGCTGTCACATCAAAATCAGCACAGAGGGAGCAGGAAAGGAGTACCTACTAGTCTTTTCCTGAATGGGGTCTATTTTGCTACTTTAAAAATTGCTTCCCAGAGGAGGAAGTTCAAGATGGTAGTATAGAAAGATCCTGTTCTGACATCCTTCCACTGACACAATAAGTCCACAACTACCTATGGAAGAATGTCCTCTGAAGGGGTCTGAGAAACTGGATGAACAGAACCTCCACAGCAAGGGACAGCACTGAGGTAGAAGAGGCAGACAGATGGTCTCACCAAGGTCGGGGGGGGAGGGGACACACCCCAGGCTTGGAGTTCCATGGTTAGGAAGAATCTCAAAGGTACAGAACTTTTCCTTGAGGAACAAAAAATTCAAGCTCCACCTTATGCACCTTAGCCCTTAGGTCTCATACAGGAGGGATGAGACCCCAAAACACATGGCTTTGAAAATGAATGGGGAATATGTCCAGGAAAACTACAGAACTGTAGGGAAAGGAAAAGCCACTTTTAAAGGGCCTGTGCACACACTCAACCCAGAAACCAGGGCAGAAACACTAGATCAAAGAGTACGTAGACCATAGGTAGAGGAGAGTCACTAACCTTCAAATGGCTGCCAGAGACACAAGAGGGAGCAGGACCTAACACCAGGGACTGAGATATTGACAGCAATCATCTTTGCTATCTAATTCTGCCATCCTGATCCCAGTGCTGGTGGTCACCATTTAGGAGTCCTTTCCCTAGACTGTTAATGCCAGGAAGCATGCCCTGCTGAGAGCCCCACACACCCAAGCACCTCGGCTGGGCCTCAGAGTCAACAGGTTGACAGCTCCCTCCACCAAAGTTCCAAAAGTAGCTACAGTTGGGGGCCATCCCCACCCAAAAATGTGCCACAACAGATGCAATCAGGCATGACAGCCACCTGGGCCTGGGATTACCCCGCCCCACCAGTGATTCTGAAGTAGTTGCAGCCCCACAACAGGAGAGTACATGCAGCACACACAGGAAACACCCCTACATTGTCTGGCTCTAGTAGCCAGGGGATATTGTGCTTCTGGGTCCCACAGGACATCTACACTAGGTGACTCCTTCAAGGGGGAGACTAGCTGAACTACCTAATAAACAGAAACAGAGATTCAGGCAAAATGAGGAAATAAGAAAATATCCCAAATGAAAGAACAAGATAGAACCTCAGAAAAGAACTAAATGAGACAGAGATCAGCAATCTACCTGATAAAGACTTCAAAGTAAGGGTCATTAAGCTACTTCCTGTATTTAGAAGAATGAACACAGTAAAAATTTCAACAAAGAGAAAAAAGAGTACCAATCATGGGAATGCAAACCAAACTGGTGCAGCAACTCTGGAAAAACAGTCTGGAGTTTCCTCAAAAAGTTAAAAATAGAACTACCCTGTGATCTAGCAATTGCACCACTAGGTATTTATTCAAATGATACAAAAATACTAATTTGCAGGGATACACCCTAGTATTTAGAGCAACATTATCTACAATAGCCAAATTATGGAAAGAACACAAATGTCCATCAACTAATGGATAAAGAAGATGTAGTGTGTTGCGGGGGTGGGGTATTTGTATATATGTGGGGGATATGTGTGTGTATATATATATATATATATATATATACTTGTGTATATATATATATATATATATAGTATATATACTTGTGTATATATATATATATATATATATATATATATATATATATATGGTGTGTGTGGATACACACACACACACACACAGGAATATTACCAAACCATAAAAGATGAAATACTGACATTTGCAATGTTGTGGATGGAGCTAAAGAATATTATGCTAAATGAAATATGTCAGAGAAAGACAAATACCATATGCTTTCACTCATATGGGGAATTTAAGAAGCAAAACAAACTTCTCAAAAAAAAAACAGACCCAAGTAGATAAAATCACAAATGAAAATGGAATTATTACAACCAATCCCTCAGAAATACAAACAATTATCAGGGAATACTATGAAAAATTATATGCCAACAAAATGGGACAACCTGGAAGAAATGGAAAAATTCCTAAACTCCCACATGCTTCCAAAACTCAAACAGGAAGAAATAGAAAATTTGAACAGACCCATAACTAACTAGTGAAGAACTTGAATCAGTTATCAAAAATTTCCCAACAAATAAGAGTCCTAGACCAGGTGGCTTCCCTGGGGAATTCTACCAGACAGTTAAAGCAGAGGTAATACCTACCCTCTCAAGCTGTTCCAAAAAATAGAAAGGGAAGGAAAACTTCCAGACTCATTCTATGAAGCCAGCATGACTTTGATTCCCAAACCAGACGGAGACCCAGCAAAAAAACGGAACTACAGACCAATATCCCTGATGAATATGGATGCAAAAATTCTCAACAAGATACTAGCAAATCAAATTCAACAGAATATAAAAAGAATTATTCACCATGATCAAGTGGGATTCATTCCTGGGCTGCTGGGCTGGTTCAACATTCGCAAATCAATGTGATACATCACATTAATAAAAGAAAAGATACCATATGTTTTCACTCATATGTGGATCCTGAGAAACTCAACAGAAGACCAGGGGGGAGGGAAAGGGGGGGAAAAAAACAAAGCTACAGAGAGGGGGGGAGGCAAATCATAAGAGACAAATACTGAGAACAAACTGAGGGTTGATGGGGGGTGGGGGAGAGAGGAAAGTGGGTGATGGGCATTGAAGAGGGCACCTGTTGGGATGCACACTGGGTGTTGTATGGAAACCAATTTGACAATAAATTACATTAGAAAAAAGAACCATATGATCCTGTCAACTGATGCAGAAAAAGCATTTGACAAAATACAGCATCCTTTCTTAATAAAAACCCTTGAGAAAGTCGGGATAGAAGGAACATACTTAAACATCATAAAAGCCATTTATGAAAAGCCCATAGCTAATATCATCCTCAATGGGGAAAAACTGAGAGCTTTCCCCCTGAGATCAGGAACATGACATGGAGTCCACTCTCACCGTTGTTGTTTAATATAGTGTTGGAAATCCTGGCATCAGCAATCAGACAACAAAAGGAAACCAAAGGCATCAAAATTGGCAAGGATGAAGTCAAGCTTTCATTTTTTGCAGACGACATGATACTCTACATGGAAAACCCGGCAGTCTCCACCAAAAGTCTGCTGGAACTGATAACATGAATTCAGCAAAGTCGCAGGATACAAAACTAATATACAGAATTCGGTTGCATTCTTATACACCAATAATGAAGCAACAGGAAGAGAAATAAAGAAACTGATCCCATTCACACACAATTGCACCAAGAATCATAAAATACCTAAGAATAAACCTAACCAAAGATGCAAAAGATCTGTATGCTGAAAACTATAGAAAGCTTATAAAGGAAATTGAAGAAGATACAAAGAAATGGAAAAACATTCCATGCTCATGGATTGGAAGAATAAATATTGTTAAAATGTCAATACTACCCGAAGCTATCTACACATTCAATGCAATCCCAATCAAAATTGCACCAGCATTCTTCTCGAAGCTAGAACAAGCAATCCTAAAATTTGTATGGAACCACAAAAGACCCCAAGTAGTCAAAGTAATTTTGAAGAAGACCAAAGCGGGAGGCATCACAATCCCAGACTTTATCCTCTACTACAAAGCTGTAATCACCAAGACAGTATGGTATTGGCACAAAACCAGACACATAGAACAATGGAATAGAATAGAGAACCCAGACTTGGACCCACAAAAATATGGCCAACTAATCTTTGACAAAGCAGGAAAGAATATCCAGTGGCAAAAAGACAGTCTCTTTAACAAATGGTGCTGGGAGAACTGGACAGCAACATGCAGAAGAATGAAACTAGACCAGTTTCTTACACCATTCACAAAGATAAAATCAAAATGGATGAAGGACCTGAATGTGAGACAGGAACCCATCAAAGCCCTAGAGGAGAAAGCAGGAAAAAATGTCTTTGACCTCAGCTGCAGCAATTTATTACTTGACACATCTCCAAAGGCAAGAGAATTAAAAGCAAAAATGAACTATTGGGACCTCATCAAGATAAGAAGCTTCTGCACTGCAAAGGAAACAATCAACAAAACTAAAAGGCAACCGATGGAATGGAAAAAGATATTTGCAAATGACATATTGCACAAAGGGCTATTACCCAAAATCTATAAAGAACTCACCAAAATACACCTGAAAAACAATCCAGTAAATTTGGGCAGAAGATAAGAATAGACACTTGTCTAAAGAAGACACCCAGGTGGCCAACAGACACATGAAAAGATGATCAACGTTACTCCTCATCAGGGGAATACAAATCAAAACCACACTGAGATAACACCTCACGCCAGTCAGAGTGACTAAAATGAACAAATCAGGAGACCACAGATGCTGGCGAGGATGTGGAGAAATGGGAACCCTCTTGCACTGTTGGTGGGAATGCACACTGGTGCAACCACTCTGGAAAACAGAGTGGAGGCTCCTCAAAAAATTGAAAATAGAACTACCTTATGACCTAGCAATAGCACTGCTAGGAATTTACCCAAAGATACAGGAATGCTGATGCATAGGGGCAATTGTACCCCAATGTTTATAGTAGCACTTTCAACAATAGCCAAATTATGGGAAGAGCCTAAATGTCTATCAACTGATGAATGGATAAAAAAAATGTGGTTCATATGTACAATGGAATACTACTTGGCAATGAGAAAGAATGAAATCTGGCCATTTGTAACGTACATGGATGGAGCTGGAGGGTATTATGCTAGGTGAAATAAGTCAGGCAGAGAAAGACAGATACCATATGTTCTCACTCATATGTGGATCCTGAGAAGCTTAACAGAAGATCATGGGGGAGGGGAATGGGGAAAAAAAGTTACAGAGAGGGTGGGAGGCAAACCATAAGAGACTCTTAAATACTGAGAACTGAGGGTTGATGGGGGAGAGGGGAAAGTGGGTGATGGGCATTGAAGAGGGCACCTGTTGGGATGAACACTGGGTGTTGTATGGAAACCAATTTGACAATAAATTATATTTAGTATATATTAAAAAAAAAAGTAACATGGGGATGGGGAGAGGAAAACCACAAAACAGACTCTTGATTATAGAGAATAAATCGATGGTTACCAGAGGGAGAGTGGGCCCGTGGGGGGGATGGGTTAAATAGATGATGGGAATTAAGGAGCACACTTGTTTTGATAAGCACAGGGTGATGTATGGAAGTGTTGAATCATTAAATTCTACACCAGAAACTATTATTACATTGTATGTTAACCAACTGGAATTTAAATGACAATTTGCAAAGAAAAAAACAATCAGCACTGAAGAATACATTAAAGAAATGAAAATAACTAGAAGGAATCAACAGTAGACTAGATGATAAAAATAGATCAGTAATCTGGAAGATAGAGTCATAGAAATAACCCAAAGTGAACAGCAAAATGAAAAGAATTTTTTTTTAATGAAGATAATTTAAAGGACCTCTGAGACAACATAAAGCATAACATGTTAGCTTTATATGGGTGCAAAAAAGAGAAGCATAATATGTATTTACAGAAATAATAGCTGAAAATTTCCCTAACCTTGGGAAGGAAGGAGATATCCAGATCCAGGAAGCACAGAGAGATCCATCAAGATAAACCCAAAGAGAATTGCACAGACACATTATAACTAATGTCAAAAATTAAAGAGATAATCTTAAAAGCAGCAAAAGGAAAGCAATTAGTTATGTATAAGGAAACTCCCACAGAACTATAAGCTGATTTTTCATCAGAAATTTTATAGGCTACAAAGGAGTGGCAAGACATATTGAAGGTGCTGAAAGGAAAAACTTACAACTAAGAATACTCTACCTGGGGGGCGCCTGGGTGGCTCAGTCGGTTGAGCGTCCGACTTCAGCTCAGGTCACGATCTCCCGGTCCGTGAGTCCGAGCCCCACGTCGGGCTCTGGGCTGATGGCTCAGAGCCTGGAGCCTGCTTCCGATTCTGTGTCTCCCTCTCTCTCTGCCCCTCCCCCGTTCATGCTCTGTCTCTCTCTGTCTCAAAATAAATAAAACCTTAAAAAAAATTTTTAAAAAGAATACTCTACCTGGAAAAGTTATCATTTGGAATTAAAGGGAGCTAGTTTACCAGGCAAGCAAAAGCTATAGGAGTTTTCGTTACCACTAAATTGGTTAAAGGGACTTTTTAGGCAGAAAGGAAAAAAATCTCACTGGTAAAGGCAAACATATGCTAAAGATAGTGGATCAACACTTAAAAAGTTAATACAAAAGTTGAAAGACAAGAGCAGTAAAATCAACTATATCTACAATAATTCATTAAGGAATACACAAAATAAAAAGATGTAATGTATGACAAATACATAAAATTGAATGTGTTAGGAAGTACTGGAACTTAAGTGACCACCAACTTAGAATAAACTTCTATATACATAGGGTAATATATATTAAACTCCTGATAACTACAAATCTACAGCCTGTAAGGGATACACAAGAAATAAAGATCATAATCCAAACATAACACTAAAGAAAGTCATCAAGGCCCAAGGGAAAAGAGAAAGAGACATGAAAGAAACTGAGAAGAATTACAAAAACAATCAGACAAAAAAAAATTTCAAGGCAACAAATACATACCAATAATTACTTTAAATGTAAATGGACTAAATGCTCCAATCAAAAGAAAAAAGTGTGGCTGAATGGATTAAAAACAAGAGTCATCTATATGGTGCCTACAGGAGACTTCTCCAGATCTGAGGACACACATAAAGGATTGAAAAGATACTCCATACAAATGGAAACTAAAAGAAAGAAATTGAGGGCATCATGGAATGAAAATGGGATCAATCCAACAAGATAAAACATTTGTAAATACTTGTGCGTCTAACAGAGGAGCATATAAATACATAACACAAATATTAACACACACACAAAGAGAAATTGACATAAATACAATAATAGTAGGGAAATTTAACACCCACTTAGAGATAGATAGATATATTTAGACAGAAAATTATTAAAGAAGCAGTGACCTTAAGTGACACATTAGACCACATGCCCTTGATAGACATATAAAGAACACTCCATCCAAATGAGCAGAATACACATTCTTCTCAAGCTCACATGGGACATTCTCCCATGTTAGGTTACAAAACAATTCTCAACAAAATTAAGATGGTTGAAATCATATTAAATATTTTTTCCAACCTCAATGGTATGAAAGTAGAAATCAATTACAGGAATAAACGTAGAAAACATACAGATGTGTGAAAGCTAAACAACATGCGACCGAACATCCAATGGGGCAAAGAAAAAAATCAGAGGAAATTTAAAAAATACTATAGGAAAAATGAAAATGAAAACACAATGTTCCAAATCTATGGGGCATGGCAAAAGCAGTTAAAAGAGTCATTTTTAGTGATACAGATCCACCTCAAGAAACAAAAAAAATATCCCAAATAAATTTCTAACCCACACCTAAAGAAGTTAGAAAAAGAAGAACAAACAAAGCCCACAGTTAATAGAAGAAATGAAATAACTAGACAGGTGGAAATAAATAAAATAGAAATAAAGAAAAACAGAAAAGATCAATAAAACTAAGAAGGAGTTCTTTGAAAAGATAAACAAAACTGATGAATCTTTGGGCAGACTCATCAAGAAAAAAAAAGGGGAGAGTGCCTAAAAACATAAAATCAGAGGGGTGCCTGTGTGGGTCAGTTGGTTAAGCATCTGACTTCAGCTCAGGTCATGAATCTCTATCTCATGTTTCAGGCTCTCTGCTCTCACTGCAGAGCCTGCTTCAGATCCTGTCTCCCTCTCTCTCTGCCCCTCCCCCACTCTATCTCAAATATAAACATTAAAAAAATCAGAAATGAGAGACATGTTACAACTGATACCACAGAAATACAAATGATCATAAGAGATTATTATGAACAATTATATGCAAACATATTGGAAAACCTAGAAGAAATGGATAAATTCCTAGAAACAGAAAATCTTCCAAGATTGAATAGCAAAGAAACATAAAATCTGAACAGAATGATTACTAGTAATGAAATTGAATCGGTGGTAATAATAAACTCTCAACAAATTCCAGACCAGATGGCTTCACAGGTAAATTCTCCCAAACACTTAAAGAAGACTTAATAACTATCCTACTCAAACTATAACAAAAAAATGGAAGAGGAAGGAATCCTTCCAAGTCATTCTTTGAGGCCAGCTCTACCCTGACGCCAAAACCTGACAAAGACATGACAAACAAGAAAACAACAGGATAATATCCCTGATGAAATCCCTGGATGCAAAATGCTCTACAAAATATTACCAAACTTAATTCAACAATACTTTAAATGGATCATATATGACAATCAACTGGGATTTATTTCAGGAATGCAAGGATGGTTCAGTATTCACAAATCAATGTGATACATTATACTAACACAATGGAGGATAAAAATCCTATGATCATTTCAATAGGGGCAGCAAAAGCATTTGACCAATTTCAGCATCTATTTATGATAAAACTCTCAACAGAGTGGGTATAGAGGGAATGTACCTCAACAGAATAAAGGCCATATATGACAAACCCACAGCTAACATCATACTCAACATTAAAAGCTGAAGGCTTTTCCTCCAAGATCAGAAACAGGACAAGAATACCCAATCTTGTCACTTTTATTTAACACAAAAATAGTAAAATCAATTATATCTACAAAAATTAGTCAAGGTATACATAAAATAAAACAATGTAAAATATGACATCATGTTCATAAAAGTGGTGAGGAAAGTAAAAATTGTGTGCTTTTAGAATGTGTTTGAACTTGGGGCGTCTGGGTGGCTCAGTCAGTTGAGCATCTGACTTCGGCTCAGGTCACGATCTCACGGTTTCTGTGTTCGAGCCCTGTGTTGGGCTCTGTGCTGATGGCTCAGAACCTGGAGCCTGCTTTGGATTCTCTCTCTCTCTGTCTCTCTGCCCCTTGTCCACTCACGCTCTGTCTCTCTCTCTCCTTTGGAAATAAATAAACATTAAAAAAATTTTTTTTTGAAAAGAAAAGAATGTGTTTGAACTTAAGCGACCATCAACTTAATATAGATGGCCAAACACATAAGATGTTATATGTGAGCCCAATGGTAATCTCAGATCAAAAACCTATGATAGATAAAAAATACATGGGAAAAAATCCAGTCATGACTCTGAAGAAAGCCATCAAACCACATGGGAAGAGAGCTGAAGAAGGAACAGAGAATAACTACAAAAACAACCAGAAAACAACGTAAAAATGGAAATAGGTACATAGTCATTATTACTTTAAATGGAAATGCCTAAGTTCTCCAATAAAAAAATGGTAACTGAATACATTAAAAAATTCATCTATCTGCTGCCTACAAGAGATTCACTTCAGACCTTAAGACACACACAGACTGAAAGTGAAGGGATGGAAAAAGATATTCCATGCAAATGGATGCCAAAAAAAAAACTGAGGTAGTAATACTTGTATCAGATAAAATAGACTTTAAAAGAAAGAGTGTGGCAAGAGACAAAGAAGGGCATTATGTAATAATAAAGGAATCAATCCAACAAGAGCATTTAATGATTGTAAATATTTTTGTACCCACTAAAGAAGCACCTAAATACATAAAGCAAATATTATCAGACATAAAGGGAGGTAATGAAAGCTCTACAATGCTAGTAGGGTATTTTAGCACCAACTTATAACAATGGGTATATCATCCAGACAGAAAATAAATAAGGAATCAATGACTTTGAATTACAATTTAGGTCAGATGGACCTAATAGATATATACAGAACATACATCCAAAAACAGCAAAATGCACATTTTTCCAAGTATACATGGACCATACTCCAGGATAGATCACGTTAGGCCACAAAACAAATCTGTATAAACTGAAGGAGACTAAAATCAGATCGAGCACCTTTTCCAATCACAATGGTATAAAACTAGAAATCAAGTATATGAAAAAAAACTGGAAAAAGCACCAACACATGGAGGCTGAATAACATTCAATTAAACAAGTGGTGGTCAATAAAGAAATCAGAAAGGAAATATAAAAATACATGGAGATTAATGAAAATGAAAGCACAACAATCCAAAACCTTTGGGACTCTGAAAGTGGTCCTAAGAGGGAAATTTAGTGATAGAGGCCTATATCAAGAAACAAGAAAAATCTCAAATAAGCAATCTAGCCTTTGATCTAAAGGAGCCAAAAAGACAAGAATAAATAAATCCCCAAATTAGTAGGAGAAAGAAAATAATAAAGTTTGAGACAAAAATAAATGACAGAGAGACTAAGTATAGAGAAGATCAATGAAACCAAGAGCTGGTTCTTTGAAAATATAAATAGAATTGATTAGCCAGGGTCATCAAGAAGAAAAGGACCCAAATACATAAAATCAGAAATGAAAGAGGAGAATTAAAACCTGACACCACATTGGGGCGCCTGGGTGGCGCAGTCGGTTAAGCGTCCGACTTCAGCCAGGTCACGATCTCGCGGTCCGTGAGTTCGAGCCCCGCGTCGGGCTCTGGGCTGATGGCTCAGAGCCTGGAGCCTGTTTCCGATTCTGTGTCTCCCTCTCTCTCTGCCCCTCCCCCGTTCATGCTCTGTCTCTCTCTGTCCCAAAAATAAATAAACGTTGAAAAAAAAAAAAATTAAAAAAAAAAAAAAACCTGACACCACAAAAATACAAAAGATTATAAGACTACCACAAAAAATTATATGCCAACAAATTGGACAACCTAGATAGAAGAAATGCATAAACTTCCAGAAACATACAATCTTTCAGTGCTGAATCGGGAAGACAGACTATTTAAACAGACCAATTACTAGTAACAAAATTGAATCAGTAATTAAAAAAAAAAGTCTTGCAACAACAAAAAAAGTCCAGGACCAGATGGATTCACAGGTGATTTGTACCAAATATTTAGAGAAGAGTTAAGACTTATTCTCCTCAAACTGTTCCAAAAATAGAAGAGGAAGGAAAATTTTTAAATTCATTCTATGAAGCCAGCATTACCCTGATAGCAAAATCAGACGAAAAAGACACCAAAAAAAAAAAAAAAAAAAAAAAAAAAAGAAAACCACAGGCCAGTATCTTTAAATGACATAGATGCACAAATTCTCAACAAAATATTAGCAAATAAAATTCAACAAGACATTACAAGGATCATTCACTACAATCAAGTGGGATTCATTCCAGGGATGCAAGGATGATTTAATATTGGAAAGTCCATCTATCTAATACATCACATTAACAAGAAGAAACATAAAAACTATTTGATCATCTCAATAGATGCTGAAAAAGCATTTGACAAAATAAAACACCCGTTTATGATAAAAACTACAACAAAGTGGGTCTGGAAGAAACGTACCTCAACACAATGAAGGCCATATATAAAAATGCTAGGCTAACAGCACACTCAGTGGTGAAAATGCAGAGTTTTTCTCTAAGATCAGGAACAAGACAGGGACATCCACTCTCACCACTTTCATTCAAAGTAGTACTGGAAGTCCTAGCTCTGACCATTAGATAAGAAAATGAAAGGAAAGACATCCAAATCAGATTGGAAGATGTAAAACTGTCAATATTTGCAGATGACATCCTCTTATATATAGAAAACCCTAAAGACCACCAAAAATATTAGATCTAATAAACAAATCAAATAGCAGGATATAGAATCAATATATAAAAATCTGTTTTATTTTTATATACTAATACGGAACTATGAGAAATAAAAATTAAGAAAGCAATGCCTCTTGTATTTGCAAGAAAAAGAACAAAATACCTAGAAATATATTTAACAAAGAGGTAAAAGATCTGTATACTGACACTGTAACATACTGGTGAAATAAATTGAAGATGAGTGTATTATGCTGAGAAATAGGGCAGAAAAGACAAATAGCATATGATTTCACTTATATGTAGATTCTAAAAAACAAAACACATGAACAAACAAAACAGAAATGGACCCAAAGATACAGGAAACAAATTGTTGGTTATCAAAGGGAGAGGGTTGGGTGAAAGAAGTGAAGTAGATTAATACATATTCACATCCAGTTATAAAATGAATAAGTCAGAGGGATGTAATATACAGCCTATATGGTATATAGTCAATAATACTGTAATACATGTATCATGGTGACAGATGATAATTAGACTTACTGTGGGGATTATTTTGTAATATATAAAAGTATCAACTGCTATGACATACACATGAAAATAATACAATGTTGTATGTCAATTACGCTTCAATTTTTTTTTACCAAAAGTCGTCCAAATTGGAAAGGAGAATGTAAAACTGTCACTATTTGCAAATGACATGACACTATATAAAAACTTTAAATCCTCCACCAAAAAACTATTACAATTAATAAATGAATTAAATAAATGTGCCAGATAGAAAATCAATAAAGTAAATTCTGTGGCATTTACACACACTAATAGCAAACTATGAGAAAGAGAAATTAAGAAAACAATCCCACTTACAACTGCATCTAAAAGAATAAAATACTTAGGAATAAAGTTAACCAAAAGAGGAAAGACCAGTAATCTGAAAAGTATATGCCTATTGAAGGAAACACTCCTGCATTGATAGTAACGTAAATTGGGGCAGCTTCAATGGAAAGTATGGGCTTTCCTTGAAAAATTAAAAGTAGAAATAGTGTATAATCCACCACTTCTACTTCTGGGAATTTATCTGAAGAAAATGGTAACACTAATTCAAAAAATTACATGCACCCCTATGTTCATTGCAGCATTGTTTATAATAGCCAAAATATTGAAGGAAACTAATGTCCATCAATAGATGAATGGATAAAGAAGATGTGGTGTGTGTGTGTGTATTATATATATACATTATATATTATATATAATGGAAATATATATCTCTATCTCCTCTCTCTCTCTCTCTCTCTCTCTCTCTCTCTATATATATATATATATATATATATATATACACGAATGTCACTCAGCCATAAAAAAGAATGAAATCTTGCCATTTGCAACAACTTGAATTGACCTAGAAGGTATTGTACTAAGGAAAAATAAGTCAGAGAAATTCAAATGCTGTATGATTTCACTTATATGTGGAAACTATAAAACCAAACATGTGAACAAACAAAAGAAAACAAAAACAGGCTCGTAGATACAGAGAAAAAATTTATGCTTGCCAAAAAGGAGAGGTAAGAAAGGATGGATGAAATAGGTGAAGGGGATTAACAGGTATAATATTCCAATTATAAAATAAACAAGACAGTGTGATATAGTATAGGGAATATAGCCAATATTGTAACAAGTTTGTATGGTGACAAGATGGTAACTAGATATATTATGGTGACTACTACTAAAGTATATAAATATCAAATCACTATGTTGTATACCTGAAACTAATACTACATTCTATGTCAATTATTCTTCAATTGAAAAAAAAAAGCTATTGCCTGAGAATCAGGCTTTTCGAGAAGAATGCTGGTGCAATTTTGATTGGGATTGCATTGAATGCGTAGATTGCTTTGGGCAGTGTTGACATTTTGACAATATTTATTCTTCCAATCCATGAGCACGGAATGTTTTTCCATTTCTTTGTATCTTCAATTTCCTTCAGAAGGTTTCTATAGTTTTCAGCATGCAGATCTTTTTTTTTTTTTTTTTCCAGATCTTTTACATCTTTGGTTAGGTTTATTCCTGGGTATTTTATGATTCTTGGTGCAATTGTGTGTGAATGGGATCAGTTTCTTTATTTGTCTTTCTGTTGCTTCATTATTGGTGTATAAGAATGCAACTGATTTCTCTACATTGATTTTGTATACTGCGACTTTGCTGAATTCATGTATCAGTTCTAGCAGACTTTTGGTGGAGACTGCCGGGTTTTCCATGTAAAGTATCATGTCATCTGCAAAAAGTTAAAGTTTGACTTCATCCTTGCCAAAGGAAGCCTTTGGTTTCCTTTTGTTGTCTGATTGCTTATGCTAGAATTTCCAACACTATGTTAAACAACAGCGGTGAGGGTGGACATCCATGTCGTGTTCCTGATCTCAGGGGGAAAGCTCTCAGTTTTTCCCCATTGAGGATGATATTAGCTGTGAGCTTTTCATAAATGGCTTTTATGATGTTTAAGTATGTTCCTTCTATCCCGACTTTCTCGAGGGTTTTTATTAAGAAAGTTTGCTGAATTTTGTCAAATGCCTTTTCTGCATCGATTGACAGGATCATATGGTTTTTATCTTTTCTTTTATTAATGTGATGTATCACGTTGATTGATTTGTGACTATTGAATGAGCCCTGTAGCCCAGGAATGAATCCCACTTGATCATGGTGAATAATTCTTTTTATATGCTGTTGAATTTGATTTGCTAGTATCTTATTGAGAATTTTTGCATCCAAATTCATCAGGGATATTGACCTGTAGTTCTTTTTTTTTTTGCTGGGTCTCTGTCTGGTTTAGGAATCAAAGTCATGCTGGCTTCATAGAATGAGTCTGGAAGTTTTCCTTCCCTTTCTATTTTTTGGAATAGCTTGAGAAGGATGGGTATTATCTCTGCTTTAACTGTCTGGTAGAATTCCCTAGGGAAGCCATCTGGTCCAGGACTCTTATTTGTTGGGAGGTTTTTGATAACTGATTCAATTTCTTCACTGGTTATGGGTCTGTTCAAGTTTTCTCTCTCTTCCTGTTTGAGTTTTGGAAGTGTGTGGGTGCTTAGGAATTTTTCCATTTCTTCCAGGTTGTCCAGTTTTTTGGCATATAATTTTTCATAGTATTCCCTGGTAATTGCTTGTATATGAAGGATTGGTTGTAATAATTCCATTTTCATTGATGATTTTATCTATTTGGGTCTTCTCCCTTTTCTTTTTGAGAAGCCTGGCTAGAGGTTTATCAATTTTGTTTATTTTTTCAAAAAACCAACTCTTGGTTTCATTGATCTGCTGTGTAGTTTTTTTAGATTCTATATTGTTTATTTCTGCTCTGATCTTTATTATTTCTCTTCTCCTGCTGGGTTTGGGGTGTCTTTGCTGTTCTGCTTCTATTTCCTTTAGGTGTGCTGTTAGATTTTGTATTTGGGATTTTTCTTATTTCTTGAGATAGGCCTGGATTACAATATATTTTCCTCTCAGGACTGCCTTTGCTGCATCCCAAAGGGTTTGGATTGTTGTATTTTCATTTTCATTTGTTTCCATATATTTTTTAATTTCTTCTGTAATTGCCTGGTTGACCCATTCATTCTTTAGTAGGGTGTTCTTTAACCTCCATGCTTTTGGAGGTCTTCCAGAATTTTTCCTGTGGTTGATTTCAAGTTTCATAGCATTGTGGTCTGAAAGTGTGCATGGTATGATCTCAATTCCTTTATACTTATGAAGGACTGTTTTGTGACCCAGTATGTGACCTATCTTGGAGAATGTTCCATGTGCACTCAAGAACAAAGTATATTTTGTTGCTTTGGGATGTAGAGTTCTAAATGTATCTGTCAAGTTCATGTGATCCAATGTATCATTCAGGGCCCTGTTTCTGTATTGAGTCTGTGTCTAGATGATCTATCCATTGTTTTTTTTTTTTTTTTTTTTTTTTTTTTTTATTTTTTTTAAAATTTTTTTTTTCAACGTTTATTTATTTTTGGGACAGAGACAGAGCATGAACGGGGGAGGGGCAGAGAGAGAGGGAGACACAGAATCGGAAGCAGGCTCCAGGCTCTGAGCCATCAGCCCAGAGCCTGATGCGGGGCTCGAACTCACGGACCGCAAGATCGTGACCTGGCTGAAGTCGGACGCTTAACCGACTGCGCCACCCAGGCGCCCCAATCTATCCATTGTTGTAAGTGGGGTATTAAAGTCCCCTGCAATTACCACATTCTTATCAATAAGGTTGCTTATGTGTGTGATTGTTTTATATATTTGGGGGCTTCTGTATTTGGTGCATAGACATTTATAATTGTTATCTCTTCCTGATGGATAGACCCTGTAATTATCATATAATACCCTTCTTCATCTCTTGTTACAGCCTTTAATTTAAAGTCTAGTTTGTCTGATATAAGTATGGCTACTCCAGCTTTCTTTTGACTTCCAGTAGCATGATAGATAGTTCTCCATCCCCTCACTTTCAATCTGAAGGTGTCCTCAGGTCTAAAATGAGTCTCTTGTAGACAGCAAATAGATGGGTATTTTTTTTATCCATTCTGATACCCTATGTCTTTTGATTGGAACATTTAATCCATTTACATTCAGTGTTATTATTGAAAGATATGGATTTAGAGTCATTGTGATGTCTGTAGGGTTCATGCTTGTAGTGATGTCTCTGGTACTTTGTAGTCCTTGCAACATTTCACTCACAGAGTCCCCCTTAGGATCTCTTGTAGGGCTGGTTTAGTGGTGATGAATTCCTTCAGTTTTTGTTTGTTTGGGAAGACCTTTATCTCTCCTTCTATTCTGAATGACAGACTTGCTGGATAAAGGATTCTCGGCTGCATATTTTTTCTGTTGATCACATTGAAGATTTCCTGCTATTCCTTTCTGGCTTGCTAAGTTTCAGTGGATAGGTCTGCTACTACCCTTATGTGTCTACCTTTGTATGTCAGGGCCTGTTTATCCCTAGCTGCTTTCAGAATTCTCTCTTTATCCTTGTATTTTGCCAGTTTCACTATGATATGTCATGCAGAAGATCGATTCAAGTTACATCTGAAGGGAGTTCTCTGTGCCTCTTGGATTTCAATGCCTGTTTCCTTCTCCAGATCAGGGAAGTTCACAGGTATGATTTGTTCAAGTACACCTTCAGCCCCTTTCTCTCTTCTTCTTCTGGAATTCCTATGATAGGGATATTGTTCTGTTTGGTTGCTTCACTTAGTTCTCTAATTCTCCCCTCATACTCCTGGATTTTTTTTCTCTCTCTTTTTCTCAGCTCCCTCTTTTTTCATAATTTTATCTTCTAACTCACCTATTCTCTCCTCTGCCTCTTCAATCTGTGCTATGGCCACCTCCATTTTATTTTGCACCTCATTTATAGCATTTTTAAATTCCTCATGACTTTTTTTAGTCTCTTGATTCTCTGCTGTTCTCTCTGCTTTTTTCAAGCCCAGTGATTAATTTTATGACTATTATTCTAAATTCTTGTTCTGTTATATAGCTTAAATTGGTTTTGATCAATTCACTAGCATTCGCTACTTCCTGGAATTTCTTTTGAGGAGAATTCTTCCGTTTCACCATTTTGGTTAGTCCCTGCAGTAGCTCCAAATTTCAGGGCACTTCCCTGTGCTGTCAGGAGATATTTGTGTTGGTGGGAGGGGCTGCAGTCAGACTGGATGTCTGCCTGCAGCCCACCACTGGGGCCACAGTCAGACTGCTGTGTACTTTATCTTCCCCTCTCCCAGGGGTAGGACTCACTGTGGAGTGGTGTGGCCCCTGTCTGGGCTGCTTGCACACTGCCAGGCTTGTGGTGCTGCTTCGATGGGATTTGGCCAAGGGCGTATTAGATGGGGTGGATCTGAAGGTGCATAGGGGCAGGAGGGGCAGGCTTAGCTAGCTTTGCCATGGGTGGTCCCCTGGGGGAGGGGCCCTGTAGCACCAGGAGGGAGGCAGCCCCGTCAGAGGGATGGATCCACAGAAGCACACTGTTGGGTGTTTGCCAGTGCAAACAAGTTCGGTGACGGGAACTAGTTCTCTTTGGAATTTTGGCTGGGGGATGGGAGAGGGAAATGGCACCTGCCAGCACCTTTGTTCCCCTGAGAGCTCTGTCCTTCTGGGCCCCAACAACTCTCCCTCCCAGCATCCTCTCACCCTCCCTGCTCTCCCAGCAGAGCTATTGACTTTTAACATTCCAGATGTTAAGTCCTGGTGGTTGTCAGAACTCATGCAGTCCCACCCCTCCACTTCTGCAAGCCAGACTTCAGGGGCTCTGCCTTGCCCAGCGGGCTGCCCTTCTACTTTCCCGGCTCCCTCCCACCAGTCTGTGTAGCATGCACCACCTCTTCATCCTCCCTACCCTCTTCTGTGGGCCTCTTGTCTATGCTTGGCTCTGGAGAGTCTGTTCTGCTAGTCTTCTGGCAGTTGTCTGGGCTATTTGAGTTGATGTGGGTGGAATCTAAGTGATCAGAAGGATGAGGTGAGCCCAGTGTCCTCCTATGCTGCCATCTTTTTCTTCTTCCAACCTCAATATTTTTGTACCTATTGAGGGCTAGTTTGTGACCCAAGTACATAGAGACAAATTGAAATGAAAACACAGTGGTCCAAAATGTCTGGGACACAGTGAAAGCAGTTCTAAGAGGGAAATATATGGCAATTCAGGCTTACCTCAAGAAACAAGAAAAAACTCAAACAATTTAACTTTATACTGAAAGGAACTAGATAAGAACAAATAAAGCCCAAGGTGAGTAGAAGAAAGGAAATAATAAAAACCAGAGCAGAAATAAATGACATAAATACTAAAGAAAGAATAGGAAAAAAAAGTCAGTGAAAACAAGAGCTGGTTCTTTGAAAAGATAAGCAAAATTGAGAAATCCTTAGCCAGACTCATCAAGAAAAAAAAGAGAAAGTCTACAAATAAATAAAATCTGAAACAAGAGAGAAGTAACAACTGACACCACAGAAATAGAAAGGATTATAAGAGAATAATATAAAAAATTATATGGCTATATATTTATTTGTTCCTGAGATGCAAGAATGGTCAATAATCACAAATCAATCAATTTCACATACCACATCAACAAAATTATGGATAAAAAGTCAAATTATTTCAATAGATGCAGAAAAAGAATTTGACAAGATTCAACATCCATTCATGATAAAAACCCTCAAAAATATGGGGTTAGAGGGAGCTTACCTCAAAATAATAAAGGCCCTATATGACATACCTACAGACAACCTCACACTCAAACGTCAGTTAACCTATGACAAAGGAGGCAAGAACATACAATGTGGGGATACAGTCTCTTCAATAAATGGTGCTGGGAAAACTGGACGGCTATATGCAAAGGAATGAAACTGGATTGCTTTCTAAAACTATACACAAAAATAAACTCAAAATGGATTAAAGCACTAAACATGAGATCTGAAACAATAAAAATCCTAGAAGGGAACACAAGCAGTAGTATCTCTGACATCAGCCATAATAACATTTTTCTAGATGTCTCCTAAGGCAAGGGAAACAAAACCAAAAACACACTATTGAGACCACACTAAAATAAAAAGCTTTTACACAGTGAAGGAAAACAAAACAACAATCTCCTAAATGGAGAAGATATTGGCAAGTGATATAGCTGATAAGGGGTTAGTATCAAAAGTATATAAAGAACTTATACAAAAAAAAAAACCCACGATCTAATTTTAAAATGTGCAGAGAATCTGAATATATATTTTTCCAAAGAAGACATGCAGATGGCCAGGAGATACAAGAAAACATGCTCAACATCACTAATAATCAGGGAAATGCAAATCAAAACCACAATGAGATATCAACTCACACCATTTTAGAATGGCTAAAATCAAGAAGACAAATAAGTGTTGGTGAGGATTTGGAGGGAAAGGAAACTTATGCACTGTTGGTTGTAATGTAAATTGTACAACCACCATAGAAAACACTATGGAGTTCCTCAAAAAATTACAAATAGAAATACGATATGATTAAATAATTCCACTATTGGGTATTTATCCAGGGAAATGAAAACACTAATTTGGAAAGATATATGTACTCCTATGTTTATCATAGCATTATTTACAGTAGCCAGGGCAAGGAAGCAACCTGAGTTTCCATCAATCTGTGCACAAATGCGTGCGCACACACACACACACACACACTCTAGAATATTACATACTCGTATAAAAGGATGATATTGTGCTATTTGAGATAACATGGATGGACCTAGAAGGTAATATGCTAAGGAAAATAAGCCAGATTGAGAAACACAGATACCATATGATTCTGTTCATAAACGGAATCTGAAAAAATGAATAAATAAAAAGCAGAATCAAAATTTTAAATACAGAGAATTGATGGTTGCCAGAGGGTAGGGGGTGGGTAATTGGACAAAATAGGTGAAGGGGAGTTGGAGATACAGGCCTCCCATTGTGGAATGAGTAATGCATGGAATAAAAAGCAGAGAATAAGAAATATAGTCAATGATATTGTAATAGTGATGTAATGCGACAGATGGTAGCTATACTTGTGTTGAACATACCATAATGTATAAACTCGTCAAACCATTAAGTTGTACACCTGAGGCTAATGTAACATTATGTGTCAACTATACTCAAAATACAAACAAACAAACAAAAAACAAAAACAAAACCCATCTATATACTGCCAAGAAAAGACTCACTTCAGACCTAAAGATATGAACAGATTGAAAGTGAAGGGATGGAAAAAGATATTCTATGCAAATAGAAATGAATAAAAAAGGTGAGTTACCAATACTTGTATCTAACAAAATAGACTATAAAACAGTGTGGCAAGAGACAGAGAAGCGCATTACATAATGATAAAGGGGTAACTTCAACAAGAGGATATAAAAATTGTAAATCTGCACCCAAAATTGGAGCACCTAAATACAGAAAGCAAGTATCAACAGACATATAGGGAGAAATTGGCAGTAATACAATAATAGTAGAGAGCTTTAATACCCCAATTATATTATTAGATAGATTATCCAAGCAGAAAATATGGAAACAGTGTGGATTTAACAAATATATACAGAACATTCCAACCCCAAACAGCAGAATGAATATTTTTTCTTAAAAAAAATTGTTTTAATGTTTTATATTTGAGAGAGAGAGAGAGGCAGAGAGAGGCAGAGAGAGGGAGATACAGAATCCAAAGCAGGCTCCAGGCTCCAGGCTCTGAGCTGTCAGTACCTCTGAGCTGTCATAAGCTTGAACCCATGAACCATGAAATCATGACCTGAGCCAGAAGTCGGATGCTCAACCAACTAAGCCACCCAGGTGCCCCCAAATGCATGTTTTTTTCAAAGGAATAAGGAACATTCTCTGGTAGATCACATGTTATGCCACAAAACAAGACTCAGTATATTTTCAGAAGATTGAAATCATAGTATACATCTTTTTCCAATGACAACAGTATTAAACTACAAATAAATCATAAGAGAAAAAACCTGCAACACACACACACACACACACACACACATACCTTTTGTGACCACAGTGGTATGAAATCACAAACTGATCATAAGAAAACAACAAAAAAATACACAATTATGTGGTAGCTAACCAATATGCTACTAAACAACTTATAAACCAAGAAACCATTTCTTCCTGAAGAAATCAAATAATATAAATTTTAAAAAATGGATACAAATGAAAATGAAAACACAACATATCTTTGGAACACAGCAAAAGCAGTTCTAAAAGAAAATTTATGGTGATAGAGGTGCACCTCAAGACACAAAGAAAACTCAAATAAACAATCAAACTTTATGCCTAAAGGGACTAGAAAAAGAGAGCAAAGCCCAAAGCAAGTAGAATGAAGTAAATAATAAAGATCAGAACAAAAATAAATGACAGAGACTAAGACAATAGAAAAGATTAATAAAAAAGAGATGGTTCTTTGAAAAGATAAACAAAATTAATAAACCTTTAGCAAGACTCATCAAGAAAAAATGAGACATGACCCAAATAAAATCAGAAACAAAAAAGAAGTAACAAGTGATACCAAAGAAATACAAAGGATTAAAAGAGACTACTGTGAAAAATTATATGCTAAGAAATTGAACAACCTAGAAGAAATGAATAAATTTCTAGAAACATCATCTTCCAAAACCCAACCAGGAAGAAACAAAATATAAACAGACCAATTACTGGTAACAAAACTCAATAGATGATCAAAAAACTATGAAAAACAAAATCCAGAATTAGATGGATTCTCAGGTGAGTTCTAGCAAACATTTAAAGAAGAGTTTACACTTACTCTCCTCATACTATTCCAGAAATTAGAAGAGGAAAGCTTCCAAAAACATTCTATGAGGACAGCATTACCCTATATGAAAACCAGATACCACAAAAAAGAAAACTATAGGCCAATATGAAAAATCCTCAACAAAGTACTAGCAAACCACACTCAAAAATACATTAAAAGGATCTATCAAGCAGGAATTATTCCAGACATGCAAGGATGGTTCAATACTCACAAAATCAACTTGATACACTACATTCACAAAACAAGGGATACAAACCATATGATCATCTCAATAGATGCAGAAAGAGCACTTAACAAAATCAACATCTGTTCATGATAAAAACTCTGAACAAAGAGGGTTTAGAGGGAACATACCTCAACATAATAAAGGCCATATATGACAAACCCGCAAGTAACATGATCCTTAATGGTGTAAAATGGAGAGCTTGTCCTCCGTGATCAGGAACAAGACAAGGATATCTACTCTCACTACTTTTATGTAACACAGTACTGGAAGGCCTAGCCACAGAAATCAAAGAAAAAGAAATAAAAGGCATCCATACTGGTAATGAAGAAGTTAAACTGTCACTAGTTGCTGATGACATGATACTATACACAGAAAACCCTAAAGACCCCACTGAAAACTATTAGAAGTAATAAATGAATTCAGTAAGCTGGAGGATACAAAATTAATACACAGAATCAGTTGCATTTCTATACACTAATAATGAAGCAGAAAGAGAAATTAAGAAACAATCTCATTTATACATTCACCAAAAAGAATAGAATATCTAGGAATAAACTTAACCAAGGAAATACCTGTGCTCTGAAAGTACAAAATGTTGATGAAAGAAATTGAAGGCAATACAAACAAATGAAAAGATATTCCATGCCCATGGATTGGGAGAATCAATATTAAAATATAGCCCCCAAAGGAAACTACAGATTCAATGCAATTGCTATCAAAATACCTATAATATTTTTCACAGAACTAGAACAAAAACTTCTAAAATTTGTATGGAATCACAAAAGACCCTGAATAGCCAAAGCAATCTTGAGAAAGAAGAACAAAGCTGGAGTTACCGCAATTCCAGATTGCAAGATATATTACAAAGCTCTAGTAATCTAAACAGTATGGTTCTGGCACAAAGATAGACACTTATCAGTGGAACAGAATAGAGAGCCCAGAAAGAAACCCACACTTATATGGTCAGTCTATGACACAGGAAGCAAGAATATACAAAGGGGAAAAGACAGTCCCTTCAATAAATGGTGCTTGGAAAACTAGACTGCTATATGCAAAAGAATGAAACTGTACCATTTTCTCACACCACACACACACACACACACACACACACACACACACACACACAAAATAGATTAAAGACCTAAATGTGAGACTTGAAATCATAAAACACCTAAAAGAAAACATAGGCAGCAATTTATTTGACATTAACTGTAGCAACACATTTCATTTTTTTAAAACCAAAAATAAACTATTGGGATGATACCAAAATAAAAAGCTTTTGCACAGCCAAGGAAACAATAAAAAAAGGAAAGGCAACTTAATGGATGGGAGAAGATATTGGCAAATGATATATCCAACAGATGTATTTAGATGTTTAGATATATTTATATCTATATATTTAGAGATATTTAATCTAAAATATATAAAGAACTTATATGACTCAACACAAAAAAGTCCCCCAAACTCCCTAACAATATAATTAAAAAATGTACAGAGAACATGCATATACATTTTCCCAAAGAAGACCTACAGATGGCCAATAGACACATGAAAAGATGTTCAACATCACTAATCACCAGGGAAATGCAAATCAAAACCACTATGAGATATCACTTTAGACATGTCAGAATCACTAGAATCAAAAGGACAAGAAATAAGTGTTGCAAGGATGTGGAGAAAAAGGAACTCTTATACACTGCTGGTGGGAATGTAAATTGGTGCAGCCACTGTGGAAAATACTAGGGAAGTTCTTGAAAAAATGAAAACTAGAACTACCATATGATTCAACCATTTCACTTCTGGCTATTTATCCAAAGGAAATGCAATCACCACCTTAAAAAGGTATCTACATCTCCATGTTCATTTTAGCATTATTGACAATTGCAAAGACATTGAAACAACCAGAGTCCACAGAGAGATAGACAAAGGACATGTGTTGGGTACACACACACACACACACACACACACACACACACACACACACTATTATTCAGCCATAAAAAAGGAGTAAATCTTGCTATCTGGGACAACATAGATGTACCTTGTAGGCATAATGCTAAGTGAAATAAGTCAGACAGAGAAAGACAAATACCATATGTATGATATCACTTGTGGAATTATACATTATATGTGGAATCTAACAACAAACAAACTCATACAGAGAAGTGGGTGGTGGCTACCAGAGGCAGGGGGGTTGGTGTAATGGGTGTAGGGGTGTAGGTGGTAAAAATACTCAAGCTTCCAGTTAATAAGATAAATAAATCCTGGGGATGTAATGTAAAGCATGGTGACTGTAGTTAACAATACTGTACTGTATTTTTGAAAGTTGCTAAGCCCTTATCATATACACAAAACTTTTAACTATGTTTTTTGTTTGTTTGTTGGTTGGTTGGTTTTGTGATGGATGTTAACTTCTTGTGGTAATCATTTTGCAATATATATACACATATCAAATTATTATGTTGTAACCTAAACCTACTACAGTGCTATATGTCCAATATTATCACCAAAAAATCAGTTGTCTTTCTATGCACTAACAATGAATCCTCAGAATAAAGATGAAGAAAACAATCACGTTGAGGGGTGCCTGGGTAGCTCAGTTGGTTAAGTATCTGACTGGCTCAGATCGTTATCTCAGAGTTCATGAGTTCGAGCCTCATGTTGGGCTCTGTGCTGACAGCTCAGAGGCTGGAGCCTGCTTAGGATTCTGTGTCTCCCTCTCTCTCTGCCCCTCCTCCACTCACGCTTTCTCTCTCTCTCTCTCTCTCTAAAATAAATAAACATTAAAAAAAATTTAAAAAACCCAATCACATTGACATTTGCATCAAAAGCAATGAAATACCTGGAATGAGTTTAACCAAGGAGGTAAAAGATCTGTACACTGAAAACTCTAAGACATTTATGAAAGGAAGTGAAGAAAAAACAAAGAAATGGAAAGATATTCCATGCTCTTAGATTGGAAGAATTAATATTATTTAAATGTCCACAATACCCAAAGCTATGTACAGATTCAAGCCCATTTCCATCAAAATTCCAATAGCCTTTTTTTCCCAAAAAAATAGCATAATCCTAAAATTTGTATGGAATCACAAAAAATCCAAACAGCCAAAGCAATCTAGAGCAAGAACACAAAGCTAGAGGCATCACACTGCCTGATTTTAAAGTATATTACATCTTCTTTATGCATTCATTAGTTCATGAGCATTTAGGCACTTTTCATAATTTGGCTATTGTTGATAGGGCTGCTATAAATGGGATGAACCCTGGGTATTTTATGTAAGTGATGAATCACGGGAATCTACTCCTGAAGCCAAGAACACACCGTATACATTGCATGTTAGCTAACTTGACAATAAATTATATAAAAAAATTTTAAAAAATTAAAAATAAAGTATATTACAATCAACAGAGTGAGGAGACAATCTATTAGACGGGAGAAAATATTTGCAAATGATACCTCTGATACGGAGCTAATATTCAAAACATATAAGTAACGCACACAAGTCAATAGTTTAAAAATCTGATTTAAAAATGGGCAAAGGATCTGAATAGACATCTCTCCAAAAAAGACATACAAATGGCCAACAGGAATATGAAAAGATGCTGAACATCACTAATTATCAGGAAATACAAATCAAATCACTAAAATTTAAATTAAAGTTGGTGCAGGCACTATGAAAAACAGTATGAAGATTCCTCAAAAAATTAAAAATGGAGATACCATATGATCCAGCAATCCCACTTCTGGGTATATATTCAAAGGAAATGAAAATAGAATTCAGAGAGACATCTGCACTCCCATGTTTACTGTAGCAATATTCACAACAGTCAAGATATGGAAACAACTGAAGTATCTGTCAATTAATGAATGGATAAGGAAGATGTGGTGTATGTATATATACAATGGACTGTTGTAATGTATATACAATGGAGTGTTGATTCAATTATAAAAACGAAGGAGAAGAAATGGAGAAGTGTTGGCCAAAGATTACAAACTTAGTTATAAAATGAATAACTTGGGGCTCTGATGTTCAGCATGGTGGTTATAAATAACACTATTGTATTATATACATTAGAGCTGCTAAGAGTACATTTTTTCTCAATGAACTACCATATATCCTTTATCTAGATTTGTCAATTTAACATTTATCCATTTTCTTTTTTTAATTGAAATATAGTTGACACACAATGTTACATTCGTTTCAGGTGTATCGCATAGTGATTTGACAACTCTATATGTTATCCTATGCTCTTCACGAGTGTAGCTACCATCTGTCACCATATGACACTATTCACTATTACAATACCAATGACTGTATTACATGTGCTGTACCTTTCATCCTTGTGACTTATTCATTCCATGACTGGAAGTCTGTATCTCCCACCCCCTTTCAGCCCATTTAGTCCATCCCTTTATCCCCCTTTTCTCTGGCAACCATCAGTTTGTTCTCTGTATAGGTCTGATTTTTTGTTTGTTTTTAGATTGCTAGATTGCACACTAAGTGAAATCATATGCTATTTGTCATTTTCTATCTGACTTATTTTACTCAGCATCATACCTTCAGAGAGTAGATCTTAAATGTTTTCACCACAAAAACACAATGGTATGTATGTGAGATGATGGTAGTCATTGGTAATGATGGTGGTAATCATTTTTGCAATTATATAAATGTATCAAGTCAGTACAATTTATATCTTCAACTTAATGTTATATACCAATTATATCTCAATAAAACTGAAAAAGATGAAAAATAAAAGTATTGAGTGTTACTACCCTTGAAAGTGGAGGTGCCTATCTTCTGAAGGTCAGAGATAAGTGTGGAAGATGCTGCCATGGAAAGGGTCCCTGATTTCAATGTGGAATGGGATCCTACACATGGAAACCATGTAGCAGTGTTCACCTTCCAGGGACAGAGTAGGTGTTTAATTAACAGAAAGCATGACCAAGGAGGCCATCCCAATGATTGATCATGGAGTTCCCAGGATTGAAAAATTGATAAACCTCCTACTATATATATAGTAGGATATATAGGCTATTGGCTATCCTACTATATAGATAGAGATAGAGATAGAGATAGAGATAGAGATAGAGATAGAGATATCCTATATAGGATATTGATATATATATATATATATATATATATATATATATATTGATTGATATATATATATCCTAATATATATTGATATATATTATCCTAATATATATTGATATTTATATATATCAAACAGGGACCTGCCTTGAGTCTCTATTTATGGATTACTCACAGTTTTTCAACTAATTCCAAGACCTGAGATAGTTCATAGAGCCTTTGATAAAATGGAAGATCAGAAACCCTTGAAGAAAGACCCTGTGGTAACATTACAGGATGCTATAAATCTTCCTAGTTGTCCATCAAGAACCTTCAGGTGCTCACCAGAATAAACGTGCACCAGAGAAAGGGAAATCCTAAAACCTTTATAGGATTGGATAATGGTGCTGAACCATGCCTGAGCCAACAGTCAGAGAGGATGCTTAAGGGTTAGTAAATGGTGTTTGGGCCCAAGTCCATCCTACAGTAAGTTTCATGGGTTTGTGAACCCACATTGTGGTATTTACCCCAGCTTCTGAACATGTGATTGGAATAGACATTTCTAGCACATAGTAGATGCCCATATCGGATCCCTGAACCATGGCATTAAGGCCTTATGGCAGGGAAGGTCAAGGGGAAACCCTGATGCTTCTCCTCTTAAGTAATGCTGACGTATACAAATAATAAACTAAATAGAATCAGTGAGAACACTATCTTACCAAATAGGGAATATCAATAAGAAAAATGATAAAAAGGAACAAAATAGAGATTCTGGAGTTGGAAAGGCACAATAACTGAAATAAAAATTTCACCAGAGGGACTCAACAGCAGATATGAGCAGACAGAATAAATCATCAGTGAATTTAAACATAGCTTAATTGAGACTATCTGGTCTGGTAAACAGAAGTAAAAAAGAATAAAGAAAAATGAACAGAGACCAAGGGGCCTGTGGGACAGCACTAAGCTTGCCAACACAGAATAATGGGAATCCCAGCAAGAAAAGAGGGGGATAAAAGGAAACAGAAAATAGATTAGTGGTTGCCAGGCACTAGGGTGAATGGGGAGTAGGTACAGTGTTTCTTCTAGAGTGATAAAAATGATCTGGAATTAGATTGTGATGATGGTTAACAACATTATGAATACACTGCTTAATTATACACCTCACAATTTTTTGTTACACAAACTTTATCTCAACCAAAAGAAATCACCATTCAGGTCCTCCTGTCTTCCCTCCTTGATTATGCCCCATCATCCTAAGCCACACTGAATGAAATTTGCTCAGCCCCTAATGTCTTTGTTTATACTACTCTCCTGCCTTTTGTCTTGTTCTGTGTCCCCTCCACCTCAGGAGAGCTTATCTAAGTTTCCAAATCTATTCCAAGTCTACCATGAGTCTCACTCCCCCACAGCAACACTTGTCATTCTTTAACATTTTATAGTTTACAAGAGGGTAACTATTGAGAAGCCTTGGGTGATTGCCTAACAGTTTCTCTAAGAATCATTTTTTTAATTTGACAAAAAACACCCAAAATTCCCATCTTAGCCATTTTTAAGCATACAGTTCAGAAGTGTTAGTTATATTACCCTGCACAAGCACTAAGACTCATTTAAACCCTGATTTGTGAAGCCTTCCCTAACCCTCTAACGAATCAATCACTCCCTCTTCTGTGATCCCATAGCATTTTGGGCACACTGCCATTTTAGTGTTAACTACATTTCTTTCTGGTTAGTTTTGTTTCTGTCTCCCTTACTAATTTTTGGGCTCCCTCAGTGCAGGGCTTGTAGCTAACTCTGCCCTGAATTCTCAGTGGCGAGCACAGCCGAGCAACACTGACTGAATGCTCATCAAGCCAAAAATAAATGGGGGAAGAATGCCTTTCATTACAAACTGAGCTTCCCAGAAGTGTGACAGCCAAAGATTTGAAGAGGGAGAAGCAAAAATGACTTTATCCACCCAGGCTTTCTCCTCTTCCTCTGTCTTGATCTGATATCTTGCCTCAGCCTTGGTCAACCACAGGGGTCATGGGGATTACTCCATGGGTTCCTGAGTCCTCAGCGGCTATCCTCAAGGAACATCCTACCTCCAGAACAGCTTCTTCCGTGGCTAATGTCCTAGAGCAGCTGAACTGCCATTATCCAAGCTGTCTGCTTTGTGTATAAATATTTATCCTCCTTGTTTCCAATTCTCGTGGAGTATAGGACCATAGCAAACACCCTTGAGCCGTTCCATCTGCTTGCTACCTTATACAACCAACACAAGAAAATAATTATGTGGCAAAATCACTTTTTGGTTAGACACCATCTCTCCAGGGAGAGAATTAAAAAGCCCCTTGCTTTTCTCTTCCCTCTTCAGCCCTGCCTGCCATCCCCTTCCTGTCTATAGAGCTTATTGTCTTTGACACTAAAGGCTGAACAGAGTTAAGGGTAAAACTGTAAGTTTGCTGTTTTTCAGCTTTTGCTGAAGACTCAGAGAGGAGGCTGAACGAAGGAACTAAAATGAATCTTTGATGATCTGGGTTTTTCCAATTAATCCTGTACCTCATTAAAAGATCATGAGTTGGCTGTATCACTCTGTCCCTTTGAGATGAATCTTCATTTGCCAGATGGCTGAGCATGAACTGGGTGGCCTGGCATTTCATTTCTTCCTGTCCAGTAAAATGAGAAAATTCAAACCAGGCACTGAAATGTCCTTTTCTTTTATTAAAAACATCTCTTAATTGTGTAGTTGGGTACTCTGAGAGTGAGCCTCAACATTTCTAAATCTTTGAATGCTGGAAATGGAGATAAAACTGGATCGTGCCATTCTAAAAGTGCCAGACAATTACATAGTGTGACCCTAAACTTGTGGCTTTCAACCCTGACAGCCCGTAGGAACAATGGCGGAAATGTACATAAAGGGCTGCCTGCCAAGCCACTCCCTGTGTCACCTGAATGGGGCTCTAGCATCATGTCATTTAAAAACAAAACCAATCAAATAAAAAAGCAAAACAAAATACCTTCCATATGATGATAATATGCAGCAGGGACTGAGAAGTCACTCTGAGGGTAAAATAGGTTATTATCTTCAGAAGAAGCACTTTATTCTAGGAAAATTATTTTGGGGAGCCCCCTTGGTTAAGACAATAACAGTTCAAGTAGTTGGAGCACCTCTAAATATTGATAAGCTGGTCCAATGCAAATACTTTTAGCCTGGTATACATTCCTGTGTAACAATTACCACAAGGTTATTAGTAACTGTGTCATTAGTGATTATTTCGTGAAGCTATGAGATAATAATATGCATGTTTTATCAGCCTAAAGCCACTCACATTCATCCTCTCACGGTTTCCCAGCTTAGCTGGATTCTCTGCTTCAGGGCTTGTCACTAGGCAGCAGCTGAGGAGTTGGCCATGGCCGAGGTCTTTGCTGAAGGCTTGACTTGATTTCCAAGCTCACATGATTGTTGGCAAGATTGGTTCCTCGTGCTGCTCAAGTGGTGTCCTTAGTTCCTAGCAGCGTGCTGGCTGGAGGCTGCTCTCAGACCCACATGGGCTTCTCCAGCAAGGCTGTTTGCTTCATCAAAGTGTACAAGCCAAGAGAGCAACAGAGAAAGTCTGAAAGCAAGACGTAAGTTACAGTCTTCATCGAGAATAACATCCAATCATCTTGGTAATATTCTATTGGTTAGAAGCAAGTCACTGTCACTGGCTTCATATCACCCAAAGTGAGGAAAATACACAAGGACAGGAATACCAGGATTTGGGGATCTGTGAGAGCCAACTCAGAGCTTGCGTGCAGAATTAAATTGAAATCCCATTCAATTTAATGGGATACAAACATGTCCTTTCATGAAGAGGATATATCCTGATATTTTTTTCTAAGTTTTATTGAGGTATAATCGACACAAATTATATATATTTAAAGTGTACAACATATTTTGATAGGTTTATATACACTGAGAAATGTTTACCACAGTCAAGCTAGTTAACGTATTCATCACCTCACATTTTTTTTTCTTTTTTTTCTTTTTTTGTTTAGGAAGAATGATTGATGTCTACTGTCTTGGCAAATCTCAACTATACAATATAGTATTGTTAGCTATAGTCAGCCTCCTCTATGTTAAATATTCAGAACTTAATCATCTTGCATATATATTTTTCTTTCTGTTTTTCTTGTCTTTCTTTCTATTTCTTTCTTCTTTCTTTCATTTCATTTCATTTCATTTCATTTTTTTAGAGAGGGGCAGAGGGAGGAAGAGAGAGAATCTTAAGGAGGCTCCATGTTCAGTGTGGAGGGGCTCAATCCCACAAACCCTGGGGTCATGACCTGAGTTGAAATCAAGAGACACTGAACTTACTGAGCCACCCAGAACCCCTCATCCTGCATATACTAAACGTTGTATACATTGATCAATATTTCCCCATTTCCCCTACCCTCTAGCCCCTGGTAACCACCATTCTACTCTCTGCTTCTCAGAGTTTGACTCTTTTAGAGTCTATGCATTAGTGTTATCATGCAGTATTTGACTTTCTGTGTCTGCCTCATTTTACTTAGCATACATAATATCCTTCAGGCTGAACCATGTTGTCACAAATGGCGAGATTTCCTTTTAAGAAAAGGAGTTTCTTAAGGCTGAATAATAGTCCAGTGTACTTCCATATCACATCTTCTTTATTTATTCATCCATCAGTGGACACTTAGGTTGTTTCCATATCTTGGCTATTGTAAATGCTGCAATGAATGGAATCTTTTTGAGACACTGATTTCATTTCCTTTGGATACATACCCAGGAGTGGGATTGATGGATCATACAGTAGTTCTGTTTTTAATTTTTTTTTTATTTTGTGAGTTTCAGGCATATGGCTTTATAACTTAACATCTGCATACACTACAAAGTGATAACCACAACAAGACTAGTTATCATCCATCACTGTACTTTTGATCTCATTCACCTATTTCCCATACTCCCCAGCCCCTTTCCCCTCTGGTAGCTACTAGTCTGCTCTCTGTATCTATGATTTTTTTTTAAAGATTTCTCATACAAGTGAAATCATATGGTATCTGTATTCCACAGTCTGACTTATTTTGCTTCACATAATATCCTCAAGGTGCATCCATGTTGTTGCAAATGGTATAATTTCATTTATTTATGGCTGAGTAGTGTTGCATTGTATAAATATACCACATCTTCATTCATTCATCTACTGATGGACCTTTAGGTTGTTTCCATGTCTTTGCTCTTAAAAATAATGCTGCAATCAACATAGAGGTGCATATATCTTTCTGAATTAGTGTTTTGTATTCATCAGATAAGTACCCAGAAATGGAATAGCAGTGTACTTTTTTGAGGAAACTGCATGCTGCTTTCCATGGGGGCTGCACCAGTTTGCAATCCCATTAATAGCGTTTGAATGTTCCCTTTTCACCATATCCTTTTCAACACTAATTTCTTGTCTTTTTGATAATAGCCATTCTAATATCACGGATATTAGGTGATATCTTATTGTGGTTGATTTGCATTTCCCTAATAATCATGACATTTAGCATCTTTTCACATGTTTGCTGTACATCTGTATGTCTTCTTTGGAGAAATGTCTATTCAGATTCCCTGTACATTTTTAAGTTAGATTGTTTACTTTTATTGTTATTGAATTATAGTCCTTTATATTTTTTGGATATTAATATCTTATTGGATATATGGTTTGCAATCTTCTCCCATTCAGTAGGTTGCCTTTTCATTTTGATGATGGCTTCCTTGAGGTAGGCTTTTTCTCAAGGTAGTCCTGTATTGCCAAGAACTTCCCTCTTAAACCCAGTTTTGCTGCATCCCATACATTTTGGTAGATCATATTTCCATTTTCTTTTCTCTCTAGGTCTTTATTTCCTCTTTGATTTCTTTGACAACCCATATGTTGTTCAGTAGCATGCTGTTTAAACTTCATATTTTTGCTGTTTCTCCCATTTTCTTCTTGTAACTAATTTCTGGTTTCAGACATGGTGGTCAGAAAAGATGCTTGATAGGACTACAATTTTCTTAAATTTACTGAGACTCATTTTGTGGCTCAACATGTGATCTATCTCAGAAAACTTTCCATGTATACTTGAAAAGAATGTGTATTCTGCTGCCTTTGGATCGAATGTTCTGTATATGTCTGTTAAGTCCATCTGGTTTAATGTCTTATGTAAAGCCATTGTTTCCTTATTGATTTTTTTTTGTCTGGATGATCTATCCATTGATGAAAGGAGGGCATTAAAAGTGTTCTACTATTATCGTATTGCTGTCAGTTTCTCCCTTTTGATCTGTTAATATTTGCTGTATATATTTTGATGTCCAATGTTGGGTGCATACATATTTATAAATGTTATATCTTCTTGCTGGATTGATCCTTTTATCATTATGTAATTCCCTTCTTTGTCTTTCATTACATTCTTTGTTTTAAAGTCTATTTTATCTGACAGGAATACAGCAACTCCAGCTTTCTTTTCATTTCCATTTGTGTGGAATATGTTCGTCCTTTCCTTCACTTTCAGTCTGTATGTGTCCTTACTTCCAAAGGGAGTCTCTTATAGGCAGCATATAGATGGGGTCTTGTTTTTTATCCATCTGGCCACTTGATGTCTTTACATTAGTAAATTCAGTCTATTTACATTTAAGTAATTATTGATAAGTACATATTTACTGCCACGTTGTTAATTTTTTTCTGGCTGTTTTTCTAGTTCCTCTCTGTTCCTTTCTTCTCCTCTTTCTCTCATCCCTTGTGGTTTGATGAGTTTCTTTAGTGTTATGTTTACATTTCTTTCTCATTTATTTTGTGATTTCACTATAAATTTTTTCCTTGTAGTTACCATAAGGCTCACATCATATAAACATACTTGTGTAAACAGCAGTTTGTCTTAAGTTGATAACAATTTAAACACATTTCAGAGTTTTACCTTTTTACTTCAACCCAACGTTGTTTTATATTTTTGATGACACATTTTACATGCTTTTAATTTATGTTCCTTTATCTAATTATTGTAACTTTTGTTAATTTTAATACTTTTGTCTTTTAGCCTTTATGCTTGGTTTATATGTGATTTATCAGTTACCTTTGTTACATATTTGTTTTCCAGTAAATTTTTACTTTTGCATATTTTCTTATAAGTGCCATTTCTTTTTGGCTTAAAGAACTCCTCTTAACATTTCTTGTACAACAGTTTTAGTGATGACAAACTCCTAACTTTACTTTTGGCTTATCTGGAAAGCTCTCGATCTCTCCTTCAATTCTGAGTATTAACCTTGTTGAAAAGAGAATTCTTGGTTGGAAGTTTCTTCCTTCCAGCATTTTGAATATGTCAAGCCACTCCTTTCTGGCCTGTAAAGTTTCTGCTGAAAAATCTGAGTGCCTTATGGGGTTTTTCTTGTATGTAGCAAGTTATTTTTCTCTTGCTGCTTTTAGGATTCTCTCTTTATCCTTAACTTTTACCATTTTAATATAATGTATCTTGGTTTGGATCTCTCTGGGCTTCTTGGGTCTGGATGTTTGATTCCTTCCCCATATTAGGAAAGTTTTCATCAATTATTTCTTGAAATAAAATTTCTGTCCCTTTCTTGTTCTTCTGGGACTTCTATAATTCAAATGTTATTCTGCTTGACGTTGTTCCAAAGGCCTCTTATCTTCACGTAATTTTTTCATTTTGCTGCTCTCTGGATGAGATCCATTGTTTCATCTTCTAGTTCACTAATCTGTTCTCCTACTTTATCCAGTCTGATATTCAACACTCAAGTATGTTTCAGTTCAGTTATGACTTTTCTTTGGTATTATATTTTCTACAACTTTGTTTTTACTATGTTCATCCATTCTTCTCTGCAGTTCGGTAAGCATCTTTATGATCATTACTGTGAACTATGTATTATGTTGATTGCTTATCATCATTCCATTTAGTTCTTTTTTTTCTGAGGTTTTGTCTCATTCTTTTGTTTGGAATATATTCCTGAGGTTTTGTCTCATTCTTTTGTTTGGAATATATTCCTCTGTCTCCTTATTTTGGTTTTCTCTGTTTGTTTCTATGTATTAGGTAGGTCAGTTACCCATTCTAGTCAAAGGAGTAGCTTTATGTAGGAGATGGCCTATGGAGCCCAGAAGCACAATCTCCCCTGGTCACTAGAGCCAGGGACCCAAGGCATATGCTTGTGTGGGTTGTGTAGCCTTCTTGTTGTGGCAGGGCCACAACTGTGACACATTGTTGGGTGGGGCTGGTCCTTGGTCCAGCTGTGGGATGTGGCTGTTACTGCTGCAATGCATTTGTGGGTGGTGCTGTGTATCTGCTCTTCTTTGCCTTTTTGATGCTGTTTTTTTATTCTTTGTTGTGGAAGCCCTGTTTATTCAATTTTGAGGTCCATTTCAGAGGCAACATTACATATGCAGTCATAGATTTGTTGTGTCCATAGGAGGAGTTGAGTTCAGGATTGTGCTATGCCACCATTTTTATCCTAAATCCTATTTTTAATTTTTTTTGAGGATCTTCCATACAGTTTTTCCTTAATAGTTGTATGAATTTATATTCCCACCAGCATTGTTAAGGGTTCCCTTTTTGTCCACATCCTTGCCCACACTTGTTATCTTCTCTCTTTTTGGTAATAGCCATCCTAACAGGTGTGAGCTGATAAATCATTATGTTTTTCACTTGCATTCCTGATGATTAGTGATGTTGAATGCCTTTTCATATACCTGTTGGTCATTTGTCAGTCTTCTTTTTGAGAAATATCTAATTCAGATCCTTTGCCTATTTTTTATTTATTTATTTATTCTTTCAACGTTTATTTATTTTTGGGACAGAGAGAGACAGAGCATGAACGGGGGAGGGGCAGAGAGAGAGGGAGACACAGAATCGGAGACAGGCTCCAGGCTCTGAGCCATCAGCCCAGAGCCTGACGCGGGGCTCGAACTCATGGACCGCGAGATCGTGACCTGGCTGAAGTCGGACGCTTAACCGACTGCGCCACCCAGGCGCCCCTGCCTATTTTTTAATTGGGTTGTTTTCTTGCTTTTCAATTATTTGAGCTCCTTATTGATTTCTATATTAACGCCTTATAGACATATGATTTTCAAATATTTTTCTCCCATTCCATAGGTTGCTTCTTCACTCTGTTAATTGTTTCTTTTACTGTGCAGAAGCCTTTTATTTTGATGCAACTCCCTTGCCCATTTTGCTTCTGTTGTCTGTGCTTTTGGGGTTATAACCAAAAAATTATTGCCCAGACCAATGTCAAAAGGACTTTTCATTGTTTTCTAGTATTTTTACAATTTCAGGTCTATGATTTAAATCTTTAATCTATTTTGAGTTAATTTCTGTATATGGTATGAGATAAGGGTCCATTATCATTCTTCTGCATGTAAATCCAGTTTATGTAACACCATTTATTAAAGAGACTATCCTTTACCCATTGTGTGTTCTTGGCATCTTTGTCAAAGACCAGTTAACCATAAATGTGTGGATATACTTCTGGGCTCTTAAGTCTATTCTATTGGTCTAAATGTCTGTTTTTATGCCAGACCCATACTGTTTGGATTACTGTAGCTTTGTACTTTATTTTGAAATCAAGCAATGTGATGTTTCCAGCTTTGTTCTTGTTCAAGATTATATTGGCTATTGGGGATTCCTTGTGGGTCCACAAAAATTTTAGATTTTTTTCTATTTCTGTGAAAAATGTCATTGGAATTTTGATAGGGATTGCAAAGATTCTGTAAATGGCTTTGGGTAGTATGAAAATTTTAACAATCTTATTTCTTCCAATCCATGAACATGAGGTATCTTTCCATTTATATATGCCTTCCTAAATTTTTTTCTTCAATGTTTTATACTTCTCAGTATACTAATCTTTTACTTCCTTGGTTAAATTCATTTTGTCTCTTCCAAGATTTTATTTAAATTAAAGTTAGTTTATGAGCAATTATATGCCAATAAAATGGGCAATCTGGAATAAATGGACACATTCCTAGAAACATATACACTACCAAAACTGAAACAGGAAGAAATAGAAAATTTGAACACACCCATAACCAGTAAAGAAATTGAATTAATAATCAAAAATCTCCCCAAAAACAAGAGTCCAGGACCAGATGGCTTTTCAGGGGAATTCTACCAAACATTTAAGGAAGAGTTAACATCTATTCTCTTGAAGCTGATCCAAAAAATAGAAATGGAAGGAAAACTTCCAAACTCTTTCTATGAAGCCAACATTACCTTGATTCCAAAACCAGACAAAGACCTCACTAAAAAGGAGAACTATAGATCAATTTCCATGATGAACATGGATGCAAAAATCCTCAACAAGATATTAGCCCGTCGGATGCAACAATACATTAAAAAGAGTATTCACCACAACCAAGTGGGATTTACACCTGGGATGCAGGGCTAGTTCAATATCCACAAAACAATCAATGTGATTCATCACATCAATAAAAGAAAGGACAAGAACCACATGATCCTCTCAATAGATGCAGAGAAAGCATTGGACAAAATACAGCATCTTTCTTGACAGAAACCTCAAGAAAGTAGGGATAGAAGGATCATACCTCAAGATCATAAAAGCCGTATATGAAAGGCCCACTGCTTATACATCCTCAATGGGGAAAAACTGAGAGCTTTCCTCCTAAGGTCAGGAACACAAGAGGGATGTCCACTCTCGCCCCTGTTATTCAACATAGTTTTGGAAGTCTTAGCTTTGGCACTCAGACAACACAAAGGAATAAAAGGCATCCAAATCAGCCAGGAGGAGGTCAAACTTTCACTCTTTGCAGATGACATGATACTCTATATGGAAAACCCAAATGATTCCACCAAAAAACTGCTAGAACTGATCCATGAATTTAGCAAAGTGGCAGGATATAAAATCAATGCACAGAAATCGTTTGTATTCCTATACACCAACAATGAAGCAAGAGAAAGAGAAATCAGGGAATCAATCCCATTTATAATTGCACCCAAAACCATAAAATACCTAGGAATAAACATAACCAAAGAGGTGAAAAATCTATACACTGAAAACTACAGAAAGCTGATGAAAGAGATTGAAGAAGACACAAAAAAATGGAAAAATGTTCCATGCTCCTGGATTACAAGAACAAATATTGTTAAAATGTCAATACTACCCCAAGCAATCTACATATTCAATGCAATACCTATCAAAATAACACCAGCATTCTTCACAGGACTAGAACAAAAAATCCTAAAATTTGTATGGAACCAGAAAAGACCCTGAATAGCCAAAGCAATCTTGAAAAAGAAAACCAAAGCAGGAGGCATCACAATCCAAAACTTGAAGCTGTATTACAAAGCTGTAATCATCAAGACAGTATGGTACTCGCACAGAAACAGACACTCAACTCAGATCAATGGAACAGAATAGAGAACCCAGAAATGGACCCACAAATGTATGGCCAACTAATCTTTGACAAAGCAGGAAAGAATACCCAGTGGAATAAACACAGTCTCTTCAGCAAATGGTGTTGGGAAAACTGGAGAGCGACATGAAGAACCTGGACCACTTCTCACAGCATGCACAAAAATAAACTCAAAATAGATGAAAGACCTAAACATGAGACAGGAAACCATAACAATCCTAGAGGAGAAAGCAGGCAAAAACCTCTTTGATCTCAGCCACGGCAACTTCTTACTCAACACGTCTCCGGAGGCAAGGGAAACAAAAGCAAAAATGAACTATTGGGACCTCATCAAAATAAAAAAGCTTCTGCACAGCGAAGGAAACAATCAGCAAAACTAAAAGGCAACCAAGGGAATGGGAGACGATATTTGCAAATGACATATCAGATAAAGGGTTAGTGTCCAAAATCTATAAAGAACTTATCAAACTCAACACCCAAAAAACAAATAATCCAGTAAAGAAATGGGCAAAAGACATGAATAGACATTTCTCCAAAGAAGACATCCAGATGGCCAACCGACGCATGAAAAAATGCTCCACAGCACTCATCATCAGGGAAATACAAATCAAAACCACAATGAGATACCACCTCACAACTGTCAGAATGGCTAACGTTAACAACTCAGGCAACAACAGATGTTGGTGAGGATGCAGGGAATGAGGATCTTTTTTAAACATTTTTTTATTTTTGAGAGAGAGAGAGAGAGAGAGAGAGAGAAAGGGAGGGAGGGAGGGAGCATGAGCAGGGGAGGGGGAGAGGGAGGGAGACACAGAATCTGAAGCAGGCTCCAGGCTCTGAGCTGTCAGCACAGAGCCCAACACGGGGCTTGAACTTATGAACTGTGAGATCATAACCTGAGCTGAAGTTGGATGTTTAACTGACTGAGCCACCCAGGAGCCCCGAAAGAGGATTTCTTTTGCACTGCTGGTGGGAAAGCAAACTGGTGCAGCCACTCAGGAAAAGTGTAGGGAGGTTCCTCAAAAAATTAAAAATAGAACTACCCTATGACTCAGCAATTGCACTATTAGGTATCTATCCAAGGGATACAGGTATGCTCTTTCAAAGGGGCACATGCACCCCAATGTTTATAACAGCACTAACAACAATAGCCAAAGTATGGAAAGAGATCAAATGTCCATCAATTGATGAATGGATAAAGAAGATGTGGTATATACATACAATGGAGTATTACTCGGCAATCAAAAAGAATGAAATCTTGCCATGTGCAACTACATGGATGGAACTAGAGGGTGTTATGCTAAGTGAAATTAGTCAGAGAAAGACAAATATCATATGGCTTCACTCATATGAAGACTTTAAGATAGAAAACAGATGAACATAAGGGAAGAGAAGCAAAAATAATACAGAAACAGAGAGGGGGACAAAACATAAGAGACTCTTAAATATGGAGAACAAACAGAGGGTTACTGGAGGGGTTGTGGGAGGGGGGATGGGCTAAATGGGAAAGGGGCATTAAGGAATCTGTTTCTGAAATCATTGTTGCACTATATGCTAACTAACTTGGATGTAAATTAAAAAATAAATTTAAAAGAAAGGAAAAGAAAGAAAAAAGAGAAAATGAAAAAAAATAAAGTTAGTTAACATACAGTGTAATATTAGTTTTAGGAGAATTTAGTGATGCATCATTTACATATAACACCCAGTGCTCATCTCAACAAGTGCCCTTCTTAATGTCCATCATGCATTTAGCCCACCCCCATCTCCTCTCAAGCAACCATCAGTTTGTTCTCAATATTTGAGAGTCTCTTATGGTTTGCCTCCCTCTCTAGTTTTTATCTTATTTTGTTTCTCCTTCCCTTACTCTATGTTCATCTGTTTTGTTTCTTAAATTCCACATATGTGTGAAATCATATGGTGTTTGTCTTTCTCTGACTCATTTCGTTTAGCATACTATATTCTAGTTCCATCCACATTGTTGCAAATGGCAAGATTTCATTCTTTTTTATGGCTGAGTAATATTTCATTGTATGTATGTATATACATATATATATACCACACCTTCTCTATGTATTCATCAGTCGATGGACATTTGGGTTCTTTCTATAATTTGGCTCTTGTTGATAATGCTGCTATACACAGTGGGGTGCATGTGCCCCTTCAAATCAGCATTTTTGTATCCTTTGGATAAATACCTAGTAGTGCAATTCTTGGATCACAGGGTAGCTCTATCTCTAACTTTCTGAGGAACCTCGACACTGTTTTCCAGAGTGGCTGCACCAGTTTGCATTCCCACAAACAGTTTAAGAGGGTTCCCCTTTCTCCATATTCTCGTCAACATCTGTCGTCTCCTGGGTTGTTCATTTTAGCCATTTTGATAGGTGTGAAGTGGCATCTCACCATGGTTTTGATTTGTATTTCCCTGATGAGTGATATTGACCATTTTTTTCATATGTCTGCTAGTCATTTGTATGTCTTTGGAAAAATGTCTGTTTACATTTTCTGCCCATTTCTTAACTAGATTATTTATTTTGAGGGTGTTGAGCTTTATAAGTTCTTTATATATTTTGGATACTAACCCTTTATTCAATATGTCATTTGCAAATATATTTTCCTATTCCATCAGTTACCTTGTAGTTTTGTTGATTGTTTCTTTCACTGTGCAGAAGCTTATTATCTTGATAAGGTCCCAATAGTCCATGTTTGTTTTTGTTTCCCTTGCCAGTGGAGACTTATTGCTATGACTGAGGTCAAAGAAGTTGCTGCCTGTGTTCTCCTCTAGGACTTTGAGGGTTTCCTGTTTCACATTAAGGTATTTCATTCGTTTTGAGTTTATTTTTGTGTATGGTGTAAGAAAGTGGTCCAGGTTCATTCTTCTACATCTTGCTATTCAGTTTTCCCAACACCATTTGTTGAAGAGACTGTCTTTTTTTCCACTGGTTATTCTTTTCTGCTTTGTTAAAGATTAGTTGACCCTATAGTTGTGGGTCCATTTCTGGGTCCTCTATTCTGTTCCATTGATCCATGTGTCTGTTTTTCTGCTAGTACCATGCTGTCTTGATGATTACAGCTTTGTAATACAGCTTCAAGTCTGGAATTGTGATGCCTCCCATTTTGGTTTTCTTTTTCAACATTACTTTGGCTATTCGGGGTCTTTTCTTGTTTCATATAAATTTTAGAATTGTTTGTTCCAGCTCCGTGAAAAATGCCAGTGTCCTTTTGATTGAATATGTAGATTGCTTTGGATAGTATAGACATTTTAACAATAATTTATTACTCCAATCCATGAGCATAGACTTCTTATCCATCTATTTGTGTTCTCTTCAATTTCTTTCCTAAGTGTTCTATAGTTTTCAGAGTAAAGATCACTTACCTCTCTAGTTAGGTTTTTTTCCTACATACTTTATGTTTTTGGTGCAATTGTAAATGGGATTGATTCCTTGATTTCTCTTTCTGCTGCTTCATTATTGGTGTATAGAAATGAACATATTTCTTTACATTGATTTTATATCCTGTGACTTTGCTGAATTCATGTATCAGTTCTATCAATTTTTTGTGTGTGGAATCTTTCAAATTTTCCATGTATCATGTCATCTGTGAAGAGGTAAAGGCTGACTTCTTCCATGCCAATTTGTTTGCATTTTTATTTCTTTTTGGTGTCTGATTTCTGAGGCTAGGACTTCCAGTAGTATGTTGAGTAACAGTGATGAGAGCGGACATCCCTGTCGTGTTCCTGACCTTAGGAGAAAAGCTCTCAGTTTTCCCCCATTGAGATAACATGAGCTGTGGGCCTTTCATATATGGCCTTTAGCATGTTGAGGTATATTCCTTCTATCCCTACTTCCTTGAGGGTTTTTAATCAAGAAAACATGCTGTATTCTGTCAAATCATTTTTCTACATCTATTGAGAGAATCATATTTCTTATCTTTCTTTTATTAATGTTGGGTATCACATTGATTGATTTGTGGATATTGTACCACTCCCTGCAGTCCAGGAATAAATTCCACTTGATCGTGGTGAATAATTATTTTAACGTACCGTGGGATTTAATTTGCTAGCATGTTGTTGAGAATTTTTGCATCCATGTTCATCAGGAATATTGTTCTGTATTTCTCCTTTATAGTGGGGTTTTTGTCTGGTTTTGGAATCAAGGTAATGCTGGCCTCATAAAATGAGTTTGAAAGTTTTCCTCCCATTTCTATTTTTTGAAAAAGTTTCAAAAGAAAAGTTATTAATTGTTTACATGTTTGGTAGACTTCCCCTGGGAAGCCAAACAGCCCTGGAGTCTTGTTGGTTGGGACATTTTTGATTACTGATTCAATTTCTTTACAAGTTATGGATCTGTTCAAATTTTCTATTTCTTCCTGTTTCCATTTTGGTAGTTTGTGTGTTTGTAGGAATGTATCCATTTCTTCCAAACTTCCCAATTTGTTGGCATATAATTTTTCATAATATTCTGATTGTTTATATTTCTGCAGTCTTGATTTTGACCTTTCCTCTTCCATTCATGAGTTTATATATTTGGGTCCTTTCTCTTTTCTTTTTGACAAGTCTGACTAGGGATTTATCAATTTTATTAATTCTTTCAAAGAACCAGCTCCTATTTTTGTTGATCTGTTCTATTGGGGTTTTTGTTTTTTATTTGGTTTCTATATCATTTATTTCTGCTCTAATTTTTATTATTTCTCTTCTTCTACTGGTTTTGGGCTTTATTTGCTGTTCTTTTTCTAGCTCCTTTAGTCTTAAGGTTAATTTGTATATTTGAGGTTTTTCTTCCTTCTTGAGGGAGGCCTGTATTGCTATGCTATGTACTTCCCTCTTATGACTGCCTCTGCTGCATCCCAAAGGTTTGGAACTGTTGTTTTTTTCATTTTCATTGGCTTCCATGTACTTTTTATTTCTTCTTTCATTTCCTGATTAACCCATTCATTCTTTACTACGATATTCTTTAACCCCCATGTATTTGTGGTATTTCCAAATTTTTTCTTTGGTTGACTTCAAGTTTCATAGCGTTAGGTTTGAAAATATGCATAGTATTGATCTCAATCTTTTTATACTAGTTGAGGCCTGATTTTTTGACCCACTATGTAATCTATTCTGGAGAATATTCTATGCACACTTGAAAAGAATGTGTGTTCTGCTGCTTAATGGCAAAATGCTCTGAATTTATCTGTTAAGACCATCTAGTCCAGTGTATCCTTCAAAGCAATTGTTTCCTTGTTGATCTTCTGCTTAAATGATCTGTCCATTGTTGTAAGTGGGGTGTTAAAGTTCTCTATTATTGTATTATCAATGAGTTGAAGTTTATTATTAATTAATGTATATATTTGGCTTTTTCAAGTTGGGGGCATAAATATTTACATTTGTTAGATCTTCTTGTTGGATGGACCCTTTATTATGATATAGTGCCCCTCTTCATCCTTATTACAGCCTTTGGTTTAAAATCTCATTTGTCTGATATAAGTATGACTACTCCAGTTTTCTTTTTATGTCTATTAGCATGATACATTGTTCTCCATCCCCTCTTTTTCAATCTGGAGGTGTCTTTGGGTCTAAGATGAGCCTTTTGTAAGCAGCATATTGATGGGTCTTGGTTTTTATCCATTCTGATACCCTATGTCTTTTGATTGGAGCATTTACTCCATTCACATTCAGAGTAATTATTGATATGAATTTTGTGCCATTGTATTACTCATAAAGTTGCTGTTTCTGTAGATTATCTCTGTTCCACTCTCGTCTTTGCTTTTGGGCTCTTTCCTACTCAGAGCCCCCCTTTAATAATTTTTGCAGAGCTGGTTTAGTGTTCACGATTTCCTTTAGTTTTTCTTTGTCTTGGAAACTCTTTATCTCTCCTTCTGTTCAGAACGACAGACTTACTAGATAAAGTGTTCTTGGTTGCAGATTTTTACTGTTTAGCACGTTGAGTATATCACGCCACCCCCTTCTCACCTGCCAAGTTTCTGCGGATAGGTCAGCTGCTAACCTTATGTGTCTACTCTTAGATTAAGGATATTTTGTCCCTAGCTGCTTTTAGAATTCTCTCTTTATCTTTGTATTTTGCTAGTTTCACTATGACATGTCTTGGTGTTAACCTGTTTTTGTTGATTTTGAGAGAAGTTCTTTGTGCCTCTTGGACTTGAATGCCTGTTTCCTTCCCCAGATTATAGAAGTTCTCAGCTATAATTTGTTCACATAAGCTTTCTGTCCCTTCCTGCTCTTCTTCTGGGACTCTTGTGATCAGGATATTATTGTGCTTTATACATTTGCTGAATTCCCTCAGTCTATATTCATGATGTAATAGTTTTCTTTTCCTCCCCTTTTCAGCTTCATTATTTTCCATAATTTTACCTTCCATATCACCTATTGGATCTTCTGCTTCTTCCATTCTTGTTGTGATTACATTCAGTTGGTCTTGCATCTCAGTTATAACTTTTTTTATTTCAGTCTGACTACTTTTTAATGTCTTATCTTTTATTTCTGCAGCAAGGGTTTCTATGGTATCTTCTGTGCTTTTTTTCAAGCCCAGCTAGTATTCTTATGACTGTTTTTCTAAAGTCTTGTTCAGATATATTGCTTATATCTATTTTAAGAAAGTCCCTAGTTGTGGTTTCTTCTTGATAATTCTTTTGAGGACAATTCCTCTGTCTTGTCATTTTGTATAGGTTTCTGTCTTTTGTGTGTTATGAAAGCTTGTTATGTTTCCTGCCCCTGAGAGTAATGCTATATTAAGTTTATACACTGTCCAGGGCCTCATGCTTCAGGAAGTCTTTCTGATGTATGCTGTGTATACTCTGCTGTTGTGGTTTGGCTGCTTTTCCCCCCAGGTTGGTCCTCTGCAGAGCTCCTCCTTGCTTGCAGTGGGTAGTGTCTGGACCTTTAACTAGGTATGCTTTGATTTGTCTGTTAAAATAAGTTTGATTTATTTTTAAAGTCTTGATCCAAAAAAAGAGAAGGAAAAGGAACAAAAAACATAATAACTTATAAATCTGATTCCAAAGAAAAAGTAATCAAAAAAGAAGAAAAAAATATGAAGCCTTATTGAAAAAAATGAGAAAAGGAAATGAAAAAGCAAATGAACAAAAAAACTATTAAAATCCTGATTTAAAAAAGGAAAAGAAAAAGAAAAAACCCTGGCCCTATTTCCACCATAACAGAAGCTGATGCTTTGGAGCACTCTATGATAAGTAGTAGACTTGTGCATGTTGGGGAGCGGGGCACTGTGTTGGTCCTCTTGGAGAGAATCCTGGTGCACTGGCTCACAATGCCCTTGTAAAGATGTCCTTGTAGGGTGCAGGGGGGCAGCGTTTGGTGTAAGCAGCTTCATCCTTGACTGGGGGTGCTGTGTTGCTCACTGAAGTCTGTTTGTGTGGTGGGCAGGGGAAGATGGCATCACCCCACTCTCTCATCCCTGGGTGGGGGGTGGGCAACCAGCTGCTGTTCAGGTAGCCCTCACAGACAAGCAAACAATCTCCCCTCCTGTGTCCCAGCTTCCATCAGATCCCTGCCCTCAACCCTTCTGAGCCTGGGTCTTTGACATGCCCAGTGCCACAGCTCTCTTGTGTTTTATCTTTGGCACCTGATAGGGTTTCACAACTCCAAATCTTAAAGGACCCAGCAAGGCATGGAGCAAGGCTCTTCCTCTGGAGAGCCTCACAGTGCTGTGCCTAATGCCATTCTGTCCCAGAAAAGCAGTTACACAGCTATGCAGGTGCCTGGAGCTTATGGTGATGCACAGCAAAAACCTGTGACCACTTTATCCACCTTCTGCATGTGCCTCTGTCCCTGTTGTTGAATGGCCACTCAAAGGTGCCTGCAGGGTCTTTTGTCCTTGTAGAGACAATATACCCTCTTCCAAATGCAGTCCAGAAAAGGAATGTTTTCTCCCATTGTGACCAGAGGATCCCCATGCCACACTGTCTACTATCCATTCCCAGGCCTCTCCTTCTTCTCCCCAGGGGCACTGTTGCCTGCTCAGATATACTCTAGCAAATGGCACAGATTTCAAAAAACTCAGAATTTCAGCTCCACTGTTTGCAAAAACCTGCAATAGTCGGTTCTTCATGATACCCACCCCCATTGATGATTTTGGGGAAGTGCTTTTCTTGCACAAACCTGATGTCCTGCTCTCTCTCCTCCTCCTCTTTCTCCTCTCTGTAAAATTGACTCACACTCCTCTGCAGGACCAGGGCTTTTCTCCGTCCCAGTTTCCCTCCCTGCATGGCTTACCTGCCATGTTCTCTCCCTAAAATTATACAGATTGTTCCCTTAATCCTCTGATTCCCTATCAGTGAACAAAGGTGTTCAAAATGATTTGATGTTGATCTGGCTGTGTTCAAGGGACAAAATAAGCCCAGGGTCCCCCTGCTACTCCTCCATATTAACTCTGGTTAAATTTATTCTTAACTCTGTTACTGTTTTTGATGCTATTGTAAAGGGGTTTATTTTAGTTTCTTTTTTGGATAGTTTGTTAGTATATAGAAACAACTTATTTTTGTATGTTGATTTTGTGTTCAGCAACTTTACTGAATTCATTTGTTAGTTCTAACAGTATTTTTGGTGGAGTCATTAGGATTTTCTCTATATAAGATGATGTTATGTGCAAAAGAGATTATCTTCATCTTTTCCTATTTGTATATCTTTCATTTATTCTTCCTGCCTAATTGCTATGACTACGACTTCTAACACAATGTTGGAAAGAAGTAGCGAGAGGGGGCATCCTTGTCTTATTTCTGATCTTAGAGGAAAAATTCTCAGCTTTTCATCATTGAGTATAATGTTAGTTGAGGGTTCCTATAAACACAATTTTTGTCACTGTCTCCACCATTTCCAGAGCTAAATATTTTTATGAAGGATCAATGGCAACCTTGGAGGTAGCTGAAAATCACAGAAGCACTGATAAGTCACCTACTACCTCCTTCATTCACTCCAATATCTGAGAGAGAGAGAGAGATTAAGATTCAATTAAAAGCACATAGAAATCCAGAGTGAAAAGAAACTAAAGACTCTGTAGCCAGCTTTATATTCCAATCTCTCTTTTTTTTTTTCAACGTTTATTTATTTTTGGGACAGAGAGAGACAGAGCATGAACGGGGGAGGGTCAGAGAGAGAGGGAGACACAGAATCAGAAGCAGGCTCCAGGCTCTGAGCCATCAGCCCAGAGCCTGACGCGGGGCTCGAACTCACGGACCGCGAGATCGTGACCTGGCTGAAGTCGGACGCTCAACCAACTGCGCCACCCAGGCGCCCCTCCAATCTCTTCTTTAACCCTCCAACTTAGTTTGGGCTATCAGAGCAGAATACCATAGATTGGGTGGCTTAAACAGCATCCTTCCTTTTTTTTTTTTTTAACAGTATTGTAAATTAAGAAGTCCAATATCAAGTTGCCTGCAGATTTGGTGTCTGGTGAGGGCCCTTTTCCTCATTTTCAGCTGGTTGTCTTCTATCCACACATGGTGTAGAACACAAGAAGAAGCAAGCTATCTGTGCAACTTCTTATTAGGGCACTAATTGCATCATGAGGGTTCTACCCTCATGACTTAATAACTTCCCTAAGGCCCCATCTTCAAATACCATCACATTGGGGGTTAGAGTTTTAACATATGAGTTTGGGGGTGGGTCACAAACATTCGGTATATTGCCTGCCTCTCTCTCTCTCTCTCTCTCTCTCTCCCTCTCTCCTGGCTGTTCAGGGTCCATGGGAAACTTCCAATGATAAACAGAATACTTCCCAAGCAGAAAGCCATTTTTGCAAAAGTAAACCCACAATGCTGATATTTATTCTTGTTCCTTGTAAATGTTTTCTCTATGATATTGTGGAGGTGATTTAGCTTCTCTGTACTAGTTTCCCCATAAATAACTTTTAAAAATCAATTTATCTATCATCTTTATATATTTGCTTTCCAAGATAGCCCCTAAAAGTAGATGAAGAGGAATGAATTTTTTTTATTATTTTAGAGAGAGAGAAAGAGAGCGTGTGCACGTGAGCTGGGGAGAGGGGCAGAGGGAGAGAGAGAAAGAATCTTAAGCAGGTTCAAAATCCAATGCAGTGCCCAACACGGGGCTTGATCCCACGACCCTGGGATCATGACCTGAGCCAAAATCAAGAGTTGGACGCTCAACTAACTGAGCCAGGTGCCTCAAGAGGATTGGATTTTTTTACACTTGTCCAAATACTTGGATATCTTCCAAAGAGCACCTCTGCCTACACCTTGTTTGCAGGCAGTGTTTAAAGTTGGCTTTCTTTGTTAGGTTTGATTTTACTTTGGGTTCCCCAAAGCAGTTTTTTACTTGGAGTTAATAACTCTGATCCAAATGCTTAGTTTGGAAGGCAAAGGCTGTAGCCAATCTCTGGATTACCCAATCCAAGGCCAAATGGAAAGTTTTTCTAAGTATCAACTAGAAGGAAATGCTAACTGAGCCCTTCCATGGCTCTCCTCCAGGTAACCCCTGTCAATGTCTTAGAGGCATAAGCCTTTCACATCCACCCAGTCTGCCAGATTGCCAAGAATTACACACCATGGAGAATTCTGAGAGCAATTCGACACATCAGTTTGAGAGACGTGGTTTTTTAAACATTTCCCTAATTTTTTTGTTTAGATCATGACCACCAGTGATGATGGTAGAGCATCCATCCTGCCATCACTACAGGATTTTTATCCCAGCTACCTCCCATCCCAGCAAGAAGAATGAGGGTGGGCCTCCAGCAGCCCTGCTTAGTCTGCACATCATGACCAATGGCCCACCAGTGGCATGCAGTGAGGTCACTGATGGTGGTAGGAGTCATTGGGGGTGGGATTCTCAGGAATGGCAGAAGAGAATGTGAGAAATTCTCCCACAGTCCTAACTCCTATCACAAAGAACCTATTTCCGCCTAAAAATCACATGTTGGTCATGGTTATACATATTTTCAACTCAGGCTATTGGTTATTTTTTCATTTTACTGTTGCATTGGGACCTTCACTTCAAAGATTGGATTATTGTCCTTTATATTTTTGAGAGTGGTAGTGGTAAAACAAAAAGGAACATTAAAAGCAGAGTACACACAAAACAATGAATAAGCAGCATTTCACAAGGAACAATTCTTACATCTCTAAAGAAGAGCCTCTACTCTCAACTTGGTTTCATCATTTTGGTATCAGACACCAAGTACCAACAAGCCAACAGTTGTACGAATCAAGTGCTTTCCATTTTCTGGCTCTCAAATAATCCATTATTGGCAAGGTTTTGGCTAGTAGAGTGATCAGTTGCTCCTTACTGGAAATTCAGGCTACAAAGATTTAAGCCCTCCCTTTTCTTTTTCCCCTTACAGAATAATGTGATTGATGCACACGGATGTTTCAGCACTTTATCGCCCTGTTTAGTGAGAAACAGGCAGCTTTTCATCAAGGAAAGGCATCAGCAATGTTTCAAAAGAAACACAAACGCTAACAACTTCCTGCATGCATCCAGATTTCTCTCAACCCATGAACTCTGATATTCTTCAGAATGATGGAAGTTTTGCCAGGTTTGCCCTTTGCCTTCATGCCTCTCTGTTGGCTAACGGACATGCATAAATTAATACTCTTCAGAATGGTATAAGGCCCTCCATTCAGATTAACAAAAGTCTTCACCATTTCAACATCCCTTTACAATTTTTCTGCCACTTGATGGTCTATTTTCTTAATTGGACTGTGTCCCTTCTTATTATCTCACAAAATACCTGGAAAACAGACCTTGCTGAGAAGCAGAGATCTCTGTGGCATTTTCAGCTTGAGAGCTAGCACTTAGCTTCTCCTTTCAGTCTCTCTCAAAGAAGTTGGATCCATGCTGCATTCCCAGAACTCTCCAGTGTGTTGGCTTGGAACATAAAAATAGCCTTCCCTGCAGGGGATAGATCCTGATTAGAAATCTTGAAATATTTTCCCAATTTCATTTTCCATAGAAGGGACTAGATTTTAAACCAGGCAGCTGGCAAATAGCCACATGGTTTTTCAGCTTGCTGGCCCTGACATCCCATGAGAACAACTCAAAGTACATTTAAAAATCTTTTGTTTGAGAAGCTTAGCAGGGAGTTGGAGTAGATCCATCCATTGCTGGACCATGATCCTGCGAAAAACGATGCATATGCCATGGTACTCAGTAATTGATGTAAATGGTGCCCAGCACCCAAGGGCCTTGGAAATCCGCCATGTTGTTTGCCTCTACATTCACTCATTATTCCCTGTGCTATCATTAAAAACCAGTGTCTTAGACCATATTCATCTTACATAACTCAAAGTTTGTACCCATTGAATACCATCTCTCCATTTCCCACTTACCCCTGGCAACTACCATTATACTCACAGCTTCTTTGAATGTGACTATTTTGTTAAGAGGGTAAATTACATGTTAAATGTTACTAAAATAAACAAAACAAAACCCATTCACTGTCTTGGCCCGAGGGCTTGGTAATCAGGAATAAGGGTATTCCAGAATATGCTGTGAGGACTTATGAATTCATTCATGATATCTCAGTCAGGAGAAGCTCATTTACTTTATCAACAGATATTTATTGAGACCTACTATGTGCTAGGCACTGTGCTAGTTCTGGCTGACAGTGGTGACCAAGACTGGCAGGTTCCCTTCTATCATGCAGTTTAATTCTCTCTCCAATGGACATGAGAAAAAGGAAAACCATAAACTGATAAAATGAATGAAATTATATGTTAAATGAGGAAATGCTGCTGTGGGGGGTAGAAACCAAGAGAGGAGACAAATGTTACATAGGATGGTTATAAAAGGTCTTTCTGAGAAGGTGACATTGAACATGAGACTTGAAGGAGTTAGGAGTCTGCCAATATATATGATTCCTCAGGAATGGAAAATATTCATGGGAATGTGGTCGTTGGTTATCACTGTCTGTTGAAAATCACTTCTGTGTTTGCCTCCCCTTCCTGCCTTCACACTTCTGCTCCCTGTAGGCTTAGAGGAAGAGTGAATTGTACTTTATAGGGAGACAGGGGAGATGGCGGCCATTGTAATTCCAAGAAGTGATAACAATACACTTTACACTGCCAGGGACATTTCTTTGTATATTTAGCCTCCATCTTGCCCCTGAGCTCCAGACTCTCGTATTTATTTGTGTGCTCAGTAGCTCCACAGAGTTGTCTGATACACATTTCAAATTTCTTTCTTTCATTTTTTAATTTAAATTCAAGTTAGTTAACATATAGTGTAGTATTGGTTTCAGGAGTAGAACCCAGTGATTCATCGCCTACATGTTACACCCAGTGCTCATCCCAACAAGTGCTCTCCTTCATGCCCATCATTCATTTAGCCCATCCTTGCACCCACCTCCCCTCCAACAACCGTCTGTTTGTCCTCTGTATTTAAGAGTCTCCTATGGCTTGCCTCCCTCTCTGTTTTTATCTTATTTTTCCCTTCCCCTATGTTCATCTATTTTGTTTCTTAAATTCCACACACGAGTGAAATCATGATATTTATCTTTCTCTGACTGACTTATTTCACTTAGCATAATACACTCAAGTTCATCCACATTGCTGCAAATGGCAAGATTTCATTATTTTTGATCACTGAGTAATATTCCATTTTAAGTATATACCACATCTTTATCCATTCACTAGCTGATGAACATTTGGGCTCTTTCCATAATTTGGCTATTGTTGATAGTACTGCTATAAACATTGGGGTGCATGTGCCCCTTTGAATCAGCATTTTTGTATCTTTTACATAAATACCTAGTAGTGCAATTGCTGGGTCACAGGGTAGTTCTATTTTTAATTTTTTTGAGGAACCTCCCTACAGTTTTCCAGAGAGGCTGCACCAGTTTGCATTCCCACCAACAGTACAAAAGGATTCCCCTTTCCCTGTATCCTCGCCAACATCTGTTGTTTCCTGAGTTGTTCATTTTAGCCATTCTGACAGGTGTGAGGTATTTCTCATCATGGTTTTGATTGTATTTCCCTGATGACAAGTGATGTTGAGCATCTTTCCATGTGTCTGTGAGCCATCTGGACGTCTTCTTTGGAAAAGTGTCTATCCGTGTCTTCTGCCCATTTCTTCAATGGATTATTTGTTTTTTGGGTGTTGAGTTTGATAAGTTCTTTATAGATTTTGGATACTAACCCTTTATCCGATATGTCATTTGCAAATATCTTCTCCCATTCTGTTGGTTGCCTTTTAGTTTTGTTGATTGTTTCCTTCACTGTGCAGAAGCTTTTTATCTTGATGAGGTCCCAGTAGTTCATGTTTGTTTTTATTTCCCTTGCCTCTGGAGACATGTTTAGTAAGAAATTGCTGCAGCTGAGGTCAAAGGGGTTTTTCAGTGTTTTCTCCTCTGGAATTTTGATGGTTTCTTGTCTCACAGTTAGGTCTTTCATCCATTGTAAATTTATTTTTGTGTATGGTGTAAGAAAATGGCCCAGTTTCATTCTTCTGCATGTCGTTATCCAGTTTTCCAAACACCATTTGCTGAAGAGATGGTCTTTTTTCCATTGAATATTTCCTGCTTTGTCAAAGATCAGTTGGCCAAACATTTGTGGGCCAATTTCTGGGTTCTCTATTCTGTTCCATTGATCTCATTGTCTGTTTTTGTGCCAGTACCATACTGTCTTGATGATGATAGTTTTGTAACACAGCTTGACGTCTGGGAGTATGATGCCTCCAGCTTTGGTTTTCTTTTTCAATATTACTTTGGCTATTCAGGGTCTTTTCTGGTTCCATACAAATTTTAGAATTGTTTGTTTCTAGCTCCATGAAGAATGCTGGTGTTATTTTGATAGGGATTGCATTCAATGTGTAGATTGCTTTGGCTAGTATAGACATTTTAACAATATGTGTTCTTCCAATCCATGAGCATGGAATGTTTTTCTATTTCTTTTTGTCTTCAATTTCTTTTATAAGCTAGTAGGTCTAAAACAGAACTCTTGATTTTCTGCCTGAGACTCTGTTACCCCAGCAAATGGCACCAACATCTACCCAGTTGTCCAAGCTAAAAATACCCAAGAGGCCTTCTTGATTCTTTTGTTTTTCTCATCCCTTTCATGCAAGATATAGGTGAGACTTGCTGACTCTATCACCAAAATATATCCAGAATCCACCTACTTCTTTCCTTCCCCAAGGCACCACCAAGGTCCAGGGCCTAGTGCCTATATTGCTGCAACAGCTTCCTATGAGCTTCCTGGCTCTGTAATTGTCTCCACTACAACTATTTTCCTTCAGTGTTATATTAGATTTTCTTAATCACCTTTATAAACCTTCCAAGGGCTTCTCAAGGCTTCACAATTCCTGAAAAGCTACTAATCTGTGCCCCCTTCAGACTCACTTCAGACTATTCCCCTTGTTCTTGACTTACAGTTTTGTTTACTCCACTCCAGGCATATTGGGCGTTTCATTTCTTGACTGCTCAAGCTCATTCCAGCTTAGGGCCTTTGCACATACCATTCCTTCTGCTTGGAGCTCTTATCCTTCAGAACTTTGCAAGGTCTCCCCCTCTTCCTATAAGATTGTCACCCCAACAGGATGCCTTTCCTTGAGCACACTCTCTAAAACATTCCCTAGATAATAGCATTACTCTGGTTAATCATATTCATAGTATTTATTCTGCTGGCATTTTTTTTTTACTAGTCCATGGTCTCCCCCTAGTAAATTAGAAATTTAGCTCCATGGGCACAGAAGTACTGTCTGTTTTGTTTACTGATACACTGCCCAGAATGGTGGGTTTCTTCTTCCCACCTAGAATGGAACCTGACACACAGTACATATTTATTATATATTTGTTGGATAAATGCATAAATGAATAAAATACAGCATAAAATACCTTTACGATAGTCTTGAAATCTATATTAAGTAAATGAATGTTCTTATTCCTATTTTACAGATGAGGAACTGAAGACTGAGAGAACCAGAGAGATGAAATAACTTGATCAAAATCACACAATTTGTAATGATGCTGGGATTCAGACCCAAATGGTCATTCTGGTTATCTTTTTTCTTTTTAATAGCAAGAATCTTTCTTTTAAAAATTTTAATCATTTTTGTGGAGCATCTTGGTGGCTCAGTCGGTTGAGCAACTGACTCTTGATTTCAGGTCACGTCATGATCTCGTTTTGTGGGTTTGAGTCCTGCATCAAGCTCTATGCTGACAGTACAGAGTCTGCTTGAGATTCTCTCTCTCCCTCTCTGTCTGCCCCACCCCAGCTCGTGCTCACTTTCTCCCTCAAATTAAATAAATAAATATATAAAAAATAAATAATAAAAATTTTAGTCATTTTTGAGTCATGAATTACCTATAATAAAGTATACCCATTTGAAGCATAGAGTTAGAGGCATTTTGACAAATACATACACCCCTGAAACCACAAATTTCCCTGTGCCCCTTTGCAGCCAATCCCCACTGATCTGTCATCAGGAAACTATTTTTTCACTGGCGCCTGTATTTTACTGGGTTTTTGTTTTGGGGTTTTTGTTTTTGTTTGATTGTTTGTTTGTTTTGTGTGTGTGTGTGTGTGTGTGTGTGTGTGTGTATGTGTGTGCGTGCCTGAACTACTTTTTAGCACTAAGGTATAGGACCTTTCTAAGCTTGAGGCTTCTCATTTGTATTATGTAGATAATGATAATGTATTATCTTCCTCATAGGTATACAGCTGATCCTTGAGTAACTCAGGTTTGATTATACGGGAACTTTTTTTAAGGGTTGAAGACAAAAGCTACATGGTATTTATTTACAACTGCTAACTCCAGTCTCCACAGGACCAAATTGAAGATGATTGTCACAGAGGATGCACCTGTTCCCTGCTGAGTGACTGAAGAAGGCCAGAGAGGCAGTCAGAAGCCCCTTGGGGTCCTGGGACTGGCAGGGCTGCAGGTTGCCCCATGTGCTGACAGGGTGATTGGGTTGGCAGGCAGGGGGCTAGTCAGAGTGGAGGAATATGCCCAGAAGGCAGGGACAGTGCTGCAGAGAAATTTTGCTCCCTGGCACCCAGATTTCTGTGTACAGAGCTCTGGGAATGCACAAGGCCAGTCAACTGTGTCATGACTCTGCTGGGCCAGATGCACACCCTCCCCACCACGGACACCCAGCTTTGTGGCCTCCCAGAGGTCAGCACACTCTCATGTAGCCACAGCTGCCAATGGCCACGCCCAGTAGTACAACTTCAGGCAGATGGAGCAGCTGTTATGTGCCTCTAGGCTGCTGCCACAGTTTGTAGGCCCACCCCGTAGCTGCCATAGCCTAGTTGAGGCCACCAGGCTGTGGGAAATCACCATCTCAGAGCCTGACCCCCTACCACTGTTGCCACCCCTAACCCATTGGCCTAGCTCCCCATACATAGATTTTTTTCCCAATAACTAAACATAAAGAACGATAAATTTATTTTCCCTTATGATTTTTTTTCCTTTTAACAGAATTTTATTTATTTATTTTGATAGATCAAGCAGGGGAAGGGCAGAGAGACAGGGAGAGAGAATTCCAACATGGGGTCAATCTCACAAACTGTGAGATCATGACCTGGGCCAAAATCAAGAGTCAGACACTTAACTGACTGAGCCACACAGGTGTCTCTCTTATGATTTTCTTAGTAAAATGTTCTCTTCTCTAGCTTATTTTATTATAAGAATATAGTGTATAATACATACAACACATAAAATGTATGAGTTTATGTTCCTGGTAAGGCTTCTAGTCAACGGTAGGTTATTGGTAGTTAAGTTCCTGGGGAGTCCAAAGTTATACATGTACTTTTGACTGTGTGGGGTGTTGGCACCCCTAACTACTACATCACTCAAGGGTTAGCCAGTACATCAGAATTGTTGGTGCACATCAAGTGCTCATAATGGTGTTAGCCACTGTATTAATCTGCTTGGGCTGACATAACAAAATACCACAGACTGGGTGCTTAAACCACAGAAATTTATTTTTGTACAGTTCTGGATGCTACAGGTCTCAAGGCACCAAAAGATTCATTTTATGGCAAGGTCTATCTTCTTGGTTTATAGAAGGCCACTTCTCACTGTGTCCTCATGTGGCCTTTCCTCTGGGCATGCATGGAGAAAAGAGAACTCTCCAGTGTCTTCTCCTCTAAGGACACCAATCCCATTAGATTAAGACCTATCCTTATTACCTCATTTGATCCTAATTACCCCCACAGATATCTATAAATATAATCATTTTGGGAATTAGAGCTTCAAAATATAACATAATTCAGTTCATAACATTCTGCCCCCCTGGCCCCTCCAATTCATATTTTTATCACATGCAAAATACATTCATTCCATCCTAACAGCCTCCAAAGTGTTGACTCATTCCAGCATTGATTCCAAGTCCAAAGTTTCACCTAAGTATCATCTAAATCAATTATGGGGAAGACCTGAGGTAGGATTCATCCTGGAGCAAAACTCCTCTCCAGTTATAAATCTTTAAAACCAGACAAGTTATGTGCTTCCCAAATACAATGGTGGGACAGGCATAGGGACATTCCTATTCCAAAATGGAGGAATTGGAAAGAAGGAAGGGGAGATAGGCCCCAAGCATAGTCCAAAATCTTGCAAGACAAATTCCACTGAATCTTAAGGATAGGGAATAATCTTCTTTTCCTTGATACTGGGACCACTGGGGTAGCAGCAACAGCCCCATGAGTTTAGGTAGCAGCCCTGACTCCAGATCTCAGTGGTGGTCCTACCCCTGCATCCCTCTGTGATGGCTCCACCCCTGCACCTTCCTGGGTCTTTCGTGGGGCAGCCTGACACGCTGAAACTGAGGAGGGGAGCCCATCTTCTGAAGTCTTTGAGACTAAGGAGGAAACTTTGCATCCTGTGGTCAGAGTGGCATCCACGATGGTCTCTGGATCACATTTGGGTTCATTTCTCTTTCCGCGAAGGATACAAAATGTTCATAGCCAAATAGCTCTACCATCCTGTTCCCTTTGGTCCAAACTGGCAGTGTCTGCTGTGTATTCCCATCTCTATCCCTGCTTCTACAGAGATGGCTGATTAAATCCGTGGTTCACATTCATGACCTCTTTATCAAATGATTTCCCACCCACATCCTGGATGTTCTTTTCCGAGCATAATTTTCTCATTTTTTTTGCAATAATAATAGGGTTGAGAATTTTCCATATCTTAAATTTCTGGTTCCTTTTTGCTTAATAATTCCTTCAACTTATCTCCGTGCTCTCACGTTTTCCTGTAAGTGGTAAGGAGAGGCTAAGCCACTCTTTTAACACTTAGCTTAAAAACTTCCTCAGCTATGTCCATTATACCTCAATAAAACTGAAATTTTAAAATCTCCTCAAATATCCAATTTCATTCCTCACAAGCTCCACCTTCCACTAAATACTAGAACACAATTCAGCCAAATTCTTTGCTACCTTATAACAAGAATAGCCTTTCCTCCAGTTTCCAAAACCATACTCCTCATTTCCATCTGAGAGCTCACCAGAATCACCTTAATGTTCGTTTTTCTATCCATGGTCTCTTCAAAGCAATCCAATCTCTACCCATTATCCAGTTCCAAAACCACTTCCACATTTTTGGGTATGTTACAGCAGCATCCCACTTTTCAGTACCAAAATCCATTTTAGTCTGCTTGGGCTATAATAACAAAGACCACAGACTGGAGGCTTAAACAATAATTTATTTTATCACAGATCTGGAAGTCCCAGATCAAGGTGCCAGCAGAGTTCCTAGATGACATTCAGTTCCTGATGAGAGCTCTCTCCCTGGCTGGTGGATGGCTAACTTGTTGCTATGTTCTCACATAGGCTTTCCTCTTTGCATGTGCAGACACAAAGCAAGTGAGCAAGCTCTTTGGTGTCTTAATTTCCTCTTTTAAGCACACCAATCTCATGAGATTAGGATCTTGCCCTTGTGACTTCATTTGACTTTACTTACTTCCCAAAGGTCCCATCTCTAGAAACCATCATATTAGCAATTAGGCCTTCAACATATGAATTCAGCAGAGCCACAATTCAGTCCATGGTAGTCGTCATTATCATAAAGTTATTCAACTAGTAAACATCAGAGTTGAGACTTCCCCCCAGGGCCCTTGGGGACATGTTCATTCCATTGTTCTAGTCGTCCTCCCTCCTTACCAAAGCCATCGGAATGATATTAATAATGATAATGGGAAGATGTATGATATTTCCTTATAGAATTGGTGACTTTTCTAGTACCCTTTTATGACAGTTGTCTCATCTCAATTCCAGAGGGGAGAAAGACCACAGTAGTAGAAAGGGCAAGGCTATTGGGCCGGACAGTTCTGGAATGGAATCTGTGAAATATAGATAATGACAGCCACCCACAGAATTGAATCAAGTACTCATGAGATTATGTAGGTAAAGAAACTTCCATACATTTGACTTTAAGTAGGAGCTCTGCCCATGGTTTTAATTTATTTGATAATATATTTAAAGAACCATACACTATGATCAAGTGGGATTTATTCCAGAGGTATAAGTATGGTTTAACATCTGCAAATCAGTGTGATATACTACACTAACAAATAAAGTACAAAAAAAATCATAAGATCATCTCAATAGATGCAGAAATAGCATTTGGCAAAATTCAACATCCAGTCATGATAGAAACTCTCAACGAAGTGGGTATAGAGAGAATGCACATCACATAACAAAAACTGTATGTGCCAAACCCACAGCTAGCATCAAGTCAATGGCAAAAAGTCAAAGGTAAAAAGCTGAAAGTTGCCTATGCAATCAGGAACAAGTAAAGGATGCCCATTCTTGCCACCATTACTCAAAATGGTACTTGAAGTCCTAACCAGAACAATTAGGCAGGAAAAGATTAAAGGCATTCAAACAGGAAAAGATGAAATAAAATAGTCTCCATTTATAGATGACAAGATCTTACACATAAAATCCTAGAGACTCCACAAAAAAACCGTTAAATAAATTCAATGAAGTTGCAAGATACACAGTCAACATTAAAAATCAGTTGCATTTCTATATACTAAACAACAAATTGTCTAAAAGGGAAATTTTAAAAACAACCTAATTTACAATACCATCAAAATCAAATATTTAGGAATAGGGATGCCTGGCTGGCTCAGTCAGTTGAGTGTCTGGCTCTTGATTTTGGCTCAGGTCATGATCCCAGGCTCATGGGATCAAGCTTGGCATTGGGCTCCAGGCTGAGCATGGAGCTTGCTTAAGATTCTCCCTCCCTCCTTCTGTCTCTCTGTCTCTCTCTCTTCCCCTCTCCCCTACTCATGCTTTCTCTCTCTAAAATTAAAAAAATATTTAGGGATAAATTTAATCAAGGAGGTGAAAGACCTATACTGACAACTATAAAACACTGATGAAAGAATTTAAAGACTCAAAGGGAATAATCTGTGCTTATGGATTGGAAAAATTAGTATTGTTAAAATGTGCTTCTACCCTCTAGCTTCAATGCAATCCTTACCAAAATTTGAATGGCATTTTTCACAGTAATAAAAAAAAGTCATAAAATTTGTATGGATCTACAAAAAAAAAGAAACAAATAAAAACAATCTTAAGAAGAACAAAACTGGAGGCATCAAACTTTCTGATTTCAAACCATATTACAAAGCTACAGTAATCAAAAAAGTTTGGTACTGACAATGGATCAATGGAACAGAATAATGGAACAGAATAAAGTGTTCAGAAATAACCACACACACAGTCAATGAATTTACAACAAAGGAGGCAAGAATATACAATGGGTAAAATATAGCCTTTTCAATAAATGGTTCTGGGAAACCTGGGTAGCCAGATGGATCACTATTTTATACCAAAGATAAAAATCAACTCAAAATAAAATTAAAGACTTCAGGGGCGCCTGGGTGGCGCAGTCAGTTAAGCGTCCGACTTCAGCCAGGTCACGATCTCGCGGTCCGTGAGTTCGAGCCCCGCGTCAGGCTCTGGGCTGATGGCTCAGAGCCTGGAGCCTGTTTCCGATTCTGTGTCTCCCTCTCTCTCTGCCCCTCCCCCGTTCATGCTGTGTCTCTCTCTGTCCCAAAAATAAATAAACGTTGAAAAAAAAATTTAAAAAAAAAAATTAAAGACTTCAACATAAGACTTGAAATCCTTAAACTTCTAGAGGAAAATATAGGGAGTAAACACCCTGAAATCAGTCTTAGCAAAGACTTTTGGATTTGATACCAAAAACAAACACAGCAAAAGTAAATACATCATTACTTCAAACTGAAAAACCTCTGTACAGCAAAACAATCATAATAAAACAAAAAAAACAACCTACTGAATGGGAGAAAATATTTACAAATTGTGAGCTGTCAGAATGTAAACTGGTGCAGCCACTATGACAAACAATATGGAGTTTCCTCAAAAATTACAAATAAAGCTATCATATGATTCAACAATTCTTCCTTGAGGTATTTATACAAAGGAAGCGAAATCACAATCTCAAAGAGGTATCTGTACTTCCACAATCATTGCAGCATTATTTCTAATAGCCAGGATATGTGTCCCTTGGTAGTCAGATGAATAACAGAAATGTGCTATATGTACACATGGACTATTATTCAGTCATAAAAAGGAAATCCTGCCATTTGTCACAACATAGATGGACCTTGAGGGCATTATGCTAAGTGAAATAAGTCAGAGAAAGACAAATACTTTAAGATCCAACTTTTATGTGGAATCTTAAAAAAAGTCTCAAACGTATAGGGTGGTGAATGGATAAATGGATAAAAATTAAGCCCCATCTATATGCTGCCTCAGACCCAAACACATGTATAGACTGAAAGTAAAAGGATGTAAAAAGATATTCCATGCAAATGCAAGTGAAAAAAGACCTGAGGTACCAATATTTACATCAGACAATACTGACTTTAAACCAAAGACTGTAATAAGAGATAAAGGACATTATATAATGATACAGGAGTCAATCCAACAAGAAGATATAACAATTATAAATATATAGACACTCAATTCTGGTGCACCTAAACATGTAAGGCAAATATTAACAGATATAAAGGGAAAAATTGACAGTAACACCCTAACAGTAGTGGACTAAAATTGTTAGATCATTCAGGCAGAAAATCAATAAGTAGTGTTTTTGAATAACACATTAGCCCAGATGGACTTAACAGATATACATAGAACATTCCATCCAAAGGCAGAAGGAACATTCTTTTTAAGTGCACATGGAACATTCTCCAAGATAGATCACATGTTAGGCCACAAAACAAGTTCCCAATAAATATAAGACTGAAATCATACCATCTCTCTTTTGTGACCACAATGGCATGAAACTATAAATCACAAGCAAACGACAAAAATCACAAATATGTGGTAGCTAAGCAGCATGCTACCAAACAACCTATAGGTCAATGATCAAAAAAGAAATTAAAAAATGCATGGAGACAAATGAAAATTAAAACACAATGGTCCATTATCTTTGGGACACAGTAGGTACAGAACTACCTCAAGAAACAAGAAAAATCTCAATCTAATCTTACACCTAAACAAACTATAAAAAGAAGAAAAAACTAAGCCCAAGATTTGTAGAAGGAAATAAAGACAGAGTAGAAATAAATTAAATAGAGACTAAAAAAAGAAAAAAAAAAAGGTAAAAGATCAATGAAACCAAGATCTGGTTCTTTGAAAAGAAAAACAAAATTAATAAACCTTTAGTAAGACTTACTCATAAAAGAAAAAAAAACTAATAAATAATATCAGAAATGAAAGAGAAGTAACAACCAATTAACATAAATACAAGGGATTATGAGAGACTACTATGAAAAAATATATGCTAACAAATTGGACAACCTGAAAGAATTAAGTGAATTCCTAGAAACATACAATCTTCCAAACTAAATCAGGAATAAATAGAAAATCTCAACAGACCAATTACTAGTAATGAAATAGAACAGCTATTCAAAAAACTCTCAAAATACAAAAGTCTAGAACTGGATGGATTCACAGGTGCATTCTACCAAGCATTTAAAGAATGCCTATTCTCCTCAAACTATTCCAAAAAATAGAAGAGGAAGGAAAGCTTCCAAATGCATTGTATGAAGCCAGCATTACTCTGATGCAAAAACCAGACAAAGACACTACAAAAACAAAAATAACAAGACAATATCCTGGATGAACATAAATGCAAAAATTTTCAAAAAAATATTAGCAAACTGTATTAAACAATACATTAAGAGGATCATTCATCACGACCCAGTGGGAGTTCTTCCAGGGACACAAGGATGGTTCAATATTTGCAAATCATTGTGATACACCACATGAACAAAACGAAGGATATAAATCATATGATTATTTCAATGGATGGCAAAAAAAATTAGACAAGATTCGACATCTGTTTATGATTTTAAAAAACTTACAACAAAGGGGGTGTAGAGGAAACATAACTCAACATACTTAAGGCCATATATGAAAACCCCACAGATAACATCCTACTCAATGGTGAAAACCTGACAGCTTTTCCTCTAAGATCAAGAAAAAGACAAGGATGTTCACTATCATCATTTTTATTTACCACAGTACAGGAAGTCTTAGCCTTGCAATCAGTCAAGAAAAAGAAATAAAAGGCATTCAAATTGGTCACTATTTGCAGATGACATGGTACTATACAAAGAAAATCCTAATGATTCCACCAAAAGCCATCAGAAGTAATAAATGAATTTAGTAAAATTGTAGGATACAAAATTAATTCACAGAAATTGGTTGCATTTCTAAACACGAATGATAAAGTAGAATAAGAAACCGAGTAAACAATTCCATTTGCAACAGAACCAAGAAGAATGAAATACCTTGGAATAAACCTAACCAAGGAGGTGAAAAACATATACTTTGAAAACTATGAAATAAATTAAAGAGGACACAAATGGAAAATATTCCACATTCATGAATTGGAAAAATTAATATTGTTAAAATGTTCATATTACCCAAAGCAAATTAGATTCAATGCCATCCCTATCCAAATACCAACAGCATTTTTCACAAAACCTTAACAAATAATCCTAAAATCTGTATGGAATCACACAAGACCTGGACTAGACAAATCGTCTTGAGAAAGAAGAACAAAGCTGGAGGTATCACAATCCATACTTACATGGTCAATTCATTCATGACATAGGAGATAAGAATATACAATGGGGAAAAGACAGTCTCTTCAATAAATGGTGCCGAGAAAACTGGACAGCTACATGCAAAAGAATGAAATTGGGACACTTTCTAACACCATGCACAAAAATAAACTCAAAATAGATTAAAGACCTAAATGGAAGACCTAAAAATTTAAAACTTCTCAAAGAAAAAACATAGACAGCAATTTCTTTGATACCAGCCATAGCAACATTTTCTGGATATGACTCTTCAGACAAGGGAAACAAAAGCAAAAATAACCTATTGGGACTACATCAAAATAAAAAGATTTTTCACAGGGACAAAAACGCTCAGCAAAATGAAAAGACAATCAAGTGAATGGGAAAAGATATTGGCAAATGATATATTCCACAAGCAGTTAATATCCAAAACATATAAAATATTTCTTTCTTTTTTTTTAATTAAAAAAATTTTAATGTTTATTTTTTGAGAGAGCAAGAGTGCGTGAGAGTGCACGAGCAGGGGAGGGGCAGAGAGAGAGAGGGAGACACAAAATCCAAAGCCGGCTCTAGGCTCCGAGCTGTCAGCACAGAGCCTGACATAGGGCTTGAACCCACAAACCATGAGATCATGACCTGAGCCAAGGTCAGACGCTTAACCAATTAAGCCACCTAGATGCTCCCATAAAGACTTCTCCAAAGAAGACATATACATGGTCAATAGACAAATGAAAAGATGCTCAACATTCCTAGCCACCAGGGAAATGCAAATGAAAACCACCAGGAAATACTACCTTATACCTGTTGGAATGCTATTATCAAAAAAAGAACAAGTTTTGGTGAAGATGTAAAGAAAAGGGAAAACTTGTGCGCTGTGGTGTGAATGTAACTTAGTGCAGCCACTATGGAAAACAGTATGGAAGTTCCTCAAGAAATGAAAAATAGAAACACCGTATCAGCAAGTAATTCCACTACTAGGTATTATCTCAAAGAGAATAAAAACACTAATTTTAAAACAAATATATGCACTCCTATGTTGATTGCAGCATTATTTATGAGCCAAGATATGGGAGCAAACTAAGTGTCTATCGATAGATGAATGGATAAAGAAGACGTGCTATATATACAATGGCATACTACCAACCTAAAAGGATGAGATCCTGCCATTTGCAACAACATGGATGGACCTAGAGGATATCATGCTAAGTGAAATAAGCCAGATTGAGAAAGACAAATACCATATAATTTCACTTAAATGTGGAATCCAGAAAACAAATGAATAAACAAATAAATAAAAAGCAAATACAGATGCATAAATACAGAGAACAAACTAATGGTTGCCAGAGGGGAGAAGGTTGATGGGATGGGCAAAACAGGTAATTGGAGTGGGGGACACAGGATTCCAGTCATGGAATAAATAAGTCACAGGGAAAAAAAGTAGAGCTTAGGGAATACAGTCAATGGTAGTTGTAACTGTACTGTATGGTGACAGATGGTGGCTACACTTTTGGTGAGTATAGCATAATGTATATACCAGTTGACTCACTATACTTTACTCCTAAATGTAATGTTGTATATCAACCATTTTTCTATTAAGAAATCCCAAATGTACATATACACAGAACAGACTGGTGGTAGCCAGAGGCTGGGTATAGAAGGTGGGCAAAATGGGTGAAGATGGCCAAAAAGGTACAATCTTTCAGTTATAGGATAAATAAGCATGGGAATATAACATACAGCATGATGACTATCATTAACAATACTGTATTGTACATTTGAAAGTTACTAATAGAATAGATCCTAAAAGTCTTATCTTAGTATGAAAAATTATACTTGTGTGGCTTGGACATTAACTAAACTTGTTGTGGCAAATATTTTGCAGTATGTACATATATCGAATCATTATGTTTTACACCTAATACTAAAACACTGTTATAATGTCAATTATATCTCAGCAAAGACAGAGAGAGAGACAGAGACAGAGACAGAGAGAGGGAGAGAGTGAAGGATGGGGGGAGGAGAGAGAGAGAGAGAGAAAGAGAGAGAGAGAGAAGGTGTAGGAGGATGTTTTACCATTGAGATAGAGCCTAAGTTTTAATTATTGAATCAAAAAATGCAATGCTCCCTGAAGAGCCAACCTCAAGGAACTGCGAGAACAAAATGGTATATTTCCCAAAGAAATACACTTCTCAGATCTCCTGGGAGACATTTAGTCCTCTTCAAAGTAGAACCAAATTAAATGCTTGAAAACTTAATTTAGGGAAAGTGGCCTCGTTTGATATTGCCAAGTAGTTCTTTCCTTAAAGCAGTATTACAAGATGGAGAAAGAGAAGGCTACAGTAAGGGTAGAATGTTATTAAAAAGGTGTTCAGCACCATTGAAGACTTGCACTCTGGTTGGCAGACAACTGTTGTTGAATAGGCAACTATAGCTAATGGCTTGTGGTCCACACGAAGAGGCCTCACCATGTGAGGGCTGGGCTGTTATTGACTCTGCACCTGGTTCTGGGTTAAACACTTTTCAAACTGTGTTATCTCACTGAATCCACATAACCATCCTGGAGGAAGTATTTTACAGATATAAAATGGAGCTTCGTTTTACAGATGAAAAAAAGAAAACCCAGAAAGGCTAACTTCTTCCCACTCACATAGCTAGTAGGTGATGGAACTAGGCTTGGGAACTTTGAGCTATCTCATTCCCAAGGGCTCTCTTAGCCAAACTATTTGCAGAGAAGCAATACTAGTGAGAGCTTCTATGTTGGGAGCCTTTGCTCGATGTTAAGGTATTGCAATGCATACTCTAGGTAAGCGAAGATTCCCACAAGGTGGAGGATTATGGACATGAAGTACCTTGGGGAGTGGGCAGGAACTGGAATAAGCTATTAAGGGGATCCCCTGGGAAGACTTCAATTTTAACTACTTTGCTTTTGGACTTGGAGGAAAGTTATATTTAGCACACAACTATAAGGTCTCTCTACCCCCATGATGAAATTCCATTTAACTACCCAAACTCTTTAGTACAGGGCACAAGGGAGTAGGTGGAAACACTGAGAAATCCACACAGAACTCATTAAGGAAGAAAAAGAAGTAAGTTAACATTGAGAATTTCATATGTGAGAAACAGACATTTGCCTCAGAGCTGGAATCAAACCAAATATACATAAAACAGTAAAGATATCTCAGTCAGAATGCCTCTATTGCAAGGATAGAAAACCCTTCAAACTATGTTAAGTAAACACTGAGAACTTCATTTTTAATTTTTGAATTGGTAATACATTCGCATGATTCCACATTCAAAAGGTAGCAAAGGATACACACGGAATGTCCTACCTAAATCACCCAGCCATTCTGGGTTTCCTCTTCAGAACAGGCCAAATTATTGGTTTCTTGTGTCTTCTTTCACACACACACACACACACACACACACACACACACACACACAGTCACACAATATACTATTCTGTGCTTTACCTTTTTACTTAAAAATATGTATTGGAGGGACGGAGGGAAGATGGCGGTGTAGGAGGATGCTGGGCTCACCGCGCGTCCTGCTGATCAATTAGATTCCACCTACACCTGCCTAAATAACCCAGAAAACCGCCAGAGGATTAGCAGAACGGAGTCGCCGGAGCCAAGAGCAGATGAGAGGCCCACGGAAGAGGAGCCAAACCTCCGGCAGCGGATCTGACTCCCTCCCGCAGCCACAGGGCCCCTCCTGAAGTGGATCACCTAAGGAGAAGCGAGCTAAGCCTGCCCCTCCTGCCCCCGTGCACCTTGCCTACCCACCCCAGCTAATACGCCAGATCCCCAGCATCACAAGCCTGGCAGTGTGCAAGTAGCCCAGACGGGCCACGCCACCCCACAGTGAATCCCGCCCCTAGGAGAGGGGAAGAGAAGGCACACACCAGTCTAACTGTGGCCCCAGCGGTGGGCTGGGGGCAGACATCAGGACTGACTGTGGCCCCGCCCACCAACTCCAGTTATACACCACAGCACAGGGGAAGTGCCCTGCAGGTCCTCACCACGCCAGGGACTATCCAAAATGACCAAGCGGAAGAATTCCCCTCAGAAGAATCTCCAGGAAATAACAACAGCTAATGAGCTGATCAAAAAGGATTTAAATAATATAACAGAAAGTGAATTTAAAATAATAGTCATAAAATTAATCGCCGGGCTTGAAAACAGTATACAGGACAGCAGAGAATCCCTTGCTACAGAGATCAAGGGACTAAGGAACAGTCATGAGGAGCTGAAAAACGCTTTAAATGAAATGCAAAACAAAATGGAAACCACCACAGCTCGGATTGAAGAGGCAGAGGAGAGAATAGGTGAACTAGAAGATAAAGTTATGGAAAAAGAGGAAGCTGAGAGAAAGAGAGATAAAAAAATCCAGGAGTATGAGGGGAAAATTAGAGAACTAAGTGATACACTAAAAAGAAATAATATACGCATAATTGGTATCCCAGAGGAGGAAGAGAGAGGGAAAGGTGCTGAAGGGGTACTTGAAGAAGTAATAGCTGAGAACTTCCCTGAACTGGGGAAGGAAAAAGGCATTGAAATCCAAGAGGCACAGAGAACTCCCTTCAGACGTAACTTGAATCGATCTTCTGCACGACATATCATAGTGAAACTGGCAAAATACAAGGATAAAGAGAAAATTCTGAAAGCAGCAAGGGGTAAACGTGCCCTCACATATAAAGGGAGACCTATAAGACTCGTGACTGATCTCTCTTTTGAAACTTGGCAGGCCAGAAAGAATTGGCACGAGATTTTCAGTGTGCTAGACAGAAAAAATATGCAGCCGAGAATCCTTTATCCAGCAAGTCTGTCATTTAGAATAGAAGGAGAGATAAAGGTCTTCCCAAACAAACAAAAACTGAAGGAATTTGTCACCACTAAACCAGCCCTACAAGAGATCCTAAGGGGGACCCTGTGAGACAAAGTACCAGAGACAACACTACAAGCATAAAACATACAGACATCACAATGACGCTAAACCCGTATCTTTCTATAATAACACTGAATGTAAATGGATTAAATGCGCCAACCAAAAGACATAGGGTATCAGAATGGATAAAAAAACAAGACCCATCTATTTGCTGTCTACAAGAGACTCATTTTAGACCTGAGGACACCTTTAGATTGAGAGTGAGGGGATGGAGAACTATTTATCATGCTACTGGAAGCCAAAAGAAAGCTGGAGTAGCCATACTTATATCAGACAAACTAGACTTTAAATTAAAGGCTGTAACAAGAGACGAAGAAGGACATTATATAATAGTTACAGGGTCTATGCATCAGGAAGAGCTAACAATTATAAATGTCTATGCGCCGAATACCGGAGCCCCCAAATATATAAAACAACTACTCATAAACATAAGCAACCTTATTGATAAGAATGTGGTAATTGCAGGGGACTTTAACACCCCACTTACAGAAATGGATAGATCATCTAGACACACGATCAATAAAGAAACAAGGGCCCTGAATGAGACATTGGATCAGATGGACTTGACAGATATATTTAGAACTCTGCATCCCAAAGCAACAGAATATACTTTCTTCTCGAGTGCACATGGAACATTCTCCAAGATAGATCATATACTGGGTCACAAAACAGCCCTCCATAAGTTTACCAGAATTGAAATTATACCATGCATACTTTCAGACCACAATGCTATGAAGCTTGAAATCAACCACAGAAAAAAGTCTGGAAAACCTCCAAAAGCATGGAAGTTAAAGAACACCCTACTAACGAATGAGTGGGTCAACCAGGCAATTAGAGAAGAAATTAAAAAATATATGGAAACAAACGAAAATGAAAATACAACAATCCAAACGCTTTGGGACGCAGTGAAGGCAGTCGTGAGAGGAAAATACATTGCAATCCAGGCCTATCTCAAGAAACAAGAAAAATCCCAAATACAAAATCTAACAGCACACCTAAAGGAAATAGAAGCAGAACAGCAAAGACACCCCAAACCCAGCAGAAGAAGAGAAATAATAAAGATCAGAGCAGAAATAAACAATATAGAGTCTAAAAAAACTGTAGAGCAGATCAACAAAACCAAGAGTTGGTTTTTTGAAAAAATAAACAAAATTGACAAACCTCTAGCCAGGCTTCTCAAAAAGAAAAGGGAGATGACCCAAATAGATAAAATCATGAATGAAAATGGAATTATTACAACCAATCCCTCAGAGATACAAACAATTATCAGGGAATACTATGAAAAATTATATGCCAACAAATTGGACAACCTGGAAGAAATGGACAAATTCCTGAACACCCACACGCTTCCAAAACTCAATCAGGAGGAAATAGAAAGCTTGAACAGACCCATAACCAGCGAAGAAATTGAATCGGTTATCAAAAATCTCCCAACAAATAAGAGTCCAGGACCAGATGGCTTCCCAGGGGAGTTCTACCAGACGTTTAAAGCAGAGATAATACCTATCCTTCTCAAGCTATTCCAAGAAATAGAAAGGGAAGGAAAACTTCCAGACTCATTCTATGAAGCCAGTATTACTTTGATTCCTAAACCAGACAGAGACCCAGTAAAAAAAGAGAACTACCGGCCAATATCCCTGATGAATATGGATGCAAAAATTCTCAATAAGATACTAGCAAATCGAATTCAACGGCATATAAAAAGAATTATTCACCATGATCAAGTGGGATTCATCCCTGGGATGCAGGGCTGGTTCAACATTCGCAAATCAATCAACGTGATACACCACATTAACAAAAAAAAAAGAGAAGAACCATATGATCCTGTCAATCGATGCAGAAAAGGCCTTCGACAAAATCCAGCACCCTTTCTTAATAAAAACCCTTGAGAAAGTCGGGATAGAAGGAACATACTTAAAGATCATAAAAGCCATTTATGAGAAGCCCACAGCTAGCATCATCCTCAATGGGGAAAAACTGAGAGCTTTTTCCCTGAGATCAGGAACACGACAGGGATGCCCACTCTCACCGCTGTTGTTTAACATAGTGCTGGAAGTTCTAGCATCAGCAATCAGACAACAAAAGGAAATCAAAGGCATCAAAATTGGCAAAGATGAAGTCAAGCTTTCGCTTTTTGCAGATGACATGATATTATACATGGAAAATCCGATAGACTCCACCAAAAGTCTGCTAGAATTGATACATGAATTCAGCAAAGTCGCAGGATACAAAATCAATGTACAGAAATCAGTTGCATTCTTATACACTAACAATGAAGCAACAGAAAGACAACTAAAGAAACTGATCCCATTCACAATTGCACCAAGAAGCATAAAATACCTAGGAATAAATCTAACCAAAGATGTAAAGGATCTGTATGCTGAAAACTATAGAAAGCTTACGAAGGAAATTGAAGAAGATTTAAATAAATGGAAAGACATTCCCTGCTCATGGATTGGAAAAATAAATATTGTCAAAATGTCAATACTACCCAAAGCGATCTACACATTCAATGCAATCCCAATCAAAATTGCACCAGCATTCTTCTCGAAACTAGAACAAGCAATCCTAAAATTCATATGGAACCACAAAAGGCCCCCAATAGCCAAAGGAATTTTGAAGAAGACCACCAAAGCAGGAGGCATCACAATCCCAGACTTTAGCCTATACTACAAAGCTGTAATCATCAAGACAGCATGGTATTGGCACAAAAACAGACACATAGACCAATGGAATAGAATAGAAACCCCAGAACTAGACCCACAAACGTATGGTCAACTCATCTTTGACAAAGCAGGAAAGAACATCCAATGGAAAAAAGACAGCCTCTTTAACAAATGGTGCTGGGAGAACTGGACAGCAACATGCAGAAGGTTGAAACTAGACCACTTTCTGACACCATTCACAAAAATAAACTCAAAATGGATAAAGGACCTGAATGTGAGACAGGAAACCATCAAAACCCTAGAGGAGAAAGCAGGAAAAGACCTCTCTGACCTCAGCCGTAGCAATCTCTTACTCGACACATCCCCAAAGGCAAGGGAATTAAAAGCAAAAGTGAATTACTGGGACCTTATGAAGATAAAAAGCTTCTGCACAGCAAAGGAAACAACCAACAAAACTAAAAGGCAACCAACGGAATGGGAAAAGATATTTGCAAATGACATATCGGACAAAGGGCTAGTATCCAGAATCTATAAAGAGCTCACCAAACTCCACACCCGAAAAACAAATAACCCAGTGAAGAAATGGGCAGAAAACATGAATAGACACTTCTCTAAAGAAGACATCCGGATGGCCAACAGGCACATGAAAAGATGCTCAATGTCGCTCCTTATCAGGGAAATACAAATCAAAACCACACTCAGGTATCACCTCACGCCAGTCAGAGTGGCCAAAATGAACAAATCAGGAGACTATAGATGCTGGCGAGGATGTGGAGAAACGGGAACCCTCTTGCACTGTTGGTGGGAATGCAAATTGGTGCAGCCGCTCTGGAAAGCAGTGTGGAGGTTCCTCAGAAAATTAAAAATAGACCTACCCTATGACCCAGCAATAGCACTGCTAGGAATTTATCCAAGGGATACAGGAGTACTGATGCATAGGGGCACTTGTACCCCAATATTCATAGCAGCACTCTCAACAATAGCCAAATTATGGAAAGAGCCTAAATGTCCATCAACTGATGAATGGATAAAGAAATTGTGGTTTATATACACAATGGAATACTACATGGCAATGAGAAAAAATGAAATATGGCCTTTTGTAGCAACGTGGATGGAACTGGAGAGTGTGATGCTAAGTGAAATAAGCCATACAGAGAAAGACAGATACCATATGGTTTCACTCTTATGTGGATCCTGAGAAACGTAACAGGAACCCATGGGGGAGGGGGAGGAAAAAAGAAAAAAAAAAAAAAGAGGTTAGAGTGGGAGAGAGCCAAAGCATAAGAGACTGCTAAAAACTGAGAGCAAACTGAGGGTTGATGGGGGGTGGGAGGGAGGAGCGGGTGGGTGATGGGTATTGAGGAGGGCACCTTTTGGGATGAGCACTGGGTGTTTTATGGAAACCAATTTGACAATAAATTTCATATATTATAAAAAAAAAATATGTATTGGAGATTCCTCTGTATCAGTACACGAAGAAATACCTCATTCTTAGAGCAGGTAATATACTAACCATGGAGGGTTAAATTCTGGGGCACTTTTTCTGTAAAATATGAGCGAAGTCTTATTCGGTGGTTTTCTCCCATGTTGTCATGTCAAACCTAAAGAGGTGTTGTGTGCAGACTTTGCTTTGTATGGTGCTGGTATGGACCCTCATGTGCGAGACAGGGAGGGACACTGTGGTAGATCCCACATCCCTCCTCCCACTGGTACTCAGGAGCAGGAAAGGGCATCCTATTATGGGCAGCACAACAGTGGGATCCTGAGGGGGTGGGAGAGCTTTCAGACTCCAGAAGTATGGACAGAAGTTCTTTCTAAAGCTAACACCTACACCTACCTACAGGAGGAAGGTAGCCTTGAAAGAGAGGGAGGCTGATGCTCGAGTTTGACACGTAACTAAAATTTAGTTTTACCCTACCTCTATTCTTCATTTGAGAATGTCAGACAAAGGCATTTCCTTGTGAGAACGCCAGCATCTCTCCACTACAGAAAATTGTAGAAGTTAATGTAAGAGCCCCAGACAGCCCATGGAGGCCCTCTTCCAACACAGTTCTCAGGAAGGTCTAGAAATATGAATTCCTTTCCCAGGAGATGGTCAGAGCTGTGCTGAGTTCAGGGACTGGAGACAGGAAACTGTTGCTTCTCAGGGGGAAATCCCTAAGGGGCAAGAATGCTGTTGGTGTTTTAAAAAGTGGAAGGAAAATTGTGAGTGGGAGGACAGTAGGGGAGGTTATCCTGGTTATGACAACTTGATTTCCATCAAACATGGAAATGATGACCCTAGCCATTCAAAATCCGCCAAGACTTTTCTTACCATTATAGGACAAGGCAGAGGAGAAAAAGCTTTATTTGAATGGCCACAATTTTAAACAATAGCCATTTATCTGTCATCCTTCAGTTCTTTTGTAATTTAGCTCAAAACCAACTACCAAGGACGGGCCGCTTCTGGGGGTTCTCTCTCCCTGGTGACTTTATGGCTACCGTGTCTTCCGTATTTGAGGAGGAAATGTGCAACCTCCTCTCTTCTTTCCACTTTCTTGCTCTTTTTCATCACCACTATTTCAGATGATTCTGCCACCACCTCCACCTCCCAACAAACACACACACAAGAAAACCCTACAGCTTTATCAAGTATTGTGCAATTTTGCCTCTTACAGAGCTTAGTGTCAGGCATGGTTTTTCTTTGATTCATGGAACTTACACTTGGAGATCTGGCATTGAATTCTGTCAGTTTTGTTCAATCTGATTTTGAGGTAAATGCTGTTTTGTGGTCAGAACCTAATTTTTCTCCTTCCCACAATGCTACTTCTTGCCATTCTACCACAGCAAAAATAATGAAGTATAATTATGTATTCTACATTGGTTGAGCTGATGTCCACTCCTAAACCATCTAGAACAATTCACTCTGAGCTCCTCCCTCCTATGTCACTCAGAGCCTCTGTTTTCATCTCTAATATCTCCATCTTTGAGGAGCAGCCAACTGTAGTTAGAAACACACACACACACACACACACACACACACACACACACACACCCCTACACACACAGTGTTTGGCTAGAGAGTCAGCAGATCTAGAGTCTGGCTTTAGCTTCTTCAAGAACATTCCCTGGGATCATGGATAAGTCACTTTATCATCTTGAGCCTTAGGTTCCTTATATTGAAATGAATGGGTTGGGACAGAAGACCCTCAAAATTTTCTCCAGCTTGAGGAATGTTTGACTTGATGTAAATTTTCATATGAGAGGTAGGATCAAATTCCCTAAATCCCACAATCAGGAAAGATACCAGTATTAGAACCAGGGAAGGTGGCTTAGTTTTCAAAAATGTTCCAAAACACCTACCACAAAAATATGGATGCCCAAAATTAGCCCTTCCACCCCTCTCTAGTAGAATAGTCTAAAAGACTTCTATTTGGTCTCAAATGTTTGCTCTCAACCCATGCTGTGTTGGAGCCAGATCATACAGACACTTGTGAGAGCCAACGGTGTGCATTTCTTCCCAACTCAGTGCTCAGTGACTTCATATTGGTAGCTGGACAGTGATAATGGTCAGAATATTTGCACCACAGAAATCAGTAAATGATACAAATTAGGGATCTGTCTTCCCATGGAGAGTTGGTTTACAGCTCATGATGGCTCCCAATACACTATTCATTGTGATGGTTAACTTTGTGTGTCAATTTGACTGGGAAGTAAGTGGACAGCTGGTTAAACATTATTTCTAGGTGTGTCATTGAGGGTGTTTCTGAAAGGGATTAGCACTTGGGTCGGTGGACTGAGTAAAGCAGATGGCCCTTCCCAATGCGAGTGGACATCACTCAATCCATTGAGGGCCTGAGTAGAAAAAAGGCAGAAGAAGGTTGAATTCACTCTCTGCCTAACTGAATGAGCTCAGACATTGATCTTCTCTTGTCTTTGGTATTCCTGGTTCCCAGGCCTTCAGGTGTGAACTGGAATCTACACTATTGGCTCTCTAGCCTTAAACTACATGACTGGCTTTCCTGAGTCCCCAACTTACAGGTGACAAGGCATGGACTTTTCTGCTTCCTTAACAATTTGAGCCAATACCTTATAATAACTAAGTAGATATACAGATATAGAAATATAGATATAGATATAGATATAGATATAGATATAGATATAGATATAGATATAGATAGATATAGCCAATATCTTGAGGCAAAACTCCTTGTAGACCTATCTATCTATCCATCCATGTATTCTATTGGTTCTGTTTCTCTAAAGAACTCTGAGTAACACAGTCATAAAAATTCCAATGCCCACTTCTTTTTTTTTTTTTTCCAACGTTTATTTATTTTTGGGACAGAGAGAGACAGAGCATGAACGGGGGAGGGGCAGAGAGAGGGAGACACAGAATCGGAAACAGGCTCCAGGCTCTGAGCCATCAGCCCAGAGCCTGACGCGGGGCTCGAACTCACAGACCGCGAGATCGTGACCTGGCTGAAGTCGGACGCTTAACCGACTGCGCCTCCCAGGCGCCCCCCAATGCCCACTTCTTAGTCATCCTCGTACGCTAGTGGAACCCTCATTGCCAAGAAAAGTTAAGAATTTGCCTATTTATAAATCTTTTTCTATGAAACATAATTTAAATAAAACCCAAAAGAAAAAAAATCAGAGAAAAAAAGTAAAGAATACCAAATTCCTAATTCTGGGTCAACCCTGATCTCTCTAATACTCTGGCCGCAAAGTCCTTTCCTCTGGGAACACTTCTCCATCAACTAAACAAGGTTTCACCCCAGACTGAAGTTTCTGCCTCAGATTCACCAGAGCTTCACCACAGCCTCACATTCCATTAAATGAGCTTTTTGTCTCCTTCTAATGGCAAAATTTAGATGAAGAATCATGGCTCTTTTCCACCACAAACCTTATCTGATGTTTCATTCATTTAGGTAAACAGATTTCTAGCTGGGGCTGCCAGCAGTACTGAGTGCTGGCCAAGTTTGGCAGACATTAAGGGCTCTTCTCCATGTTTTCAGCTCCAAACTGGCCATAAAATCTCTCTACTCCCCCAAATCCACCAGGCACACAGCCATTCCTGCCATGCTCCTGGGTTTATTGATCCACCATCTTCCCTGCTATAGGCCCCGTGCCCACCTTGCACCTGCCTGCCCTGGTTCAAGCCAGGGCATCATTTGTGTCAGCCCTCTGACTATCCTCATGGCTCACTTCAGACCCTGCTTCCCACATATTGCTAAAGTAGGGAGAGCCTTCACTCCTCAGTTCAATTCCTAGAAACAATGGCAATTGAGGGGGATGGGAAAGATCAAGGATAAGTGTTGATGGAGACTTTTCCTGTCGCAGAATTTCAGTTAAAGGCCACATCTTGGAGATGAAAAAACCAAAAAGCTATGCTAGGTACCCCTCATACTAAAGAGATCTATTCATGGTTAGGCATCATGAACTGGGGATCAGCCATTCTTCGGCATGGTTAACTAAAATGTGTCCTTCCCTGAGAAGGGGAGCCAACCAGCAGGTGCCCAAACCGAAGCTCAACTGGAAACAGAAATGCTAGTCTCTTTCTTGCTTGTACCCTAATCTCTGCCACTTGGCCTCTGTGAAGGGAAGGCACACCTCTTCACCCCTACAATTTACCACTATGAATATGGCATTGCCAACCAAGATAACTACAACTTCCATTTTTCCACCTTTCATTTCCCTTTTGGTGGTGATAAGACGTAGGCAAAGGGGATGGAGTCGTATTTTGTATCTAAGACTCAAGCATTGGAGGCTTCCCTTGGCCAACTCTCTGTTGAAGGTAGGGATACTAATTTAGAACCTTTTGTTTTCACTTTGGGCCTTGGTTGAACTTCTCAGAGGTTACAAAGTTGTACTTGGCATTCTGTTATACACAGTGACCTCAGGCCAATGATGGGCCAAGTTATGGAATAGAGATGATGCCTCCTCTCTCTTTCTTGGTGCCCAATGGCCTCCTACCACACCCTCTGCCACGTTACTGGATGCCCTTGTCCTGCCTTCCTCAACAAGTATTCTATTGCTCTGTTCTTTGACTCACATCCTTCTTAAAATATCCATATTCCATGACTCCACTCATATGAGGACTTTAAGATACAAAACAGATAAACATAAGGGAAGGGAAGCAAAAATAATATAGAAACAGGGAGGGGGACAAAAACATAAGAGACTTAAATATGGAGAACAAAATAGAGGGTTGCTAGAGGGGTTGTGGGAGGGGGGATGGGCTAAATGGGTAAGGGGCATTAAGCAATCTACTCCTGAAATCACTGTTGCACTATATGCTAAATAACTTGGACGTAAATTAAAAAAATAAATCAAATTAAAAAAACAAAAATAAAAAATATCCATATTCCATTCTCCCAGGGCTCTGAGCCCTGGCACTAAGGTGTTCTTGGGGTTTAGCTCTCTAAGCTATGATATTTGCATTTTAACAGAGATCTTCTCCCAAATGTAACAGAACAGCCCAGAATGTAAGAATTTTAGGCACAGTAACAGGTTAAGGGGCAGATATGTTTGTAAGTAAGATGGACTTCCAGTGCCTTCCCAATGAGACCACATGGGTAATAATGAGAGGTTGAGACAAACCTATCTGTCATTTACAGAGAACTTATATTGCAAAGAAAACATCACCCTTTTCCATCTGCTTGCATCCTGTGAAGTCTCATGGCAGCAAGTTACTTATTAAAGGCTCTTTAAACTCATTGAGGAAATTTCTCTGTGATGATTCATAAGTAACTCACAAGACACAAAGCGCTTATGAAAAAAATCACTGGATTAGATCCATGAAGTAAAAATGTATTTGAATTGGATGAAAAGTTTCTCTGGCCTCTCCTGAAAGCACTGCGACTGCTTATTACGAGATATGGAGTGAGGAGTGGTCATGCATTGTGGACGGGGATCAAGTAGGGTGACCATATAATTTATTGTCCAAACTGGGAGCTACTGAGAAAGAAGAACTCTAACATACTTATGCTGACACAAGAGTTTTAAACTGGGACTGTCCCAGAAAAACCAAGACGTAGGTCATCCTATATCCTATATGTTGCAATTATAATGCAGTAATAACTTGCATGCCATGTGGGTAATCATTCTACCCATACTGCTTTATCAACTCCAGGGTCCACTTTAGCGACTGGAAAGGGGCTGGTAATGGGAAATAGCATGCAAAGCTCAAAATAACCCACTTGGATGTTGCAGCAATGTCAACCTACTAAACCTTTTCTAGATGCTTACACTTACTTTCTGTATTTTTCTCTTGTCATGGACCACACTTCGAGCTCTGCATGTAGTATTTGAGGGTCCTTGTTATGCAAAGGAGAAGTGAAATCTCTTCTTAGTAGAGATTATAATAAGAGGAGAGCTGAGCCCTGGTCTCTTGGGCATGAAGTGACTGTAAGGAGGCAGATACGTTGCTTTCAGAATGGTAGAAGGATAAATAAGAACAAAGTCTCAGAAGCCAAACATTGAGATGATTTTTAGTGGCTACACCAGTCAAAGGAAATATGGAGTTGGCATGGAAAGAACAAAGGGAAAAATCCAAAATGTCAAGGAGAAAAAAGGTAGGTGTTGGGAGTATGCATGTTCAGTGGAGGTAGGGTCTGTGGAGGTCCCTCTCTTTTCAATGTGCCCATCACCGTCCAAAGATGACTGCCCTCACACATGATTATTCACTTTCTAAAAGGAGGCACATAAAAGAGAGAATTTAGAAATGGGAACAACTCCAGGACATTCAAGTCTCTCTATAAAGCGGCCCCCAATTCTCCAGCTGCCCTCTTGTCCCCTACTGTTGGCAACAATATCAGGACAATAGCTATGGCCCTGGGGACAAGAGAAGCTGCTCAGAAGAGAGAGCAGAGGGAAAGCTGACAGATGTAGTAAGTGAGGTTCACTGCTGTGCTTTTCATTTCCAGGTAACTGGCTTATCACAGGACCATTGTTTCTGTCTTATAACCTGAATGGTCTTTTATGGTTCACAAACACTTACAGAAGGCTTCTAGGCCATGGGGATATTGTTCTAGCTGCCAGAGTTGAGACATAGTCACTGATGTGGTACAGGGACCCTTGCCATCTCTATCTACCAGCTTTGCAGCTGAGTTTGCAAAATGGAGATGTATTCTCTCTATATAAACTTAAGTCGGTGGTTCTTAGCCTTGGTGGTAACTTGACACTCCCTGAGTGACCATAACCTTAAGAACCAGTGATCAACACCTATTGTTCAAAGTAATCCAGCCTCCATCTCTGGTCTCTCTTCCTTTTCCCCAAGCAGTTTCATTTTCCTAGGCCAAACCCCAAATACTGGGAAAAAGAAAATTAGAGTCTTTATCACTTACCAAGCAACCAAAGGACTATGGGTACAATCTGTCTCAAGATAATCCTTAGATTTTCCATAGTTCCTACTTTATAGAGATTTGTGGGCTCTGAAACAATTTATCTGAACTAATTATGAAGGCCTGGTATCTAAAAGGGGCAGACGAACCCAAGAAGGGAATAAGGGCACAAACAGGAAGGGGAGGAAAAATACTTATAGGGTAAAGAGACCAGAGATAGAGGCAGGAGTAAGTCACTTCCCTGGATCTCCGGATGTTGTCACCAGGCAGCCTGATTGAAGACCTATGGAAAAGACACTTGACTCTCCACAGACCTTCTCCCCTTTTTATTACTAGAACACATCAAGTTTTGGCTCCTCAGCTAAAGACTACAATTCCCAGCCTTCCCTGCAACTAGGTGTGGCTCTTTGTCTAAGTTCTGCCCGATGAAGTGAGTGAGAGTGATATATGGAATTCTCATTGGACACTGAAATGGGAGCTGCTTGCCCATCACTTCTCCCTTCTCACTGGCTGGGGCAGGTGGATATATGGAGCTTCTCCTGATCATTCAGATGGGGAGAACATTAGTGGGATGGTAGAGTCAAAGAATGGGATCAGTGCCTTTATGAACACCAAAGAGCCCTCTTGCCCCTTCTACAATATAAAGACACAGCGAGAAGACAGTTGTCTATGGAGTGGACTATCACTAAACACCCTCTGCTGGTGCCTTGATCTTGGACTTCCCAGCCTCCAGAATTGTGAGAAATAAAAGTTTGGTTTTCTTAAAGCCACTCAGTCTATGGCACCTTGTTATAGCAGCCTGAGAAGGCTAAGCTATTTGTCTTTTGATTACATGGTAATCTTTGCTTCCTTTTTTCTCTTCTTTGTTAGGTATTAATGGAACCTTAGCAAATGTAGAAAGGGTGTTTGGGATAGGCAATCTCCCGGTGTACTGTGCCGAGTTACAGCTGTTTCTAGACTCCAAGAGAATGAAATACACAGGTTAAACAGACTGGACCCAAGATATTAAAAAATATTTGAGGCAGGAGAGTAGAGGACAGGATCCAAAGCACAACCCAAGCAGAATTTTCTCTCCCTTCTTCCTGCCTCTTTGAGACTCAGAGAAACAGATTTTTTATACTCCATCTTTGAATTATAGCTCATGATCAAGAGAAATGAAGTGATTCTCAAGGGTTGAAGTCTATCGGGCAAAATTCAGGCACACATCATAGTAAATGGAAAGTCTGTATTAATCTGTCCACATTAACCATAAACAAGGTATTTTTCACTAATGGCATAGCAACTATGCTAACAAACTTCAAGAAAAGATCAAAAAAGGAGGAAAATTTATAGAATTACTTATACTAGAATACCCAGAATATATAAAGAAGTGTGAAAATCAGTAGCAGAAAGAGTAAAAAAAAATTGGCAAGAGTTTAACAAGTACTTTACAAAAGGAAACATTCAAATAACTCAAGGAAAGGTATTCAACCTAATCAGACATCAGGCAAATGCAACTTAAAACCATAATGATGTATAAGTATACAACCACTATTTTGGCAAAAGTTTAAGAGTCTGGCAATACCAGGGGACGGCAAGGATATTGAATAATATCACAATAAAACCGCCGAGGTGCTATGTAGATTGGTACAAACATTTTGGAAAGTTATTTGACATTATTAACTAAAATTGAACATGTGCATAACCTGTGACTTAACTTCCTCTGGGGAGTGGGGATATCCTATCCTTTAGAAATGTATCTACCAGTACATATGTAAGAGAATGTTCACAGGCAAAAACTAGAAACACACCAAATGCCCATTTACTGTAGAATGGATAAGTACATTATCGTATGTGCAGTAGCACACTGGCAGATGTTTAACAACAGGAGGAGAAAGCTCTGATTTATAGCACTTGCCAATTTCCAGGATATAAATATTCTTACTATGGCCAATTTCAGGATACCAACATGGTACCAGCTAGCTTGCAAAATTCCTTATCATTTACCCATCAGAGGTACCTGCCGGTTCTAGTACATCATTGAATAGATACATACTTTGGAATACTATTCAGTAATAAAAATCAATGAACTATAGCTACACGCACTGACATGGATAAATCTCACAAATACATAAAGCACGATTCCATTTATACAAAGTTCAAAATAGGCCAAATTAAATCAGGATGCTGAGGGGTAGACATGTAAGTGGTAAATTGTCAAGAATAGCAGGGCAGGGATCTCCTTGGGAATGACGATGTTGTGAACTCTAACGGGGAACAAGGGGATTCTGGATGGGCAAGATCACGTGGTGGACACTTAGGGTGCCGGCCATGTTCTATTTCCTGACCTTGGTGATGCGGGTATTCTTCTTACAGGTATTTGTTAAATTATGTGTACAGGTGGTAAACATCTTTACGTGCACAGGTTAGCATCAGTGGTGTACTGGAGCCAACTTGTGAGAGCCTGCTGTGTGGTCTCTCCCTACCCTCCACATTCGGTGATGCACGTTGGTAGCTTGAAATCAGCTTGGAGGGACTCTTTACACCACTGTAACCACCCAATACAACAAATCAGGACTTTTTCTTTTCCTGAAGAATTGGTTTAATGGCACACCACTGCTTAAAAGTGGTAACACATTTTTTAAAAATATGATCTCAAAATTGGCTTATTTAGGCAGAGATGTTTTCAAGATTAAATGCTGTCACTGATTTCAAGGCACTCTGCATTTAATAACAATTAAACATGACCAGATTCCTGCAATGAAAGAAAAGGCTTGGGAGTTAAAAGAAAATAATGGGTTGAAAGAACTATAAAGTGTTCAGGACTCTTAATTACTTGATGTGTAACAAAAATCATTACATTGATGGTAAAATTAATGACCCTATCTAAGGGCCCATCATCTTTTTTTAATTTTGGCGGGGGGGGGGGGGAGATTGAATTATTTAGTGGCCTGGGCCTTAGGAATGGGGGACACCTGGGGAGGTGTATGAGGTGACTCAAGTCCCCAAGTGACATAAAATGTTTTTTTTAATTTAAATTTTAGTTAGTTAACATATGGCGCAATATTGGTTTCAGGAGAAGTAGTGATTCATCACTTACATGCAACCCCAGCTCTCATCACAAGTGTCCTCCTTAGTACCCATTACCCACTCCCATCTCCCACTATCCTCCCTCCACCAACCCATAGATTGTTCTCTATCATTAAGAGTCTCTTGTGGTTTGTTTCCCTCTCTTCTCCTACCCCCTTCCCATATGTTCATCTGTTTTCTTTCTTAAATTCCACATATGAGTGAAATAATATGGTATTTGTCTTTCTGATTTATTTCACTTAGTTTCATCCCTATATGCTAGTTTCATCTACATTGTTGCAAATGGCAAGAGATCACTCTTTTTGATGGCTGAGTAATAGGACATTTGGGCTCTCTCCACAATCTGGTTATTGATTATACTGCTACAAACATTGGGGTGCAGTGTACCCCTTTGAATCTGTATTTTTGTATCCTTTGAGTAAATATCTAATAGTGCAATTGATGGATCATAGGGTAGTTCTGTTTTTAGTTTCTTGAAGAACCTCCATACTTTTCTCCAGAGTGCACCAGTTTGCATTCTCACCAACAGTGCGAGAGGGTGCCCCTTTCTCCACATCTTTGCCAACACACATTATTTCTTGTGTTGTTAATTTTAGCCCTTTTGACAGGTGTGAGGTGGTATCTCATCGTGCTTTTGATTTGTAATTCTGATGATGAGTGATGTTGAGCATCTGTTCATGTGTCTGTTAGCTATCTGGATGTCTTCTTTGGAAAACTGTCTATTCATCCCATTTCTTAACTGGCTGATTTGTTTTTGGGGTGTTGAGTTTGATAAGCCCTTTATAGATTTTGGATACTAACCCTTTATCAGATATGTCATTTGTGGATATCTTCTCCTATTCCATAGGCTGCGTTTTAGTTTTGTTTGTTTTCTTCACTGTGCAGAAGCTTTTTATCTTGGTGAAGTCCCAATAGGTCATATTTGCTTTTGTTTCCCTTGCCCTGGGTGACATGTCTAGTAAGAAGTTGCTCTGGCTGAGGTCAAAGAGGTTGCTGCCTGTGTTCTCTAGGATTTTGATGGTTTCCTGTCTCACATTTAAGTCAGCAGAAAATGTTCTTGATCAAGACTTTGCAAGATGGTTAAAGATATATTAGATCAGGAACTTTTTCAATCTGCCTTCACTTAATGGTCTTAGGAAATTTATACTAAAAATTACCTCAAACATTATATCATACCAATTCTTTAGCAATATTCTGAGCAGCTTTCTTAGTAATTATTTTTCATAACTTATAAGGCAGTGAAAAAACTATTATATATTTGTATGACTCTATGTTCTTAAATTTTTATAGCCCTAACATAGGGCTATACGGTATCCCTTATGTTTATTTCGGTTTTCCCAACAAATAGTTTAAAATTTTATTTTACATTAAAATAATCCCAGATCTCTTATGATGTAGAAGAAGAAGAATTTCAGTGGTGTTCAAGGTTTATCTTACATTTCAGACAAGTTTTAGGCCTGTGAATGTCTTCTTTAGACAGTGAGTTGAGATCCCATCGAAGGCAGTAGGGAGGTATATAGCCATATTTAGTGGAAAATCTTCCAGTACTAGAGAAGGAACTCAATGGGAATTTTTTAAATTATAAAGTATTATCATTTCAGTTAAAATATGAATCTGAAAATAGATTTAGTTGGATGTTAATATCCTTATATGTAAACCTGAAATGTGGAAACTTTGACTGGAAATTATTGCTTTCGTTGGGGGTGGGGGGTTGTGAAGAGTTGGGGTAGGAGAGGTCCCTTTGTGAATGTTTTTTTTTTAATTTTTTAATGTTTATTTATTTAAGAGAGAGACACAGACAGACAGAACATTAACACAGGAGGGGCAGAGAGAGAGAGGAAGACATAGAATCTGAAGCAGGCTCCAGGCTCTGAGTTATCAGCATGGAGCCCGACTTGTGGCTTGAACTCGCAAACCAAACCATGAGATCATGACCTGAGCTGAAGTCGGATGGTTAACCAACTAAACCACCCAGGTGCCCCTGTGAATGGTTTTGATTTGTTTTCATTTAAGACCCAAGGACTGGACCATCAAAAGATCTACACAATATAACTGTAGGGCTTTGTTATTTTTCCACTGGCTCTTGAGAAGAGGAATTTGCCTGGAGTTTAGTGGGATGGGCATGCAAGTGACCCATGTACAGGAAATCTTCTATAGTTTCTGGTCATTGGAACCCTAGAGTTCAACAGGTGGCATCTGCATCACAGTCAGAGACTCTGGTTGTGGGAATCTCTCCAAGCTCTCACTTGCCCTTTCCTATTTTACCAGCCTAACAATCCCATACTGCTATTACTTGGCTTTATGCTTCTCAGCTCCCCATTCCTTTTGGCTTTATTGGGAAGAATCAGATTCTTACTTATTGTAACACAAGATAAAACAATGAGTGCATTCATTCATCACCGTATTTAATATCCATGTTGCCAATGGCAGTTCTACCCCAGAATAATCATGGGGATTACTGTCACAACATGTTTTCCAAGAGTTAGGAGAGAAAGAGAGGGGAATGCTCTGTCAGAACATACCTAAGCCAACCTAAGAAGAGGAATGACCTCCCCTAATTACGCAATGTTTTTTTTCTAGAAATGTTTTTTTGTGTTTTCATGAAAGTAGTTCTAAATATAAAACTAGTGTTGGTTAGCAGCATGCAAATTTAAAAGAAATGTGAGCCAACCTAAATTATTTCCATCACAACTGTGGTAGACCATAGTGTGAAGATGTGTTGAAATCAACCACAGGCATTGTTGTTCTAGACTTAGTTCTGATATTCCATGCAATTGAAGAGAATCAAGCTCAAACCATTTTCAATTAAAGGTGGTTTGTGGCAAGAAGAGTGTTTTTCGGAATTACTGGTGGAGCTCTTCAAAAACCAAAATATACATTCCAATCCAACCCTACATCTCAATCTTCTCAATCAGAATTTCTTGAAATATGTAATAGGCAATTTCATTTTAAAAAGTTGATTCTGAGATACATCTCTTGATGGTGAGGTATGTTAAATAGAAATGCTGATTTACAAGAGCTGGGGACAAGAGGATCAAGGAGCCTCCTCCCCATCCTTCTAGTAACTTAAAACATTCCACAAAGCCCCATTGTGGCTTCTATGAAAGAATCAAGAATCCCTACCTGCAAGAAGCTTATGCTTTGGTCAAGAACTCAAACATGAGACACATGAACAGGAACTTCACAGCACAAAGCAGAATGCAGCCACTCCTGTAGATCTCCCGCTCTCCCAGGAGCATAGTCATCCACCTGTCCACGGAGCCAGTGAATTTTCAGGTGTCACCTTGGTGACGTTACTGGGGGCACAGTGGGTCAAGAGCATATGGTTGAGTCATTCAGGCATCAGAAGCCCATCTCTTCACAGCAGATCTAGAGGTTTCTCCCACTTTTGTAGTTGGAGAGGTGCACAGAGCCTCAAAGGAGGCTTCCTTTGAGCACAGCACTGTCCCTCTCACTCCTTAAATGATATACTGGGGAACTTCATCATCTCTTCTCCATGCAGAAGTCCTTGCTGGATGGCAGAGCGGGAGGCAAGGTGTTGTGTGCTCTCCCTGTAGACCTACTGAGCAACTGTGCAGTTCATTTTAGAGACCATTAGTAGGGGGGAATTGCCCCCTCTCTGACCTCACAGCCATCCTAATTTAGATTCTCCCTTCCTTAGGCAGTAATGCTCACATTTTTGGGATGAGCAAGAAATACATTTCCTCTTTGAATGGAGTACACATATGTTTGCTCAAAATCCTTTCCCTTGGAAAACCACCCATATTTGGTCTAACCACCCATATCTGGTCCTAAGGGTGGGCATGTGATAAACACCAGAGCAAAGTGAGTATTCACCTTCTTTGGCTACAATGATTCAGTGAGAGACCTGTGGCTCAAACCAGAATAATCTGTCTTCCCAGTTTCTGAAGCTCTCAGAGAGACTTTCTTCCAGTGGGATCATAGGCCATTAGGGGGGCTTCTTTCCTTCTCTTTAGAAAGAACTGGATGGAGAAGAGAAGAGTAAAGAAATATGGAGGGAGTTCCCTAGATACATCTGAACACAGCCCAAATACATGGACTGGTGGTCCATGTGGTGGTTTTGGGTTTTTTTCCTTGAATTACTTAGAGTTAGGTATTGTCATCTATAACAAAAAGTTCTGATTAATGTATCTATTACAGTCACCAGATTTATCAAGTTAAAAATACAGGATGCCCAGTGGAATTTGATTAATTTCTTAGTGTAGGTATATCCTGGATGTTGCATAAGATACCCTTCTACTTAAAAAAAAAAAAAAAAAAAAAAAAAAAAGGCTTTTTTTTTTTCTGAAACTCAAATTTAACTGAGTGTTCCATATTTTGTCTGTCACCATTATCTGGGATACAGAATCTGTGTCAAAAGCATTTTAAATCCTTTGCTCAAAAGGGAAGGGATCAGTCACCTCATGGATTTGCCCTTAAAGAACACAGAGAGTAGACAAGAAACATTCCTACAGAAGCCACAGACAGAAGCATCCTAATTCTTTGTTCTCCAGGTTGTTCCTGCTTTGTATTCACCAGACAAGGGCAGTAAGGAGTTTCAGGGTCAGGCTATTTAATCCTCATCAGATCCAGAAATGCTTCAGCTGTGCCAGCGAGTCTCACTTTCCCTTACACTAGAATCATCTGAGAAAGCTTTAAAAATTCCCAAGGCACAGGTCACAGCCCAGACCAATTACATCAGAACCAGCAAAGACTCACACGAGTAATTTCAATGCGCAGCCAGGCTGAGAACCACTGGGTGAGGCCCATAAGAAGATTCAGGCAAATTGCAAAAATTCAAAAGTGAGAAAAGTCATCTTAAAGCCACCCACCCACACTCCAAGGAGCTACTGGGAGTGAGCAAATCACCGCCAGATGGGAATTAGCTGAAATGCAGCCCAACTGCTTGGACACCGTGGCAGCCACAGAGCGCTGGGTCCTTATTTCAGGCTTGCCCACACGTGGTGATGTGGCCAGCAGGAGTTTGGGCCCCAGGGAAGCAGACAGGGAGTCCCAGCCTTGACTGTGGTCTGCTCTGGAACGAATAAAGCATCGGAGAGGACAAGTTTCCTGCCTACACGCAGTTCAGTGCATGTGCCCAGAGCAAAGATAAACCACATTCTCAAGCTGAGGGAGGGAGGGGACGGGCGCAGCAGGGTGGGGGCAAGGTGCCCGAGATGAGCTTCTGTGATAACAACAGCATTTCTTTCCTGCCCCTTTCCCACTCTCAACCCACCCTTCAGGTAAAGATCTGCCTGAGCACAGCCCTGCCAGCTCTGGGTTCTAGTTTATGGCTCTCTATTCCTGTACCTCATTCTCACAGGAGAACTTCCTCAGAATCACAGAAGACACCTGGGGAGAGGGCTCCTCAACTACCCCCAAGTCTGCCTCACCCAGTTTTTCACCTGCCAACATGGTCAACCCTATCATACCCTTACACCCTTAAGGGAGGAAATCAGGTGTATTCTCTAAGACCTTATTTGCTAGAGCAGTTTTAGGTCTGCAGCAAAATTGAGAGCAAAATACAGAGATTTCCCACACATCTCTTGCCCCCACACGTGCACAGTCTCCCTCCTTAACCAACATCCCCTGTCAGAGAGGAACATTTGATACAACTGACGATCCCACATGGACACATCATCATCACCCAAAGTCCAAAGCAGACACTAGGTTCAGTCTTGGCATTGCACACCCTGGGGGTTTGGACAAATATATGACATGTATCCATCATTATAGTATCACAGAGTATTTTCACTGCTCTGAAAAAAGTCCTCTCTGTCCACCTGTTCATTCCTCCCTCCCAGCTAATCCTTGGCAATCACTGCCTGGCCATGTCTATTCTTAATTAGGTCCTCAAAGCCCCTGGCATCTTTCTAGCCATCCTGAATGCATCAGATACACCCAATTGGCCAACTGAAAGGAAACATCTGGAACTGTCTCTGATTAAATTGACTTGGAACACAGCCTCTTCTGGCTGTTACGAATATCACCAGGGGGCCAGGCATGAATACTGGGTCAACATCCATCCTAGTGGTGGGATGACATTATGTTGACCCTAAGATGACACTTTGCTGACACTGGGCAAAGTCCAGGGCAGGCTAGTGGACTCATGTCCCTAGTGGCTCCAAGCAGGTTCTGGCCATTTCCCAGAAGTCATTTCTGCCCTTCTATGCCAAGCTGGGATGCTCAGTTCTTAACCAATACCTTTCAAGTTTTTAATGTTTGTTTATTTTTTTGAGAGAGAGAGACAGAATGAGAGCAGGGGAGGGACAGAGAGAGAGGGAGACACAGAATCTGAAGCAGGATCCAGGCTCTGAGCTGTCAACAGAGTACAACAGGGGGCTCAAACCCATGAACCGTGAAATCATGACCTGAGCCAAAGTCAGACGCTTAACCGACTGAGCCACCCAGTTGCCCCTACTTTTCAAGTTTTAAAGCCGTTCTTCCTGGACACAAGAGGAAAGACAAGGTAAATGTGGAAAAGCCCTACCTTCCAGGAACCCCGCCTCTCACAGCCTTCATGAGCAGGTTCATGCAGACACGGGGCTGGTGACACGTGCTTGGTGAGAGATCTGTGACAAGTCTCCTCCTGCCTGTCCTCTGTAAGCAGTGAAGCAGACCAAGTGTCCAGGCAGTTCCTAAGAGGGACCTAAATCTGGCAGGCCAATGACCAGCCAGAGGGAGAACGGAGTGTGGACAAAGGAAAACAGAACCAGGACAGCAGAGACTAGCAATGCCCAAACATGTGTGCTCCAGGGAGTGCCCCGAGGTGAGCGGCATTATGGGATTGCGGGCATTCATCCAGCACACGCAATTGGCAGAGAGGCTGACCCGCTAGGAGGCACAGAAGGCGTCCCATTGGCTGGCCCGGTAATTTGGTGATTCATTAACTCATCCAACAAACAGCTGTGTGGTGCTACCCGGTGTGTGCTGGGGATAAAAGGGTGAGTGGAAAAGTCACAGCCCTTGCCCTCATTCATTCATATCCACCCTCTGCTATTGCCATGTGTAACCAAATAGGGGGTAGGTAGGGAGAGACAAGGGGCTCCCAGAGCTCACCCTCAACAGGGAAATTAACCTGGCGGCTTCCTCAAGTGATTCATCAGTAAGTCTGCTCAAAGTGTGAATCTGTGGGAGGATGTTTTTAAGAGCATTGCAAGAATTCACTGTCACTTTAAAACTGCTCAAAACCATCTCACTTCCTGTGAGAAAAAGAGGATTGCACACATTCACATTGCCCTGGGGGCCGGGATGGTCGGGGTGCTTTGGTTCCCTTTAGCCAGGTCTAACAGTTTTTCTCACTGTAGAGGGGACACCCCCCCCCCCCCGGAGCACAGATTAATCTTTCATCTTCTCTGCTTTTAAAGACAATAGAAGTTTCCAGTTATTTCATAGTAATGTGGGGGCCTGGGTATCATGGTGGAATCACAGAAGGTAGTTTCTTTTAGGAAATGAGATGATGGGGAGAGCCATGTAGTCTTGAGAGAGATAGAAATGGCTGATCCCTGTGGCCCCTGAGTCTTCAAATTCAGGGTGCTGGAATCAGCCCTGCCCTGCAGTCCAGAACCAACTTATTCCTCCTGGGGCTGTGACATGGGTGGCTCAGGTGACAGAGGACTTTCTATGAAGAGCAGCAGTGGAAGGGTTGTGGGCTGACACTCAAGGGCTTCATTCGCCTGTAGCCTTCAACTTCAGCCACTCAGCCACTGACTCTTCTCTAAAGCGTGGCTGGGCTCCCGTTGGGGTTCCTTCCAAGAAGCAGGGCTCCTTCTTGGCTTTACTGCTGCATCTGCTCTTTGGAGGCGATGGAATTGGAAGTTAAAGAGGTTTAGCCCAAAGATGCCATCTGATTTGGCTGGAGGCAATGCTGAGGAGCTGTGACTTGTGTGGGCAGCCACCCTCCTGGTCACGAGCTTCTATACTTCATAGGCAGCTGCCCTGGGCCAGCCGCTATAGGATTCCCACCTGTTGGCTGCTGCCAGCAAATTGAGAGAGACTCAAGAAAGACTGTCGAAGACACATATTCTAGGGCCTGGTCATTCATGGTATAGTCTTCAACCAGCAGCACCTGTGTCTCTTGGGAGCTTGTTAGCAATGCAGATGATCAGCCCATCCTGGTCCTGTTGAATCATAGCCTGCAGCTCAATAAGGCACCTGGGTGTTCCCTGTGACCAGTTCAGTTTGAGGACTACTGCACAAGGGGACTTCTTTGCATCTCAATTCTAGCACAGATGGTTCTTATTCCGTGCAAGTGTTTTATCTGTGTCCCTCTCTCTTTTCTTTTTTCATTTTCCTTTTGGCTCCACGAGGTCACAAGTATCAATCAGCACAATGCCTGCTTTACTCTAAGGTCCTTTGGTTAGAAGGTTTGACTCAACATAATAGGTTTGAGTTTTCAAGACAACCACTCAGAAGTCTGGATATTTATTCCTAAGTAATTGCCCTCCCACTAGGGGATGTGATCAAGGGGTCTTGGCTATGGTCAAGGATAGCAGACTGGTTGCAAGGGTTACTTAATTCCTATATCCTCCAAGCTTTGCCTATAGATTGATGAAATAGGTCTCCTACATGTATTTATTATTGCTTAACAGACACAGGTGCCTCTGAGGAGTAAAATACAAACTCAATTTTTACAGCTTTATTGGGGTAGGATTGATACACAAAGGATGGTACATACTGAGTGTGTACAATGTGGTGAGTCTGGACTTCTATAAACACCTGTGATACTGGGGCGCCTGGGTGGCTCAGTCGGTTAAGCATCCAACTTCAGCTCAGGTCATGATCTCACGGTCCGGGAGTTCGAGCCCCACGTCGGGCTCTGTGCTGACAGCTCAGAGCCTGGAGCCTGTTTCAGATTCTGTGTCTCCCTCTCTATCTGACCCTCCCCCGTTCATACTCTGTCTCTCTCTGTCTCAAAAATAAATAAACGTTAAAAAAAATTTTTTTAACACCTGTGATACTACCACCACGATCAAAGAACAGACATTAAACACCTCCCAGAGTCCCTTTGGGGTTCTTTTTTGTTATTTTATCTTTGTTTTGGTAATAACACTTAGTATGAGATCTACTCTCTTAGCAGCACAATGTTGCACAACAGGTCTCTAGAATATATTCATCTTGCTTGACTTAAAGTTTATACTCATTGAATAACTTGCCATTCCCCCCAGGCCCTGCCAACTGTGACCATATTTTCTGCTTCTGTGAATTTGTCTATTTCAGATCCCTCATATAGGTAGAATCCTGTGGTATCTGTCCTTCTGTGACTGATTCATTTCACTTAGCATAATGTCCTCCATGTTGTCACAAATGGCGGGATTTCTTTCTTAAGACTGGGTAATATTTCATCGAATGTATATATCACCTTTTCTTTACACATTCATTTTTTTTTAATTTGAGAGAGAGGGAGAGAGAGGGAGCGAGCACAGGCACGAGTGGGGGAGGAGAAGAGAGAGCGGGAGAGAGAGAGAGAGAGAGAGAGAGAGAGAGAGAGAGAATCTTAAGCAGGCTCCCCACTCAGCTTAGAGCCCAATGTGGGGCTCTATCCCACAACCTTGACATCATGATCTAAGCCAGAATCAAGAGTCAGATACTCAACCGACTAAGCCACCAAGGTGCCCCTATACATTCATTTTTTTTAAGTTTTTTGCATTGTGTCTTTTCTTAGCCAATTCTATTTGCTAATGTGCTGAGTTCCATGAAAAGAGGCCACATTCTTCAAGGGTTTGAGGACCATTGCTCTAAACAGTCTGAATCCCCAAGCTCCCTGGAGTGCTTTAATTAAGAGACAGGCATTAGTACATATTTTTATTCACTTAGGACTTTTCAAAAAATTTAAGTGTTTATTACAAGTTAAAATATATAGGGGCACCTGGGTGACTCAGTCAGTTAAGCGTCTGATTTAGGCTCAGGTCATGATCTTGTGGTTCGTGGGTTCGAGTCCCATATCAGGCTGTGTTGACAGCTCAGAGCCTGGATCCTGCTTTGGATTCTGTGTGTCCTCTTTCTCTGCCCCTCCCCTACTCATGCTCTGTCTCTCTCTCCAAATTAAATAAACATTAAAAATTTTTTTAAGTTAAAATATAAACACTGACCCATCATTTTACCTTAGAAATAAAGTCTTTGAGGAACGTTTTGCACCTGGATTATAGTGATGGTTGTGTAACATGACCTAGAGGGGTTCAAGGGTCATTGGCAGGAAGGGTAGAAGGCCGATTGGCTGTATTGTCATTACTTGGGGTCATGTAAGTTTCCAGTTTGGATTTGGCCAAGTCCCCAATAACAATCACCCCAACAATAATTCTCTCCCATTTAGATCTATGTATTTTTGCTTTGCAACTTTTCAGTTACAACAATGCTTAGAAGCCAAGGATGTGGATAAACTAGACTTAAAATCAGATTTTCATACTGTGTTACAAAAATAGTAGCCTGCTAAATCACATTGATCTAACAAAGAAAACTTTCTTCTGTCAAAAGTGTTTCTTTTGTTTTGATCTTTCCTTTTTGATTTTTCCCTTTGTGTAGGTTTTATAGGTTCATAGGTACATATGATACTACATGCCTATAATTTCCAAATATATAAATATTCATATGTTTGGAGTGCTTGCATGCTCAAACAAATTTATCAGAAGGGTGCACTATCAAACCTGTTTAGAGATCACAGAACTAGATTAATGATACCTTGCTGTCTTTTGTCAACAAATGGATCAGAAAAGTTCTTTTGCTGCAATTAGTTAAAGCCAGTGTCATGCTACCACATTCTCCAGGCCTGAGTCATCCTTGTTAACATTCATATTTGAGCTTGTTAATTTAACACCAGACTTGGAAAGAAATTACAGTAAATGTGGGTTTCATAAGTCCTAGAAACAATTCTACCTCACGCTCTTCCTTGCCTCTGGGCTGAGATCCAAGTTTGGAAAAGCCTGAAATTCACAGGTTCATCTGAAATCCTTCTCCACGTTTCTCGGGAAGCAAATGGGATACACTTGACATGGCAACAACCTTTTCCAGGCAAAGAGCAAAACCCAAAGAGAGGCACCAGAATCCAGTGCAATCATGACATGAAGATTCAGAGGTGTCTGAGTGTCAGAGAGTTCCAGAGCTTGAAGCTGCCTTTGGGATCCATCACTGTATAATTGAGGACACAGAAGACCAAAGATTCACCCAAGATTATACAGCTTGTTAGTGGCATGTCTGAGACCATGACCAAGTCTTTGGGCTCCACTTGAGGGGACATCAGAGGGTTTGAGAGCTCAGCGTTAATGCGGGGTAGTGGCACCATGAGAAACATGGGGAATTGTTGGCTTATGATGCCAGATAATGTCTGGTGTTCCCTGATCCCAGCTGGTGATTTGATAGCAATCTTCCACACACACTAGCTCAGTGCCTCTATGTGGGATCCATTACAAGGGAGTCATGGAGCCCACCTGCCTGGGAAAGGTTGCTTGGCATAGCCTGGCCTCTGGAGAGTAGGAAAGTTACTTGCTACTTCTTCAACCCTGGGTGACAGACACACACTCCAGCTCTCTGATCACACCTGCATCTCCAGTACACACTGAAGGGCTGACAAGACAGCAATGAAAGGGGGTGGGGGAGCACGACGCTCAGGGAAGACTGAGGTCTGTGGGTATGTTACTCACTGCCACACCCTAGTGCCTAGAATGGTGCCTAGCACACAGGAGGTGCTCAGGAAATTTTTGTTGAGTGAAAAAGGCCTCACCCAAGAAGGTGGGACAAGTGCAGAGGACCACGTTTTCAGCCCTCATCGTGCTGGGCTTGTGGGTGGCCACAGAAGCAAGAATGTAAGTCCAACCAAGAGAGTAGGCCAGGAAGGACCCAAGCAACAGTCCGGTAGTGACCCACTCGGGGGCTGCGTTATATCAACTGTTGGCCCAGGAGGGCTTAGTGAAAACTATTCTTATTTTTATTCTAAAGCCATTACCCTCTGCTTAGCTATTGCCTTTCCTAATTTGCTCAGATGAGGGAGAGAGAAACTGGGCTGGGATCTGTGGAGAGCAGGTCTGCACCCCAGGCCCGCCTCTGGCCCTTGTGCAAGTAAGTCACTTCCTCTCTCCGACACTCAGTTTTCTCATATGCAAAGCAGATATAATGATGTACACCATTTCCACTCACCTCATGGCTGTGTGAAGAGTGAATGAAAATTATCTTCAGACACTGGAAACCCCTCTGCACATGTGTGTTGGTTCTAGAGGAAGGGGCCACATCTGCTGGAGCCAGTGGTGGATTTTCGCCTGGGAGCTTGTTGCTGTTCCTCTACAGGTACAGGGATCCATGTTTAACTGGCCCGGGAGAAAACCTCCTTCCAGCCAGTCTCAGCGCATGGGTTTAATCTTAGCTAGCTAGGAGGACCAGCTGCTTCAGGGCACGACTTCATTTCCTGTCTCCCTGTGGAGCATCAGAACTCATGAGTTCTTTAAAAAGGAACTTGTTGACATCATTTGGTAGATAGCGTTTGCCTGTGGATTTGAGGTGTTTGGCCAAAGCTTATTTTCCTTCCGAGGAATTAAAAGCTCCTTGTTAGCACAAGTAGGAAATGCTGTGTCTTATAGGTTGAAGCTTCTCCTCAGGGCAGTTTGCTAATACTTTGTTATGTTGTCCTATATATATATTTTTTACAACAAATAAAAGACTTTAAAGACATTAATTGTAGGTATATAGTTTGAGAACACCGTGGTTCTTTCCAACACCAAGTGAGTCTGTCCCCATACTGACTGTCTCTTACTGCTCATACTTGTACCCCAAATCTGAGTCCAGATCCCACCCCCTCTCCCAGTCAGCAAGGGTGACTGAGTGGTTGTTGAGTGGACCCCCAGAGGGAGTATGGTATGGCAGGCAGCCTTCTAGAGGCCCCGGTGATCCCCACATCCTGTCACTCACACCCTTGGGTAATCCTTCTTCTAATGAATAGAATATGGCAGAAGCAGTGGGGTATCAGGTCCAAGATTAGGTTATAACAAGACTGGGTACTTGCCCTCTCTCTGTCCTCCTTGGATCACTCATGTTATAGGTGGTCCAATGAAGAGACCCACATGGTATGACGAGGAGGGAGGCCCCCAACCCAACAGTCTATGCAGCATCAAACCTGTCACAACCACATTAGTGAGCTTCAAAGCAGATCCCTCAGTCCCAGCCAGGACCTGAGATGTCCCAGCGCCAGCTGACAGCAGCTGGACAACATCTCATTAACAATCTGGAGCCACAGCAACCAGCTAGCCCATACCCCAACTCCTGAAGCACAAACACTGTGAGATAGCCAGTGTTTGCTACTGTAGGTCTCCCTTTGCACTATTTTGTTGCATAGCCAATAGATAACTAACACATGTGGAAAGAATTAAAAGCAGAAATGGTAGAGCTAGAGAAAGTAAAGAGAAGAGGGAGAGATAAGAGAACAAAGGAAGAAAGACGAAGAGTGGCTATGTCTCTGCAGGACAGAACACCCCCAACCACCACCATGCAGAGTGGTAAGAGCCTGGGTTCTGGCACCAGATGGCCTGCGTTTAAATCCTGGTTCTGTCACTGTATGAGTCTCCTTGAGCTGACGTAACAAAGTCCCACACGCTAGGTGACTTCAACCACAGAAATCGATTGTCTCACAGTTCCAGAGGCAAGAAGTCTGAGATGAAGATGTTGGTATGGTTGGTTCCTTCTGAGGGTTGTGAGGTCAAAAATCTGCTCATGCCTCTTCCCTAACTTCTGGGGATTTCTGGAAATCCTTGGAATCCTTGCCTTGTAGACCTCTATTTTCATCTTTACATTGCATTCTTCCTGTGTGTTTGTCTGTCACTGTTCAAATTTCCCTTTTAAAAAGATAAAAACGTCAGTCATACTGGATTAGGGCCCACCCTAAAATCCTATTTTTAAATCAGGTCATGCTTTGAGGTACTGAGGGTTAGTACTTCAGTATATGAATTTGGAGGCGGGGAGGACACAATTCAGCCCATAACAGCCATTTGCTAGAGGTATGTCTGGGAGAAGTCACCTAAGCTACCTCAGTCTCCTCTTCTATAACATTTAGATAATTATAGTACCCATACAATAAAGTTGTTATAAGGATGGAACAAGTTAATATTTGACAAGTGTTTGAAACAGTGGCTGGCACGCAGTACTATAAGTGTTTGTTGCATGAGTTACTCAATCTCTTATATCATGTGATAGTAGGCACGAGAAATGGGGGGCTATCTAGTTTACAGCAGTTCCTTCAATGGCCAGGTCTGTGGGTGTCTTTCTGCTGTGTGTAGAAATGGTTCCTTGTCCCTCTCCACCTACTTGTAGAATATAAGGGATTTTGCTGATGAGAGACAGTGAGTTCTGGAAAGCACAGTGGGAATGCCTCAGGGTGATAGGAAGAACAGAGGTTGGTTCAGATAAGAGGAGGCACCACGTGCTTGTTGAAGCTGTACCTGAAGGCCGGGGCTAGAGTTGACCCTGGGCCCTCAGAGGAAGGTGGGTTATCACTTATGGTCCAGATGTGTTTCGTTGCAAGCTATGAAGTGTCTCAGCTCAAGATGGCAGGATGACTAGGCTGTCATGGTTTTGCACTTGACCATCACTAAGTGCACCTTTCCCCCAGATATCCTGGTTCAGTTGACCTGGGCATCATTATTTTCAAATGGTCCCCAAGGTGATTCGAATACACAGGTAGGCATGAGAACCTTGAAGAGGCTCCTTCAGATCCCTCACTCCTTAAAGTGGGGTCCAGGGATCAGCGGCAGTAGGAACTTATTAGAAATGCAGATGCTCCAGCCCCAGCCTAGACCTGCTGGATAGGAGTCTGCATCTTAGCAAGATTCCCCAAGAAAATGAGTGAGAAGTGCTGGGATGTGGCTTTTTGAGCAGTGGCAGGCTGGAGGTCTCTAGCCAGAAGGATAGCTGAGGAGGAGAGGCTCTCCTCTAGGACAGTCTGACTCACCTGAGCCAGAAGTGATGCCAAGTTTCCCCCCACTTGCTGTGCCCTTGAGACATTCTTTCCTGGTGGGGATTACTGTCCAGATACAAGATAATTAATTTTAAAGACTTACTCTCTGAGTAAGCTTCTTTTCTCCCTCAAGGGTGCCATGTGACAAGAACCTTGGGCCAGGTGAGTACAGAAGTCAGCTGTTCTCCAGGTCCGTGCTGGGGAACAGCTGGCCCTCATTAGAGGGGTCTGTAGGTACGCTCTTCTATGTGAATGCTGGTGGCTCAGCATCCCGAGTGAATTTCTCCATGAGCTGACAGAAACAGTATGGCCCACATAAATAGATCTTGATGCACTCAAGAAAGAAGATGGAGTGTTGAAGCTAAGGCCATGTTATAGAGAGAGGAGAAGAGGGACAAAGAGGTAGGCAAGAGGAAAAGGGTTAATAAATTGGCCACGAGCTGCATTTTCCTGGCCCACTGTCTTTCTGGAAAGAGTCCCCTTGCTGATGGAAACATATTAGGTGGATGAGCTCATGCTAAATACAGTTCCTCTCAAGGGAGGCTGGAAGAAAACAAGAGATCTGAGACACTTTCTTGAAAATAAATCAGGAGCTTTGAAGATGGTCTGCAGGAAAACAGCAGATGACAGGGAAGTCTGCATGTCAGGGATGAAACTCTATGTGTATGAACAGAACTTTCCAGAGATAATAATCAGAGCAGGAGGATAGACTAATTTAAAAAAAATCCAGCAGTGTTATGATTATTGTTTGCATCTCTCATTCTAGATCAAATCCAGCTTCTGTGACATTTGTCCTTGAGACATGGAACAACAGAACAGCAGAAAACATATGGACTGCTTACACAGTGACGCCTATGTCCCTTCTCTGGTTCCTCATTTGTTGGATGACATGTAGCACCAAGCTGAGCTATTAAAGATGAATTTCTCTTGGAGATGTGGAATGGACCCTAGTAATGGTGATGTAATGTTAACTGATTTGATTGTGTCAATCCCCAACTCAATAACTGTCAGTGGTCCCCAGTTACCTACTAAATAAAGTCCAGATTTCATGGTTTGGAATTCAGTGGCCTGGACAAAATCATGAGAGGCAATGTGGCAGGATAGCCTTTGATCTTAGTCCCAGCTAAGTTGAATCAGCTGACCTTGGGAAAATCACCGAAAATTTCTGAACCCATCTGTGTACTAAGGACACCTTCTTTGTCAGGATCATGGTTAAACGAGATGTCAAATGGAGTGTGCTTAGCACTATTCTACAGCTCAGTAAATGATGGATACATGACATCATCATTACTATTCGTTATTGTTCATGATACTAACAACAAGCCTCCTCCAACCTGCCTTTCTCTCCCTGTGGCTTGCCCACACCTAAGGCATCTGCCCAGGGAGATATGTACGATTCCAGCCACATACTGTGTGTCCAGCTTCCATGCTCTTGCTCATGCCATTCCTATTAACTTCTTCCCATCAAACACTACCCTTCCTTCCAGGCTCATTCCAGAATTCCGTTTTTCATGCAACCTTTGAGGGTAGGGTCCATGTCAGATTTACCTTGTTTTTTTCAGTATACATAAAAATCCTTGAAGATAGCAGGTGCTCAAAACATGTTGAATGAATGAATGAATGAATGAAAGCTTATCACAGGGTCCACCTAAAAGGCCTTGCAGGGAATGGGTGAGGGAGAGTTTGAGGGTTCTGTAGGCACTGCAGGCTAATTTCTCTGCTCAAGGAGGTAAACTCTCCTTGAGACCCTTGCATGTGACAAAGGAGGCTAACACGTTTTCCTACAGCTATGAAGCCACCTCATGTCTGTAAAGTGTTTTTATATGTACCAACTCTCTGCGATAGCCTCTTGAAGGCTCATGCTCCTCTCCTCCTCTCACATCTCTGGATGAACCCTCCCCTCATCCCCCAAGAGCCCGTGCCAGGTCCTGAGCTCTCAGCTGGCAGCTCTCCTCAGCCTTGGAAACCTGATAAAAGTTCTGGTTGTCCCACCACTCAGTCCGATGCCCCACGGTCTGCTGGGAACATGCAAGCCAGCAGGTACCGGATGGCACCCTTGTGTGGACTGGGCAGAAAAACAAGCACCCTTTTCCCTGCGCCAGGGTGCAGGGCCTGGTGTGGAGGGTGTGGACCAGCAATCGGCCCCCAGTACTTACTCCCTCAACTGGAAGACCCTGTATGGTGGGTCCAAGAGCGTGTGTGTGTGCCCACACAGACACTCTTCATGAACAGCTAATATAACAGGGGAAATTATACACTCTAGGGGCTCAGCATAGACTTTGCAACCAAATATGTAAAAAAAAAAAAAAAAAAAGGAACTAATCACAACTTCTCTTTCTTGGTCTTTCTCAACTAAAGAGTGCTGGCATAGCCAAGTACATACATGCCCCCAAGACCACAACTAGCCCAGCCAGACGGCTCAGCACGCGTGTGAACTGAAGACATCCTGTTTTCAGAACCTTTCTCTATGAAGTAGTTTCATTTCAGCCGCTGTTCTTGGGGGCGTGGAGAATCAGGATTGGGGTGTACACAATCTGTACCCCCTTTTGCCATTAAGCTCTGTGCCTGCTGTGATCAGGCGTAGCTCTTTTCCGGAGGCACAATCCTGTAACTATGTAAGAAGTCTTTTTCTTGTACTGTCGGCTCCTAAGTGCATTATGATCAATGATTCACAAGAGAATGTGTAAGACCAAATGTTAGCTGGAAAATATAGGAAATTTGGGGTGAACTTCAGTGCCTGGAGGCTAGGTAAATCTAGGAAGGACAGAGAAACTTGCTTGGTCAATGTGCCTGGAGCCAAGTACAAAAAAAAAAATTGACCTGAAACATTTCAACTCTAAGACATTTATAAACACCAGCTTTCTATCAGGATTCATTTTATACTTCAGCGCATTTGCTTTGGCTAAATTTTCAGTCACACTTGGCAAGTCTTCTCTTTAATAAATCCTTACAAAGAGTTTTCAAAGGTGGTTAGGTTACCAAAGTTCTTTTTGGTCCAAAAATTTGCATCAACAATGTTCACCCGTGAACCCCCTGAATGATCCCTTTGCTTTCATATGCTTTATAGTTGGGGTCTGGGCTAAGAGATGCCATAATCAAATCAAAAAGACTAGACGTCCGATAGTGCGCACCATATTTCTTTGGGGCTCACTTAGATCCACAACGGCCCATGCCGTTTCATCTGATATGGCTGCTGGGACAGCGTTAATTCTACATTTCTCTAACACACATCCCCTGCAAATAGCCACTTACCATTTAGATAGGAGGAATTGTCTGGTCATCAATGCTAGTGCCCACCATATGTTTGGTGACCTATGAAATGCAGCCTCACCCCCCACGCCCCCAAGAAAGAAAGATAGCAGGCAGCCTTCTGCTCAGAATGAGTCTTTTTGGGGGCACGGAGAACTCCAAAGCTGTGCTGAGCAAAAATACAGGTATAGGCGTGTGCCCGCTCACCCCCTACTCAGAGAGGGGTTCCCAGAAATCGGCTTTTCCTCTAAGCAACTCAATATCCAGCTAGTGCAATTTGAGTTAATGGGCGCACACCAGCCATTTTCTGCAGCAGCAATGAAAAGGAGAGCTTTGTAAAGTGGGGCACCCTCCCTGGGTCCTGAAGCCAAGATCTGCCCGCCCCTTCCTGTTCCTGGCACTTCGGGCTCATTGGGCGGGTGACATAAAATATTTAGGGAACCCTATGTGTTTCCAGGGGTTCAAACTCCCTTCCCTCCAATCCAAACTCTGCAAAGAGGAGAAGAGAGCTGTTAGCACAACCCCCTCCTCCTCTTTATGAAGGAAACAAACCACATACATCTGAAGGTGATTAATTGTCTTTATTGGAGGAAAACAAGAAGTCATCAATCTCGTTATCATTATGATAGAAATCTTGATATGTGTACATGATTGTCAAGGCAGAGAATCATTTGCTACATAGGCCCATGAACAATTTTGCAGTGCCGCAAACCTAGGTGGGTTAAACTTCTTGCAGAGTGTTACATGCATGGAATAAATGCACAGTTTCCCTTCTTTGGGACGAACGTGTTTTTTATGGAAAAATTGAACCAATCACAAGCCTCATAATAATAGACGCAGGGACATTCCTGGATTCGTCGCTGTAAGCTTTTGGAAAACATGCTCGCTCGCTGGTGGGAGGGCTCCGAGAAGGGCAGTGACATTATGTGTAGTTGACTACAGCCAATTTAGAAATTGTTCCAAATTTTATTCTGGACGGAACGTGTCTTTTATGTTGTCCAACTTGAATGTGGCACTCAGCTAAATGTTCTCTGAAACAAGCCACCCGTCTTTTGAAACAAAGATGCTGTAGTCTCTCTGCTGTCATTGGATGGCATGTCATGACTCTGATGCCAGGGCCCCGGAAGGAGGGGACAGGCCTCTGTGTGTATGACCAATGTCCAAACAAGCGATGCGCTCCAGTTCCTTCCTTCTCTCTCTGCAAAGCCCGGCTGCCCGCCCTGCCCCGTCCCCTGCCTGTCAAGTGCAAGGCTGGCAGGACAGCCTGACAATCTCAGTCTGTCCAGATGAAGGTTTCCCTTTGAGGAGTAATTTACTTAGTGTTTGGGGCTTTGGGGTCCCTGGTGGTGACTCATCTCTATGACCGAAGCCTCACACACTCCTCTTTTTTTTTTTCCTGTCCATAAGAAAATAAAATCACCTCTAAGTAAAATAATTCAGTAAATAATCAGAAGACATAATCACTGTATGAGAAGTTCCCTGGGGACCAAAAGGTTAAAAGTAGATCTGGCAAATGCAGAAGCAGCATTAGTACAAAGGGTGAACGGAACAGTTTGTCCCTTTGGTGTAGAAAGATACAGACACCGAGAAGCCATTCCACACTTTGTCCACGAAACCAGACCTGGCAGCCACATGCAGCGGGCTTGGCTGCTGAATGCACAGCCTTTGGGTTTGCAGAAGCGGAGCCCCCCACCCCCCCCACCCCGGAGCCAAAAGCCGAGCCGCTGCAGCCGCAGCCGCAGGTGGTGGGGAAGGCCGGCCTGGAAGGGCTGCTGCTCCTTCGGGTCGGGGTCAGCACGGAGCAGGCGGCGGGCCGGGCCTTGGCCGGCATGCGGGGCCGACTTCACAGTGGGGCCGGGCTCTTGCGCCCTGGCCCAGGCTGCGGACCGTGATGCACTTGGGGCCACAAGGACGGTAGGGGCGGAAGGGGGTCTGGGCTTCTGTCTTCCTCCTTCTCCTCCCTGCCCGCCGTCCACAGGAGAGCTCTTCAGGCTAGCTCATCTGCAGGCTGCCTTTCTTGGGGTCTTCAGGAAATAAGCCCCCTCCCCCTTTTCGGACTTTGTCCAATTCACCTTTGCTATCTCAACATTTTCAACTCTGAAAACCAAAGGGTTGGAACCCTTGTGTGCAAATGTCAGGTACGTTTGCAGCCGGGTGCCCCCTCCCCACAAAAAATGGTGGGTTCCATACAGGTATACACTTTTTCTTTTTTTTTGAAACAAACTGAACAGTGTTTGGTCTGGAATGTGTTTAAGGAAAAGGCAAACTCTGCCGAGGGAGGGGGGACAGAAGGCGGAATAGTACTGGTTCAGAAGAACATGCAAAGGTTTCGTGCATTGGTTGAATCAGAGGGCCTTCGTTTCATTTGCCAGAAGTGAGCGTGTGACCCTGGGAAAGAGTACATCTTAGTTCTGCTTATGAAATGGGAGGAACTGCCCTTTGCTGGCCCTTGCTTTCCTTTTGCACAGCCAAAGGAAACCCTGGGAGTCACACAGAGGAGGGGGTGTTGCTGGCTGTAACACAGAGGCAGTCACCCTAGCTCTCCTGTCTCCAGCCCTGGGGCCATGGTTCCTGCCTGGCTTCTCCAGTGCAAGGAAGCAACCCTACCTAAAGCTCTGGATGGGCCGCAGAGCCCTGGTGGCCAGAGCCTTAACATGCTGAGTCATCCCCACTGGATATGGTCTTTTCTTTCTGTTGAAAAGTACTCATAGAATGTCAAATCCCAATGGGTAAATCAGATGAAGCCGTCACTCCTCGAGAGAGAGAGGGTCAGCCCCCTTTCAGGAGGGGTCAGTTGGGCTCCCTCCCCTTTGTCCCTGGTGTTCTTGACCTTTGTTCTAAAGGGGAGTTCCCCTCTCCCACCCACAGCCCATCCAGGATAGGCTGGACACCAAGGTAGGTAAATGAACAGGATGAGGTCAGTGCCGGGCAGGTAAATGAGTCTGAGGGTCATATGCCAAGTCCCTGCCATCAGACGGCCAATGCTTCCTAAGTGCCAGAGTCTTGCCCATTGAGCCAAAGCCATCTTGCTTTGCCCCACGGTGGACTACTGAGTTCCTTGGACATTGTGCTGACAGCTAGTTGGAGAGTGGGACCCTCTCAAAGGAGATAAGCTCTCGTGTGGGGATATGAAACTGCTCCCTGCTTGTGAGGTGGGATTTTAGAAGTGACCAGAATCATTGCCACAGTCAACAATACTAAGCCACACATGCTTTTTGGTTTTTCATTTGTTTGTTCATTTGTTTTTTGGTATGCTTTCTACATGGCTCTTTTCTTTAAAAAGGAGACATGAAGGGGAACATTATCCTCCTTATTCTCTATTCTCAACACTATTCTCTTATGGGGTCAGAGGCAGTAGGAGATGGTAAGCCCTGCTGCCACAATGGCCATGTGCTGTCCTGGACTAGTTGTCAATCTATCTGGGCACCTTCTTCTTTTCCTAAGGGCTTTCTGTGGCCCTGTGTGCTCCCCGTAGGCATTCCCTGCCCCCTCAGATCCAGCTGCCTTTACCCCATCCCAACCCAATAACCCAGGCCGCAGTGTACTCGCCGAGGGAAAGCAGTGAGCAGTCCAGACCCCAGGGTACCCTGCTTAAGAGCAGAAAGCAGCTGGTCATGTGGGGGCCCCGTGTGGGCGAGCACTCACTGCTCAGTGATGGCTTTGCCTATTGCCTCACTGATGAGATAAAAAGGGGGGAAGAGGAGGAGGGACAGACAGGGCAGCTGAGAGAAAGACCACTCAAGGATAGTTCAAAATGTCATATTCAAATGAAAAAAAAAAATAATCCACTAGCTCTGAGAAGCTGAGGAGACCAATGGTTGGGGGAGGGGCTGGGGTTGAAAGGAAGCCTGTGATGGAGCTGGTGGCCATCTGTTAGCCTCGGCCACATGCTGGCTTCCACAGCGAGTGGAAGCTGTGGGCATGTATGAAAGGCTCAGCTACGACTGGTGGGATTTGACATCAGCGAGGGTCCCGGGATTTAGCCACCCCGCTCGGTAGGTCTTAACAAAAGGCACATTCTGGGTTTATTTGCCTCTCTTCCTAAAATGATAGGAAATAACGTAAGTCCAGTGGCACTGAGACAGAATGGATTTGCCTGATGTTAAGTTCAACAGAGTTGGCTTTTGAGCTGAAACCTGTCCCTACACATCACACTGTGTTGTTGACGCATTCCAGGCCAAGCGCAGCCACAGGCTCATCTGAACCACAAAGAGGACGCTGGCCACAGGGCCTCATCTCCTGCCTGTTCTGCACTTCTTGGTGAGACATACCTTCAAACTAATTGAATAGAAGGTACACCCCAAATATCAGCTCTAGGAAATAATCTAATCACCCATGAGAGAATTTGGCTTCAGAAGTTGCCCTCCAAATGCAACTGACTGCACCTAGTACAAGGTGCAAAGAACTGATAACCAGTCAGGCACACATCACAGGTACCAGATTTGGGCACATTATCACCCTGTTACATCTAATTCCTTGTTTTCTTGTACTGTAGAAACAAGAATGTTCCATTATACTTGTTCGTAAGCAACACCCTAATAAAGCCCCTGGAGAGAGACCACAGTTTTCTGATACTCTGTAATATTCATGCCATTTTCCTTCTGCGGGCATGGCATTGACACTTATCCAACTCACACAATACCTGCTTCTCAACTCGGTCTGTGGTCATTTTATAGACTTTTTTAGGTTTTTTTTTTATTAATCGTGAAGAGCAACAGCCTGATTTTCGCTCTGGATGCATGTGTGGCAGATGCCAAGTGGGATTCCTGCCAAGGGGCTGGGTGCATATGATGCATGTTGGGAACAGGGTAGACCAGCTGTCTGTCTTCCTGTCTGCTCTTATACGTACCTGCACTGCCATACTAATGGAGGCAGAATGGAGCTGCTGAGCCTAGAAACATGGTGTGTATGTGTGTATGTGGGGGGGGGGGTGGCTATCACTAAACATTTGGCCTGGACATAGGCATAGGTGTGGCTTGACCACAAGACGGCTTGACCAACAGGACCTGCTGAATGTGGCTAGCTATAGGAGAAGGACAGGAGGACCACAGCCAGTAGAGTTGTTGGGCCATCAGGCAGACCTACAAGGACTCATGGCAGGCTTGAGGCTGACGGTGTGAAATGCAGACTCATGGTATTATGGTGGGCAGGGGGTCAAGGGAGGGCTTTTGCAAACCTAGCATTTGGAGCCACCTGCAAGCCTCTGCAAGAGAGTCTCCTCAAAGCCCCCTTGGGAAGTGGTTTGCCCTGGGTTTCACGCCGTGCTCTACCCTGCACACCTATGCATCACATGGGTAAACAACGCTGCCCGCTTTGCCTGGGACATTGCCAGTTTTAGCAAGGAACGTTCTACTTCCCAAGAAATTCTTAAATCCCAGGCAACTGGCACCTTTGGTGACACCACCACTATGGGTCTTTGGTTTTCAGACTGCCCCGGTCAGAGGGAGGGCTGCGAGTGCTGGCTGGCCATCACCGCACTGGCCAGTGTCCTGCTTGCCTGGCAGGTCACCTCTCCTTACCACCCCAGATAAATGGACTCTTTTCCAAGGCCACTTCCCTCTCCTCGCCTGGGTAACATTCATAGAAGAACAGGGTAAAAATCTGCAGAAACAACTTGTGTGAGTTGGAGGCCATTTTAAGTGTAAGATTAGAAATGCATTTTTAAAAAACAGAGAGAGAGACAGCGCGAGAGAGATTAACTTTAAAACTGCATAGCTGAGAGCAGACTTTTCTGTGTTACCCTCGTGAGAAATATAAGCTGTGTGAGACATTCCCTTTAACCAAAATGGTGTCTGGTTCCTTCTGGAAGGGAGGCTCTTATATCTTTGCTGGGTGGGCATCTCCGTCACAGCAAGTGAAGCCTCTGAAGTTTAGCCTTAGTCTTGGGGGAGCAGGCTTCTTTATTTCTGACCACTGACGGTGAAGGCCCCTAGGGTCTCTGGTTGGCCAGGGGCATGCTGGAGGGGGTGTCGGAAAAGGTCTTCTGCAGGTTCCCTCCCCAGGTGGCCCTGGAGACAAGGCAGCCTCACTGGACTGCTGAGTTGTTTTCTTAAAGAGCTGCCTCTCCAGGGAAGGGGAGAGAAGGAGGAAAAAATAGAAGTAAAGTGCACTCTTCGCCTTGGAGACAGATTCTCGATCCTCTTATTAGAATTTTTAAAAATACCTTTACATTCCCCTTGGAGGGAAAAAAAACAAAACAAAACAAAACACCTCTCTTAAAGGTTAACATAAAACTCAACTACTGATAAGCAAAAGATACAGGTCATGTGACTAAGAAGTAAAGATCAGAAGGGCATATTTCTTAAAAGGGTAAAAAATAAAACCCTAATGCGCAATATTTACCAAGACTTAAATAATCCAGTTGAAACCTTTTTTGTCATTAATGAAAAAATACAACATAGACTGTTCCCCACACCTAGAAGAGCAGAAGTGAGGACGGTTGGGAAAGAGGACGAGGGAGGTCCGTTCTATCAGAGCTTTGCAAGATTCATATGTACAGCACCAGATCCTATCACGTCAGCTCCCTTGAGTCAGTACAGTTTGTGAGAAACGAACACTTCAGAATTGCAGTATAAAATATGGCCATAAAAAACTTCTGTCTTCCAGTCCTGTGCAGGAAGGCGCACCATGCAAGGTGGAATCACTCTGGAGCGGCTGGTGGCGCCGGCAGCCCCGCGGGGGCGGTGGGGGCCCCCTTCCCCGGCCCCGCCCTGGGGCCCCACCTCCAGAGCCAGTCACTTGCTCCCGGAGTGCACTGTGGTCACAGTGGCGGGCCTCGGTCTCCGCTCCGCCCCCACTCCTGAGACCCCGGATGAAGAAGAAATGAAACTACAGAGCGTGGAGGGTGCCAGACCTGCAAGGGGGACAGTGGACACAAGGGGGTCGAAGCTTCAGAAGCAAGTATTCGCTCCCCTTTCCCACTCCAGGGTTTGGGGGGATGGCGAACTCTTACACTCCTGTCTCTAAATGTTCACCTACCTGTAGGAAAACCTTTGCAATGTGTCCTTGAAATGCTTTCTTCCTAGACACAACTCTTCCCTCCTGTTCTAGCTCTGACGCTGCTGACTGCTTTGTATTTGAACATGACATGGTTTGGCATCCGTGACAGGGTAGGTACCACTCACCGAGCACTCACTATGTACTAGGCTGCAGGCTAGGTGTTGAATACATACTGTTGTTTATAACAGCCCCATGAGTAGAAGCTTGAGGAGTGAAGACAGAATGTAATCCCCCTGCCGACCCATTTCGTGTGAACTCCTGGCTAGGGAGTCTGGACTCCTGGCTAAGGACCATCTGTGACACAGAGCACATCGAAATGGGGCCGTTTGCCTCTTCCTCCAATTCCAGCAGCCCCGGCCTAGAAAAATTGCTCACACACCGCCCTACTATGCTCCCTGAGAGTATGCGGTGGCATCAGAAAACCCTGATGTGGGACGAGTGTCCTGGAGCTCAGCTCCGGTAGCATAGTTCCCGGTGACCTTTACAGGCTCCGACGCGGGGAGATCCATTAAATGTGGGTCTACCACAGCGTGCGGTTGGGTCAGGGGACGCGCATGGAGATTTCCAGGCAAAACGGACGGGCTCACATGCTCAAATGAGATGGGATGGCTATTTAGAGAGGGAGGGAACCCTTTTCTGAGGGTCATGGGATGGAATGTGATGCCCAGAGGGGGACCAAGCTGAAGGGTTTCAGTGATCAGGGAGATGAGGGCTAACAGGGACCATCAAGGCAACTGCCCTGAGGGGGACAGAAGCCCCTGAGATGGCCTACTATGGGATTAAGATAAATAGACCAGGGAGCAGTGGGGAGTAGGGGAGAGAAATAGAGTATGTTACATGCCCTCAATGATGTAACAGCCTAACACAAAGATGAAAGTGAAATATTCTTACTATTACTCTGACTGCAAAGCCAGTGCACATCATATAATTCAGCCCCAAGCATCATCCTCCTCATCAAAAAGTAGGTATTAAAAGCCAATGAGATCAGGCTGTCACGAGTCTCTGCCACCCCTTCCTCAACCCCTAAGAATGACGCGCAGCGGCAAGCGAGCCTCGGGGAAGCAGACGGATCCGAAAGTGTCTGGGCTCTTGTCCAGACAGGTATGGCTGTGCAGCGCTTGAGCCACAGATTTGCCATCTAAAAATGGAACTCATCATACCTACGGTTGTGTGTGTATCGAATAATTAAACGTTTCGAAAACATTCTCTAAAATTAAATAACGTCCCAGGGTTGCTGGGGGACATGCAACGCGAGGAATTAAATCAGAAGTGCCTGACGGCAGGAGCTCACAAAGGACCGTGCTCGCCTCCCCACCCCAGATCTGTCTGACACGCCAGTTGGAAAGTTCTGTCTTTGCTACATACGCACAATCTTTTTGGCTGGCCAAACTGAGGCTGCTTGAAACGCTTGCATTTGAACTGTCCAGGCTGCTGCCGAGATGGAGCTTCCTCATATGTCTCACAACGGCCGTGGCATTAAATGCTTGCTGAAATTTAAGAAAGGGGAAAAAGGCAGACACAATAGTCCAGCTAATTAGAAAAGACTCAGACTGTGTCTGGTTGTTTCTTCTTACTTACCCCAACCATTTCCAGCTTCTTGAAACGTTCTCATGATACTTTAGAAAGGAAGCTTGTCTTGCCCCTTCTTCCAAAACGATGCTAATGTTTTGCACCCCTCGCCCCCACCGAAATGTTTTTTGGAGATTTAAACAAATACTCCTCTTTAGACATAGTAAACGTAGAGGATAAATGTAAACCAATACTCTCCGTCATTTAAGGGAAGTGACTTTTAGAATAAAACGTGTATTCTAGTAAGACGGTCTCTTAAAAGGTGATGCTTTAACGTAGTTTTAATTTTCCTATTATGAGTGCTTGTGTCCTAACTAATAGCATTTCCTCCGAATAAAGCAGGTCAGTGGAGTTAATTTTGTTTCCCCGCACTGATTAGAACATAGGGTTTAGGTAACCAGTCGATGACCAGGAAGGCTCAGTGGTATAACTCCATCACATTTTTAGCCGAAAATATCGATGAGTTCAACTCAGATTCCCTGTCTTTCCCCACCCCCCTTTCCTATCACTTTCATAAAAGTCAGCTAGTCAAAGTTCCAGCAGCAGAAAGGAAGACAACAGGAATTATGTTCTTAAGAAACAGCAAATGAGTAAGGGCTGCCACTATTGCTATTTTTGAATCACAGAGGGGAAATATTAAAGCCATACTTCATCCCTCCCACACCATGACATCCCCTTTGAGTTTTAATGGTTATCAGTTAAAATTAGCAAGATTATTTGGGTGAGGCTCTGGGGACTTTCATCAAACTCGGGTGATAGTACCTTGAGAAATAATAAATGCTCCAACTGTAGGGCAAGTTTCATGGGGGTGGTTCAATTCATCGCAAAAAAATTTTTTTTGAGGTGGGGGAAGGGCAGAGGGGGAAGAGAGAGAGACACACACAGAGTGAGAGAGCAAGAGAGAGAGAATCCTAAGCAGTCTCCAGTGCTGTCAGCTCAGAGCCTGATGCAGGGTTCGATCCTATGACCCTGGGATCTCATGACCTGAGCTGAAATCAAGAGTCGGACGCTTAACTGACTGAGCCACCCAGGTGCCCTTCATTGTAAATGCAATGAGCCCAAGACTTACTCTCCATTTGCTTTTGGCGAAGTTCTTCCGGATCTGGGCACTGACAGACTCGTGGATGTTTTTGTTGAGGGCTGTGTCACCAGCGATCCTGAAACAGAGGCAAAGACGCTTCTTCAAAAGGGTTTCTTGAGGGGGGCGGGGTGCTCTGACACCGGGTCGCACGCTGCTTTCCCAGGGAAGCCCCGACCCCGTCCCTGTCCTGAGGTTCACGGAGAGGGTGGCTTCCCGCTGCCCTTCCAGGCTGTGTGGCTCTTGTCTTACATGCACACCCTCTGCCACCACCGCCAAGTCCCGTCCCCCTTCTATACTCAGCACCCTCCCAGAGATTCGTTGACCTCTCTGCCTGGTTCCCACTTCTTCCCTTTCGGCCCCAATTCCTGCGCCATCAGAAGCCACAAGGCAACTTGAACCCAGTTTTCCCTCCTTTCCCTCCGTCTCCGTCTCCACCAGCCCTCCACCTGCAGTTCTGAGGTCCCACATGTGTTTCCTGCCTGGTCTGACCACCAGATCCCTGCCCAGGGCCGTCTTCCCAGCTTTCTCCTGCTAGAGGCCCCTTCCTTCTGCCCTCTCCAGGCCCTCTGCATCACGGACCTGCTCACATCCCGGGCCCAGAGCATCCTTCTGGTCCTTTCCAGCAGACTTAAGCTCTGCCATGCTCTCGCCTATACTTCCTCCATGCTCAGGGAGAGGGTGCCCAGCCTCAGCTCAGCCCTGCTTGCCAAATCTTCCCTTGCATTTCCCATAAGAATTCTCTGAATTGCCGGGACTGGATCCACTCTGCGTTCAGCTGGGTCCCGGATGTTACTGGGCATTAGTTCTTGCTTGCTCCATAGCCTTCCACCAGCAGGGAAGAGGGTGGGTCTGCTCTTCACCTCTGTCCTTGGAAACTACCTAGGAATCACCCTCCTGTCCTGTGACTTCCTCCTCCCGCTTTACCACCTCTCCTTCCCTCCCTTCCTCCTCCCTCCTCTCTCTCTCGGCTTACAATCTCCAGGCTCATTTGGTCACCTGGAGGTCACTTGCCGCTCATTCTTCTCCCACACACTCCCCTCAACCTCGACACCACCCCTGCTCTACATTTAATCACCTGGCCTTCTCCCCTAGTTTCAGAGGAAGCTGTGTTTTGCTCTCATTCTTTTTTGCACTTAGAACCTTCCGTATCTTCCCTTTCATTTTTGAAAAAGTTTTTAATGTTTATTTTTGGAGGAGAGAGAGACAGAGCATGAGTGGGGAAGGGGAAGAAAGAGAGAGGGAGACACAGAATCCAAAATAGGCTCCAGGCTCTGAGCTGTCAGCACAGAGCCCGACGCAAAGCTTGAACTCACGAAGCGTGAGATCATGACCTGAGCCGAAGTCGGACGCTTAACCCACTGAGCCACCCAGGCGCCCCATCTTCCCTTTCATTTAACACCAAACTGTTAAATTCTAGGCTGGTATCTGTTACCTATGAAATCATTTTTTGCATCTGAAAAGTTAAGGGGCAGAGAGAGAGATGCCAGGAACACTGACCATCCTTTCTGGCTGGAAGGTGACTGGTTAGTGAGGAAGTGAGGAAACCTGTCATCTCCCAGACCCAGATGGCCCTGAACCCCAAACAGCCTAGATGCCACAGTATTATGTCCAACTGTTTTGGGGACATGAAAAGAATAAGCTTAGGACTTCTTCAGACAGATTACCCCCAAGGAAAAATCTGTCCCCACCCACCCAGCCTTTCACTTTAAAATCGAAAACATGGTTGATGGATGTGATGTTTAGTCTGTGCCAGGCAGGGCCCAACTTTGGAATGCGGTCTGATATTCCCGCTCCTCCAACCATAGACTCTGTCTTTTTCCCAGCGGGGCTGCAAATCCTTAGTCAAGGGGACACTCAGAAACTGACTCAAGAGAACCAGGTTTCCAATTCCAATGACTGCCAGTTGCCCCCTGTCCCCAGACACACATCAATGACACAGAAACAGACTAGCGGGCAAATCCAAGGAACAAGGTTAGCGGACTGCAGACATCTTTATTAAGCTCTTCCTGCTAGACAATTCATGTGAGTGTTTCCTCCTGCACCGTTTTTAAATGCTACATCCTCAGAAAAGAAGGCCAATTCCAACTCATTGGTGGCCAGTGCTTTCTTGGAAACAAGCAGGCAGAAGTGGTAGGAATACGGGATTCCTTGGGCTGAGCACCACCGCAGGGCAGAGCAATGCTCCAAACCAAACAGACCCGCGAGGGGGTCAGGGAAACTCCCTTCTCTGTGGGCTAGCATGGGCTGAGATGTAAGGAAAATGCAAACTTCCAATTATTTTAGGAATGTTCCATGCTCGCTTCCCACAGTCCCGGGGTGTGCTGTAGCTGAGTAAGACCAGGCAGGGCAGACGTGGCCCAGAGGCCCCCGTTGGGGCACTCTCCTTGGGGAAGCGAGGCCACCTTGGCGCATGACCGCACACGATCTTCCTCAAATGGGCACCGCCATGGAAATGGTTACTGCTGCTCACAAGCCAGCGACATTACAATGACAATATATGACACTCACAATGCTCGGTGCTCCTGGCTTTAGCATGATTCATCAGCAACACCAGAGGCACAGAATCCTAGAATTTAGAATTGGAAGGGACTCTAGTACCTTGATGGTCCTAGGAATTGAATGATGCCTCCGACACAGAGGAATCTCCTTATAAATCTATACACACACACACACACACACACACACACACACACACACACACATAAAGCTATGGCGCCCACATTCCATTCCTATCTCCCTTGTTTCTACTTTTTTAAATATTTGATTTTTAAGTAATCTCTACACACAGCGTGGGGCTTGAACTCACACACCCAAGATCGAGAGTTGCGTGCTCTACCGACTGAGCCGGCCAGGCACCCCACCTGGCCTTCCAGTTTTAACCTCATGCTAACAATGCAGATGGCATTCGTATAAATCGCACTTTGTGAGGTCTCTCTTGCTCTCTTTCTCCACACCCAAATCATCAAACTCATCTCTCCTTGCCTTCTGGTGTTTTTGTGTTCTGTACATGGTCTGCTGTACCTCCATAGGTCTGATTTTGCATTTTTCTAGCCACTTTCTCAGGACAGGCTTGGTGATGCTGCTGTGTACCCCCAGAGACCAGTTTCCCAGACTCCTGGGCTGCTTCCCAATTCCTACGGTCAACCAGAGCTCGGCTGGCTGGAGCCCAGAAGAGGGGAGGGGACCCAGGAACACTGAGGAGAGGGCTGCAGATGCCACCCTGGCCTGGCCAACACACGATGTCCCCTCCCAGGTGGACACATTGCCAAGTGTTGCCTGGGGCATGGATGCCCAAGAGTCACCACTTTGGTTTCCTTGTCAACGCAACTAGAGACAGAGGTTCAGAACTCTCCGAACCAGATGAACAAACCCCATCAACATGCCTCCCTGTAAGAAGGAACAGCTCCCATCCTGCCACTTGCCAGTTCCTACCTTCGGCCAGCAGCTGCAGGCTGCTGGTTCCTCACCATGTGTCGCCACGAGAAAGCCGTAGCCTCTCATGGCAGGGGCTTGGGAGGGGCACCTGGGTGGCTCAGTCGGTTAAGCGTCCAATTTCAGCTCAGGTCATAATCTCCTGGCTCGTGAGTTCCAGCCACATGTCAGGCTCTGTGCTGACAGCTCAGAGCCTGGAGTCTGCTTCGGATTCTGTGTCTCCCTCTCTCTCTCTGCCCCTCCCCCACTCACACAAGCAGATGTCTCCCTCTCTCAAAAATGAACAAACATTTAAAATTTTTAAAAGATCAGGGGGGCACAGGAAAGACCTGGCAAGATGGGCCGACCACCCTACACACAGACAGCTCTGAAAGGAACCCTGTCCTGTCTGGCATGGTCTGTTTTGAGTCTGAGGAAAGGGGTCTGGGACTTCCAGAGCCCCTCCTGGCTCTTGATGGCCTTGATTCAGCCGGAAGAACGAGTGCAGAATAAGAGATCATGTTCTCTGGATATAATCGATGTGCCAAGAGCACAGCTTCTAGAATGGTAGTGTTGATAAAGCTGTGCTCCCTAGAATAATTACCCCACTTTCTGCCAGCTCTCTGTTGAATCAGGTGCTCTCAGCCAGAGCAATTTTACATAAAAGAAACAGGCATATCATAAATTCAGGCAGTGGGGCATTTCAATGATGTCTGAGTCAAGTGCATTCATTGGTACCATTTTCTAATGTTTGACTTCCTGGGATTTTTGAAATGCACGTTGAAAAAAATTGTAAAGCGTTGGCAAAAACCCAGCTCTACAGTACAAAGGCATTAATTTGTGCAGCTCACACGTGGATACGCGGATACATCGTACCGCGTACCACAGATAACTGTGAAGTCTCTGTCTCTAGCCCGACCCCCTTCCTGGGCTCCAGACTCACTTCGCAAAGGGCCCCCACCTTCAGCACCGGGACAGAGGGCTCCCGGGCCCTCCTGCTCCTCACAGTGGAGGCATCTCACCCGCCCAGGCCCTCCCCCTGGCACCTCGGGAAGGACTTCAGACCCCTCTGTCCCAGCAGCGCTCTGCCCCAAGCTGCGGCTCCCCACCCCTCAGTGTGTTCTCCATCCTGCTTCCTCCCTGTGGCTCCGGACAGGTCCCCTCCACCCTTCTCTGGGCCATCCCCCACTCCGCCTCCAGTCTGCACCTCCCCGCCAGCCTCCCTTGCCCCGTGGCCAGCAATTCGGCCTCTCTTCTGCAACCGGTTGACCTTTCTGAGACACAAATCTCATCACCTGGCTTAAAACCTGTCAGGGGCCCCCACCGCCCAAAGGGAAAATACAAATACTTCCTACGGTCGTAAATTAAGGGCAACTCCTATAGATCAGAGATCTGTTAGGTGCTAGGTCCTCTTCTTATTTGTATTATTTGTATGTCACGAATCCCTTGAAAAGCCCTGCAGGGTATACACTGCTGTCATTTATGATTTCAGTCCGACACAGGGGCCCACAGAGCTCAGGAGCCCGCAGATGCAGTAACACATACTCTACCATTCCTGGTCTTTGGGAGGGGGGGTAGCTGGGACCTGCCCTCGAGCAGGCTACCCCAGAGAAGTCTGCCGGCCATGTCTTCCTTCTCGTGCCCTCCTGCCTCGCTCCTGTGCCCACGCCCCCTCCAGGAACCTGAGAGTGGTGGCTCCAGGACAGAGGTGGGTTTAGGCTCCTGAGCGAGGCCCAGGCCGCTTGCCCCGCCTGGAACACCTCCCCTCCCTGGACAGTCTGGGAAGGCCTTCTCTCAGGGAGACTCGGCCCCTCTGGAAGGCCTCTGCCAGACCCTCTCCCTTCTTTTGTTCGTCAAAAACACCTGGTGAAGGAGAGACCAGGTCTCAGTGGGGATCCTTCCTGTCTTCCACACAGCGAGGCCGGATTAGTGGACAAGTCCTAGGAAGGAAATTGCTTCCCTTCTTTAGAGGTTCTCTTTCCTCTTCTGTCAGATCATCTCCAACGTCTTGTATGTACAAAATAAGCACGCGCTGGGGTGTCATGTACAACACGATGGCTATGGTTCTAAGAGAGTAACTCCTAAAAGGTCTCATCACAGGGAAAAGAAACTGGGGGGGAGGGTACCTATGTAAGCGGATGGATGTTAATTAAACTTATTGTGGTAATCACTTGACAATACATACAAATGCCAAATCCTTACGCTATATGATGGACATCTTCCTTAAACTTATACAGTGTCCGTCAACTGTATCTCAACAAAACTGGGAGAAAACGGAGTTTCATACAGCTTTAAAGGCCGTATGACTTCAGGAGAAATTCCCCTAAACAGCACGCAAGAAAACTGCCCTGCCCCCTACTCTCATCCCAAGCATTTCCTCCAATTGTTGATAAAGTAAGAAAAAGCTTTACTAACTTTATTGCCTCATACTTTAACCTGCTGTCCAATGTAACTTATTAAAAACTATCATTTATATAAGCTGATTAAAATATGTACAATCAAATCTACCTCCTTATTCAGAAACATCTTCTCCTTCCCTGCGGCCCTTCCTGTCTTCCTTTTACTGGTCTTTACAGGGTGGTGGTGGAGAGCACTTATTTTGAAGTCAGTTCTGGCTGGAAACCATTCTGGCTTCACCACTAGGTAGTGTTTGTGCAGTCTTGGCTAAGGATAAGTTAGTTACCTTGTCTCTCTCAATTGATTCTCTTATCTCTGAAATGGAGATAAAACCTACCTTACGGAGCCATTATAAAGAAAAACATGAGATGATATGTTAACGCAATGAGAACAGTACCTGAACCAGAACTCATGCTCCATAAATGACAACTCTTGTTATACATTAAGGTACAGATCTTCCTTGACTTACAGTGGGGCCAAGTCCCAATAAATCCATCAGACGTTGAAAATACCATATATTGAATGTGCATTTTAAGACACCTCACCTACCAAACATCAGAGCTCAGCCCAGCCTATCCTAACCGTACTCAGACCACTCACTTTAGCTTATAGTACAGTTTCTACTGAATATGTATCTCTTTCACACCGTCGTAAAGTCAAAAAAATCATTGGGTTGGGGACCGTCTGTGAAACCAGGTCATGAAGCTCCCCTGAGCAGGTCCCCTTTGGAAGACTAACCAGCGTGTGAGACTCTGGAGGAAATGCTACAGGGTAGAATAGACAAGGGGCAGTTTTCTCGAATGCTTTTTAGGGGAATTTCTCCTGAAGTCGAAGTCTGTCTGTTTGTTTTCATCAGACCATATATTCTGCCATTCCTGGTCTTTGTTTTCAGATGGTTGTTCCTGGCAGTTTAATGAAAATACCTTAATGAAACATTTACTATGTGCCAGACATTGTGTTAAACCCTTCACAGGCACAATCTCAATTATTTCTTACATCAGCCCCGTAAACTGGGTATCGCTGTTCTCATTGTAAGGTAAAGAAAATGGAGGCTCAGAAAAGTAAAGTATAAATGCAGAGTAACACCTAGGGGATCGTGAAGCTGGGTTCAAACCTGGTAAGTGGCTTCAAGGGCACTGCGGAGAAATGTAGTCATACACAACACCATGCACAGCGATAAATGCCTCTGGGGTTAAAGGCACATGAAGATGAAAAGCATCTTACAAGGAGAAGAATAACATCAATTCACTCCCCTATTGAACGGTAAGCTCAAGGAATCAAACTCCAATCTGAATGACTCCTTGAAGAATGACCTTCAATAAAAATGATCCTAAAATACTTGATGTAAAATGAAAACCCTAAAGCTACTTTTTGTACGCTTCGCTTGTCCTCCATGCATTCAGAAGACTGTGGCCTGAGGGAACAGAGTAGCTCAAGTGTTGCCGTGAGGACAGGGTGAAAGCCACTGGTTGGAGATGAAATCATTCCACAATTAAGAGCAGCTAAGAGGGACATGATATTATACATGGAAAATCCGATAGACTCCACCAGAAGTCTGCCAGAACTGATACATGAATTCAGCAAAGTCGCAGGATACAAAATCAACGTACAGAAATCAGTTGCATTCTTATACACTAATAATGAAGCAACAAAAAGACAAATAAAGAAACTGATCCCATTCACAACTGCACCAAGAAGCATAAAATACCTAGGAACAAATCTAACCAAAGATGTAAAAGATCTATATGCTGAAAACTATAGAAAGCTTATGAAGGAAATTGAAGAAGACATAAAGAAATGGAAAAACATTCCATGATCATGGATTGGAAGAATAAATATTGTCAAAATGTCAATACTACCCAAAGCTATCTACACATTCAATGCAATCCCAATCAAAATTGTACCAGCATTCTTCTTGAAACTAGAACAAGCAATCCTAAAATTCATATGGAACCACAAAAGGCCCCGAATAGCCAAAGTAATTTTGAAGAAGAAGACCAAAGCAGGAGGCATCACAATCCCAGACTTTAGCCTCTACTACAAAGCTGTAATCATCAAGACAGCATGGTATTGGCACAAAAACAGACACATAGACCAATGGAATAGAATAGAAACCCCAGAACTAGACCCAGAAACGTATGGCCAACTAATCTTTGACAAAGCAGGAAAGACTATCCAATGGAAAAAAGACAGTCTCTTTAACAAATGGTGCTGGGAGAACTGGACAGCAACATGTAGAAGATTGAAACTAGACCACTTTCTCACACCATTCACAAAAATAAACTCAAAATGGATAAAGGACCTGAATGTGAGACAGGAAACCATCAAAACCCTAGAGGAGAAAGCAGGAAAAGACCTCTCTGACCTCAGCCGTAGCAATCTCTTACTCGACACATCCCCAAAGGCAAGGGAATTAAAAGCAAAAATGAACACTGGGACCTTATGAAGATAAAAAGCTTCTGCACAGCAAAGGAAACAACCAACAAAACAAAAAGGCAACCAATGGAATGGGAAAAGATATTTGCAAATGACATATCGGACAAAGGGCTAGTATCCAAAATCTATAAAGAGCTCACCAAACTCCACACCCGAAAAACAAATAATCCAGTGAAGAAATGGGCAGAAAACATGAATAGACACTTCTCTAAAGAAGACATCCAGATGGCCAAAAGGCACATGAAAAGATGCTCAACATTGCTCCTCATCAGGGAAATACAAATCAAAACCACACTCAGATACCACCTCACGTCAGTCAGAGTGGCCAAAATGAACAAATCAGGAGATTATAGATGCTGGCGAGGATGTGGAAAAACGGGAACTCTCTTGCACTCTTGGTGGGAATGCAAATTGGTGCAGCCGCTCTGGAAAACAGTGTGGAGATTCCTCAAAAAATTAAAAATAGACCTACCCTATGACCCAGCAATAGCACTGCTAGGAATTTACCCAAGGGATACAGGAGTACTGGTACATAGGGGTACATACATTGTACCCCAATGTTTATAGCAGCACTCTCAACAATAGACAAATTATGGAAAGAGCCTAAATGACCATCAACTGATGAATGGATAAAGAAATTGTGGTTTATATACACAATGGAGTACTATGTGGCAATGAGAAAGAATGAAATATGGCCCTTTGTAGCAACACGGATGGAACTGGAGAGTGTTACGCTAAGTGAAATAAGTCATACAGAGAAAGACAGATACCATATGGTTTCACTCTTATGTGGATCCTAAGAAACTAACAGAAACCCATGGGGGAGGGGAAGGAAAAAAAAAAAAGGTTAGAGAGGAAGAGAGCCAAAGCATAAGAGACTCTTAAAAACTGAGAACAAACTGAGGGTTGATGGGGGGGTGGGAGGAAAGGGGGGGTGGGTGATGGGTATCGAAGAGGGCATCTTTTGGGATGAGCACTGGGTGTTGTATGAAAACCAATTTGACAATAAACTTCATATATTGAAAAAAAAAAAAAGAGCAGCTAAGAGGGACTTTACTCTGGGAAGGCATCAGATGGCATTAGGTCCTTCTACTGGGTCATTTTTCTTACCATGGGTGCCGAGCGGCTTGCTCACAAGTGTATCTTTTATTTGGATCTTTCTCCATCAGATTCCGAATGAAATCTTTTGCTGTTCAAAAAGAAAGCACAAGGGGTGGAATCAGCCTGTGGCTTGTGATGTGACAATCTGATGCCACTAGGCCTTCAGGAACATTGTGTGGCACATGAAAAACAGACCAGCCCCTCCCATGCCCCCCAACCCTCTTGGGTACCTGGACATGGGAGGCAGGCGGGAATCAGTGTTTGGGGGAAAGGGAAGCCAAGACTTGGCACTCTTAGGGGTGACAGTGCGAACGAGGAGGCAGCCAAGCCAGGCGTCGGACCCAGCCTTCCCAAGTCAAAGCCCTTCTCTTTGGCAGCTGGTGACATCTTTGGTTCAGAGATCAAACGTCTTTGTTATCATATGCCTCTCCCTGAGCTCGTTGCTGCCAAGAGAGCTGCTTTGTTGACGTCCTCTCTGTGTTTCAGACATCACTGATTCAACAAAATCCCCAAGGCCTCTACCAAGGCCACCAGGTCCTGGGCAGGCCCTGCGGATACACAGCCCTCAAGGAGCCCCCTCGCGGCCCACTTAGCTGATCACGATGAACATGCAATTTTGCTGAGGAATAAAGCAGGTGTTTCCAGTTAGGAGGAAATAACTCAAATAATAAAATGCGATATCTGAACAGCTCACTGGTAAGTGCAGGGCTCTGCCCTATTTATTATTTCATTTAATCCTTGCACCACCCACTTTGGTAGGGAGGAGTATTATTATCATCCTGACCTCCTCAGGAAGACACTGAGGCTCGAGAGATTCGTCAGTTTACGTGAGCCTTGGTTTTGATCTTTATCCCTGAGGAGGAAATGGTGAACGGCTCTGGGAACATTTCAGTGTGGCACAGGAGCTGAGACGTGGGCTCTGGCGTGAGGGCTTGCGTTCAAATCCCAGATCTGCCACTTACTAGCTGTGTGGTTTCAGTCAAGGCATCTCACCTTATGGGGCCTCAGTTAATTCATCTGTCAAGTGGGGATAATAGTAACACCTATCGGATAGGTTGTCCTGAGGACCAAGTAAGCTAGCACATGGGCACAATAAGCACTCAATAAATGTTAGCTGATACTGGTTCAGTCCTGGAGCGCCCAGATCAGGGTACGGCTAAGAGTGGTGGAGGAGTCAGTCCCGTCCCTCAATCTGGCTCGGGTCAGACGTCCCCAGCCTATCTTCCACGTGGCAAGTCAAGTCCAAGTACGAAGCTAAGGAAATGTCCTTGGGAGCCTCAGGACCGCTCCGAACCCCCCAGGCCTGTCACAGTCAGGTGGTCTGGACGTAGGGTCCCAGGGGCCACCCATGGGGAGCGGAGACACCTACCAGAGTCAGAGATGTCGTCCCAATAGGGCGAGTCAAACTCATATTCCGCCTTGAGGATCTGCTCAAAGAGCTTGGAGTCATTTTCATCGTAAAAGGGAGGGTAGCCGCAGAGCCTGGAAGACAAGACAGTGTAAGGATCTGTAGTGGCTGCACATCCACGGCGGCGGCTGGACATTCTGCGTGGAAGGAAGAGCCATTTCCACCCAAACTGAGAAAACCTGCTGTGTGTATGTTACAAGTACCATGTGAGCAAAGAAATCACACATTCTATGGGCAGAGGCGGCACAGAGCTAAAACTGTGATTTGATAAGTGGCAAAGAGGTGATGATCTAAAGTAAACACGCATGTAAGTCCACCTTTCCATGTTATTAGCCGGAGCCCCGTATACTCCCAAACCAACCCCCAAACCTTCTGTGTGCAAGTGCTTCTCATCTTATTGTCTGTAATACTATCCCCAGCAGATGATGGGTTGGTAACCAATTTGCCACAAGTTCCCCTAAAATACACATTACCAACCTACCATGCCCAAACTGGGTATTTGGAAGGTCACAGTTTGGGCCATTAATATACAATAAATATAAAAGCAGAAGTCGGCACAAATCATAATGCTATCACCCCTCTTCCTCCGAACCCTTTCAAAATTGATCTTTACAAGATTATATTAGGGTGTTGGTGCAAGCCACATACAGTTCTGGAGGTACCAACAGTCAGCTGACCAACCTAACAGGAGTGAAAATGTTTCTTAGATGCTCCAAATACAATTCATCCCATAAGACCATGGGTTCTCAGGCAGTCCTGCTTTCTGCTCTGATGTGCATTATCAGGCCATGATGCATTTTGTGGACCAAGATTTCCTCATTTGAACATGAGGAGGCCAGACTAGAAATTCCTAATGTTCTTCCTGGCTTTAAGATGCTGTGGCTCTATGATCCCCCCGTTTCAACTTGTTTGCATGGCTAGGACACCTAGGGAAGGATCCAGTACATGCTTGAGACCCACATGGGGCAGGGGCAGGCTCTGGTTGGGACTGGACATCCAGGAAGGGGTAAGATAGAGTCTGGAGCTGCAAGGGATGGGCAGAGCAGGAGGCAGGGCTGGATTCTAGAAGTCCCGGACACAGAGCCGCATGGCTGGTTCTGGGCCCACGTCAGCCTGGCGGGTGACAGCTGCAGTGGGAGTTCTGCCCCCAGACGAGCCCTGAACCTCCCCACATGGCTGAACTTTGTTCAAAACACGGCTCCAGCATAGAGATCCATTTAATGAGAACAAATGAACAGGAATCAACAGGCCTGTGAGGGATTAGGCTGTCGGCAAAGAAGAAACTTAATAAAGGTTCAAAACGCTGGGTTGGTACATTCATTTTCAGCTGCTCGGGCTGTGACACAGGGTGTCACCGGTCACGCTACCCAGGGGGAAGGCTGATGACATTTTTAAAGGCTGTGAGACGTTTTGTGGGCCGATAAGTTTCAAACTCATCTATCCCCGCAAGGTTGATTTAGGGGCTAAGTGCCTGGAAAATTTCATTTTTAAAGATTTGCTGCTTTTGGCAAAATGAGTAAGAACCAGGGTTCTGAAACCACGGAGCACATATTTCACTGCCCAGGAAATGCTGGAGCTGCGAGATGGATATGTAAATGTTTCCCATAATGAGGATTTGGGCTAAATGAAATGTGCATATTAGGAAAAACAGACAGAGCAAAATGTTAGTTCGTCTTGGAAAATAACTGAATTTTAGATATGATAGGTTTTTGTTTATTAACAGCTGAGTGTGTTTTACTTTACAGTTTGGCTTTCTTTCCAAGGGAAAAAAAAACCTTTAAGAAAATTCCAGGAAAGATTTATTCTTCTTATGCCAATTTTGTTAATGTATATCCCAATTTCTTGTATTTCTTCTGGTTTTTAAGCTCTTTTGGACGGGGGATAGAATACCGCTTATGTGGGTATACTGACGATGTAAGGAAAGGATGCAGATCTAGCTTGGAGATGAAGTTAACATTAAGAAAGAGGATTTTAAAATAAGGATTGTAAAGGAAGAGAAGGACAAATAGAAGTTGTCGAATCCTCCTCAGATCTAGAAATTTCACAGAGCTCCCTGGCCAAGCTATTTCATTAGTAGGTTTGTGTGGAGGGTCCAAATAGGAGAACAAACGACTCTGAGTGGTTTATCTCCATATACAAGAACACTGACTTCTGCAGTCTAGACCTACTGGCAAGTGGAATCTTTGTGTTCTTATTTTATATATCATACCATTTAAATAACGTACAAGTTATCTCACCATGCATACTCAAAGACGATAAAGCCATTCCCAATGTTCTAGACCTAAAAGTCTGTGGTTCAGAATGAACATCTGGGGCGCCTGGGTGGTTCAGTCCATTAAGAGTCCAACTCTTGGTTTCAGCTCAGGTCATGATCTCATGGCTCCTGGGATCGAGCCCCACACTGGGTTCTACACTGACAGCACAGAGACTGCTTGGGATTTTCTCTCTCCCTCCCTCTCTTTCTGGCCCTTTCCTGCTCACTCATGCCCTCTCTCTCTCCCTCTCTCTCTCTCTCAAAATAAAAAAATAAATAAACTGAAAAAAGAAAAAAAAAATGGGAATGACATCTAAACTTACCGACCCAACAACTGATGGTCATGCCCAATTATAGGCAACACACATTTCCGGGGCTCATCGATTTCCTCCATCCCAGCCTCAGGACGGTCATCCAAGGGGAACCCTTATATCTTCAATCTTTCTTACTATGCCATCTTGTCTACCTGTGGCACATTCATGCAAATGTACTGCTAGATTCTACTTTAGTCTTGACCGAGCACTTGTTTTAGGTAAAAAATGCCTCTAAGAGCTTTGCTGTATGATCTCATTCAAACTTCAACTCCCCCAGGAGGTGTGGGTCCCCAACACCTCTGTTCACCCTTTAGAGCCACTTTCCACTCTGGTTTGTGCCCTGGGAGGCTGACCTGTATGGATACTTGAACGAAGGGTGAACTCTGACATCTGATAGGAGGTGGCCAATGGGGCCTCCAGGGGAGATGGTGAAGGAAGCGGGGAGTCAGGGATGGGATATGTGTTGGCCTGGCTGCTCTCATCCAACACTCAGGCTGGCTACACCTGCTGACTGAGGGCCACTGCTCCCTCTCAGGGAGCAGACTCTACCAGGCACTCTGCCTCGGATTCTGGAAACTGTTCCCCATCTCCCTTCACCACCTTGGATCTAGGGGTGTTTACGTCTCAGTCGCTAAGAAGCCTGGGGTCACAGTCCCTTGCACAATTGTCATTTTAAAGGCAAAGAAACTAATATGCAGCAAAGTCAGGACTCGAGGCCTATCCATCTGATTCCAGCTTTGTGTTCTTAAATATTTTGCTTTTTCACTCAAGGGAAGAGAACTGAGAATTGAACCTTATGCTGCAGCCTTGACTTTGAATCCTCTCTGTAGGTCATTTAGTTTGCCCACCTGCCCCTTCATCTGCAAGTAGAACCCAGTGATTAGACCCTACCTTTCCAACCCCCTTTCCTATGCCCTGGGTCTTGTGTGCTAAGGTGTTCAGAGTTGGTTCCCCACTGGGAACTTTTTATTTCTGGACCAAAGTAAAGGCATGTACTTTACCTGGGCTACCCTCCCCCTTCACTTGCCTCTGGTATACCCTTGAAGACCAGTGGAGCTATTACTAGGAAGACCTAGCCCCTTTCTGCCAGGTGGGGTAGGTGCTCTGCTCTGTGCCCCAGTGACAGTGGGCAACACCCCCAGTGACACTTCCTACACTGCACGCTGCCCTGACCTGTCCTTAAGGTAGGACCATGTCTTAGGTCTCACTCTTGTCTTTGGATTCCCAGTGGCCAGCCCCGGGTCCACTCATAGCGGATGCTGAGTAAATGCTTGGATAAACAAATGTGCTCTGGAAGAAGAGGCTGCACCGTTGGCTGTTGAGCCCCCTGGCTGGGCTTTGACACAGAGATAAGGATCTAAGATGTAGGACAGCCCCCCACGCCCCCAGCCCAGAGAGTCCTCGAAGATCCCACCTACCCTGACTCCTGTCTCCTTTACCTTCCCCTGCGGGAGGCAGTATGCTCTGCATCATTGACAGACATTCAAGAAGAACTCAGTGTGCAAGGCCTGGTGTTGGGAGCAACCTGGACTGTCTTTGTAGAGAGAATGCAATGTGGTTTGGTTGACCTAAAATGCCCCTGTTGGGCGTGGACACAGCTCATCGGGGAGAAGATTTTCCATGAAGGAGAAGGCTTTTAGCATAAACGAATGTGAAAATCGGCGATGCCCAACCATGGCTGATTCGGCAGTGCACAATTTTTCTTGGAAACCGAAATCCTGTAATAGCTTGAGAGCTCCTGCTGAGAGGCCCTGTGGGTTTAATGGGGTAATCATGTTACATATATGGTCCTCTTGATTGTCTGCCCTTGGCCATGTATCTGTGTCCCTCTGCAAATGGGTGCTTGCTTAAAAGGATTCCCATGCAATAATCATTGCTACCTCTTTACCCTTTTGTGTAATTTTATTTCCAAAATTCACCTCAACATATTGGGGGGAAACAGTATGGAGGTGCCTCAAAAAATTAAAACTGGGACAACCATATTATCTAGCAACATGTCTCCTGGATATATTCCCAAAGGAAATGAAGTCAGTACCTTGAAGAGTGATATACGTTCTCATGTTCACTGCAGCGTTACTCACAAGAGTCAAGACATGGAAATGACCCCAGTGCCCACTGACAGATAATGGATAAAGACATTGCGGCATATGTATAAAATGATATATTTTCAAGCCAAAAAATAAGGTGATCCTGTCATTTGCAACAACATGAATGAAACTGGAGGACATGATGCTAAGTGAAATAAGCCAGGCACAGAAATTTTAAAAACCTGCATGACCCCACCTATACAGGGAATCTAAAAAAGTCAAATACGCAGAAGCACAGAATGGTGGCTGCCAGGGGTCAGGGGGGAGTGGTGAGGGAAATGGGGAGATGGTGGTCAAAGGTCAAAATCACAGATCTGTAGGGCAAGTAAGTTAGAGATTAAGGTACAGTGTGAAAGCAATAGTTAACACAGCACTGAATACTGGACATTGGTTAAGAGAGTAGATCTCAGGTACTCTCATCACAAGAAAACATGGTAACATGTCAGAATATATGTTAACTAGCTTGACTAGCAATCATTTCACTACGTATAGTAAATCATCGTGTTTCATACCTTAAATATATACAATTTCTACTGAAAAAAGAGAAAGGATCAGCCACGTTTAACATAAGGCAGTGACTTTGAAAAAGGTCACTTCTTGAAGCTTAAAAGAAAACTTAACATGAGATCTACTCTTTTAACAAGCTGTAAGTGTAGAGTCAAGTACTGTTGACGACAGGCACGATGTCACACAGATCTCCCGAGTTTACTCATTTTATGTAACTGAAATGTTACATCCATTGCTTCCCCATTTCTCCCTCCTTCCAGCCCGTCAGTCACCATTCCACTCTTCGATTCTATGAATTTGACTATTTTAGACACTTCATGTGAGTAGAATCACGCAGTATTTCTCTTGCTGTGACTGACTTCATTTCACTTCGTGTAATGTCCTAAAGGTTTATCTGTGTTGTCGCATATTGCAGAATTTCCATCTTTCAAAAGGATGAATAATATTCCATTTCTACATATTCTACATTGCTTTAAAAAATTTTTTTGGGGCGCCTGGGTGGCGCAGTCGGTTAAGCGTCCGACTTCAGCCAGGTCACGATCTCACGGTCCGTGAGTTCGAGCCCCGCGTCGGGCTCTGGGCTGACGGCTCAGAGCCTGGAGCCTGTTTCCGATTCTGTGTCTCCCTCTCTCTCTGCCCCTCCCCCATTCATGCTCTGTCTCTCTCTGTCTCAAAAATAAATAAACGTTAAAAAAAATTAAAAAAAAAGATTTAAAAAAAAAATTTTTTTTAACGTTTATTTATTTTTGAGAGAGAGAGAGAGAGAGAGAGAGAGAGAGAAACAGTGCAAGTGGGGGAGGGGCAGAGAGCGAGGGAGCCACAGAATCCGAAGCAGCCTCCAGGCTCCAAGCTGTCGGCATAGAGCCCAATGCGGGGCTTGAACTCATTAACGGTGAGATCATGACCTGGGCCGAAGTCAGACGCTTCACCAACTGAGCCACCCAGGCGCCCCTACATTTTCTTTATCCAGTCATCTATTGATGGACATTTACACTGTCGCCATGTCTTGACTCCTGTGAATTATGCTGCAGTGAACATGAGAGAGCTAATAACTCTTTGAGATCCTAATTTCAATTCTTTTGGATATACACCCAGAAGAGGGATTGCTAACTTGCTGAGGAACTCCATTTTTTCCCACTGTTTTCCACGGTGGCTGCACCATTTTGCATTCCCACCAACAGTACATGAGGGTTCCCTTTTCTCCACAGTCCCACCAACACTTTCTCTTGTTTTTTGTTTTTTTCTTTTGTTTTTTCCTCCAAAGAAGAGACACACATGGCTGACAGGTACTCACCATTTCTAATCGTCAGGGAAATGCAAATCAAAACCACAATGAGATATCACCTCACACCTGTCAGGGTGGCTATCATCAGGCAGCGACTTCCACAAAGTATTTCCATGTGGACGTTATCGTAATTCACTGTCAGTTTTAATCAGCCAACATACACATACTCACTTAGCGTCTTACGTATACCGAGCACTCATGCATTCATCAAATATTGATTTTGGACCTACTGCATACCAGGTCCTGGGTTTGACACTGGAGATAGGATGATACATAAGAACACGGACATCGTCTCCAAACTCTTCTGGGGAGGCAGAAGGCCCAGCCACAGGAGCCACAAGGGCAAGTGGCTTTGCAGCTGGAGTGGGGTGGATTTGAGGCAGGAAGACAAGTTGGTATTTAGGCAAAGCAAAAGCAGGAGGGCACGGGCAGTGGAGTTCGATCAGTGGGGCAGGTAGATTCCAAAAGGAGTTGAGAGAGAGGATTGGGGGGTCTGGAGTCTGGGACCGTGGCCCATGCAGGCCAGCATGATGCCCAGCCCTGCAACAGGATGCCTGGAGCTGCTGTGTGGACCGTGACGGTGGCAAAGAGTGCAAGGGAGGGGAGCAGGCCCGGGAGGCAGCCCGACACCAGTGCACCCCGGGTCTCACCTCCGTTTGGGATGAAGGCTAAGAGGCTAGCAAGAGGGAGGCTGACGGTGTGGACGTGGAGAGAGAAGCAGAGATGCTGGGAGGGAAGGACCAGCCCAGGAGGCGGGGCTGCCTTCCCTGAGTACCCCCCTCGGGTCCCCCACTGAGGACAGTGGATAAAAAACCACCCATCAGGTCCTCCTCTGACTGTCCCCAAATGCTGACTGGGCGTCGGCCGTGTCCTAGGCCTGGGGATATAGTGTACAAGGAGACGGTGAGTCCTACTCTCATGACGTTTACATTCTATTTGGGGGATGGGGGAAAGAGACACTCAACACTAAGCTTCCAAATAAACAGGAAATTTTAAAAAGAAACAGGATGTATAAAAATAGACAGGAAAGATAATGGGAAGGTTTGCAAGTATTCCTTTTCATACACTGTTCCCTGTGCCAGGAATGCTCTTCTTCCTGTGTGCACTGTTGTGGCTCCTCCTTTCTCCCAGAGCTCAGTGTGTATGGCCTTATTCCGTGATATCTCTCCTGACCCCCACCCTGGCCAGGCAGAACCCTTCCCCTGAGCTCCCCAGCCTCTAAGATACAGCCATCATGGTGCACATATGGGTTGATATCTGTGTCCCACCATCTCCTCCGTTAGACTCTGAGCTCCCTGAGGGAGGTGACAGTGCCTCATTCACTTTTGTGATTCCAGTACCCAGCCCAGTATGTGTTCCACAAAAATCTGCCAGATGAATGAGCCCATAAACACCTCCCGATGTTTCTGGGACTAACACCCCATGCACTCAACCCCTCTCTGAACACTCGCCATTCTTCCTACTCTACTTCAATCCCGTCTCTTTCTTGGGTCCTCTCAAAGAATTTCGAAAGGATCTCTTTGTGGCTATTGCATGTGTCTTACCACGTTGATTGTGAGTTCTTAGGGGAGAGAAGACTTTGTCATATATTGTATTTCCTTTGTATGTTTCATTAGCATTCAGTAACAATCAATACATATTTGTTGGCTGATTATTCTTTGATAAGTGGGAAATATTTACATGAAAAATGCTTGTGCATGTTTGTAGGCACAGTGGCACACACTCCAGTTGACTTACAAAGTAGTGTTGATCATCCTGAAATGGATGAATAGTTTCCGGAGAAAATAATTCAACTAAACTTTCTCATGTGTTACAATTTTTCAGTCATTTTTGCAGTGAAACCTCCTAATGCCCAGTAGCATCTTCAAAGCAGACTGGAATAAGCACAACTAATCATCAACAACCATTTAGCTCACACTTATCCTGTGTCCTGAAGGTTTCCTCCATGTAATGTCTCCCAGGTCTGTCTGCCCTCCAACCAGGAAATGCCCATAAGAGGACATAACCCATAGACTATACCCCCTGCTTATTCCCAGTATGAATCCTCAAACCAGAAGCTGAAATGTATGCCTGGAGAAGGACTTTACACAGTAGGGGGATTGGCACAGAATCAAATTTTATTCTGGGGTCCAGCAGTCATCGCCTGGCCTAGCGCCTCAGTTAGGAGTCTGGGAAAGTGGGCCCCAGTGGGAGAGGTGGTCTCAACCACAGCAAGTGGGAGGCCCGGGCATCTTATCTGCCCAGGGCTCTTATTTAGAGAAACAAAAGCAACTTCAGTCCAATTCTACGGAGATTTATGGAGCACCAATGTTTGAGCCAAACGCTGATCACATGGTCGTGAAGACCAGCCCTGTTCCTGTTCCTCAGAGTTCAGAGTCCAGCCATATGTGAGTGAGACAAGTAGGGCCCTGACTCTTCTATAGAAGAGGGACTTCGTTGTGTGTGTCCTGTAAACTTAAAATCAATGGCCACTATGTGTTGAGTATTTACTGTGTATCAGACACTAGGCTATGCAATTCACACGTTCTGTCTCATTTATGAGCCATGTGTACTTAGGACGTAAGCGTGTTCATCTTCCATTTCCAGGTGAGGAAATGCATGTGAGATGAGGCAACTTTCTCACACCTAAGGGGCAGAACAGAATTTTAACTTTACTCATCCAATTCCAGAGCCAAGTCATCTTAACCTTTAATAGGAGCCCTGCAGCTGGATAGGTCACGGCAAAGACGAGGAAATGCCACACACGTCCTCTTCCTAAACCTGTCTCTGAAGTCAGGGGTGCTGTGTTTTTGTACATGATGAAACAGAGCCAGAAACAAGGCTATATGACCTGCCAAAGAGATAAAGAACAGCTCCGAGTCCTTGCACTCAGAAAATCAACACCTACCCTTCTACCCAGCCTGCTTTCTGGAAAGACAGAAGGAGGGGAACAGCTGGGACTATTATGGCCTGTCCATGGGAGACAGGGATTGGAGAAAAATGAACCTGAGTCTATATTGAACCGGATTCCAATATGATCATGTCCAGGATCCTCGTTGAGTGCTTTGCTCCCACATGGAGCCTAGAAAGGAAGTAAAGTTTAGAAACCCTTCTGTCAAGACATCATGGAGCCCGGCAGGACTGGGAAAGAGTTCAGGCATCCCTCACTGACCCAGAGCAGGTGGGAAATCAAATAACATACATAAGTGAATTTTCTAAGCACTTGAAATGTGCTTAAGTGCCAAAACTTATTTTCAATATTTTATGCAAAAAGCATTTGGGGTGCAACAGTCCATACTGACAATCGAATTGTCACCAGAAAATAGCAACCCAGAATTTGCTGTTTAGTTTAACTGGATAAAAGGGCTCTGAAGGAGAATGGAGAAGTGACTTTTCAAGGAAAGGTTGGTATTGTCCTCTGAGAGCCGACTGCCATTCGCTTTGTTTTCAGAGAGGTTTCGTGGTGTAGTTTCCTCAGCCTGGGATTTAGAGAAACAAAGACACAGATTTCAGGGGCACCTGGGTGGCTCAGTCGGTTAAGCGTCTGACTTCAGTCAGGTCATGATCTCGTGGTTTGTGGGTTCCGGCCCTGTGTCGGGCTCTGTGCTGACAGCTCAGAGCCTGGAGCCTGCTTCTGATTATGTGTCTCCTTCTGTCTCCATCCCTCCCCTTCTTGCACTCGGTCTGTCTCTCTCTCTCAAAAATAAATTAAAAAAAAAAAAACATTAAAAAAAAAAAGGACACAAAATCCAATCTTGGCTCCAACAAGTACTGGTCAAGTGACCTTGGGAAAATGACATATCCTCTCTGAGGCTCGGTTTCTTCTGTGAAATGAGAATAATAACACCCACCTTATAGAGAGACATAACATGTATAGCACATACTATATAATAATATGCATTATATACAAACACACACAAAGATGGACAGACAGATGGATGCAGAGACATGAAGGTAACAGGTATACCCCCGGAAAGTGCTGTCACACAGTGATCACTAAAGGTAGGCTCCCTCTCCTTTATCCTGTCTTGTCTTTTCCATCCCACCAATGCTCTGTAATCCCTTTCAGGCTCCTTCAGCTGAAGCACTGACGTGGATCGCTGCTCACCACCAGGAAGAACAATGGGGCGGGGGGAGGAGGGCTGGGGGCAAAGGAGCAGACGCGGCCTGAGGGACTCAGTCCAGTGGCCTCGACATGAAAATGAAGCGACATACCTTTAAACTTTGTGCAAAGTCTCAGAATCATCCATGAAGGCCCATCCCTCCTGACCTAAACTATAAAGCTTGCTACAGAAAAGGAGGAAGAGCCATGATCGAATTCTGGTCATAACTTCGTGCCCTGTGTGGTGAAGATAAGGGTAGAGTGTACCAGAGATCAGGTTTTCACTCTGCTCTTTGTATCCCACTATTTCCAAGCATTTAGCCCGGGAGCCCTCAATTCCAGGAAGAGCTCAAGATTTCCAGAGAACATTTACGCAAAGGCATTATTTGTGAAGAAGAATATTTTGATGGAGTTAGGCCAAGGCGCCATGGAAATGGCGAAAACAACAAACCCCTATGTATATTATTGCAAACTAGGGAAGCCACATAAGGTCAACCCAGGCCCCAAGAGTCTCTGGAAAACATTCACAAAACCAATCAAATCTGGGTATCCTCCATTGGAAACCAGGGTCTGTCTGATATGCAATAACTCTGGTAAGCCCCCGTTTGCCTTTTTGTCTCGGCACTCGGTGTGTATTTATGAATGTCTGGGTCCGGTGCTAAGGAATCTGAGTTTTATTCATCTTACTCTGGGTAATAAAACTTTCATAAAATAAAGCAAAGCTTTTTAAGCTGATAAACCTCTTGTACTTAGCTGCAAGGCCCACTTAGTGAACAAAACAGGTTTCGGCGTATCATGCGGATTTACAAAACAGAATGACCAATGAGACCTGAATCATTACAGAGATGTAATCCAATGATTTCAGCGACCATATGTTTGACCATGCACACTCCAGAACTTTCTCCTCACAAACTTGGAAGAGATCAGGCTGGAGAAAGCAGGAATGGTTTCACGTATTAAAACCATGTGCAGGCTGACTTCAGCAAAACACTGTTGATGAAAATGTAACAGACAAGTGTCCCATGTCATCCTTGGAGATTTGGATAAGGCCTTGAAAGCTGAGAATGTGTAAGCAGATCAGGGAAAGATCTAGGGGAGAAAGGAAACACATTTCTTGGACAGTTTATATACAACTGGGGCTGAAGATTGGGAGCCGCCGGGAAGGGTTGGGGGGAAGGAGATTCAGCACTTCTCCAAGCTTGAGAAGAGAGTAGCATACTCCATTTGGAGTAAAAGAGTTTGTAAAGGAGCGGACCAGACAATGCAGCATCCACAGCTGTTGGATCGTGATCCACAGTGCCGCTTCCAAGCGTATCACTTTTTGATTCTTGCGTTAGCCACACGGACAGCACCTTGAGGCTGTCAGGGGGACGGACACAGAGGCACTGAGCCCCCGGCTGCAGGTGAAACACAGCCAGAGGAAGCCCAGACAAAGCCACTTTGCACTCCGCTCGTGCTGACCACGGAAGGGAGGGCAGGCGGGGAGGAAGATGAGCAGGGAGAGCTTCAAACAGCCAGGACTGTTGTGTTAGGAAGAACCCAGCGAAACTTCCAGCAGCTAAAATTAGTTCTCACGAGTAATGGATTTCATCCCGAAGCTCTGAGGGGTGCAGACATCCAGTCTGGAGGTGATTAACACCAGCGCTAACTGATGATTCTGAACCCGGGCGGATTTCCAATTCGACTTTTGCATCTTGACTTTTTTTTTTTTTTTGGTTGCAGGGCTCTTGCTTCCTCCCTCTCGGCTTGTTTCCTTCCTTTTCTCTCTCCCGTTCTGATGGGCACGTAGTTACGATTCTGCAGGTGAAAAGCAGACCAGCTGCTGCACCTGGGAAGTGTGTCGGTACAGCCATGCCATGGGCTGTCCACTTGTCCCCTGGCCTCTGCTTTCTCGCGTACGAAGCGCTGCTGAGAATGCCTAGCCGGCAAGCCCTCGGAGCACAGCAAGGGGATTAGAGGGCTGAAGACGGTCCCCGGGTGCTGTCTCGCCAAGGCATAGTGCAGTGTTCGGTGCAGAGTCACGGGCTTTGGTGTGTCCTTCCGTGGGTCCCCTTATCACCTCCACCAGCGTTTCCTCACTTGCTCGTGGAAATCAGGGACTCTCCCCTTCTCACTTCCAACATCTGCACCTCCTGGTCACAAACCCAGCTCAGAGTAAGTGGTCCAAACTCATGACTTTCTCCTACACCCCCCAGGCACTCTCTGTAGCTTTACGCTAGCTGTGTGCCGCCTTCTTCTGCCTCTGGGCTGCTGTGCTACGTTCCAGATGGTAAACATGGTAAAACATAATAAGGGCCTCCTTTGAGTCTTCCATTTGCTCAGTATGGTGATAGGTGAGTTAAAAATCCTGATTCAGGGGCGCCTGGGTGGCTCACTCGGTTAAACATCCAACTCGTGGTTTTGGCTCAGGTCATGATCTCATGGTTCCTGAGTTTAAGCCCCCCACCGGGCTCCGTGCTGACAGTGTAGAGCCTGCTTGGGATTCTCTCTCTCTCTCCCTCTCTCTCTCTGCCCCTCCCCCACTTGTACACTCACTCTCTTTCTCTCTCTCAAAATAAATAAACTTGGAAAAAATCCTGATAATTCAAAGATTATATTTTCCCCATCATCAAGTTTTAGACATCAGAAGGTCAAAGCTGGATCACACCTTTCAAGTTCTATTTCAAAAATTATGTTTCAGACTGAATAGTACATCTTCTCTCCAACACAGTAAGCACATCGTTATCTTCAGATAATTGGTCTTGAAGGATAAACCATCAATCTCCCTGCATGATGGCCCTGCCAATATTTGAAGACAGTCTGTCCAAAGCCAGATCGCCATCACCTTGTGGAGACTTCCTCAAGGCCAGGACAGGGTTTACAGCTCTGCCCTGGGAGCTCTTGCCTCTCATTTCGGTGACAGCCACCAAGACTGGATTTTAACTGATCTGTTTACTGTCTGTCCCCTCCCGCAGACAGTGAGCACCCCCAAGTCCGAGTTGGTAATGAATCCATCTCTGCAACCCCGTCGTATTGCCTGACACATATTCCGCTCAATAAATGTTAAGTGAATGCATGTCAATCCTCTGCCTTCTGTTCTCCAGGAGAAATATCCTGAAGCGTTAAATGACAGTTTCCAGGAGAGGATACTGATGATGCTGACGCGAACAGAAAAGAGCAGAGGAAGTGAAATGTTTTTCCATCTGGCCTGAAGCCCTGCCATTGAGTGTAAAGGTGATATAGGTGAGACATTCCCTACGAGCTTCTCCCTGAGGTGTCCTTTCTACCCCAGGGCCTTTGCGAGACAAAGACATTAGTGGATTCCACCTTCCCTGAAATGACTGGCAGGAAGTTGCTCCCCCTCCCCCAACTGAAGTGCAGAATTTCTTGACCTCGATTGCGCTGCTTGTAAAATTTCCTCCATCACCTCCGTGCACACCCCTCCACCCACTTTCTGAAACCAGACAATATTTGTTTGACTATTTCCTAAGGGTTGAGAAGTGAACCAACCATCAACAGACAACCAATAAAGTCTTTCCCCAGAAGCAGCAGGGAGAGGGTCACAGGCCCACAACAAAGCAGGAATATGGTCAAGCAGTACTTGTGTCTGAGACTAAAGGTAACCAAAAGGCATTTAGCCACATACGGAATCCACTCAGTGTAGACTATGGAGGGGAGATGAAGCACCTTTCTGGAAATCCTTGGAAAGCACCATAGTGAAATATGCAGTCAGTGAAATAAAGTCAGTAAGCCTGAGAATTATGACAACCAAAGCCTGCTCAAACACCGATAATAATGCCTGAATGATAGAAGATAGAGAAGGCTGGAGGCTGATCTTTAGGGCAGGAGGGAGGAGAGGGAGGCGTAAGCCCTGGCCAGTCTGTGGCCACTCTGACCAGCCACCAGGGACAGCTGTGTCACAGAGGGACAGAAATACCCTCGGATATAGAGAAGAATCCTGGAGAGGACTCTAGGCTTTGTGAAAACACGTAAGGCCATCCAGCTTTAGGCTCTGATTCCTTGTTTGTAAAGGCAACTTCTGCTTTTAATCTGCTTTCTCATGGAGCATTTCCTCTTGTGGGGAGAACATGCTAGTTTGATGACATGTGTATCCAATTACCCTGCAGGGCACGGATCTCATGATTTAGTAAACTGACACTCCAGGTTTTTGTTTTTTTTTTTTTAATCTCTTTTGAGTCTGGCTAGTGTGAACCAATTCACTGGGACTGTCTGAGCAAGATGAATAAATAGGTTAATTTAGTTCCTGAATTTCGAAAGCCAAAGTGCAGCCCATGGGCCCAAGGCAGCCTAAACAAGGCAATGTGTCCCCTCCCACAAAGTTTATGAATATAACAAGATGATTGCTGCCTGCTGGCAATGCCAGTTAATTATTCTTATTAGTGCTAAACTTTTCATACTAATGGTAGTAACCACCATCATAATGCCCCATGCTTGGCTCTTTCCCTGGGGCTGAGTAATTACACCACATTCTCTTCTACTGGAGCTTGGGTTCCGGGGCTCTCTCCCTGGGACATGTGTATCCACAAAGCCGCATCTGTCAATGGTTTAAAATGATGATGACTACCTTGACAAGGAACATTCTTTGTCTCCAAAAATGGACCTACCATACAGATTAGGCACTCTTATCACCACTCTTTACAAAGCCAATTACACTGAGTACCAGCTGGCCGATAGATATTTATGTGACCTCGTTTTAAAGACTGAACCATGTAGGAGGCCAGTCAAAAAGTAAGGGGATTACTGTAAGTATTTTGCCTGGAATTTCTGCTAGGCAGAGAGGTCAAGGGCCACAACAAGGGTAGGGGCCCTCCCCACCCACAGCAAACCCACCCTAACCCTCTGGCCTTCCCAAACTCTCTCACGCCCAAACTCCGTAAGGCCTTGCTCGATTCTTAGACTGACACACATCCACTGTGTTTCTCCACAGCACAGAGCATGCTGTATCCCTGAGCATAAGTGAGGCAAGCCATCATTAACTCATCTCCTTGAAATTTCGAGAAAGAAAGGCAGTGTGCACATGATGGCAAAATTCAGTCTTGTCAATGAAATGCGGATTCTCATCTCCAGTGGGCACATTTATTTCCTTGGAACTTGCGGGATCTTGGCTGACCACACCTCCAGGCTGGACACCGACATGCCCGCCAGGGTGTCCCTCACATTCTCCTCATTCTTCTCAGTAGCTTAAGTGATGCAGGCAAAGATGTTTTTCCTAAGTCCAGATCCCTAGAGGGACTCCTGATAAGGACCCATCAAATGTGTTTTTAAAAATGAGTATCCCGGGGCGCCTGGGTGGCGCAGTCGGTTAAGCGTCCGACTTCAGCCAGGTCATGATCTCGCGGTCCGTGAGTTCGAGCCCCGCGTCGGGCTCTGGGCTGATGGCTCAGAGCCTGGAGCCTGTTTCCGATTCTGTGTCTCCCTCTCTCTCTGCCCCTCCCCCGTTCATGCTCTGTCTCTCTCTGTCCCAAAAATAAATAAACGTTGGAAAAAAAAAAATGAAAAAAAAAAAATGAGTATCCCTCACAGGAAAAAATATTTCTCCTTCCAACATGATGGATAACATAGAAATGAGTGCAGAGATCAAAAGAGAAGGAATACATCAAGTACCTGCACTGACAAAATACAGAATGTCTGCATGCAGAGGGGACGTTTGGTACATGGCCGGTCACAGCCGCTTTTGCTGTGATCTGATTTCTCAGTGTGACAGGTTTAGCAAATGAAAATAATCCTGCACTTCAAAAAACTGCAGAGGCTAACCTTTTTTCCATTACAGGTGATATGAAGAACAGGGGTTCAGCACAGACCCCCGCAGGACAGCTGCCTTCCCCTGTGCGCTGCCTGTGGGTCATGACCTGCTCAGCAGCCTTGCTCACTGGTCTCCAGACGGAAGATGAAAGCAGGGAGTCGGGGTGCAGTAGGAAGGTCAAAAGTCCCAACATGGGTAGGGGCCCTCCCCACCTACGGCAGACCCACCCTAACCCTCCAGCCGGTCAGCAGGAAGTAGCAAGAGTCTGAGACTGAGATCCAGGACTTCTAACTTCTAACCCTAGTTCAACCTGGAGCCAGCCTTGCACCAGGAACCCCAACCAAGGCCAGGGGCCTTTTACTGAGTATTTTCATCAGCACTCGAATGTGCCTCAGGCAACCTTGATCCTGTGCCTGAAAGCATCCCTCTCCCCTCTCTGAAATGCTAGTCTTATCCAGCCTCCTAGACATACCTGGCGTGGTGCCTCCTCCTTCCCGAACAGCCCTGTCCCCACTGGTGGCTTCAGCCCAGAAATTCCTACAGCTGCACACAAGCCCCTTCACATGTCACTTAATCTACTTTATGAATCTTCTTGTCCCACCATATACACTGTTAATATTCTCATGGGAGGCAACATGCTTTTGTCATCTTGGCATCTTTAGCACCTAACACAGTGCCTGGAATAGAGAAGGTACTCAAGAAATGCTAGTTGTTGGCACTAATAATGATAAATTTGAAGTGAGTGGTTCTCCAAGCATAGCCATATTATGTAGAAAAATTTTATCTGGAATGTGGCCTATCAGCCATAAAGATCTGAACATCTTGGAAGGTATAAGAGAGAGGCTCAAAGTCTCCATTTATTCTCTGCTTGAGACTCTCAGAGCTCTGGAAGGCACCAAGGAAAACAGGCACCCTAGCTGCCATTTTGAAATATGACACAGCTGATAAATCAACCGGAGACTAATCCCTGGAGCAAAACTAGTGGTGACCAGGTGACCACCAAGTTTGAGCTTATCAATTTATACTTAAAATAGAAATAAAGAAATATAGTATTGCTTTACTTAATACTATATTTTAACCCAGGCAAGTATTGTACTGTATACTGTAATTATAAGGCTTTGGATATACTACATTCAAACCATACCCAGATATATATGCCAAGCATCTCTGTCCCAGACTTCTGACCTCCACATGTGCCTACACAATTGCATGGATATCTCAAAGTTTATCTCAAGTTTAACATGCCCCAAATGAAATTCCTGATCTCACTGATCTCCCTAGACTTGCTCCTTCACCACCCTCTATTCTTTTTTCTTAGCCATCTACATGAATGCTTATGCCAAAAACTTGGGTTTACACCTGAAACTTCTCTCTCCTTTAACCCCATATCCAAAATACACCTGCCACTTGATCACCATCACTGCCTCCCTGGTGGAAGCAACTGTCACTGCTCACCTGACAAAGCCTCCCAACAGTCACCACCCTCCACTCCTGCTTTGTCTAACCCCCATTCACAGAGTAGCTGGAATAATACTTGAGTGAAAATCAGATCAGTTCATATCTTTGGCCAAAATCCTTCTTTGGCTTCCCACTACATTTGTTAAACCTAAACTTTCTGCCACATCTCTCCTTCCCTAGGCTCTTGCATATAACTTTCTGATATCCTGTCTTGATATCATACTCTAACCATGTTGGACTTAAAAAAAATTTTTTTTAACATTTATTTATTTTTGAGAGAGAGAGAGACAGACAGACAGACAAAGGGCGAGCAGGGAAGAGGCAGAGAGAGAGGGAGACACAGAATCTGAAGCAGGCTCCAGGCTTTGGGCTGTCAGCACCGCGCCTGGTGCAGGGCTCGATCCCATGAACCGTGAGATCATGACCTAACCCAAGTCATACATTTAACCAACTGAGCCACCTGGGTGTCCCCTTGCTGTCCTTCCTGGTGTTTTCCTACCTATTGGGCCATGGCAGACGTGTTCTTTACCTACTGCAAATCCATTTCCTGCTTTCCTCTTCACCAGCAGAGGTCACCTGCTTCATTTGGCCAACCAGCGATAATCCCATCTTCTCTGCCAGGGACTCCTTTAGAAACGAGCATGGGAGGCATTTCTGGCCAATCAGACATGAGGGAAAGTTGCCTGAGGGACTCCTGGGGAAGATATTCTAGCTCTTCCAGGAACGTGGGGATAAACATCACCTCTTCTTCCACCAGTCAATGCTGTGTCTGTCCAAGATGCCCGACGCTGCGGTGGCCATCTTGTTTGGTTGTGGGGGGCAGGGGGGCGGTCGCAAGGAAAGATTAATGTACTGAGGATGGTGAAGAGCAGGGATGGATACCATCTGGGAGTGACATTCTGACCTAGGCAGTCTTGTGGCTCCCCTAGATCCACACTTGTTATTATGTGAGGTACGACTTGTTTTCTTGTTTTAAATGCTTAAGCCAGAATTTTCTGTTACTTGCAGCTGAAAGCCTCCTCTGTACATGCTATTCACTCTGCCTGGAACACTTTCTCCTCACTCTATCTGCTGAACGCTCACACATCATTTAGGTTTTGTTTTAAGGCCCCTTTTTCAAAGAAGTCCTCCTCAGCCATTTACCCCAGTGGAAACGAGGCAACCTCTGTTCCACTTTACTAGGGCACCTCATGCTCTTCCTTTAAGGCACTCTGCACATTTTTAAATGTGTTGCACATGTTGCACATGTTTAAATGTTCATTTATGAGGTTTCTCTGAATGCGTGTCTCTTCCATGAGACTGAGAGCCAGCTTCACAAACCCAGGGACTGTGTATGTTTTGTTTAACGCTCATTCCCAGGATCTAGCATAGTGACAGGTGCATGGTACGTACTCAGTAAACATTTGCAGAAAGAAAGAAATAAACACAAGCTGGATGTCACAGGGAAAGAAACATCCTGTCTTCTCTCACTGACATGGCCACGTCTGCATGTGGAGGGCATGTGGCGTAGCGGAAAGAGCTGGACTGGAAGTCAGAGCTGGGCTTGGGTTCAAATGTCAATTCTGACACCAAGTTATATTATTTAATGTCCTTGAACTGAAGTTTCATCTTCTCTCAGTGGGTTTAATAATAACTACATCTATCTTGTAGGATTGCAGGGAGGTGACGGGAGATAAAACCTGTGAGAATATTTATATCCTTGCACGGTTACACAGATGTTTGATGTAATATATATGTGTATATATAATATATATGTGTATATATAATATAGATATATACGTATTTATTATATATACATCATTGATATTATAAAGTAGGTACTATGTCCATCCCGAAATGTCCATGTTTTGAGGAGATTCTGCTGTAAGAATTTTATCAAGCACAACACAACCAAATCATTTACTATGGACTGAGTAGCATCCCCCTCAAATTCGTATGTTGAAGCCCTAACCCCCACTGTGATGGTGTTTGAAAATGGGGCCTTTGAGAGGTAATTAGGTTGGGATGAGGTCATGAGGATGGGGCCTCCATAATGGGATTAGTGCCTTTATGAGAAGAGACAGGAGACACGAGAGAGCTTGAACATTCCCCTTCTGCCTTGTGAGGACACAATAGGAAGGTGGCAACCTAGGCAGAAAGAAGGTCCTCACCAGGAACTGAATCAGCAGGCACCTAGATCTTGGACTTCCCAGCCTTCTAAACTGTGAGAAATGAATGTCTGCCTATTAAGTCACCCAGTCCATAGTGTTTTGTTATAGCAGCCAGAGCTGTCTAAGACACCAATGCCCATCCCAGTAAAGCTGTATGTACCTCCTTCTAGCTGTGCAGATATCCTACCCCAATGCCAAGACTTGAGGGAAACCATTATACATACAAAGGGAATCTATAGACATTAGTGTAGACCAGACTGTTGGGTCAAGATTCAGAAGAAGTGTGAAGGCACAAACAAGCAGAAGCCCAGATGAAGGGACACTTGTGCCTAGCCCCAGATTTCTCGAGATGACGCCAGCTTTGGTCCTCTGCAAGAAGAACAGTGGCCCATCATTCATTTCTTCTCATCTTTCATGTCAAGTTTGTCAAGGCATGACCTCTGATATGAATTTCAGCTGAGAGTTTAGGGGGCCAGAGTAAATAACACACGGCCTGTGTCTGATATCTACCTACGCAGGAAGCCCCCTAATGAGGTATGCTAAAGTGTGGTGTGTGTGTGTGTGTGTGTGTGAATTTATTAGGGGACAGGGTCCAGAGCTTCCACCAGATTCTCAAAAGGGTCTGTAACTCCCCCCGACACACACACTAAAAAGGATGAAACTACTACAGAAGATGGTCAAGATGCTTTAAAATTAAAAGCACTATGTAAATGCGATGTTAGTTTTACAGCTCAGATGAATCTGCCCTTTACCTATTTCCATAAGTGGGAGTCCTACGGGCCAAGGATATCAGAATGGATAAATCCTGTGATAATGGCAGGAATCTACAGGAGCTGTCAACTAAATCCACATTAAATTACAAAAGCTGCCCGGTTGAATGTATGCTGTAGAAAGACCGCTTGCTTTCCAGATAATGAGACAACGCCAATACAGGGGGGATGTTTCCAGCAGTCCCTGAGGATGCCACATACTGTCAGACCTTTCTCTGATCACAATCCCCCACGGTCTTTCATTGTGTGTAGCAGACTCTGTCTGCTAGAAAGCCTTCCCTTCCTTGGGAAGAAATTCATTTCCTATCAATTACAGACACCAGTTGGCCTAAACCCAGCCTAGCAGTGTGCTCCATTGTAAGTGTTTGAAAGTATCACTGCCAAAAGAAATTGCAATTAAAAAACGACTTTACAGTGGACTGAAGCAAAACAAAAAATAATAATAATAACCAAAACTGATCACCGTGAAAACAACTTAACAACCCTATGCCTATGACAGCCCTTCCTGGGTTGTGGAGATGAGGCACCTGAGAAGAAATGAGGTATCTAAAGGCTAAATTTTGGTTTTCATCATATTTTTCTCATTTTGATTTCTTTTGAAGATGTCCTAATATTTTCATAGTCATTTGTATCCCCAGGAAAGCCAAGGTGGCACATGAAGAGATGCTCAACATCATTAGCCATAAGATAAATGCACTGAGGCATTATTCATAACAGCCAAGATATGAAAACAATCCAAGTGTCCGTTGATAAAGAAGAGGTGATACACACATGCACACACGCATGCACACACATACACACACACTGGAATATTACTCAGCTATAAAAAGGATGGGATGTTGTCATTTGCAACAACAGGGATGGACTTAGAGGGTATTATGCAATGTGAGATAAATCAGACCTAGAAAGACAAATACTATATGATCTCACTTGTATGTGGAATCTAAAAAAACAAATGAATAAATAAACAAAAAGCAGAACTGGACTTATAAACATAGAGAACAAATTGATGGTTTGCCAGAAGGGAGGGTGGAGGGGTAAAATGGGTGAAGAGGAGTGGGAGGTACAGGCTTCCAGTGATGGAATGAATATGTCACAGGAATAAAAGGTACAGCATGGGGAAAAGAGCCAACAGTATTGGAATAGCGTCATATGGTGACAGAGGGTAAGCTACACTTGTTGTGAGCACAACCTAACGTAGAGAGTTATGAAATCACTATGTTGTACGCCAGAATCAAATGTAACATTGTGTGTCAACTACACTCAAAAACATTAGAAATATGGGGCGCCTGGGTGGCGCAGTCGGTTAAGCATCCGACTTCAGCCAGGTCACGATCTCGCGGTCCGTGAGTTCGAGCCCCGCGTCAGGCTCTGGGCTGATGGCTCAGAGCCTGGAGCCTGTTTCCGATTCTGTGTCTCCCTCTCTCTCTGCCCCTCCCCCGTTCATGCTCTGTCTCTCTCTGTCCCAAAAATAAATAAAGGTTGAAAAAAAAATTTTAATAAAAAAAAAACATTAGAAATACATTTTAAGAAAGAGAAACGCAAATCACGCGCACGACGAAAGCACTTCATACCGATTAGGACGGCTGTTATGAAAAGTCGGGAAGGATGTGGTGAGACTGGAACCCTTGTACATTGCTTTTGGGAATGTAAAGTGGGGGCACTGCTATGGAAAACAGCATGGAGCTTCCTCAAAACGTTAAAACATAGAATTACCGTATGATCCAGCCATCCCACATCCCGGTAGACACCCAAAGGCAGACATCTGAACACCCATGTTCATAGCAACATTATGCGCAACGGCCACACGGTAGAAACCGCCAGGTGTCCACTGAGGGATGAATGGATAAACAAAATGTGTCATATGCATATAATGGACTGTTCGTCAGCCTTAAAAAGAATGAAATTCCGGCACCTGCTCCCACATGGATGAACCCTGAGGACATTATAAACGAGAAAGCCAGTCACGAAAGCACAAATGCTATATGATTTCACTTATGTGAGGAACCTAGAATGGCTGACTTCACAGAGATAGAAGGACGAATGGAGTGTATCTGGGACTACAGGGAGGGGACAACAGGAGTCAGAGTTTAATGGGGACAGAGTTTAAGTTTTGGGAAGATGAAAACATTCTGGAGATGGGTGGTGGTGACTGCACGCACGACAGGGTGAATGAACTAGATGCCACTGACCTGTGCATTTAAAAAGGGTTAAAATGGTAAATCCTGTGTTATGTGTATTTTGCGACAATAAAAAAGAAAGAAAGAAAAAAGAAGCCAAGGTAGCAAGCAATACTCACAAGATATAGGCAATCACCCCGATGGACCAGCAGTCCACAGCTTTGCTGTATGGTTTCTGGGCCAGGACCTCAGGAGCTGTGAAATGACAAAGGAGAGACACAAGCCTGACAACTCAAAAGCTGAAGATATAAAACATTTCTTAGATTTTTCTTTTCTTTTTCTCTTTGCGCCTCAGGATGAACTTTCTGTCATTCTAAAAACTGAGTAGAGATAGAGGACCTATTTTGGGTGTTGGCTTTCTTAACCAGAAAAAAGTGAGAGCATTTGTGCGTGCGTGTGTGTGTGTGTGTGTGTGTGTGTGTGTGTGTAACTGGAGATTAACAGTCAAATTCAATCAGTCAATCAACAAATAGGAAGAGGCAGCTCTCTCATGTCAGTGCTGTGCTAAGTACTACAGCTCAGCTGAGACTCAGTCGGGGACAGGTCCACTTCACGGGAGTCTGGGGTGTGACTCCACCTAAAATTAACTCAGGGAAGCCTCTCTGGGCCCAGCACAGGGCCTCCCTGGGTGCCGTGGGGGCATGAACAGGAAGCCTCTTCCTAATGCCTTCACAGAGCTCACAATCCAGGGCAGTGAAGACCTGAAATCTGGTCCCTGGGGAGCCTGGCCCAGGCCCGCTCTCAGCTCATTCTCTAAGGTTTGGGGTGGGTCTCCTGTCAAACAGCCTCTCCCCTGTCAAACAGCAAAAACGCTCCTTAATCTCAACTCCTCGCTTCTAACCCGAGGGTCCTCTAGCCCAGGGGTCTCAGCTTATTCTGTCCCTGTTCTCACACTTGCTATTCCAGGCCTTGCGTGCTTTCCTAAGCAGGACTAGGAACACATACAAACTATTGCTGAATGTTTCTGGTGACGACGGTAAGAAATACCAACCACAGACAATCCCCAAATCTGCTTGTAGGTTTCGACCCCAATTCCTCCAAACTTCTGATGAGACTTTATTTTTTTTCCTTTTTTCCCCAAGAGCAAAATAAATAAGTCGGTATGTCCTTTATTGGCTACATTCAGCCTCAACATGGTAGCAGAAGGAGACACAGAACTGTAACGCTGGGCAGCTCACAAACTGGAGAAGCGGCCCCTGGGAGCTGGCTGCATCTTCCTTGTCCCCACTTGTCCCCACTTCCTTGTCCCCGTGCCTACTAAGAGCAGATTTCTCAGATGCTTCTATTACGGCAACTGACGAAAGGGAGCCGTTTACCACAGTAAGTGTCTCGCTGATTTAGGAGGCATGCTCTCTATGAGCTGATGTTCTGGTAGGAGTGGCTACAAGGCAACAGATGGTGGGAGGTGACTGCATCTGCAAGGAGCTTATTTCTAAGCCTCCAGGGCCATCCACGTGGGCTGGTGGAAAGTTCAAAGGAGGCAGAGAAGGCTCACTGGTGATGCCTGACCCAGTGTCATCCCCCCAGCAGAACAGACGGCAGAATATCCTGAGCCCACAGCCAGGCTGGCAGGCAGGAGCCCTGGCTTCCACGTCACAGGGTCCGCAGGGCTCTTTAGGAAGACGGCAAGCCAGCCCGGCCCAGCCACTCCATGACACCAGATGTCAAACAGTGATGCAGGGGCAGCTAGAGCTCAGGGCAGGATTGGGGGCACAAGCTCTTGTGTCACACCAGGTATGACATGGCAACAGACATGCGGAAGGAGCCCTGAGAAGGTGAGAAGGCACCTCCAACAGCTGATTCCACAGTTTATAAGCAAAGATTGAGACGATCCCCTGAGCCACGGTGTGTGGAGGGTAAGCGTCACAGCACCTGCAAAGCAGGCTTCACTCCTGGGAAGAGCTGATACTGTCTGTGTTCTTTTGCACACCCCATCCTCAGTTCTCTAGCGCTGTGGGTGTGGGAGGGAGGACTCCTTAGAGAGCCCCCTCCTCCCTCCTTCTCCTCCTTCTCCTTCCTCTCTTCCCGCCCCACCCCCTCCTTCCCTGACTGTTAGAAAGAAAGAAATTCTGGTCACCATCCATCACTCAGAAAACAAAAGAATAAAGAACACGATGTCCCTCCAGGAATCTGTACATCCGAAGGCACCTGCACATTCAGCAGATCTACCTTCAGCCCGGCAAACAGACCTATGTTTTGGAGAACCGTGCGAGACATGGCACACACTTGAAAAGCAAGTGGCTGATTTTTAGGCAGCTTGGAACTGGGACGTTGCTTCCGATGTTTAGATTCTTGAAGCCACAGATGACATATACACAATTTTCAAAACCAGAGATTTTGTTTAAATGGTAAAGTTTATAACATCAAACATACGGTTTAAAAAAAAGATAAAGAAACGGTGTCTGGATCTTTCTCAGATGCTTCTATTCTCGCAACGGACAAAAGGGAGCCACTGACGGAGAGACGCCAGGATCGGTAGCATGGGTGTTGGGGGGAAAGTTCTCAATGATTAACAAGCAAATATCAAGGTAGCGATACTGGGGGTGGAGGTCTGTATACCTGTGCCAAACATTTCTTGTTCTTTCTGGTGTTGTGTCTTACCTAGGTCCTATCAACAACACAATAAACATTTTTTAACCAATTGTTGGCAGGTAAATCACTTGCCTTGGGGTGAAGTTCTGAACTGCACTTGAAACACACAGAGAGTGAAAGTCCTTGGATGTGTAATGTAACAATAAACAAGAGAAAGTAGATTGATTTGGAAATGATATTCTCACCAACCTAAAATAATTAAAGAATTATGCAATGGCAAACCACACTAATGTGTGTTGATTCCAACTGCTCTTTTGATTTGATTCGTGAAACCAAATGTTCTCAGGACATTGTTTGAACAAGCCTGCCTACATCCCTATAAATAGCTACTTTTCATCTCGTAGTGATTCTTGGAAAACACCGATTCTCAGGCAATATTCAAAACCCTCCTGACAATTTGAAACGGCCACCCAAATCGTGACGAACCTCTGGGATCTGCTGGGATATTTTCTCTCCTGCTCTCCTCTGGGTCCTACAGTGGGCTCCCCTTGTTTGGCCAACCTGTTGAATTCTCCTCACCTCCTACCCTTTCCCCGATCCTTTCAGCCTGGGGCCTGCAGCCTGTAGTTCTGCAAGAGTCCACTCTCGCTCTGATCTTGGGAGAGGCCAGGTTTCACTTTGAGAACTGGCCACACTCCCTTGTATTATGTTATTAATCTTATACCACTGGCAAGAATTTGGTTGTATTTCTTTTTTGTTAATGTTTATTTATTTTAAAGAGAGAGAGAGAGAGAGAGCAAGCACAAGTGCGGGAGGGGCAGAGAGAGGGGGAGACACAGAATCCGAAGCAGGCTCCAGGCCCCGAGCTGTCAGCACAGAGCCCAACGTGGGGCTTGAACTCACGAACCGTGAGATCATGACCTGAGCCAAAGTTGGATGCTTAACCGACTGAGCCACCCAGGCGCCCCTCGGCTGTAATTCTAAAATGTCACAGCCTCCAAGGTACAAACTCTCAGACAACAAATGCACGCAGTCCCGACGGGGGCCTCGGAGAGAGAGTGGGAAGGGTTCTCAGTCACACCCATCACAAATCCATCTCTCCCCCCAACACCAGTCAGATGCCGAAGAACTTCCTAACGAAGGAGAAACAATTTTCTCTCCTGACTGTACCCAGCACAACTCACGTGCAGTGGGAGGGTGACAATGACTCTCGCCACCCCCACACCTCCTCACAGAGGGAGGCTTTGCACGGAAATAACTTAATTGGTGCTACTGACACTTGACAAAGAGAGCCGTCATTAACTGGCACTGCGGCTCGTTCGAGATGCCATCAGCGCCCAGGCAGAGCGGGAAAGGGCTCAGTCTCCTGGTACAGCGGAGACAGAAGGACAAGACTCCAGGCCGGAGGACACAGATGTTCCTCTAGTGCATCTCAAGGCACAGTCCTGGGGGGCCATGAGCGGCAACAGACCAACCCGGAGGCGCCGAAAAGGACACACACAAGATAGGTAGCAGCCGAGTGGGAACAGCTCTACCTGGGTGACACGTGTTGGTTTCCCAGGTTTCATCACCAAACTCCCGTGACACGCCAGCCTCCTGGGCCTCCTCCCCTCCCCTCTGTATCTCCTCCCTACCGTGTGAATCACACTGCCGACCACCTCACTTGGTACCGCTGGACAGCAGGGACGTATCTCTGGTCTGGATCTTCAGGGCTTAGCACATTCTGTTTGGTTAACCAATGGTTACTCCTGACACGAAGTGAGGGGAGGAAACGGGTAGAATCAGCCCTATGCCTCTGTCTGTGGCTGACTGTGTAGTTCATGCCACTCTCCTTTTAAGACCTTGTCTCAAAGGGATTTCGGAATCACTACTTCTAGGGCTAATGGGCAGGAAAGACCTTCGGGGAAGTGATCTCTCAGAACCTCCTTCTCGGTCAGACCTTGGGGGTTAACGATTCCGTTTTCTTAGCTCTCCCTGGTAGAAAGAGCATTCCATTGGCCGGGTCGGTTTACTCCAGCAAATAGAAGTCAATCACGTGAACCACGCGATCTCGGCAGAGCAGCCCGAGCTGCTGGAGATCTGTGTGGACAGACGGGGCCCTCCTTCTGAGCCCCACGCTCGTCTCATGCTGTTCAGCGAACAGTTGGTTCAAAATTTGAAATAATTGAATTTACTGCTGTGAGACTCACGACCAACCCACTGTGGAAAATTCCACTTGGTGGGAAGCGTCCTCCAGGCCAAGCTGTTTTATATTGGTTGAAAGCAAGGGTTCCTGGTAAAGGAATTCAGAGATTCCAAGAGGAAAAAAAAAAAAATTCAGAAACCTTTCATCTTGTTTTTGAAACAATTAAATTGCCCATTTTCCTTCCTGAAAGAGAGAGGAGCAAAAGGCTTAACCAAGTCTAACTGGAAGCAGGAAGAGGGGCTCTGTTGAAGCAGGGGCGGCACTCAACCCCCAGGCTCACAGAAAACAGAAAAAGAATTTTCCCTTTCCCTGTGCTCTCAAGGGAGTGCTGAAGAGCAGTTTCTACAGAGGGAGGGGAGGAGATTGAGAATATCTCCCCCTGTTACCAGGTTCATGGTCAAGGCCGTCTGTTCTCCTCTATGGAAGTCTAAGTACCACTGTACTCAGTACCTCAAAGTTGACCACCTCCAGTGGGTGAAGCAGAGGACATGCAGGAGGGGTGGCCTGGGGTGGGGAGCAGCCCTCCATGCCAGAAAGTGGAGGCCCGGGACCCAGAACCATGGGACCCAGGCAGTGTTTCTTACGTTCCTCAGTTATTTAACAGCTTGGGTTCCATTTCAGGCACTGGCTTTGTAGTGTGAGGGAAGCAGACGTGGGCCCTATGCCATGGAGCACCTGTTCTGGGTGCTCCAGCTGGGTGGACACAGCTGCAGAAGTAACACCAGCCACAGCTGCCTTCTTAAGGAGACGATCAGACTAAGCCAGACAAGAGTGTGGCAAGATGGCACAGGTGTTGATCTTTAACCCTGAATACAGCCCTGAAAATACTGAACCTACTCTAAATAAAACTCCAAGTATCCAGGAAAGGATATATTACCTCCAACAGTCAAATAGTGCAGAAGGTGCAAATAAAAAGACTAGAGAACAGGAAAGACACGGGGTGGGGAAGAAAGGCTGTGGCTAGTAAGTTTTGAGCATATGCCCTTGTGTTGTGCTCGAAGAAGAAATTAACAGGTTTAAACACGAAAGAGTGGGAAAGGTAGGAATGACTGTTCTGTCATTAAATGGGAGGTAAAGATGTGAAATGGTTTCCTTTAAATGTCAAATGGATTTAGGTGGTTGTAACTTGAAACAACTTTAGCTGTCTGGAGTTAAGAATTTTTTTAAGTGTATTTATTTATTTTGAGAGAGCTGGAGAGAGGGCATGTGCTTAGGGGAGGGGCAGAGAGAGAGGATCTCAAGCAGGCTCCTTGTTGTCAGTACAGAGCCTATGCAGGGCTCAATCCCATGAACCGTGAGATCATGATGATCATGACCTGAGCCGGCAGCAAAAGTCGGATACTCAACTGACTGAGCCAGCCAAGTGCCCCTGGATTTAAGAAGTTTTATTTATTTTTTAGGGTTTTTTTTTTTCTTTTAATGCTACTTTATTTTATTTTTGAGAGAGAGAATCTGAAGCAGGCTCCAGGCTCTGAGTTGTCAGCACAGAGCCCAACACAGGGCTTGAACTCATGAACCATGAGATTGTGACCTGAGCCAAAGTCGGACACTTCACCGAGCCACCCAGGTGCCCCGGATTTAAGAAGTTTTAAATAGCCATGCACACTGGCTTCGCAGTGAAAGAAATCTAGGATCTCCCACTTACTACATCTGTGGACTTGGGCCAGTCATTTAATCTTGTTAAGCCTCCATTTTGTTCATCTGTAAAATGGGAACATTAACAGAGCCCAACCTTCAGGACTGTAATGAGGCTTAATGGAAACAATAAACATATAATAAGGTATAGTCAGAGCTAGTAGTAGTTATTATGTAAGGATGAAGGGTTGAGAGAACCATAGGATAAAAACAGAATGGAGGTTTTATTGTTTGTTAGAGTGAAGGATGGACAGTTCCTTGACATCACTTGGTACTTTCCCTTCATTCTTGCTTTACATAATGGAAATGATTTGTAAATGGAGATTTCCACCCTTTTGATCAGAGCCTTTGGAAATCAGAATTGAACTGGGCCCACAAGTGATGGGAGGGCATGTCTGAGTACTTGAATCTTGGAGCTGGAAAGAGACTTACAACCCCCATACCAACCTCCTGCGCACTTGGGTCCCTTTGTTCACCGAGTTGTCGATCCTTTTATTCGCTTATTCACCGACACACTCATACATCCCCTCTAGGTCCAGGCACCGTTCTAGACACCACAACCCAGGAACTGCCTGTCGATCATTACTGACGGTGCCCGGGCATGGGAACAGTCCACCATAATATCAAAGATTCCCACGATGGCTGAGGAACACTGGCTAGCCATGGTACCTTCATGGTTCTGCATTTACTGAGAGAAGAGAGTGACAGTACTCTCACATTCTCTCTCCCTGGCCCTCTGCCTTCCCCCACAGCATCCCACCCTCTCCTACCTCCAGGCCAGGTGTATCAAGATTACCTTCCCCATCACCCTAAGCTCTTTCCAATCTTTTAACCAGCAGCAAGGGGGCACTGCCCAGATCCAACCAATTCTTCTTTCCATTGGCCCCAATTATAATTCTTTTTTAAAGGGGAGTTAGAAAAATGTGTTCCAGAAGACTACTTATAAAAATGGGCATATCCTAATTTTTTCCCTAATTCTTTGCAGTGTATGAAACTCCTGCCTTCGCCCTACCTGCAGAGACAGAGCCCATGGGACACTAAGATTAGCGGCACTCTACCTTTCGTCGAATGTGCTTCTGTCTTTGGAAATGTGTCGGAAATGTCCAACCTGCCTGTGACATCAGCAAGAAGAGGCTGGCAGACAGGCTGCTTGCCATCCTGTGACCTAGTCCAAGGTTCCTTTGTGCCTCTTGCTGGCTGACCTCACCTCTCTGTGGAGGTCAAGGAGAAAGGCCCTCGACTTGAACTTCATGTGTGTCACGACGAAAAGGCCCTAAGAGATGGGAGTCAGTCGTGGTCAGAGGTAGTGGAGACTTCTTTTACTATCACGGCTTTCCCCCAAGTGGCTCATGGAAGGAGATGGTAGGGCCTGGATTCAAGTTCGGCTGTGCTAGCCAGGTTAGGCAATGTGATAGGGTCTTTACAGGGAGGAGCTTAACAGAGAAGTAGTGAGAAGAGTGATCTTCTAGCAGAGGGCTTTTAAAATCATTAGATTGCACACACAGAGTGGTGCCACATCTCTGCCATCTCAGATCCAGCAGTGAGTTAGAGGACAGAATTACAGGCTGAGCCCTGAGCCAATGTATCTCGGAGAATTTGTTATCTTTCTTTTTTCTTTTAAAGTTTATTTAGTTATTTTGAGAGACAGAGAGAGAGAGAGAGAGAGGAGGGGCAGAGAGAGAGGGAGAGAGAGAATCCCAAGCAGGCTCCACGCTGCCAGTGTAGAGCCCAACTTGGGGCTTGAACTCACCAACCATGAGCTCATGACCCAAGCCGAAATCAAGAGTCAAACGCTCAACCAACTGAGCCACTCAGGTGCTCCAGATGTGTTATCTTTCTATGCCTCAGTCTCTTGTCCTGAAGGTCACCTGCTATTTTGTCCTGAAGTTACGCCTTCGTGGAAAAGAATCTGAGCTCAAGTGAAAAGCTGCATGGGACTCTGCGTTTTAGGGAATTTCCACAGGTGGGGAGAAGGAATCCGTGCAGCACCAATTCATGTGGTGGATTAGTACAGAAAGCCTTAAATTGAACTGTAATCCAGTTGCAACGAGTTGGAGAAGTTGCATGTTGGAGAAGTTGCATGCTGGAGAAGTGGTGAGAAGGCTTTCTTTTAATTTTTTTCTTAATGTTTATTTATCTTGGGGAGAGAGACAGAGGATGAGCAGGGGAGGGGTAGAGAGAGAGGGAGACGGAATCCGAAGCAGGCTCCAGGCTCTGAACTGTCAGCACAGAGCCCGACGCAGGGCTCAAACTCATGAACTGCAAGATCATGACCTGAGCCGAAGTCGGAAGCTTAACCAACTGAGTCACCCACGCACCCTGAGAAGGCTTTCTTTGAAACACTGGGAGAGAAAAACGACATTTCTGCCCAGCGGCTGCCTGTTCGGAGATGATAAATAAAATTCTACACACCAAAGAAAAGAAAATTCGGGCATCCATTTCAGGGTGGAGTTTGACTTCAGGAAGAACTGATTACAACAGGCAGTATGAGCAACCATGCTTAGTCACAACTCCTTCTGTAAGCGGACTCTGCAGCAGGTGGGGTTAGACAAGAAAAAAACAGTTAATGAGGGGCTTTACTACAAGCCGCTCCATAAACCGTGTGGCTTCACCAAGGTTTGGAGAAGTGTAGCCTGGATTGCCGGCAGTTAAAAATTCAGCTGAAACACAGACTCATTCTTTGCCTGTGGTTTGCCTTCAACCCAAAGTCACGGAAGTTAAGAGGAGTAGGGCTCTCTTTGGCTAGCTCTGTCCTCGGCCGGACAAGTTCCCTTGGAAAGCTTTCTCTTCCTTCCCTCAGAGTTGTAATTTACTAAAAATGCATCGCAAAACAGTGGCTTGCTCTGATTTTCCTAGTAGCCTCTTGAATTTTACCACAGGCATGAAAAGTCCCCACGAAAGCGCCATCCTGGTTTATAATTACCGTTCCGATCTGAGATGGAGTACTATTCAAATGCTACCAAAGCCAGAATGTGGCCAGTGGGTGGAGGGGTGAGGCTAAGGAATGGGAAGGGAGTGGAAAATGGGAGGGCAGCTGGTGTTCTAAAACGTGGGAGAGACCTGGAATTCAGTGGGAGGGAGGAAAGGAAATGTTCGGAGTTAAGGCAATTCAGGGCAACGTGGCAAGAAATAACCCTGTGATGTCGCCCTCAAAGGTCATCCTGAGATCCAGCCTCTGCCCTCATGGGTTTGTGACCACAGTGGGATGTCTACTTCGCTCCTCCTGAAGGCTGACAAGCTTCACTTCAAGATTAAGAGGACCTTTACAGGCATTCCGGTGTTTTGGGTTTTAGTCATTAAAAGAAAAAAAAAAAGTTCCAAAATGCTGCAAGGTTTCTTTCCCTCCTCGACACTACAGTGAAGTTTAGAGACCATGATACTCCATCACAGTATCCAGTATTTAGAGAGGAGCCGTTCAGAAATTGCAGAAGGGTGGAGGCCCCTGGGTGGCTCAATCGGTTGAGCATCTGACTCTTGGTCCGAGTCCTTGTTTGGGCAAGCCCCCTCTCCAAGCCAAACGAGTCTGCATATTTCTTCCACACACGATAAGAAGCAGCTGGGGACTCTGAGCCTTTGTTCTCCTGCTTGCCCACATCCATTACTCTCCTTGTCTTGGCCTGGAATTCTACTCTTCCTGCAAATCACGCCTCCTCCAAGAGTTTTTCCCTGGTCGTTCCAGGCCTTGCTGATTCCTCTCTCACCTGTATTTGTAATGTTGCTTCTGAAATATGTCGGTTACTTCATACTGCACACATGCTACCAAATATGGGTCTGTATCACCACTGGTCATACACCATTGGAGGGGCCCTCGGTGTTGGAGCGGCTCTAAGAGATGCCTGCAGTGGGACCCCCATACACAGGGATGGAGCGAGGCCCACATTCTCCTGCCATCAGTGATGTGATGTTCTGCAAGGACCCTTGTTCTTTTAAAGGACATGTAACATCAGGGCAGCTGTTCAGGGTAAAGGATGAATTCAAGGGTGATCAGATCCCTTTGCCTTTTCAGGCACCGCGTGTGTGCTGGGATACATGGGATAAACAGCCCTTTTTTCACTATTTATTCATAGCTAGAGAGCTGATTTAAATTGAAGTAATCTTGGGGCGCCTGGGTGGCTCAGTCGGTTAAGCATCCGACCGAGGTCATGATATCACAGTTAGTGGAATCAAGCTCCACGTTGGACTCTGTGCTGACAGCCCAAGGCCTGCTTGGGATTCTGTCTCCCTTTCTCTGACCCTCCCCACTTGCATATACTCTCTCTCTCTCTAAATAAATAAACAAACAAACAAACAAACTTAAAAAAAATTGAAGTCATTTTGACATTGCCAAAGTTCACTATTTAGCTGAACAGTCATTTAGGCAACAGCCGTAAGAACAACAAAAACAAAACAACAGTGCCCGTAAATTGAAATCAATACTTCTACCGAGAAGGGGTCTGAAGTCTGAACTATGGCTAAAAGCAGACAGCAACACTCTGCACCTGGCTCGGGCTCCTGGACAGCATGGCCCCCAGAATCAGAGGAGTGCTGACTGGGACTGGGCTCTGCCCTGTTTAGGTCGAGACTGGCCAGTAGGGATGAGGCCGCGGTTTCTTTGTCCAAGATGCCAACAGCGTCCTGATCTTGCAGAGATAAGCCAGTGTTGGGGGGCGGGTGGGGGTGGTGGTGTCCAACCCCAGGGTTGACAGCACGCTGGGGTCCTCTTACAAAAAGCCACTTCACAGCATTACTCTGGCTGTCGGGCTCCCACTGGCTTAATTAATTAATGGTTCAATTAATCCATAATTCAAGGCCCCCAAAGCCAACGATCAACACCCAGTCAACATCTTACTTGACTTAATAGCAACTGACACAAGGTACTTTCTCCAACTCAAAGCGCTTCCCAGGATACCACACCACTCTGGTTCCCTTCCTGTTTCACATGCTGCCTCTTCAGAGTCCCCGGGGCTCCAGGACTCAGCCCTGGGACCTTTCTTCTCCTCCATCTTTCCCTGCTGCCCCCTTAGCCACTTCATCCAGATTCACAGCTTCAAAATACATCAGCCTCTTGGGGCGCCTGGGTGGCTCAATCAGTTGAGTGTCCGACTCCTGATTTTAGCTCAGATCATGATCTCATGGTTTGTGAGGTTGAGCCCCGTGTCAGGCTCTGTGCTGACAATGTGTAGCCTGCTTGGATTCTCTCTCTCCCTCTCTCTCTGCCCCTCCCCTGCTCTCTCTTTCTCTCTCTCTCTCTCCCTAAAAATAAATAAACATTAAAAAAAATACATCAGCCTCCAAATACGGTCCATCCTCATTACTCACGGATTCTGCACTTTTAATTTGCCTACTCACTAAAATTTACTTGTAGCCCCCAAATCAATACTTGCCGTGCTTTTGTGGTCACGTGTGGACATGAGCAGAGAGGCTCAAACTGAGTTTCCAAAGCTCACGTTCCCTGCTTAGAGGTCAGACAAGGTGACACTCTGCCCTCCTGTTTCGCCTCTCACACTACAAACAAGTATCATTTTCATGGTCTAGCTGCTGTCATGTTTTTTACATTTTTGTGCATTTTGTAGATTCATGGTTTAAAACAGCCCCCAAGTGCAGCGATGAAGTGCCGTCTAGTGTTCCTGGCACAAGAAAGTGGAAATGTGCCTACAGAGAAAATGTGTGGCTAGACCAGCTTCACTTACGTGTAAGTTATGGTGCTGTTAGCCATGAGTTCATCGTTCACGAATCAAGAATATATATTAGGGGCGCCTGGGTGGCTCAGTCACTTAAGCATCTGACTCTGGCTCAGGTCATGATCTCGCAGTTCGTGAGTTCAAGCCCTGCATCGGGCTCTGTGCTGATGGCTTGGAGCCTGGAGCCTGCTTCGGATGCTGTGTCTCCCTCTCTCTCTGCCCTCCCCTGCTCATGCTCGGTCTCTCTCTCAAAAATAAAATCAACATTAAAAAAATAATATATATTAAATAAGATGTCGTTAAATAGAAATATGTATAAAACAAGGTCACGTATCCATCAGTAGATGACAACGCTGTGACCAGAGACTCACAAGGACCCTAAACCTCTATTTCCCGGGTAACAGTAGGTCAGTATTTACTAGTTCAGCGCTGGTGGTGACGTTACAGAGCATGACTACTACGTGTGATGAGAATCAACTACATCTTGCTGCAGACAGGACCTCTTGAGAGAACTCCAGACTTACAGTCCAACCGCCTTCTGGATCTTGCAAACTTTAACAAATCAAAATCTGAACCCCTGGTAATACTTCGGTAGCCTGCTCTTTCCACAGACTTTGACATCTAAAGTAAAGGTAACAGCCTCCTTTCAGAGGCTCAGGCCAAAAAAATACCTTAGAACTATCATTGGCTTCTCTCTCTCAAGCCCTACTTTTAATTTTTCAGAAAATCTTCATGAAATTACCTTCAAATTTTTTTCTGGAATCTGATACTTTCTTACCACTTCCACTCTGCCAACCTAGCCCAGCTCCCACCATTTCTCACTTGAATAATTCCAGAGCCTTCTAACTGGTCTCCCTTCTTCCACCCTGGCATCTCTCCTAATCCCCACCTGTCTCCTAGAGGGATCCTGGTACAGGTCAGATCATGCCATGCCTTGTCTCAGAACCCTCCAATGGCTCCTCACCACCCTGAGTAAAAGTCAGGGTCTTGACAATGACTTCTAAGTCCTGGTCTGCACATGCTCCGCCTGTTAGTTCTCTGACTTCATCTTCTACTGCTCTTCTCTTTGTTCACCCCACTCCTGTTGTTCTCCCACATACCCCTGCCTCAGGGCCTTTGCACCATCCTTGGAACGCTTTTCCTCCAAAGAACAACATGGCCAACTCCTTCACTCCTATCAAACCTTGACCCCACTGTCACCCTCTCAGTGAGGGCTGCCTTGATTACTACATTTAAAATTGCCACCCCCTACACACACACACACACACACACACACACACACACACACACACACAAACACACAAACTATTCTCTTTCCTGCTTTATTTTTCTTCATAGCACTCGTCAATCTAAGATATTAACAGACTTAGCTGTTTGCATACAGTCTATCTCCTTCTCGCTCAAATATAAGTACCTTGGTTGAGGGCAGGGACTTTTATCTGTTTTTCTTTTCTTGTTTTTTTTTTTAATGTTTTACTTATTTTTGAGGGAGAAAGAGCATGAGCAAGGGAGTGGCAGAGAGAGGGAGACAGAGGATCCAAAGTGGGCTCTGTGCCCAATGTGGGGCTCGAACTCATGGACCACGAGATCACGACCTGACCTGAAGTCAGATGCTCAACTGACCAGGCCACCCAGGTGCCCCCTGTTTTTCTTTTCCTTTCTACTGATGCATCCCCAGTCTCTAGAACAGCAGGTAGGCACTAAATACATAATCCTTGAATGATGAATAACGTAGCACTTACCAGACGTTATTCTATTTACTGGTTTTCCCTCTTTTTCTCACAACACTGTGAGCATTTTAAAGTCTGAAACTCTGGCTCTACACATTCATATTCTTAACACCAAACCACTGAGCACAGCACATAAACTTAATAAATGCATGCCGAATGAATGGGAAAAGAGGAGACAGAGAGAAATGCTAATTTCTGCGAACCTTGGGTTTTTACCAGTTTAACAAGCATTTGTGCAAAGATGAGTAAGATAGTCCCTGCCCGAGAAAAACGTGTGGTGCGGTGGGAAAGGGACACCGGTGCATATGGACCCCGATGCAATGATGTAAAAAGGGTCAGGAAAAGAACTAGGATGACAAAAGAGAGAATGGGTGTTGGGAAAGCAACCAAAAGGGGGCAACATGTAAGTTGGGCTTTGATGGCTGAATATCAGGAGTTAGCCATGCAGACTGAGGGGGCAGGGGAGGAAACAGCCCGATCTCTGTTGCTCACTGCCCGAGGTACGTCTACAGGTTATAAGCTCCCCCAGTGTCAACCCTTCCTTGCTCTAAGAGGCCTTCCTAGGCAGCTCAGTGCTCAACACACATGAATGAGCAGAACCACTACATTCGCAGCCCTCCCCACTCAGAGAAAACTCCGTATCTGACAACAGCATTACCTGATGGCCCCACTGGCCACCATTTAGGGTAGAAAGAGCAAGGGCCACATCTAAACATGCTTCCCAGTTCCCAGACTCGTCAGTGTCTGACATCTAAGCAGAACCAGACCACTCGAATGACAGCCACTTAGAAACCCAGAGAAAGTGCCATTCCTGGGTTCTGCCAAGACGCAAAGAAGCAAAAATCCATTTAGAAAGTGCTGGAGCTTTCCAACATCAGAGCCAAATACGAGAACAGTGCGATGCGTATGTAAATACGGACACTTCTGCCGGAACATTTGAACTGCAGCCCGAGAGTCGGCCTCCTGCAGGGGGGAAGCGGGGCGGCCACAGAGCCCTCAGCTTCTCGGCCACGGTGGCCAGGGCAGCGGACCGCACAGAAGGTGGCAAAGCCATCCCGGCAAGGAGCGTGGACAGCGCGCCCTCACAGGCCTTTTCATTTTCTGGGGTCTGGGAATTGCCACTGTTGGAACGGGCCTTCTCCCTCCCCATCTTTGAGGACAAACGAGAAGAAGCTCATCTTCGCTTTTATCTGCCGCCCGCCTGGCGGCCGGGACTGACCCGGAGAGAGTCCACATACCTGCCGCACACGCTCCTGCTCCCGTCACACCCCCACGCCCCTGGGGCACACACGTGCGCTCTCGCGTGCATCTCCCACCACGGCCGTGATTCCCAGTCCCCCCGACGGGGTCCACTCCGCTGGCCCAGAGCCGAGAGCACTCAGGGTACCGCTAGTCTCATCAAGGCCTGTGCCACACGGCTCCTCTGCCATCAGAAGAACCTCCCCGGCTCTGCCCAGCGCACACACCCGCCAGGGACATGATCCCTGCCTGTGCCGGTCACACCATGGCCACCTCCTCCCCCGGCCCCCGCCCCCGAGTCCGTGGCTTCCTTTCCTGTTATTCTCCGTTCCCCTCAGCCTGCTCTTCTCCCCTCTCCTTTGAGCACCTTTGCAAATGAACCGGCTGCGACATAACACCTGTGTTAGGCCAGCACCTGAAGGGCCAGGAAGGGCCCCAGAGGGCGTTTGGAGTTTCCCACAATGCTCTGGGGCCCAGGCTCATCAGGTGGGAGGACCGCTTTCCTCAGCCTGCCTGGGGGATCACGCGGTTGCACCTAATACCAAACAGGAATGATGCCAGTCACAGAACATTCCCTCTCCTCTTTCAGGGCGAGCTTCCTGTTCTCATTAGGAAAAGCCATCATGGTTTGTACAATGAGAATTCAGCCTCGGTCTCTGTTTTCCAGAAGTCTTTTCCAACCCCATTTTTTTCCTGCTCTCAGACATTCCCGGTTTATACCCTTTTCCCAGGACTTTCCCACTTGAGAGCTTTAGCACAAATGGATGCTTCTGCCTGGAACACTCTGCCCCCTAACATTCCCAAGGCTGTCTGCTTCTCCACATTCAAGCCAATACCCAGGTCTCATTCCTGTGCCCTTAACCGTCCTAGTCCCCCTCCCCGCCATCACCTTGCTGCTCTGTGGCATGTCCTCATTTGAGTTTCTCCATAGCACCTACCGTGGCCTGAAACAACCCTGTTCTTTGTCTGTTGTCTGTGACTCCCGACTAAAACATAAGCTTCATGAGGGCAGGCCTGCTGTCTGACTCATGCACAGCCGTCACCCCAGTGCCCACAACAGCAGCTGGTCCATAGTATGCACTTCAGTACACATTTGCTGAGCGAATGAATACATTCATGTAAGTCAACGTCTCGAAAACACAAACGGCACCGACGGCCTTTCTCCAGGTCCCCAGAAGACACAAGATGATTCTCAGTATGCGAGTGTTCAGTTCTTGTAGCATTTTCTGCTCTCTGTATGTTTGGTACGAGGGCCCTGGGGTTCTGATTTTAGGAAAGACTTTAATTCTTGGCTTCTCCAGTACAGATCAGGCCTGGCTACTTCAAGAGAGTGACTTCGACAAGGCATGAACCAGATTCCTCCTATCGATACTCTCTTTCTGGCCGCTTCTATCTCAACATTTTACATGTTCTGTTTGTGTCTGCACTTCATGGTTATCTCAGTGTCTCACTGTAAATCATTTGAAAACACAGATACGGAGGCACTATTTCTGGCATCAGAACGTGGGAACTCATCCAATCAACTCCTGGCTTCCACCCAGGCCCACACCCCAATGAGACAGGATTTCTGCCCGATTATTAAAAGGTTTCAGGGGAAATCGCCTCTCTTCTAACTCGTTCCAATGTCTCTTGGCCTTTTTATTCTCCCCTTAAGGGGAATGAAGGCAGCTGCGATCATGCGCCAGGGCCGAAGTGCTTAAGACCGAAGAAGCTGATACGACACCCACGCTGTGCTTACCAACATAGCCCGGGGTGCCGCAGGCTGTGGACATCACGTCTCCTTTGCCCTCCATTTTTGACAGTCCAAAGTCACTGATCATTATTTTCGATTCCTCGTCTTGACTGTAGTACAAGAGGTTTTCAGGCTAGAAAGAAAAAAAGAAAAAAAAAAAAAAAACACTGACAAATTGTGTTTAAATACGGGTTAATTGTGGGAGAGTCACGAAGCCACAAAGCCTAACCACAATTTAAGGATACGCTTGACTCGGGACACAGCGAATGCAGTAAGAAAAGCCGTGTTTAATAGGACTGATGAAGGGGACACTGCACAGTTTGGGGCGCTTAGAGGTTTTCAAGAAAAGTGAGTCCCTTTGTCTACTTTCAAAAAGTGAACCATAAATTGGGGCCGCCTAGAGAGCCCCTAAGACTTGTCAATTTATTTCCTGGGTCAGGGGAAAGGGAGTTCCCAGAAATGAAGTCACTTCTGTAGGTGCTCTTCCATTTCCTTGTTCTTTCTTTCTTTTTTTAATGTTTATTTCTGAGAGAGACAGAGACAGAGACAGAGCGCCAGTGGGGGAGGGACAGAGAGAGAGGGAGACACAGAATCTGAAGCAGGCTCCAGGCTACGAGCTGTCAGCACAGAGGCCAATGCGGGGCTTGAACTCACGAACCCTGAGATCATGACCTGAGCAGAAGTTGGACGCTTCACCGACTGAGCCACCCAGGCGTCCCCCACCCCTGCCCCGTTCCTTTTTCCTGACCCCTTTAGCAACCTTTCTCGAACCCAGGGTCTCTCTCCCTGCCCTCCGTAACAGCCCATGTCCTGCGGCTCTGGCAGATGCATTGCGTTTTCCCCTTTACTGGGCCAGCTGACCCCTGCTCGCTGGGCTCCCTGGGAAACAGAGGGATGTCATCATGGATGAATCGTGTCCAGAGATCCAGCACTTTGTAGCCATGTGTCCTTAAGTGCCCTGAGCTTCTGGTTGCCTTTTCGGGAAAACATGGGTCGTGGTGGTTCCTCGTTTGCTTCCCTGAATGGGGAAGCTGGAGCTGGATGGAATGGGGAATGCTGGAGCCCAGATGGTAGGAACTCAGGACACATGGCTGAGGCCTGACCACAGCTCCTGTCTCTGCTACAGTTCTGCACAGCAGGGGCACCTCTATGGCAGCTACACAGGAGGGGTAAGGGGAGGCAGACGGGTGGAGCGGGGAGACAATGAAGCTTTATTTGCATAATGTTTTATGAAAAGTCAAGGTATCATTCTTAGAAAAAAAAAGGGGGGGTGGAGCTCGTGGAGACCAAGGGAGATGTCCCAGCCTCAGGGCTGCACCTGTCCTGCCCGGGCAGAGCCTGACCACAGAAAGGCTGTCTCGATTAATGATGTTGTCCCTGAGAGACACAATGTTGAGGACGGACACCACTCCTTTCCCCCGACTCAGGAAATTCCAAAGATTTGCCCAGTGAAGAAGCAATCACTTCTCTGATTTACGTTCAACCTTAAAAGAAACACAACAGGGGGCACCTGGGGGGTGGCTCAGTTGGTTAAGCATCTAACTCTTGATTTCGGCTCAGGTCATGATCTCGGGGTCAGTGGGATGGAGTCCTGCATGGGGCTCTGTGCTGACAGTGGGGAGTCTGCTTGGGATTCTCTCTATCTCTGTCTCTCTCTGCCCCTTCCCCACTCTCTCTCTCTCTCTCTCTCTCTCTCTCTCTGTCCCCCAAAATAAATAAATAAATACACACATACACACACATACCACACCAGGAGGAATCTGAACTGGGCAAGCCACTTCCCCACAGTTTCCTGTCTGGCTCTCCTCCCATCCCCAAGAGTGATTGAAGCAAGAGTGTCTCTTGTCAGTGGTTTGCGGTGGATCTTTGGTTTCTGAGTTATTGAATTTTACCAACTCCTCTCTCATCTGGTGGCGAGGGCTATTTAGATTTGAGATGGGCCTGGAACTTCTGGATTTTTTAGAATTCACGGGGCAATTCTGAGCTGTAGCCATTTCTGTGAGGACATTCTGAGAAGTGTTCAAGACCCATCCCCCTGCCCCGCCTTGACCAAACTATAGTTGGGCTCCCCTGAGCCCTCTTCTAGGCCTCGGGTTTGGCCTTCTGTGTCCCTCCGGTCTTGCTGGGGCTGCAAAGTCCAGTCTTAGCAAGAAACCTGCTAAGTCAGAATAGAGAGAACCCCTCACTCTTGATATCTGGCCAAGCTCTTTACCTTCCACCTTGGATGTTGTTAAAGAAAATGTATTCACACACTTGGTAAAGACAGTAAGGGAGACTTTATTCGGGGGGGACCACTGAATGGGATTCTGCAGTAGGAGAGGAAGAGTGGACTCAAGACCTAATACAACAAGGAAAAGTAGAGATTTATAGCCCAGGATCAGGGTGAGGGTCAGTGAACAGAAAATTACTAAGAGGTGGGGCGCCTGGGTGGCTCAGTGGGTTAAGTGCCAACTTCAGTTCAGGTCATGATCTCACGGTTTGGGAGTTCAAGCCCTGTGCTGACAGCTCAGAGTCTGGAGCCTGCTTCAGATCCTGTGTCTCCCTCTCTCTCTCTGCCCCTCTCCCACTCATACTCAGTCTCTCTTAAAAATAAAATAAACATTTTACAAAAATTAAAAAAAAAAGAAAATTACTAAGAGGGAACATCAAGGGTGGGGGGATCCTGGCTATGCCAATTTCAGAGGATCCTTGCTGAAGGCAGGCCAGGGTGGGCAGATATGAAAGGTGGAAGATAAAGAATTTGATCAGATATCAAGGGTGGGGGATGTTCACCAAAGTGGCTCACTGGGATTCTTCTTTTTTTTTTTTTTTTTAATATTTGTTTATTTTTGAGAAAGCACAAGCAGGGACAGGCAGAGAGCAGAGACAGATGTGAAGTGGGCTCTGTGCTGATAGCAGTTAGCCCAATATGGGGCTTGAACTCACTAACTGAGAGATCATGACCTGAGCTGAAGTCAGATGCTCAACCCACTGAGCCACCCAGGTGCCCTGGCTCAGTAGGATTCTTGCTCAGCCTGGACTACATGGGCAGAGCCAGTGCACTAAGGACAGAGCCCAGGGATGGAACCTGGTCAGAAGGAAGAGAACCTGGTCAATGGAGAGAGACTGCCAATGTCTAAGTTCTTGGCCAGGCTTTAGGAAGGATCCCTCCATCCTTGATATCCCCTCTTAGTAGGTTTCTATCCACAACCCTCATTCTGGTCAATGGCTATAAGTCCTCACATGCCCTTGATGATTTTGGAGTTGAACCCAATTCTCTCCCCTATTGTGATACCCTTCTTGCAGTAGTCTTAAATAAAGTCTTGTCTTAACAAGTGTCAAAATAACTTTAACAGAACCCAAAAGAAAAAAAAATACTACCCTTCTCCTAAAATCATAACACAAAAAGGAATGACACTTTACATTCACAATGACGTCAATCCTGTGGATGAAGCATGAGATTAGAAGAAAATCAAATGCACACTTGAAGGTGCTTTCAATGAGTTTGAAAAGAGAATAAAATGGCCCAATAAACAATCAAAATAAGAATAATGCTTAAAAAGCAGGCCAAAATAATCTAATCAAAAGGTGCCTGTGGTTCATGATTTGTCTCAATGTTGAGATCATCCTTTGATGAACAGTAAGGATCTGATCATGGGGGCAGAGAAGACTTTTCTTAAGTTTCTGATTTTTTTTCAAGTTTATTTATTTTGAGAGAGGAAGAGCACACACATGTGTGTGCATGTGCATGTGAGTGGGAGGTGGGGTAGAGAGAAAGGGAGAGAGAACACCCAAGCAGCCTCCACAATGTCAGCATGGGACTCCTCTCATGAACCATGAGATCATGACCCGAACCCAAATCAAGAATCGGATGCTTAGCTAACTGGGCCACCCAGACACTCCTTAAGTTTCTGACTTTTAATCTTCCTGTCCCAATGATCTCATGCTCTTAAACAAGGTTGCATCTAGGCAAGAGACTGCATGGAATCAAATATCCCTCCTTTGGGTCAATTACCAAGGAGGGTTAAATCGGCTGGTCATTCACAACTTAGATAGATACTTGTCTACAACCATCTCAAGACTCAGTCAAGGCAGCAGGGCTTTTCTTGAGGGGAGTCAGGCAACAGGAAAGTGGGAGAGAAGACAGGCTCAAGGGCAATCCAGATGGAGGCCCCCAGCTGGCAGTAGGAGTGCTTGGTCAGGTGGGAGGCACAGAGGGCATCTCACAATTCTGCCTGAGTTCCCAAGAGGCCCAGGACTCACCTGAAAAAATATTATTCTTTATTTTGTGACATCGTTGCAAGACAACTGATGGACAATACTGGAATTGGAAGGTCAATACCAACCCATTAATAGTTCGCATAATAAGAGGGGCACCTGGGCGACTCAGTTGGTTAAGTATCTGACTCTTGGTTTTGGCTCAGGTCATGATCTCAAGGTTCATAAGTTCAAGCTCCACATCAGACTCCATGCTGACAGTGCAGAGCCTGCTTGGGATTCTCTCTCTCCCTTCCTCTCTCTCTGACCCTCCCTTGCTGCGCTCTCTCTCTCTCAAAATAAATAAACTTTTAAAAAAGTTCACATAACAATCTTTAATTAAAAAAAATTTTTTTTTAATGTTTATTCATTTTTGAGAGAGACAGAGAGACAGAGTGCAAGCGGGGAAGGAGCAGAGAGAGAGAGGAACACAGAATCTGAACCAGGCTCCAGGTTCTGAGCTGTCAGCACAGAGCCTGACATGGGTGGGGCTCAATCTCCAGAATTGTGAGATCATGACCTAAGCCGAAGTTGGACGCTTAACCAACTGAGCCACCCAGGTGCCCCAACAGGCTTTTAAAAGATCTGAATCAATACTTCCTATAAAGTTTATATTATACATAATCACCCTCCTAATCCAGTGATTCTCAACTGGGGGCAATTTGGCATCCCAGGGGGATATTTGGCAATGTCTTTGGTTGTCACAACTGCAGGAGTCTATGGGCATCTAGTGGGTAGCAGTCAGGGATGTGGCTACACATCCAACAATGCATAGAACAGCCCCCCCGCGGCAAAGGACACACTGCAGGGGCTGAGAAGCCCTGTCCTAATCTGAGGGGTCAGTTAGTGGGCACTTCCTGTCTGTCTCTCATTATCTCTAGTAGCTTCCTGGGGCAAGACGACACAAGAGTACCTTGCTGGAGGGAGGTGGAGGTGTATTTGCAGGGGCATGGCGGTATCCCAGACTGCGACCTAATCTTATATTAACCTGATCATGTTCTCTATTGCTCTGACCTGGATCATACAGTTTGTTTTCTTTTTCTAAGATATTTGTGAAAATTTACTATCCCAACCCCAACTCCTGCCACGTAGGTCAAACTCCCTTGTGCCTCTGAAAAGCAATGACGAACAGTCCTAACGTGGCAATGTTCTCTCTGCGGGGACAAGCCTGGCGGTCTCACAGCTGCACCAGCTGGGAGCTACAAGCACTTCTCTGAAAGCGCCATGTGGGCGTAGACAGCTATAACTCCTGCACAGCCCATCTGCCTTTCGAAGGGGGAATAAACACAGTCACGCATAACATGGCCCCTCTAGGAATGTCATCTGCGTGGGAATTATTTCTATCGAGTACACACAGCTAGCGCATCGCATCACACCTCTGTGGTCATCGCACTAACTTGTTCAGAGACCTGCCTCCTGTGTTCTGGAAGCAGAGAATCGGCATTTGGTGAGGGCACAAGAGAGCACAGCAGGCACAGAGGCGCCAAGTGGGCTTAGTGAGCCCTTACTTAGCCCGGGAAAGGACCTCCGGGTCCTGAAGATTAGCTAATTTGTGCCCACAGCCATTTCAGCCATCAAGAAGCCTGCAAAGGGCAAAGTCTGTAAGGACCCCATCGACATTCACAGACACCCTTGCCCGGAAGTTCTCCATGAGTAATCCCAGGGCAACATCAGGATCACCTAGAAATCCCTTAGAAATGCACATTCCCAGGTCCACTGCAGACCTATAGAATCGGAACCTCTGGGGTGGGGCAAGCAATGGCCCTCCAGACAATTCTTATGCAGGCTAACATTTGGGAGCCACTATTCTGGTTGCTGGAAAATAATATAGAGAAGAGAAAACTTTACAGGGAGACCTTATGAAGAGAAAAGCTACACCATGTTATACCTTCACACCCAGTACTAGATAACGGGCAGATGCCGAAATTCTGTTTTAACAAATGTTTATGGTTTGTTCTTTAAATTGATTTAGATTTCACACAGTCACGCATAGCATGGCTTCAGTACATTATAATCCCGTGTTTTTGATATGAGCAGCAGGTATGTGGGCTGGGGTGGAGTTTCTATCTTGACAGGTGAAGGGAGCCCTGGGGCCTGGACCTGTGTCCACTGTCGAATGAAGCCACATTACAGCCTTGGTGAACAATGTTGCCTTTTGCTGTTCTTCAAATCAATGTGTTCGATATCTACTCTTGATAGCATATGTTGGATATCTGCCCTTTGGTATCTATACTGATCCGGAGAGGGATGTGATGCCAAGATGCCCAAGTAAGGCCCAGGTCCTTCAGTGCTATTGGGTGAAGGGTCAGTATGCCAACACCTCATCAAGGACAAGTAAGACTGGGGCGCCTGGGTGGCTCAGTGGGTTAAGCATCCAACTTCGGCTCAGGTCATGATCTCCCAGTTTGTGAGTTTGAGGCCTGCATCAGGCTCTCTGCTATCAGCATAGAGGCCACTTCAGATCCTCTGTTCCCTCCCCACTCTCTGCCCCTCCTCTGTTCTATCTCTCTCTAAAATAAATAAATGTTAAAATAATCTTTTATACAAAAAAAAAAAAAAAAAAAGAACAGGTAAGCCTGTAACCTACAGGACGCTGGGGGATGGCTGTGATTGTAGGTCGTTTAACCCATCTTTCCCAATAACCTTCCATTTCCTTTCTCGTGTTATGCCCTCCACTTACTTGCTCCCTTTCTTTCACACAGTGTATTGTGCTGAAATGGGGCCAGAACTGGGAGAACACTGTGAAAAACTGTATTGGGAGAAGGGTTAACATGGCCTCTGTGTCTTGAACAAAATTACCTTTTAGGTGGGCTTGAAGCAATACACAACCTATCTCCCTGTGGCCCTTTGGCTGCATAGCAGTTATAAAATCTCCCAAATGGTGGCCAGCCCCTCATCATCTTTCAAGCTACCTCTGGCTCCCAATGGCCCTGACAACTAACAACACAAATGCCTCCCATTCATTCCACCCATATCTCCATCAAGGCAACCTCAGCCATCTTCTGGAGCCAATCCCCTTGGACAGGTGTACTGTGGGTAGAAGAGCTGCTGGAGGATGTTGCTAGGCGACCGCCTTACCTTGAGGTCCCTGTGGACAATGCCCATTCTATGGAGATAGTAGACGGCATCCAAGACCTGGCGGATGAGGGTGCTGGCATCTTTCTCTGTGTAAAATCCTTTCTCCACTATCCGATCAAACAGCTCTCCACCGGATACGCTGTTGTTGTTTTAAAAAAAAAAAAAAGAAATAAGAAGTTTGAGAGGACCTGTTGAATTGTTCAGGGAAAGCCATCATTAAGAGATGTCAATATGACAGAAGAACCAAATTGGCTTCCAAAAATATTCATTTTCAGATTTAGGTTTTGCCCCATCTATGCCCCAGAAGCTATACCAGGGAAGTGTTTCTATTCCACGATGGTATAAGCATCCAGAATGAAATAAAGAGAATAAAAATAAACCAGGACCCATGGACTAGCCCGGCCTGAGAAGTCTTCTGGTCTTTGCATCCATCCTGCTATGACAATGTAAAGTCAGAATAACTTTCCAGAATATTGGCATCATCAGATGTAGGGGGATGATGGATAGGATGCCTCCTTTGCATAAGAGAATATCCTTAAAGGTCTGGAAGGATAGGGGGTATGGGGGGCAGTGTTGTGGGCAAAGCAGTAAACAGCCAACAGGATGTTTGGGCTCTTGACCAAGTTCCGCCCCTAATATGCTGAAGGCATGGGCATTCCTTGAATCTTTGGACCTCAGTCTTTTTATCCGTAAAATAAGGGGGTTAACTTAGTCAACCATATCCAACACTGGCTTTCAGAACCTGAAAGCTAATTGTCATTTACAAAAAAAAGAAAGAAGAATGACACCCCATTACATCATCTGCACTGGTTTTTTCGGTGACAATATTTAATTTTAATTTGCTTTGAGTTTCACATTGCACTTAACGTTTTCTTCGTGTTTATTATTTATTGCCTAGGTTGTCAAAAGTCAAAATGCCCTGGAGGGCAACCCTTATAGCCCCCTTCAGCTCTGATAGTTAATGCTGCTCTGGGTTTAACAAAGTGACAGAATCGTACAATTCTGAATAGGAACAATTGAACACTTTAGCCTTAAAATTCTTAGAACATATACTTCTCTAAGAAAAACAGGGCTTTTTTTCAGATAATTAAGCCATCTTGAATATTAGCTTCAAGAGATATATTAATACTATTCTCTTTTATAAAAAGAAACAGAATTTCCAAAAACAAAATGAAGACTTATTTGAAATATTAAACTCATAAAACACTTTCACAAACCACTTTTTCAGCTTTAAGAGATGTAGTATAAGCCATGCCCTAGCAGTAACACACCCACACATACACAAACACATGAAGCTAGGACTCATTTTCTGCAATTCATGACAATTAATGTGCAATATCTGATCCATCAAAACCTTCCTCTTAAAAAGCCAACAAAGAAAACCAATTGTGGCTATAAAAGGCCTAGGTGTTCGAGTCTCTCCCATTACCTAGAGTCATTCTAAGCGATGTTGTGCTTGGGTAACGTCTAGTTTCCAAAGCAAACAGCAATAGAAATAAGAAAAGAAAAGATGCTCAGGAGAAATAAGAAGCAATTCAAAGAGTGAAAAGAAATGGAAACATCAGGGGAGAAACTACCTTTTGATGACCGGGTTGTCCAAATGGTCCATCCTTAAGGAAACCAAAATCCTAAGACATCCCCTCTTAGCAGCTATACATCAAGCTCTCCCCAGTCTTCGTGTTTCTAGACCCTTCATGCAATGAGCTTCAGTGGAAGAACTCTGGAGACCTTGAGGAATTACTCTGGAAGACGCCCAGCTGCCAGGGCAAGGGGGAACCTGTGCACATTCACCTGGGGGCATTCACTTCAGGTGATGATCTGTTCGAGCATTCATTTAAGATTTACTGGGTGCCCACTATGTGCCACCTACCATGAACCACAGGTGCCAATCAAGGCAGCAGCAGCTGTGAAGAAGGAAAGGTCTGTTTTGATCGTGCCCCTCCTCATTCTCCACCATTGGCCCACCTTCCAATAATGGCTCCCCTTCTGAGTGTTCCCGTGCTTTCTTACCACCGGTTCTGCTCACACCCTCTGCTCTGCAGGCTACCAGAAGACCTCAGGCAAGAATGCGCACCCCTTCCTCTACCCCTGCCTCCCGCCCTTGTTACCCTATGACCCACCTTTACCAGATTCCCTCCTTCAAAACTGATCTTTCCTGCTTCCCATTCTCTCAAAGTCCTCTTTTCTCCAATGTGATAAGTAAGGTATTAACGGAGGCTATTGAATCAAATACTTGTACCCTGATAGGGCAGCCATGTAGTAAGAATGGAAGCATCAGAGTTGAAGGGTAAGGTCCAGCTATAGCATGTACTGTCACAGCCTCAATGCTCCGCACATTTGCTATTTCACTTCTGAAAGTTCAAACGGCACCAGGGTTTCATCGTTCTGAACACTGCTCAGAAAGTATTTGGTTTCCTTAGAAACCAAGGCACAGGAGAGAAGTCTAAACACTTGCCAAAACATAACAATACTCATAAAAATGCCTTAAAACTTGCAAATCGCTTTATACTCTTCAAAAATCTCCTTAAGCATACACTTCGAATGGCTACTGTTACAGACTGAATGTTTATGCCCACCCCACCCCCCATATTCATATGTCAAAGCCCTACCCCCCAGTGTGATGGTATTTGAAGACGGGGGCCTTTGGCAGGTATTTAGTTTAAATTTTTTTTAATGTTCATTTAGTTTTGAGACAGAGAGAGACAGAGAATGAGTATGGGAGGGGCAGACAGAGAGGGAGACACAGAATCCGAAGCAGGCTCCAGGCTCTGAGCTGTCAGCACAGAGCCTGATGAGGGGCTCAAAGTCACGAACCACGAGATCATGACCTGAGCCAAAGTCAGATGCTTAACCGACTGAGCCACCCAGGCGCTCCGGCAAGTATTTAGTTTAGATGAGGTCACGAGAGTGGGGTCCCCATGAAGGGATCAGCGTCGTTATGAGAAGAGAAATCTGAAAGCCCAGTCCAGTTCTCTCCCCTCTTCTCCCTCTATCCCTCTCTCTCTCCTCTGTTCTCCCACCCCCCCCCCCGCCCCCGCCATGTGAGGACACAGCAAGCAGAAGGCCATCTGCAAGTCAGGAAGAGAGTCCTTAAAAGGAACCACATCAGTTGGCACCTTGAGCTTGGATATGTCAGACTCCAGAACTGTGAGAAATACATGTCTGTCATTTACGCTGCCCTGTTTCCAGTATTTTGTTATGGCAGCCTGAGCTAAGACACCTGCTTATTTCGAAAGCCATTTGTGAACAACCAAAATCCCAGACTCGCTGATGGGGAAATAAGTTTGGAAGAGTGGCGAGGGGGGTGTCTCATTTTCAGGCCCCTGGATCATGAGGAGGTGGGTTGACGGGCTGCTGAGCTGACAGGCTGCTTTCTTGAATCAAAACCCTTCTCCGGCAAGTTTCCCAAGTGCAAGGGTTAAAGCTCCATGTTAGAAATGTAGTTCTCCAATGACAGCCTGCCAGGCATCAGAATGGAGTTAGAAGGGGAGCGGTCAGGTGACTGGGGAAAGGGAGGAGAACCATCATGATGGATCCACAAGTAAAATTAATTAATGGTGGCTCTGGGAGAGAGGTTCACTGGGGGATGTCCATGTAGAAAGAGACTGGCTATTCAAGATTAAGGGAGAGGACAGAGATCATTAAAAAATCTCTACTCTTCTCAATTTAAACTTTGACATTAATTTTTAGTATTTTAAGGTTTATTTATTTATTTTGAGAGAGAGAGAGAGGCAGAGAGGAGACACAGAGAGACAGAGAACCCCAAGCAGGTTCCATGCTGTCAGCATGGAGCCTGACGTGGGTCTCGATTTCTTGATTTCATGAACCGTGAGATCACAACCTGAGCTGAAATCAAGAGTCTTACACTGAACCGAATGAGCCACCCAGGCACCCCATAGATTTTGACATTAATTTACAGCAACCTGCCTTTGTGTTGAACTTGGGTTTGCTCAGTCTCTGATCTTCCTCGCTTATCACATTGTATGGCTACCACTGCATGTGAATTTTAAATACGCAAATACGAAATATTTTGATGTCATAGCCTCAACAAAATTCAGGTTATTTGCAAAATTTTAAGTAACGTGAATCTCCTCACATTAAAAAATCATTGTCAAGAAACATAATTTCAAAGTCACTGGATCAAGTACACTGCCAAGTTCTGATTCCACTGTGGGGCACACAACCATACAGCGACGGGACCTGGTCAGCGCATCATGCTGTATTGTTAGTACCGGGTAGAATGCGCTGTTCTTTCCATGCACTTGAACTTCTCCATGTAGTTTCCACAGATGTTATCCCGTTGTTTTAAAATTCACTGCTAATTATAATTTAAAATGTTTTCTTATCTTATAACAATATCTACACGTTTGTTAAAAGACAGCACTTGTGCTAATGCTGACACATGGGCTCCAAAAACCTATTCCTCTAGAAGTTAGGTATAATAAAATATGAAGAAGGCTGAAGGAAACCAGAATATGTCACCCCAAAACATGCTTCCTTGCCATAAAATATATTCTGAGCTGAGAGCAATTAAGCAGGAGATGTAGGAAAAAGTTCCCCCTTTTTGGTCTAAAGGCAAGAAATAAGTTCTCCTTTGACTGGAGACATACTCTACCAGCCCACAGACTGCACCAGAGGAATATGGCAACAATTCTCATTCAACTTCCCCCAAGTCTCTCTACCATTTACTGCCCCTGGCCCAAACTCCTTTGTTCCTGTCAAATCTTCACACATACTGTTTGTGTAAAAGGTTACAAAGGCTTCAGGCTCTGATCACTCCCCCGGGTGAAGGATGTCAAGTACCTGCAAAAGTTCATTAACGGGTGTTGGCTTTCCTCCCGCTCATCTGTCTTTGTCAGGTTCATCTACAGAGCTGGCCAGGGACCCTACCAGGGTCAAGGAAAACTTTTTCTCCCTCTCAAAAGCCAAACAGTATAGGGCTGTGCTGTTAATTTTAGCGAGGGGTCGGAGAAATCTTCGGGGTAATGCTAGGATCATTAAAAAGCAGTGTTATAGCTAATATGCCTTGAAATTCACAAAGACTGTCACATAACTAGGTAGTGACCGTGGAAAAGAGCCAGGGCCATGGTTACAAAGCAAGATGGCCTTTGTGTGCCCCAGAGCAAGGCTGGTTATAAATGTGTTTCTCCAGAACCATCTCCCCCATTCACATTTAGTCCTAAGGAGAAGACAGTCTTGAAACAAGCAGGCTGTAATTGAGTGAGGCCAGAAGTGAAGCATTTTTCGACTGTGAGACCCCAAGGTCCAGATGGCAGATGTGTGTGTTTTTTCACCCAGCCTGGAGAAAGAAAGGCCTATCTTCCCGGCCCTTTCCTCAATTAAGTCCCGGCTTGGCGGTGCCTGGGATTTCCCTCCTCCCACACAGGGCAGCCGTCCGGCTCCTAGGCCTGCGCTCTTAATCCTCACCGCTTCCCTTGGCTTTGGTACCCACACATCCTGCTCCTGGGGGCAGTCTCCCAGCCACTCTGGGAAGATTAAGGGTTTATTTCATGCAAGCCCTTTTCTCTCTATTTCCTCTTTCGACAAATCCTACTCTAATAATAAAAACATCTTTTTTTCATAGACTTCAGTTTCCCAATATCTTCCTGGCTCAGTCTGTTCAGAAAATTCCAAAACACAAACACATGCCTCTCCACCTTCACGGACCGGATCAGTGTAACTCCTTAGGTGCCATTATCCTTTGATTCTGGCCGTTTTGCCTTCTCAATGTCAGGGTGTTATGGACTGGCTTGTATTCCACAGCCCAACTTCAGATGTGCAAGTCCTAATCCCCAGTATATATCTCAGAGGTGACTGTATTTGGAGATGGGGTCTTTAAAGAGATAAAAGTTAAATAAGGTCATATGGTTCCAATATGACTGATGTCCTTATGAGAGAGAGAGAGCACAGAATATGAGCACACAGTGACAAGACTATGAGGACACATGGTAAGAAGGTGGCTGTAAGCCAAGGAGAGAGGCCTCTGGAAAAACCGAATCTGCCAAGACCCTGATCTCAGGCTCCCAGCCTCCAAAAGTGTGAGAAAATTAGTTTTTGCTGTTTAAGCTCCCTAGTCTGTGGTATTTTTGTTACAGCATCCCTAGCAAACTAAAGACTGGGGAATATAAAGGGTATCCCATAACCATGTGGGGGATCTCTGAATTAGATTCCCTTCAAATTGTTTTCAAGATTAATGGGCAGGGTGGGAGGGGACAGTTTCTTCTACTGTATTTGCATTCTATGCTTTCTTTATTCACCAAATCATCAAATAATCTTGCATCAAACAAGATGATATGTTGTCCCTGTTTCCAAGGGGCACAGAGGGCAGTGTGGCCCGGGGTGGGGTGGGGACTAAGGTACACAGACAAGTAAAGCACACTGTAGACAGTTCCGACATTGTGGGGTAGGGGGCAATGAAGGTGCTTTGGAAAACCACAGAAAGACATGTAGAAGGGCCCAGGGGCAGGGCAGAAAGAGGAGAATCTGAGCTGTCTTAAAGAAGGGGTGATATTTAGTCCAGTGGAGAAAAGCCCAGGGGGCAGGAAGAGCCCAGTAACTTGAATTATCATGAAAGGAGTCTTTGGTGAACTAAGTATCTTCCGGGGAATACAGTCAGTGAAAGAAGTGTTGACTGAGCACCTCCGATAAGCCCAGCACTTGGCAGCAGCGTTAGTCTGTATCTGGGCAGCTACAGAAGCCCAGGTTGACAAGTCAGACCACTAGCGAGCAAGGACTTGCCAAGCCCCGACCCTGGCTGGATGACCACAGGACATTGCGGAGGGGAGAGATCCGTGATCACAGGAGGTGGCCTGCAGAACAGGTCCTAACTTCCCTTCTGCCTCCTGAGGCCAGCACAATGTTGTCTGCACTGCAGAAAAAAGGATTCCTGGAGGCAGGGCAGACAGGAGAGACCCGGAGTCAAGAGCAAGGGCCTGGCAGGCGGAAGAAAAGGGTAGAGGCGGGAAGGAACCATGTCCGTGAAGCAGCCTCACTTATCTAGAAAATGCAACTGGTGAGGATGAAGTCAAACCATAAAGGATTCTGAAAATCAAGCAGTGGAGCTGGAAGGGCTGCACGGGAAGACAGCAAATTCTTAGCTGTCTGGGATCTAAGGTAACCCACTTCTGAAAGGGATGCTACTGAGGGAGTTACCATCTGTGGATGTGGGTGTGGGGTGAGGGGCATCTTGGGACAAGGGCCCTTCCTAAGGCGTGCATACTGTCTTCCAACGAAGGTCTGCTTCTAGATTCTCAGTCCAGCAGGCTTCCTGCCACCATCCTCCAAATCCATGCTGTGCTGTGCTCACAAGAGCAAACCCATCCTCCAAGTCCATGTTGGCCCGGTTCTGCAGTGTGCACTGATTTCCCACCCACCCAGGCAACAACTTCCATTGTTTTCCAAGGGGCCTCAGGGATTCCTTGGAATCATCTTCCTCTGTTTCCAACTAGCCTCTTCGGTTCCCAGCTGGCTCCCCCTCAAGGCAGGCCAGGGAAAGTGTAGTTATAGCCAAAACCATAGATAAGAAACAATTGGAGGCATTTTAATTTTGTAAGGGAAACTCAATTGCTGAGACCCTGATAAAGAAATTCTACTTTTGCATTACTCATGAGAAAAGGACAAAAGGATTTCTTAAGAAATTATTAGCATGTTCAAGTTTTCAAGAGAAAATAATTCATCTGTTTTAACTCGAAGCACCTGCTCACATTTCAAAAAAGATAAAAGATAATTACAAATCATTTTTAGTTTTTTGTATTCTGAGAGGGCAAAGCATGTCTCATTCCACTTGAGTCCCCAGTATCTTGGACTATTATATTCCAGCGGGGGAAGAAGAGAAAGAAAAATAAATAAATCAACAACTAAACAAATGTTAACCATTCACAGAGTCCATAATGGTGTGCAGAGAACTGAAAGCAGCCTGAGATGAGCGGTGGAGACACTTCTGAGTGGGCTCCAGCATGGACGGCAGGAAACAGCCGGCCAAGTGACCATGGAGGGGAAGAGCTTCTGGGCAAAGAGCAAAGAGCTTCTGAGCCAGTCCTAAGATCCTAGGACAGGAAAGGTCTTACGATATCTGGGGACCAAAATGGAGGTCAGCAGTGCAGCAGAGACCAGAATCTGGTGGGCAATGGGTAGAATGATTGAGATAGAGGAAGGCCCAGATCACGTGGGGCCATGTGTTATGGATTGAATGCTTGTGCCCCTCCTCTCCTCAGTTCACATGTTGAAATCCAATACCCAATGTGATGGTATTTGGGGGGTGGGGCCTGTGGGAGATAATTAGGCTATGAGGGTGGAGCCCACACAAATGGGATTAGTGCCCTTATAAGAGAGCCCCAGAGAGGTAGCTTGCCCTATCTCTGCCATGTGAGGATCCAACAAGAAGCTGGCAGTCTACAATCTGGAATAGGGCTCTCACTAGCACCGGACCATGCTGGCTCTCCGATCTGGGTCTTCCAGGCTCACAAATGGTGAGACATAAGTTTCTGTTATTTATAAGCCACCTGTCTATGGTACTTTGTAATGGCAGCCCAAATGGACTAAGGCACCATTCAAACTAATATTCAAATGGGGTGTGTTTATTCTAGGTTTAGTAAGAAATCATTAGAAGGTTTTCCGCTGAGGGAGAGGTGAACCTGTATTTTTTAATGATCACTCCGGCTGCTATGTGGACAATGGGTTGTAGAGGGAAGAGTAGAGTTGGCAGATCACTGAGGAGCTGCTGCAAGCATCCAGATGAGAGAGGACAGTGGCTCAGCCTGGGGAACATTGGAAATGGACAGAAGTGGACACACGTGGGGTATGTTCTGGAAACACAGTAGACAAGACTCACTGATGAGGTTGATGTGGGGCATGCAGGAAGGAGACGGATCAAGAATGCCTCCTAGGGGCGCCTGGGTGGGTCAACTGGTTAAGCAGCCGACTTTGGCTCAAGTCTTGATCTCACAGTTTGTGAGTGCAAGTCCCAACATCAGGCCCTTTGCTGACAGCTCAGAGCCTGGAGCCTGCTTCGGATCTGTGTCTCCCCCTCTCTCTGCCCCTCCCTAGCTCGCACTCTGTCTGTCTCTCTCAAAAACAAATAAATGTTTAAAAAATTAAAAAAAAAGAATGCCTCCTAGATTTTTGACTTGAGGAACATCTAGATGGTACTGCCATTATTTGAAATGGGGGACCCTGGTGAAAGAAAAGGTTTGGAAGGGTAAGAACAACTAGGGCAGCAATGACCACCAGATCTTCCCACAATGATGGAAGGCTCTTTCCCTGCAATATCCAATATGGTAGCCACTAGTTTCAGGAGGCTATTGTGCATTTGAAATATTGCTAGCACACTTGAAGAACTGCCTTTTACATTTAACTTTAGTTAATGTAAATAGCCACATGGCCCTACCACATTGGATAGCTCGGACCTAGAGCCTTGAGTACAATATGTGATGCCTTGAGTACAAATCTGAGGCGCCTTTTGGAGGAAGATGTCAAGCAGGTAGCTGTGGATACAAGTCTGAAGTTCGGGGGAAAAGATCAAGGCTAGAGTTTAAGATTAACAAGTCATCAGCACGGAGATGGTCCCCAAAGCCAAGAGGCTAGATGTGACCAACCCCGGAGAGACTGCAGTTGGATAAGAGAAGGATGTCTGAGCACTGGGAATACAGACATCCAGATAAAGCAGAGTCAGCAAAGGACCAGACAGAGAGGTAGGAAGCAAAGGAGGACAGTGTGGTACCATGGAAATCAAAGAGGAGGGTCTGAGAGATCAAGCACCATGAAGACATAGAAATACTCATTGCACTACGCAAGATGAAGGCCAGGGAAGGAGGCGGAGAGCCGAGGGTCACGGGCGTATGAGGCAGCCTCCAGACTACGGGACTGGAGATGTCGGAGACACGGAGAAGAGAAGGTACCCAGGACTGGGCTCTCTGAGCCTCATTTTTCTCCTTTATAAAAGGGGGAACTATGTTTGCTTTGAGAAGTGAGACAATGCAAGGAAATCCCAAGGGAGACTCTTGGCATGCTTCACTGTCTTGTAAATGTCACTGCCTTCTCCCCTCCCACTGAGGACCTCGGGCAGGTGCAAGCCAGTGGCTGCCAATGCCATCCACATGTGGCAGCTGCCAGGAGCAGAGCAGCCACCAGAGGAAGGTGGCACAGGGCCCTTGGTTCTCTGGACAGAAGAACACTTGCTCTTCTCTGCTCCCCACAGATGCGTGGGGGATTTGGGGAAATACCCATGACCTTGATTAGGATGGAAACTTGTGAAAATTTAAGCCTGATTACATAATCTCACAGTTTAGTATTGTGGCTCCTTCTGCATTAGTTATCTTCCTCTAACTTTATATAAAGAGGATCCTCAAGGGGACGGTCAGAATGCTACCAAACTAGCACGGCACAATTCCTGAGACATTCAAGGTTAGTCGAGCAGTAACTGACATGCGGTAGCCCCACATAGTGACCTTCTGGTAGAACACGCACACGCAGCACGAGCTTTGTATTAACAGATATTCTTGAATGTTTTAATTACAGTTTTTTAGAAAAATTCTGCCATGAATTGTTTGACTATTACACACTGGCTTTCCAGAATTAGCTCTAATTAGGAAGATTTTACTTGGCAATGCATTTTTCTGTTATAATTTTTCTAGTATTAAAATAGCTTTGCGTTCCTGGAGCAGTAAAGTCTGAAAGAGGCAGATGATGGCTCTGGAATAGGTCTAGGAACACAGCTTGGTTACAGATAGTCCATAAATTGCTAAGTCCCGTGTAGGGAGTGGCCACTGGGCTGTAGGCACATCTTTGTCTATCTTGGATAAGGGACTATGTTCAAAGCCGATGGAGAGCAACTATGTACTTTCATACATGCTCAGAGATTCAGAATCTGAAGGCAACTGGGTAAGACCCTGATTTTATGACAAGCCTAAGTGCATTTCATTCATTCATTTAGAGAGAGAGAGAGAGAGAGAGAGAGAGAGAGAGAGAGGCAGGGAGGGACAGAAAGAGGGAGAGAGAGAATCCCAATCAGGCCTCTGCACTGCCAGTGCAGAGCTCCATGCAGGGCTTGAATCCACCAACCATGAGATCATGACCTGAACTGAAGTCAAGAGTCAGATGCTTAACTGACTGGGCCATCCAGGTGCCCCTAAAGATGGTATCTTAAATTCTTTTTTTTGTTTTTCCACTTCCCATGAAGTTCATTATATATATTTATATTAGCTCTAGTGTTTCTCAGCCAATGAGGATCTCTACTGAAAAGCTTATAGCAGATATGTGGGAGAGCACATGGGTTCAGGGACTGTGAGAAAGGTCTAACAATGCCTTCAAAAAGCAAAAACAAATTAAAAATTGCCTATTGTTCAGACCTGCAATATCTTCCATGCCTTTGTGGAGTTCCCAAGTTTCCTTTCTATCAAGAGCACTGACAAAGGTCATGGTCACAGCTGCCCACTGCAGTGTGCCTGGCTCCAGGCCACCTCTGTATCTGTTGAACCCGCGCATATTTTTTAAATCTAATTCCTACTCATTGTTTGGATCCTAGCTTGAATGTCATTACTTCAGAAAAGCCTTTCCTGACCCCCAGACCAGATTAGGCCCCCTCCCATTACACTGTCTCTTAGACCCTGTATTTTGACACGACACTCACCTGGTAGAGTTAATTATTGGTATATTCTTCTGCGTAACGCTTTGTCCTCCTACCCTGCCCCCACCTACCCCAGACGGTGAACTCCATGTGGGCAGAGGCAGCATCAGCCTCTTTGCTGCCTCTATCCAGGCCCTTGAATGGTACCCCGCACAGATGAAAAGCTAACTAAATATTTGCTGAATAAAGAAAAGATTCTGTACAAGAAACGCACAGCGAGTGGGGTCTGGATCTTGCTGCGCATGGCATCCTTAAGCAATCATGCAAATCCTCAAAGCGTGTGCCGCAGAGTGCCCCACGGAAGGGCTCTGGAGCCTCCTCCATTCAGCAGGCTGGTGGCTGAACCGATTTTCTCTCCATCTCACCCATTCCCTTCCCTTATTCATTCACTTCTTCCTGGCTCTCTCAGCCACCTAAACTTGCTGCTGGTTTGCATGCTAGAGCTTTGCCTCACCCATCTTATCTTACTGGGGCCTCCTCTGCTCCGGGTCTTGACTTTTTGCTTGGTGTAGGCACCCACACTCTGAAGAATGTCCTAGCTTTGCCCAGGGACCCTGAGCAGACAAGACCTTGTGACTTCCCCTCAATAGAAGGTCATACCTACAAGTGTCTAAATAAGAGAACCCTTCATCATAGTTGTATAATCACTCATTTAAAAAATTATGCCGACAATAGACACGTGAAAACATGCTCAACATCACTAATCCTCAGGGAAATGCAAATCAGAACCACAGTGAGATATCACCTCATACCTATCAGAATGGCTAAAATGAAAAACACAAGAAACAACAAGCGTTGGCGAGGATGTGGAGAAAAACGAAGCCTCATGCACAGTTGGGCTGAATGCAAACTGGTGGAGCCACTGTGGAAGACAGTATGGAGATTCCTTGAACAATTACAACAGAACTGTCCTATGATCTAGTGTTCAGTACCGGATGTTTCCCCAAAGAATAAAAAAACACTAATTCGAAAGGATACATGCACCCCTATGTTTATTGCATCATTATTTACCATAGCCAAATTATGGAATCAGCCCAAGTGGCCATCAAGAGATGAATGGATAAAGAAGATGTTGTATGTATATAAATTTATATAATGGAATAGTACTCAGCCATAAAAAAAGAATGAAATCTTGTCATTTGCAGCAGCATGGGTGGATCTAGAGGGTATGATGCTAAGTGAAATAAGTCAGTCAGAGAAAGACAAATACCATACGATTTCACTCCTATGCGGAATTTAAGAAACAAAATAAACAAAGTGTGTGTTGTGTGTGGGGGGAAAGAGATAAGCCAAAAAAAGACCCTTAGTTATAGAGAGTATACTGATGGTTACCAGAGGGGAAGTGGGGTAGAGGGGGAACAGGTGAAATAGGTGATGGGGATTAAGGAGTGCACTTGCCATGATGAGTACCGGGTGGAGTATAGAAGTGTTGAATCGCTGTATTGTACACCAGAAACTAATACAACACTGCATGCTAACTGGAATTAAAATTTTTAAAAATGCAAAAACAAACATAAAATTACGTCCCAAACCTATTTCAGATCATCTGCTAAAGGGTAAGTTAGTGAGTGATATAAAGCAGTGCATGGGGACAGCGTGATCCCCAGGGTGTGAGTGACTGGCTGGCAATGACACAGCCCCATCTGTGCACGTGGACTGGACAGGGCAGATCAAAATAGACCAAAACAGGCTGCAGACAAAAGCAGTTAAGCCATGGGAGCTTGCTGTCATTTATATATCTTGACGGATAAATATCTGAAAGCATTCCCTTGTAATTGCACGAACACGCATTATATATGCACCGAAATGTCTTCTTCGATTAATGTGCTCTTTTAGGAGGAGGGTAATAAAATGAGGCAGGTGCCAGACATCCCAGGTAAGCCAGCCACTGCATTTGCTCTTTCACTGTGCTCAAAGTGCTCTAAGCTCGAGGATATAACAAAACCTTCACTCTTGGCTACGATGCCAGCGGCTTCTAGAACATAGTATTTCCTATGAGTCCTACTCCCCCATAGTGGGCAAAAATAATGCTTGCTGGTGGATTTCTTCTTTTTTTTTTTCTTTCTAGCATCCGCACACTGACCTTCCACACTTAGCACAGAGGGAAACAAGAAGCAGTAGGACATTGAAGGTATTCACTGCGACATGTTCAAGGACAACATTTAACAACCTAGAAAGCCATATTATGTTTGCGTTCAGCATAAAAAAAGTGACATAGAAAGGGTTCTTCAAAGTTGAGAAGGTCCATTAAGAATGGACACCACTAACCCCAAAGAGTGGACAGCAACCTTGTGAAAATTACCATCTTGAGATTGGGGTGATAATTTAGAATTACTATATTCCAAGAGCCATGCCCAAAACTTAGAAGCAGCCTTTGGGCAAAGACTTGGTCAAGGCATGAATCGCTAGTAAGACCTCAAGTTCACACTGGTACAACTGAAACTGTCTCTCTGTAAAAACGTTCTGTCTCTGTCTTTTTCAAAAGTAAATAAACATAAAAAACCCCAAATTGTTAAAATAAGAGTGTAAAACCTCCTTAGTGACCATCAAATTTAATAGAGAAACAGAAGACCTGGAAAGAATCTGAACCTTTGTAGCCCACACTTTGCTCATTATCAATCACTGCTGAGGAACATTGCGGGCCTCACCTGGCCACGCCCACTGCCAGCAGGAGTTTGGGGACACAGCACAGTAAAGAGCCCCTTCTGACAGACCGTGTAAGTAGCTGCTGTCCTTAAAGACAGAAGAGTCACTCTGGTCTGCAGATGAGCCCCAGACCAGAAGCTCAGAGCAACTTTCAGTGGCTTTTCAGATTCCAAAAAGAAAGCTCTTGCCAGAAGTGCTTTTCTTTTCCTCAAGTTCTAAAATTGTCCTAAAGGAGAACTCTGAGCCCTGCCCACCTGGTCCCTCTTCCAACACCGAGCATTCCCTCCAGCACCCAAGGTCCGGGGCTCACATGGGTTCCATGCATCCTTACTCCATTCCTTCTTTCCAATGTTCTATTTCTTTTTTAATTTTTAATTTATTTTTAGAGAGAGAGAGCATGCGAGCAGGGGAGAGGAGCAGAGAGAGAGAGAGAGGAGAGAGAATCTTAAGCAGGCTCCACACTCAGCAAACAGCCCAACTTGGGGCTTGATCCTATGATCCTTGATCATGACCCGAGTGGAAATCAATTGTCAGAGGCTCAAGCAACTGAGCCACCCAGGCGCCCCTGCTCCCTGTGTTCTAAGCACTGTATGGTTCTTCACTACTCCAGTTCCACACGAGGACTTTGAAGGAAATATTTCTTACTCAAGATTTTTCTGAAACACACATAAAGCATGCTTGCTTTTGAACCATGTTTAAATACATAGATTTTAACAAATAACAACTGGAAAAGGTTAAATACCATGAGCTGCTGGGGGCTGAGGGTGAAGAGTAGGGGAGTCCCAGCAAACTAGACAGCAGGATAGTTCCTTAGCTTCTCTTTGCTGCATCTCCAACTGGCGCTGTGACAGTTCGTTTTGTGTTTCAACTTGACTGGAACACATGATACTCAGATACTTGGTCAAACATTATTCTGGGTGTGTCTGTGAGGGTGGTATCTGTTTTGGCAAGATTAACATATGACCAGATACAGAGAGTAAAGCAGATGTCTTCCCTAACGCGGGTGGGCCCCATCCAATCAGGTGAAGGCCTGGACAGAACAAAAAATCTGAGAAAGAGGGAACTCTTCCTGCCTGAGTGCCTCAGAGCTGAGACATCTGTTTTTTCTTGCCTTTTGAACTTGAACCAAAACATCAGCTCTTTCTGGGTCTTGAGCCGACTGGTCTTTCAATGAGGACTACACCATCAGCAGTCCCGTGTCTCCAGCTTGCGGACTCACCCAGCAGATCCTAGGACTTGTGAGGCTCCCCAAAAGTGTGAGCCAATTCCTTACAATAAATCTCTTTATATATATTTTATAGATGTATATATTTATATAAAACATATAAAATATCATGTGTACACATATCCTGTTGGCTCTGTTCCCCTGGAGAACCCTGACTAATGCATGACTCAGACAGGGACTTTCAGCTTCCCGGTTTCTGAAGCTTCTAGAACTCCCTGGCTCAACCCCAATTAATGGCATCATCTGTGGTATTCAGAAAAATAAATGTCTGGCCTCCAAAACATAGGCACCTTCAAGGCCCTCTGGTTGAGCTCCTCGTTCTGTTGACGAGGAAAGTGGTGCCCTGGGCGGCAGTGTGCTCATCTACGGTCACATAGTTCTCCATGGCAGGGCATTGCCTCATGTTGCCTTCTGGGAGATGCTTTTCTCTGCAACTCTAGTCATGATTCTAGAAGAGAAACCAGACAGCAGAAAAAAAACAATGTGGCAAAGGAAGAGGAAAGCAGTAAGAGTGGAACAGAAGAGGCAGCAAGGAACACAAAAAGAGGAAGTGTTTTCAGGAGCTGTCTGCTCAGAGACCCCCGAAATGTTCTCCAGAATGGAACGGGAGTATACACCCTGGAAAATTCACATTTATAAATAATATCCCCACAATTTCTGGTAAGCTCTTCTAAGGTACTTGAGCCCCAAGCAGACGGCTCTAAGACTCCATAACTTGTGTTCTACAGGTTAATTGTAGACATCAAGCCAAATATTAAATGTACCTTTGATGACAAAAACCCTTTAAGGACAACTACAGTCTAACATGCCGTCCAAATGCAAAAGGGGCTCAGGACACACTTTCAGCAAAGCCACTGTCCTTGACTCACAGTTTTCTAGAAGGAGGTTCTTAGACTGTCCTCTCTTATATTTGGAAAAGCAAAAAGACAAATAAAAAATCCATATATAGAAATACTTTAAAAACCCACAAAAATCACCGTAGGCAGCGACACACTTTCTTCAGTGGGACCGGAAGTATTTACCTTTCCAATTCTCTTCAGCACATTCTGTTTCTAGTGTTTTAGTTACGGGTGAGTGTTGACAAAGACGTTTATTTGAAAATAACCGTGAGCTCTGATCATTCTGGGTGTTGTAAGAGAGCAGCCTCTGTTTAACGAGTGAGGCTGGAAGGGACATCCTCACAGTCCTGCAAGTGACAGGGCTCTCAGCACCAATGGCCACCAAACATACTCACTGAGTACAAAGAATGAAGCTTTATGGGCACAGAATTGAGAGCCCCAAGCATAGAGCTTACGTTTCTAGCATTCACCACTTTTTTTTTCTGCCAGAGTCTTTTGAAATGTGCCTTTCCACTTCATGCAAGCTAGGATGACTATAATTTAAATAGTTTTTAATGTTTACTTATTTTTGAGAGAGAGAGAACAGAGCGCAAGAGGGGGAGGGGCAGAGAGAGAGGGAGACACAGACTCTGAACCAGGCTCCAGGCTCTGAGCTGTCAACACGGAACCTGACGAGGGGCTGAACCCACGAACCAGGAGATCATGACCTGAGGCAAAGTTGGTCACTTAACTTTTTTTTAGTGTTCATTTATTTTTGAAAGAGAGAGAGAAACAGAGGATGGCTAAAACTTAAAAACAAAGCAAAACAAAACAACCAGAATGACAAGTGTTGGTGGGAATGTGGTCATACTGGAATCCACACATTGCTGGCGGGGAGGGGGGGTGGGTGGCGGAATGTAAAATGGCGCAGCCCCTCTGGGGAAAACAGTATGCAGTTCCTGATAATTTAAACATAGGGTTACACTAGGACCCAGCAATTGCATTGCTAGGTGCAGTAAACAAAATTGTCTATAAAAACTGGTATGTGAAGTACATACCAAAATTACTCTTATTAGCCAAAAAGTGGAAACAACCTAAATGGCCGCCAATTGATGGATGGATTAACAATATGTGGTATATCCATATAATTCATACAAGGAATATTATTCAGCCATAAAAAGGAATTCAGTATTGGTACATACTACAACACTGCAACATATTGAAAACATTACACTAAGGGAAAGAAATGAGACATAGGGTACATGTTGCATGATTCCATTTATACGAAATATGCAGAATAGGCAAATCTATAGAGATTTGTGGTTGCCAAAGGCTGGGTGGTGGGGTGGCGATGGAAGGGTGGGTAAACACTGATGAGTACAGAGTTTATTTGGGCATGATGAAAAGTTTCTGGAATTATATAGTGGTGATGTTTCCACAATCTAGTGAATAAACTAAAACCACTTGATGTTATACCTTCAAAAGGTGGCTTTATGGTAGAGAATTATATTTTATCTTTAAAAAATCTTCTCTTTTGTTTTTCTAGACCCCTTATTTTATCAACAGGATGACAAATGTGCAAAGGATTTTATACAAACTCTAGAAAATGCCTTGTTTTCTACCTTGGCCACTCAACAAATGGAATTTTCCCCCTTTGTCGTGGTTTATCATTTCTGTCTTCTCCATACCCATCCCTCCTTTCTGATGCTATACAAAGGTGGTCTCTCATTGGAACCACTATTTCCTTTTTTTAGAAAGCCCTCTCTCACTGCCTGCTGTCTCATACACACTTAACTTGAACAGCTCCCGGTCTCTGACACAAGTTCTCTCCAGGAACGCAGTAGAACTATATGCACAGAGCCATCTGTCAGATGTGATATTCTCAGATGACCTCTGGGAATAACTCACTTAAAGGGAGTGAGAGTCATTCTCTCTGGAAAAAGGCTTCGTGACATCTCCCAAGGTCTTACATGCTGTGACCTCAAATAACTGTTAAATGGCACCTCACTCATATAAATGAGTCTTTTCTTTTTCCTATCAACAGATGCCTTCAGTTAAGAACTTAATTGCATTAAAACCTCACTAAAATGATTTGCTTCAAACTATACCAGGAATAATTTTAAAAAGGGAGTGTGCTGTTACAGTGATAAAGAGATTCTAAAACTGGATTGTGGGTAGGGTTACATAACTTGGTGAATTTACTGAAAATCATTGAGTTGTACACTTAAGATGAGTGAATTTTATGGTATATAAGTTACACCTTAATAAATTGTCAAAAAAAAAAACAACAACAAAAAATAAAGAAACCATGGGGCTGAAAGGGGCACAAGTGGGTGGAGGTAGACAAAAACCAAAGTGGGCTCTAGGCTAACAATCATGGCAGCTGACAATCATGGAAGCTGAGTGATGGGTGAATGGAGTGGATACTGTCATGCGATGCTCCGTGCTCCCCTTCAGGCCACCCTAGATGAGGGACTGGTGGCTCTTGGCTGGGTTGCCGCAAAGGCATTTCCTTTAGCAGAAGAGTGTTGCTTGTCCAAGGCTGTGCCTCCCTCTCTGAGCAGAGACTACATGCAAAGACCAGACCCTTGCTTCAAGGAAGGAGAGATCCTTTAAGGGCCATGCCCATCCAGAGGCCCCAGAGTTGGCTGAGGCTTTTGCTGAGACCGCCTTGTGGTTCAGCATCTCCCTCCACCCTGTCCTGCTTCCCTTACTCCCTGCAGATGCTAATCACAGCAGCTTTCCCCAGAAAACCACCCACACCCAAATGGGTGCTTCAGAGTCTGTTTCTAGGGAACCCGATCTAAGACTGAGGCTCATTACATATTCTTTCTATGTATGCAAACATTCAAAAATTTTTATAATAAGGAGTAAAATAAACCCTGATATTCCCCAAACGAAAATACCACAAACTCCAGGAACACTAGATCTGATGTTTCAAAGACTGTGTAGCCAATACTAAATTTATTGTTCGATGCATCCTACATCAGAACCCTGGCTCATCTTTACCAGCACTTTCCTTGCTCCTTCTTAAGGACTGAGTTGCATTTACCCATCTGGGTAGACAGGGTTGTTGAATTCAGAAGGTCTTGCCCTGACTGTCTGCAATCGTTTTTAAGACTATGCAATCTCTGCCAAGCATGAAGAAAGGAAAACAAGGAATCTGAGAGTAATGAGACTCTCGGAAAGGCAACGAGATGCCAAGTAAGTCTGTACCCACACTTGAATTTAGAGTCCTACATTTATTTCCTACATTTAATATAATTGCATTCTCTGCTAGAGAGCCCACAGGCAGGAGGATAATAAGATTTCAGTGGTTAAATTATTTAAAGTCACCGATAGTCTAACATTTTACAGAACATTCCACATATTCTGTCTGTTACATCAAAAGGATCATCTGGAAAATCCCCTTTCCTTAGGGAGCCCAGGAACCAATTATCTGAAATTGCCTTGCTTAAAAGAAAAAAAATTGCAAATCTTATTAGAAACCTCTGGTTATCTTATTGTCACTAACTCCTACTGCCCCATTTCATGAATGCTGGTACTCTACCAAGTGTCTTCAACCAAACAGATATAAATTATTGATTTTGTTATGTTAGGTCCAACTCAGTACCCAGCACTATGGAATGTGTTGTCCTATGTGAAAACAGATCTTCCCAGCGGAGGCAATGCCTTCCAAGTTCTTACAAATTGCTGCAGAACTGCCACAGTCTACCTTTTTCTGCCTTGCTCAGTCTCTTGGTTTCTCCAGTTGTAAGCCCACCTATGTTTATCCATCTGTCCTGCCGACCTTTCTGAATCCATCTCCTCCTTCCCACCTTGTCTTTCTCCCTTGATGTGGCATCTCCATGAATGAATCACTTACTCGTATCACAAAGTCCTCTCCTACTTGTAAATTTCCCCCATAGGCTGCTATCTGTGTATGCCTTGCCAAAACCCCAAACCAGCTTCAGGGAACACTGCCCAAGTGGAGAACAGGGGATTTCTTGGGCACAGGCAGAGAAGTACACAGTGAGAAATCAGGAAAATTAAATCCCAGATAATGAGAAGAAATAGCAAACAGCACTACTCCTTTACCATACGCTATTTTTAAAATTGTTTATGTTTGTCTTATTTTATTTTACTTTTACCTTTTGACCCCCTTCACTCATTTTTCCAACTCCCAACCCCCTGCTCCTGCCTCTGGCAACCACCGATCTATTCCCCACACCTATGAGTTTTTTTTTAATTAGTTATTTTTAGATTTTACATATAAGAGAGATCATATAGTATCTGTCTTTCTCTGACCATGTTACATATTATATAATATTCTTACAAGTTAGGAAACATTTGGCACAAATAGTACCATGTTTCAAATCATAACTGTTGTCTATCTTTTACTTTTTGAAAATATCTGTGAGATAAAAATGGCAGAATAGGAGTTTTCTTTATCTTCCTCCAATGAGCACATATTTTGATAATCACCCACAGTGAGAATGCCTTTGTGGAAGTCTACAAGTACAGAGAAGATGTTCCAGCATACAACTGGAGCTTAAAAAAAAATCTGAGATGGGACCCATTAAATACAGTATTGGACCCATTGAAGAGGAATAGTTTAGCTTTACCAGTGTCATCCCTCTCCCAAGGTGGCACATCTCAGGGCCAAGGGAGACCTTTTGGCCCATGATTTCTCCCATTTGGGGAAATGAGAACATATGAGCAAGCATCTGGCTTCCCTAGATGTGCACGATACCACCAAAGAGACCAATTTCTTTCTTACCCTACCAGAAAACTGTGGTATGCTGTATGGCTGGAAGGCAAGAAGATGCTAGCAGACAAGTAGTCAGGGTTCTTTGATGCCCTCCAAGGGACACAGATCCTATTAATTGCTTCACCGACTCTATCAGAAGTCCACCATGAGCCTTTGGGGATGCCTTTCCTGCAGATCCTGCCAAGTGGTCAAGGGGCACTCCTAATGCTCCATGTACCTGAGCCCTCCAACTTGTGGCCAGTTCCCTATGCACATCCCAAACGGTAGCAAGAGTAAGCCTTTGCAGATGGCTAGTGAGCACATGTGAAAAGCTGGGCCAACTCTATGAAACTGAGATAGAGACCATAAACTTGAGCATTTTCACCACTGCCTGAGGGGGAAACAAACAAACAGGAGGCTGTCAGCACCTGGCATGACTTTGCAGAATTGAGAGAAGGCATAGAATCTTAAGAATTCCTTCCCAAGAAGGAACAGAAATGGGAGCAAAAGGATCCAGAGAAAAGGTCTGGAAAAGCCTCAGAAGCTGTAGCAGGACCAGTGGAATGTTTTTCTCTCTGAAGCCAGCCAGTAAACACTGGACGAGGTAACTTCACTTCAAACGTGAAGACAGCAAAGCAAGACTTTAAGAAATATGAAAAACAAAGGAAACATGATACCCTCATAAGAAAAACAATAATTCTCCAGCAACTGACCCCTAAGAAATGAAGATCTATGATTTGCCTGATGAAGAATTCAAAATAGTTGTTTTAAGGAAGCTCAGTGAGCTACAAGGAAACATAGAAGGACAATTCAACAAAATTAGGAAGACAATATGCAAACACAATGAGAAGTTTAACAGCCAGAAATCATCATAAAAAAGAAACAAATTCTGGAGCCAAGGAATACAGTGAATGAAATTAAAAAATGCAATAGAAAGTATCATCAGACTAGATTAAGTAGAAGAAAGAATCTGTGAAGTAGAAGACAGGCCATTTTAAATGATCCAGTCAGAGGACAACAAAGGAAAAAAATGAAAAACAGTGAAGAAAGTCTTTGTGAACTATTGAGTGGCATTAAGAGACATAATATATATGTATTATCAGAGAGCCACAAAAGGAAGTGAGGGAGAAAGGGGCAGAAAGCTTATTTGAAGGAACAGTGATGGAGAACTTCCTAAATCTGGAGAGACATTTAGATATCCAAGTTCATGATGCTTTTAAGTCTTCCCAAAATTGCAACCCAAAGTGATATTCTCCAAGATATGTTCTAATAAAACTATCTAAAATCAAAGACAAAGAGAATTTTATTTATTTATTTATTTTTAATTTTTTTTTAATGTTTATTTATTTTTGAGACAGAGAGAGACAGAGCATGAACAGGGGAGGGGCAGAGAGAGAGGGAGACACAGAATCGGAAACAGGCTCCAGGCTCTGAGCTGTCAGCACAGAGCCCGACGCGGGGCTTGAACTCACGGACCGTGAGATCATGACCTGAGCCGAAGTCGGACGCTTAACCGACCGAGCCACCCAGGCGCCCCACCCCGTCAAAGAGAATTTTAAAGCAGCAAAAACAAAAACAAATCCTCTCATAGAAGCAAACTTCCATATGGCTATCAGGGGGTTTCTCTTCAGAGACTTTACAGGCCAGGAGAGAGTGATAGATTCAATACATTCTTCTAGAAAGAAAATCAATACAGAAACATTAGACTTAAACTATACTTTAGACCAAATGGACCTAACAGACATACACAGACATTCCATCCTAACAGCAGCAGAATACACATTTTTCTCAAGAGCATATAAAATATTCTCCAGGATAGATCATATATTAGGTCACAAAGCAAGTCTTAGAAGATTTAAGAAGACTGAAATCATATCATCATACCAAATACCTTTTCCAATTACAGTGGTGTGAAATTAGAAAAACAGAAGGAAAACTGGAATATTCACAAATTACCGGACATTAAACAAAACACTCCTGAACAACCAATGGGTCAAAGTAAAGCGAAAACAGAAATTTTAAAAAAATTTTGAAACAAATGAAAAGTGGAAATACAATATACCAAAAGTTCTGGAACACAGTAAAAACAGTTCTGAAGGGAAGTTTTAGAAATATAGAAATAAATGCATAATTAAGAAAAAAAGAAAGGACAATACAGGAAACAACAGATGTTGGCAAGGATGTGGAGAAAGGGGAACCTTCTGGCACTGTTGGTGAGAATGCAAACTGGTGCAGCCATTCTGGAAAACAGTATGGAATTTCCTCAGAAAATTAAAAATAGGGGCACCTGAGTGGCTCAGTTGGTTAAGAGACCAACCTTTGATTTCAGCTCAGGTCATGATCTCATGGTCATGAGATTGAGCCCACATTGGTCTCCACACTGAGCTTGGGATTCTCTCTCCTTTCTCTGCCCCTCCTCCATTAGCATTCTCTCTCTCTCTCTCTCTCTCTTTCTCTCTGTCTCTGTCTCTCAAAATACATAAACACATTTTTTAGGAAAAAGTTAAAAATATAACTAGTATGCCCTTGCAATTGGACTACTAGGAATTTACCCAAATGATACAAAAATACTGATTTGAAGGGGCACACGCACCCCAATATTTATCATGGAATTATCAACAATAGCCAAATTATGGAAAGAGCTCAAATATCCATGAACTGATGAATGGATAAAGAAGTTGTGGTATGTGTGTGTATATATACATACACATGCATACATACATACAATGGAATATTACTCAGCCATAAAACAGAATGAAATCTTGCTATTTGCAACAATGTGGATGGACCTAGACAGCATACTGCTAAGGGAAATAAGTCAGTCAGAGAAAGACAGATACCATGTGATTTTACTCATATGTGGAATTTAGGAAACAAAACAGATGAACATAGGGAAACAACGGGACAGGCAAACTATAAAACAACCTAACTACAGAGAACAAATTGAGTTTTGAGGGTTGATGGAGGGTGGTGGGCAGGGGATGGGTGATGGGCATTGAGGAGAGCACTTGTGATGAGCAGTGGGTGTTGTATATAAGTGATGAATCACAAAATTCTACTACTGAAACTAATATTACACTATATGCAAATTAACTGGAATTTAAATAAAACTTAAAAATAAAAGAAATAAAAAAGAAGTATCTTAAATAAATAAGCTAACTTCACACTTCAAGGAACAAGAGAAAAACTACAAAATTTAACAGAAGGAAGGAAATAAAGATGATAGCAGAAATAACTGAAATAGAGCTCAGGAAAACAATAGAAAAATTCAATGAAAACCTGAGCTGTTATTTGAAAAGATAAATGAAATTGATAAACCTTTAGTTATGCTAACTATAATAAAGGAAAAAAATCAAATAAAATCAGAAATAAAAAGAGCAGACATTACAACTGTTACCACAGAAATGAAAAGGATCATAACAGACTACTATGAACAAATATACACCAACTGATTGTATAAAAGAAATCGATAAATTCCTTGAAACACACAACCTACCAAGACTGATTCAAGAGGAAATGGAAAATCTGAACAAATAACAAGTATGGAGATTAAATTAGTGGCTAAAAACATCCTAACACAGAAAAGCTCATAGCAGATAGTTTCCCTGGTGATTTCTATCAAACATTTAAAGAAGGGGCCGCCTGGGTGGTTCGGTCGGTTAAGTGTCTGACTTCAGCTCAGGTCATGATCTCACGGATTGTGGGCTTGAGCCCTGCGTCGGGCTTTGTGCTGACAGCTCAGAGCCTGGAGCCTGCTTCAGATTCTGTGTCTCCCTCTTTCTCTGTTCCTCCCTCGCTCTCTCTCTCTCTCTCAAAAATAAATAAACATTAAAAAAATATTTTAAAAAACACTTAAAGAAGGATTAATGTCAAGCCTTCTCGCCTTCTCAATCTCTTCCAAAATAACTGAAGAGGAGAGAACACTACCAAGTTCATTTTATGTGGTCAGTCTTACCCTGATACCAAAGCCAAAAAAGAACACAATAAGATAACTACAAGCCAACCTGATGAACATAGATGCAAAAATCCTCAACAAAATACTAGCAAACTGAATTCAAAAGCACATTAAAATGATCATACACCATGATCAAATAGAATTTATCCATGGCATGCAAGGATGGTTCAACATACACCAATCAATGTGACATGCTACATTAACAAAATGGTAGATAAAAATCATATGATCTTCTCAATAGATGGGGAAAAAAATAATTTGACAATTTCAGCATCTTTTCATGATAAAAACTTTCAATAAACTGGCAATAGAAGGAATATACCTGAACATTATAAAAGTCATATTTGACAAGCCTACAGAAATCACATATTCAAAAAGCTTTCCCTTTAAGATAAGGATCAAGATAAAGGTGCTCACTCCTAACACTTGCCTTCAACCTAGTCCTGGGAGCCCTAGCAAGAGCTGTTAGGCAAGAAAAAGAAATAAAAGGCATTCAAATAGGTAAGGAAGAAGTAAATTTTTCTCTGTTTACAGATAATATGATCTTATGTAAATAAAACCCTAAAGACTTCATCAGAAAACTGTTACAACTAATAAAAGAATGCAGTAAAGTTGCAAATACAAATACAAAAGTCTGTTGTAGTTCAATACACTAACAATGAGCTATCCAAAAGGAAATTAAAATATTCCCATTTAAAATATCCAAAAAAAATGAAATAAAATATTTAGGAACATATTTAACCTAGAAGGCAAAAGATCTGTACACTAAAACATTAAGACATTGATAAAAGGAATTGGAGATGACACAAATAAATGGAAAGATATCCCATGTTCATGAATCAGAAGAATTAATGTCATTAAAATATCTATACTACCTGAAGCAATTGAAGAGATTCAATACAACTCCAACCAAGGAGTACCTGGGTGGCTCAATAGGTTAAGCGTCTGATTTTAGCTCAGGTCATCATCTTGCAGTTCGTAGGTTTGAGCCCTAAGTTGGGGTCTGTGCTGACAGCTCAGAGCCTGGAGCCTGCTTCAGATTCTGTGTCATTCTCTCTGCCCCTCCACTACTCATGCTCTGTCTGTCTCTCTCTCTCAAAAATAAATAAACATTTAAAAAATTTTTAAGTACAATTCCCATCAAAATCCCCACTGATATTTTCATAGAAACAGAAAAAGCAATCTTAAAACTCATACGAAACCACAAAAGATCCCATACAACCAAAGTAATGCTGGGAAGGAAAAACAAAGCTGGAGGCATCACACTTCTGACTTTGAACCATACGGCAAAGCTACAGTAATCCAAACAGAATGGCACCAGCATAAAAACAGATACATAGACCAATAGAACAGCATCGAGGGCCCAGAAGTAAACCTATGAATGTATGGCCAACTAAAGTTTGACAAGAGAACCAGGAATTCTCAATGGGAAAATGACAGTCTCTTCAATAAATGGTGCTTGGAAAACTGAACATGCAATGCAAAAGAATGAAACGGGACTTTGTCTTACATTGCTCACAAAACTTAACTGAATATGGATTAAAGACTTAAATCAAAGACCTGAAGCGACAAAACTCTAGAAGAAAATGCTGGGGAAAAACTATGAGACACTGGCTTTAGCAATCAATTTCTGGATGTAACACCAAAAGCACAGGCAACAAAAGCAATAATAAACAAGTGGGACTTCAAACTAAAAAGCTTCTGTCCAGCAACAGAAATAGTGAAATGAAAAGGCAACCCACAAAATGGGGGGAAATATCTGCAAATTGTATATATGAGAAGGGGTCAATATCCAAAATGTATAAGGAACATATGCAACACAATAGCACAAAACCCTAAATGATTCGATTAACAGATGGGTAGAGGACCTGAATAAACCCTCTTTTCCAAAGTAGACATACAAATGGCCAACAGGTACATTAAAAGATGTTCAACATCACTAATCATCAGGAAAATGGAAATCAAAACACTAAGAAGATATTACCTCACATCTTTTAGAATGGCTGTCAACAAAAAGATAAGCGATAATAAGTATTGGTGAGGATGTGAGAGAAGGGGACCCTAGAACACTGCTGTTAGAAATTAAATTGGTGTGGCCACTATGGAAAATAATATGGAGGGTGCCTCGAAAAATTAAAAATAGAAATACCCTATGATCCAGGAATCCCACTTCTGGATATATCTATCTGGAAGAAAAGAAATCACTTTCTCAAAGTGATATTGGCACCCCCATATTCACTGCAGCATTATTCACAACAGCCAAGA